>NC_136065.1:394089649-394689649 GCF_964261635.1 Lissotriton helveticus
CACGCGACAGGAGGGAGGACTTCCTAGAAATTGTATCGGAAGGGATGCTGGTTTCCTACCAGGCCATCAGTGCCGCTGCGGACATAGCGCTGTTGGCCGCACATGGCTACTGTCACGGGGTCAACCAGCGCCACCATGCTTGGCTCAGGCTTACGTCACTCAAGCCTGAGGCGCAACAGCGAGTGGCCAATCTGCCGTTTTCCGGTGAAACACTCTTCGGAAAACATGCCGACGACGAAATGGCCCGGATGAAGGCCGAGGCTGAAACCCTGACTGCTGTGGGTCTAGAGAAACACAAGGACAAAAAGCCTTACCGCCAGTTCCAACGGCGGTTCGGCTCGCAGGGGAAAGGTAGAGGACAGTCTTCTGGTCAGCAGCAGCAACAACAGCAGCAGTTCCGAAGACCCTTCCAAAAACGTCAGAGGGGTAGAGGTGGACAGCAGTCCTCTACCGCGACCAAAGGCCCGGCCGGGTCTCGCCCCTGAGCGGTTACTTCCCCTTCATCCGTTACCCCGCTCCGGTGGGGGGAAGCGTTCAATTTTTTCTGCAGAGTGGAGAAAAATTACTCAGGACAAGTGGGTGCTGAATATTGTTTGCAATGGATACAGTCTTCGGTTCATCAGCCCTCCTCCATCGATTCCTCCGGTCAGCTCACAGTATCAGCTGCGCGAGCTCCAGGCGGAGGCCGATATCCTGTTAAGGAAAAGGGCGATAGAAGATGTACCTCTGTCTCAAAGGGGAAAAGGTCTGTACTCCCGGTTCTTTCTGGTCCGCAAGAAGGACAAGAACGAGTTCAGGCCCATTCTGGACTTGCGACGGGCAAACAAGTGGATTCGCAGAGAGAAGTTTTGCATGCTGTCGATGCATCAGATTTATCCTCAGTTGCAACGGGGAGACTGGCTATGTGCCATAGACCTACAGGCTGCATACTTCCATGTGCCCATTGCACACAAACACAGGAAGTTCCTGCGATTTCAAGTCGGCGCCAATCACTATCAGTACACGGTGCTTCCGTTCGGGCTGAAGTCTGCGCCCAGGACGTTCTCGAAGTGCATGGCAGTGGTAGCGGCACACCTGAGGAAGAACAAGGTGTTTGTCTACCCGTACCTGGACGATTGGTTGATCAAGGCCTCCTCCTTCTCGGAAGCTCAAGCACACTTCCAGAAGACGTGTGTTCTGTTGAACAAGCTGGGGTTGCACATCAACATGTCCAAGTCTGTTCCGACTCCGGTCCAGTGCATTCAGTACTTGGGAGCCTCCATCGATACGCTGTCAGCAAGTGTGTCTCCTTCGGAGGAGCGACAATTATCACTCCTTCGGAAGGCTCAGGCACTCATGTCCACTCCATCTACGACAGTAAGGACGGTGTCTTCTCTACTGGGATCGATGGCCTCTTGTATCTTCCTGACGCCACATGCGCGGCTGCACATGAGACCGCTGCAGGAGTGCTTAGAAGATCAGTGGGACCAGAGGAGAGGTTCTTGGGACGACAAAATACGACTGTCTGCATGCTCTTCAGTCTCTGAAGTGGTGGTGTTCAGCGGAGAATCTCCTCAGAGGGGTTCCCTTCCACAAGGACCATTCCCACACAGACTATCGTGACGGATGCTTCTCTCCAGGGATGGGGAGCGCACTCTGGAGACTTACAGATTCAAGGGACGTGGTCCCCAACGGAGTCCACGTACCACATCAATTTCCTGGAACTCAGAGCTGTTCACTTAGCGCTGAAGGCTTTTCACCCGTCCTTCCGGACCAACTCTCTGCTTGTACAGACGGACAATACGACTACGATGTATTACCTCAACAAGCATGGGGGCTCGAGATCCCGCACTCTGTCGCCGGAGGCGCAGGCGATCTGGCACTGGCTTCTGGCCCGAGGACTGTTGATAACCGCCACTCATCTGCCGGGTGTGCAGAATGTTCAGGCAGACGAGCTGAGCAGACTGCTTCAGGAAAACCACGAATGGGTCATAAATGACGAAGTACTAGGAGAAGTCTTCGCAAGGTGGGGGACTCCAGACGTAGATCTGTTCGCCACCGCCGAAAACAGCAAATGCCAAGACTTCGCCTCCAGGTACTACCAGCCAGGGACGCTGGGGAACGCGTTATGGATCAACTGGTCGAACAGCTTTCTGTACGCTTTTCCACCCATTCCCCTGATCCCGACGGTTCTCATCAAGCTGTCCCAATCCAGGGCGAGGATGATTGATTGCCCCGGAATGGCCCAGACAGTGGTGGTTCACGGACCTGCTTCACCGGTCTCTCCTTCCTCACATGAAGCTGCCGTGCAGGCCGGACCTTCTCACGAAGTTCGGGGGGCGAATGGTGCACCCCAACCTCTCGTCTTTGAGTTTGGCGGCATGGCTCCTGAAATAGTGCAATATGGCCATCTGAATCTCCCAGAGGATTGTATGGACATACTGAAGGAGCCTAAGCGACCTTCCACTAGGACTTCTTATGCTTACAAGTGGAAGAGGTTTTGCATCTGGTGCAAGTCTAAGAACTATGACCCTACGACATGCAAGGAGGATGTCATCCTTCCATATCTGCTGCATCTGGCGCAGTCTGGCCTTAATGTCCATTCCATTAAGGTTCATCTGGCTGCTTTGACTGCCTACAGGAAATGCCCTTCGCAGACTTCCTTCTTCCAGATCCCTGTGATCAAAGATTTTCTGGAAGGCTTGAAGAAAGTATTCCCTCCTGTCAGGCTTCCTTCGCCTTCATGGGACTTGAATGTGGTGCTGTCCAGGTTGATGAAGGAGCCTTTTGAACCTATTCATAAGGCTTCGTTGCAGCACCTGTCCTGGAAGGCGGCGTTCCTCGTGGCCATTACATCGGCCCGCAGGGTGAGTGAAATTCAGGCGTTGTGTTGCCAAGAACCTTATACTGTATTTCATGCTGCTAAGGTTGTTATGCGTACTCACCCTAAATTTCTTCCCAAGGTTATTTCTGATTTTCATATCAACCAGACTATAACTTTACCTACGTTCTTTCAGAATCCTTCATCTCCAGCGGAAAGGTCCTTGCATTCCCTGGATGTTAGGAGGGTGCTGAAATTTTATCTGGATAAAACCAAAGATATTCGTAGGTCAGACCAATTGTTCATCAATTATGGATCAGTCAGGACGGGTCTTGCTACCTCTAAACAGTCCATCTCGAGGTGGATTGTGTCCTGCATACAATTGTGTTACCAACAAGCTAATAAGATCTTAGGGGGGAAACCTAAGGCTCATTCCACCAGGGGCAAAGCCGCCACGACGGCTTTGCTTCGTAACGTGCCAATTGCGGAAATCTGCAAGGCGGCCACTTGGAAGTCGGTCCATACCTTTGCTAAGCATTACTGCCTGGACTCTGATGCCAGGGCAGACGCTCAGGTTGGGCAGGCTTCGCTGCGAAATCTGTTCGCACAATAGTGGTGTTATTTCTCGTTTCTCCACCGCCGCTTTGGTGTGGGGATGGGCTTGCCATTCTATTCACTAGATTATGACTATACACAGAGATCCCCTACTACAGAAGGAGTAGTTTCTGTCCTGTAACTCCAGTTCTGTAGTTGGGGTATCTCTGTTATAGTCATAAGCGCCCGCCCTCCTCCCCGGTGGAGAGAGATATTCATGTACGGAATGCTACAGGTCTGGCGTGTTATGCATTCAAAAAGAACTGAAAGTAACTGGGACCTGCAGGGCATTCTGGGATACTACGAAGTTCTGGAAAGTTCTCTTAAAGGCACAGTATCCTGTTCTGAGCCACATAATGGCAGCCTATGGGGCTTGTCTGTCCAGGTTCTTCTCTCTATCATTCCTGAGGGATTTTGCTGTTAGATGTTAGAGCAAGGGAAATCTGTACAGGCTTTGCTGTTTTGTGGATTTTTGTGGTGGAATTTCTAGTTGAAGTACTGGACAGTGTAGCCTTTTTTAGGCTGCATTATCTGTCTTTAAATTCTCTCTTAAGTGTCTGTGCAGTTCTGCATTTTTCGACACTGTAAGAGATTATTTTTGATTGCTCCGGGGTCCACGCACATGGGCGGGACTATTCACTAGATTATGACTATAACAGAGATACCCCTACTACAGAACTGGAGTTACAGGACAGAAACTACTCCTTATGTTCCATGTAGAGTGATTTAAAATAAATAATTGAATCAGTCAGTTACAGGCATATGCTATTGCTACACCAAATTATGCGCACATTCTCTAGCAGTTATATTTTCATCCATTTGAGATTTAAACTATTTTTTTCATCTGCAAATTATGTGGCTAACATGTTGAATTCACAATTATGCAAGAAAGGTTGCAACCACAGAATCACATAAATTCACTGGCTCTCACTATTGTCCATTATCCATTGTTTTGAAAATAAATTAAAGAACATTTTAATTCTAATAAGGGCCCGTTGTTAGCTTCACTTTTATGATATGGCTTTTTCAAGTCAACAAGCCCAAAACAAACATGTAACATGAGAAGGACATAATGGGAAATGTGTGATATGGTGAGAAATTGCCATCTTGGGGTTCTGGTGGCATTGTGGTTTATGTCACCAGAACCCATCAATGGCATTATTGGACCATATAAAAAAGTTACCCATTATGTATCCTTTATGTATTACTTGACATTTCTTTCTTCATGCCTCTGCTGTGTGGGAGGCTTTACATCTCTATCTCTGACTACCATGAGTCTGGACAAGGTCCCTAGAGCTGAAATACCATATAAGTGCTCTAAATGACTCCAAATGTTTGCTTTATTTGAAGTTAGAATGGGTATATAAAGGTTAAGGAAGAAAGAAGTTCTGGAGCAAATCTAACTGCAAGAGATTGTCTCTTGTACATGCATATTTTTTGTAGATTTTTAATGTAGTGATATATTGTCACAAACAGTACATTAGCGCATTCTTGCCCAGATTGAATGTGACATTGTTATTTCAGTTGCATAGTGAATCGGTGTGAGAAAGTGAGTTCCTGTTGCAGTACCCCCCACACTTTTTGCCTGATACCTGATGCGCTTTTCCTAGGTGTGCCCTGGGTCCCTGCCAATCAGGTACCCAGGGCCTGTGTTCCTTCCCTAAAAACGATACTAAAGCCTAAACCCAATTGGCATCTATGGCCACATATCAGCCCCTAGTAAATGGGAGCCTAGGTACCCAGGGTATTGTGACCAGAGAAGACCCCTACTTATTGTGCCACTCTTAGGGGCCCTGTAACTTGACACCCACACACTGCCTTTGCAGGCTGAGTGCAGAACTAAACAAAGAGTCGACATGGCAAACATCCCTGTGTGCCATGCCCACAACCCCACTGCCCTGGCATACATCAGCCACCCCTCTAGCTGGGTGCCCTATGCCAGTGGTGTGGGCACAGGTGCATGAGCCCTGTGCCCCTACAGTACCCAGGGCCATTCCTGGGCGCTGTAAGTACAGTGATGCCAATAAGAGTATATGGTGCTGGGAGGTTGCCATTACGAACTCCACAGCACCATAATGGCTACACTGAACACTGACAAGTTTGATATCAAACTTCTCAGCACATTAAACCCACACTGTGAATTTAATGTAAAGTGCACTACAGAGGGCATCTTAGAGATGCCCCTTGAAACCTAACCTACAATCCACGTCTGGCTGAGTGGCTGCAGAGGCTGCCACACAGCAGACATGTTGCTGGACCCCTGAGTGGAGAGCCCCCCGCTCTCCGGGCCTGCAACAATGCACATCCTGGGCGAGGTGCTAGGTCTCGTCCCCCAGGATGGGCAGGGGGAAGCTTCAGAGGCATACCGCCTCTGTGAGCTTTCCCAGACCATTTGCTGTACCCAGCAACTGGCCCCCACCAGTCCTGACCCCCACTCTGGCCGGAAGACTGGCGGGAAAAACCACGTCAGGAAGGGGGGGTGCCAGCCTGTGCCAACCCCAGCCCTCAGGTGGGGGAGACGAGGTGAAGCACGACCCCGGGCTCCGGCCATCTTGAAGATGAGGAGCCCTGCCCAATCACAGCTAGGTTCCTGCCCCCTTCCCACAGGAAAGGAGCAGGCTAGGGGGTGTACCCACCCCACGACAGGGACCTATTGGTCCCTGTCCTTGCCCTACCTGTAACGCCCCTAAATTCAGTATTTAGGGGCTCCCTGAACCTTCCTTCCTTAGATCCAGATACCGAAACAAGAAAAAAGAACAAGACGACCTGCCGTGCAGCTGCTAAGAAGAGGAAGACACCAACTGATTTGGCCCCAGCCCTACCGGCCTTTCGACCCTCGAACCTGCTCCTGCTAAACCCCGGCGTCTCCAGTGGCCAGCAACCTCAAAAGCCCCGGAGGACCTGACTGCCTTGTGACTCTGACTACCTGGGTCTCCCATGAGCAGTGGTACTGCTCAAAGCAAGTAACAAGCCCTGGCATCAGCCCGGAACCGCGAACCCTGCACACATTGCACCCGCCAAGCCTGGCCTGTGCTGGAGTGAACCAAGACCCTGAAGACATCCACCTGGCAATTCTGACTCGGAATCCAGTGCCCAAGGACCCTCCTCGACGACCCAGACTATGCCTGCAGCCTCAGGACAAAGGACCCCTCTGATCGCGACCAGCAGGGGGTAATATTTCCCGACCTCAAAAGACACCCCTGCACCCGGCGCCCCTTGCCCCCTGTGCCCAACTCATGGGTGCCTACCTATACTCCAAGATCCCAACTTACCCCTCGAAGTGTTGGTCGCACCTGAAGATCCACCGTTCCCGAGCCTGCAGCCTTTGTTCCCTTTTCAAGATCCTCATTGGATAACATTGAGTGCCCGACGGCTTAAAAGCACCCTGCACTCAGCCGCCCGAGTGCCCCTGGCAGTGCAACCTGTACCCTATTCTACTTCCCCATTTGCCCTGAGCAAGTGACCAGGAGCCCAGCTCCCACAGCCGCGTGGCCTGCTAGCCAGCAGCCACCAACCGAAGGCCCCCTGCCTCTCATTGGATAACATTGGGCCTAACTACCTCTGCACCCGGCCGCCCCTGTGCCACTGGGGGTGTACTAACTGTACCTACCTGACCCTGGGGGACCCCTGAGTCTATGCCCAGAACCTTAACTTCACCAGTCGAGTACTCACCTGAAAACTGATGATTCACTTTCCTGCCATTGGATAACATTGACTGGTTTGACTCGAAAAATCTTCTGTGTGAAATTTTGAAACTTTAAAATATTCATTTAAAATCAGCCGAATAAGGAATTTCAAATTACTCACCTGTGATCAGGAGAGAAGCCAGTACTGTACCTTGTAGCCCAGTACTGAACCACAAAAGTAATCACAACCGTGTTTGCTAGTAATCTAAATTTCTGCCATAGGAAACCATTGACTGTTTTTCTGTGAAATTTCTTGTGTGAAGTTTTGTAATGTTAGAATATTCATCTAAAATAAGCCAAATATCGAAATCCGGAGTACACATCTGTAATCAGGAGAGAACCCAGTGCTGTACATTTTAGCCCAGTACTGAACCGCAAAAGTTATCACAACCGTGGTTACTAGTAATCTAAATTTCGTCCATAGGAAACCATTGACTGTTTTTCGGTGAAATTTCTTCTGTCTACTTTTGAAAATTACAAATATTCCTTAAAAATCGTACCTACTACTGAAACGTAATTGCTGACCTGTTTTAAGTAGAGACCCCAGTGCTGGACTTAGGAGCCCAGTCCTGGATTACCAAAGTAACGAGAACGTACTTTAACTGCAACTTGATTTTCCTCCCATTGGATAACATTGCCAGATTTTCATTGAAAAGTTTCTTAGTGTGAACTTTTAAATAGCTTTATATTTCGTAAAAATCATAGCAATAGCCAAATCGTTTGTGCTAAACTGTTTCTAGCTTAGACCCCAAGACTGACTCTATGATCCAGTCCTGGGACTGCAAAAGTAATCGATAAAGTAGCTAGCTGCATTTATGTAGAAAACCCATTGAGCTCAATGTTAAATTGTGTTTAGAATTGTGTTGCCTACTGCAACCATTGTACCATTGTGTTTACAAAGTTTATTGCTTCTTTGCAAAGTAATTCTATGAGAGTACTCATATTGAGAAAAGTACATTTGTATACCTGTTGGTTCTAAAAATAAAACAACTATATCTTTTGATATAATAACAATTGGCCTAGAGTTCAGTCCTTGAGTGTGTGAAACCTTTTGCTGACTGAGTGTGTACAACAAATGCTTTGCACTGTCCTCTGGTACTGCCTTACTGCTCGACCAAGCTACCACTTTAGAGAGTAAGGTCACACCTGGCTTTAACCTCGGTTATACCTCTGGGGTTTGTGCACTCTATACACGCTATACCTTATTCTGGTCCAGTATATATAGAGCCACTTTCTCACAATTGGTATAAAAAGGAAACTCCAAATGAAGTTCTTTGGGTTTGGAAGAGCCTAGGGGTTTTAGTGCATGTTGGGGTTGAAAGTTGATTGAGTGCATGATTGAAATGTGCTGAGACATAACTGTTGGTTGTCTGTTTCCAGGGAACCCAACTCCAACCATCACATGGTCCAAACTGCGCGCACCCTTACCATGGCAGCACAAGGTGGTCAATAATACCCTTGTCATTCCCAGAGTGGCCCAGCAGGACTCTGGCCAGTACATCTGCAATGCTTCCAGTCCGGCCGGTTACTCTGAGGCTTTCATCGCCTTGGATGTGGAGAGTATGTCACCTTCATTACTAGAACATTTTTCACTAATTGTTTTTAACCATCTTCTCCACCTTTAAGTTTCACATCTAACATTCTGAGACCTGTATCTATGTGAAGTTGCTTCACCAGGTGAAATCTATTATCTTAAATTGTCTTTTGTGTTCCCTGTTAGCGCCCCCTTATGCAACCAGCCTGCCCGATGACGTGTCTCTGCGTTTAGGAGATATGATCCAGTTGCAGTGCCTAGCCCATGGGACACCGCCACTTCGCTTTCAATGGGCCAAAGTCAATGGCACCCTTTCTGAGAAAGCTACCGTCCAGGATGGTGTACTGCATATCAATGTGGCCACCGCAGAAGATGCTGGCATGTACCGTTGCCATGTGACCAACAAAGTGGGCACAGCAGAGGCATTTGCCCGTGTCAACTTACAGAGTAAGTGATTGATATTTTCATTATGGTAATAATTTTGAAAAAGTTTAGTGGGTGGGCATGTGTGACCTGAAAAAATTATATTATTTACAAGTGTGCAAATAATTGTGCTTATATATCAGAAGACTTGCACCCTTCTTTTATTCAAGTATGAAGTGGTCTATTATGATGAACATGGTGATAGACCCTCAATTTTCAATCTGTTACCAGCGCCCCATGCCATAGTTCATCTTTCAGTGATGATGCATTTTATTTTGTTTCCTCTTGTACGATACCAGAGCCGCACAGACCACCGTTCCTTCCACACTCCCATTGTCCTGTTCAAAACAGGGACCGCACCAGAGAAGTACTGAATGAGGCCTTTTTCACATCCCTCTTGACATGGAGAGCACTGCTTTTGCTACATTCTCATTCAAACTTCTTTAATACTCTGCCTTCATTTGTTAATTTTTTATGTTTAGTCCTGCTCTTTGTTTCTGGAATGTGTGAATTTATTTCACATAATACCATTTTCTCCATGCACCCACTTTATTGAGTTGGCTGAGGTTAACATTTTCTTTGCATCTAGACTCATGAGTTAAATGTTGAAAAAGGTACTATAATAATGCTGTGATTTCATAGCGCCTAAAACGTGTTTAGAAATGTTCAAAAAGTACCATGCTGCTTAAAGGAGGTCACTGCCGGCATGACCTGCTCATGCCACCTTTCTGAAGAAATTCATCAGAGGTGAGTCTAATGCTACTCTCCAATGTTTTACCATTTATCACTAGTAAGATCAGAGTAGCCTACTTACTCCTAAAGATCTTCATTCTGGCAGAGTTATCTCAATAATTGAATATTCTCTGTCTCAAGGCCCCTGAATACTTAATACAGAAGTAGAATACAATGACCTGCGCCCTGATGCTCCTGATGATGATGTATCAACAATGACCGATCTCATCAAAGTGTAGGGCGTGGGTTTAGGAAGCAGACACTAAGGAATAGATTGGGTTCACAAGAGATGATCAGCCTTCAGAAATAGTTTTTATTGGAAGCTTTTCAAACTGTCATTGTTTTAGTAAATATATGCACGTCTATCTGAAATTAATCACATTGACATCCGGATGAGTACTGCTCCTTGGATTAATTTAGATTTGAAGTGCAGAAGGAGGTGCTAAGGAAATTGGGATGGTTGAACTGACTCCTGCAATTACTACAAGATCCCATGAGATCCCACTAGTCAGAGCTAACTCTGGGCACTGTTTGAATCACCTTGCACCCTTCCTCAGAAGTGTGGTAGACCACAGTTTAGTCTGCCAAACCCCTAATTTCGGTCATGATTGATCCCAACCAGAAGCGCTGCCATGTGGTGTGGCATAGAGTGAAGAGTCCTTGGTAATGAAATGTGCGGAAACTGCAAACGGGTCTCTGGCTAGGGCCTGACATTTGGTATATACTATTTTGTGGTGCTAGCTGAATTGTTTTATTTATTGCGGTTATACTTCCAAAACACAAACATTTGAAGACTGTTCAAGTGCATTACTAGAGGCTCTCCGCTCTCAATGTTCATTGGCATCAGAAGTAAAACAATAAGATATTAACTGGAAATAGAGCTCCATTTATTATGGTAACCAGTTGCTTCCATGTTACAGTACAGTACTTTTTCATAGTGTGCTTTCCTGCTAAAATATTTTTGGGTGCGTTTGGCCTATTTGTTTTATTGAAGAGATTAAAGACTTCACCTCTCAGAATGCACTGATTTGTTACCTGGTTGTCATGGACTAAAAAGGTGGTGTCTAATAGCATATTCCTTTGATCACCGGTATCTCAAGGCATTTTGGCTGTTTGTGGTTAGCTCATGTTAACTTTACATGCAGTTGTGGTGGCCTTGTTTACGAGGTGTAACTCTGCCAAGGGGTGGGGACCAGCCACTCTGTGTTGGATCTTTCATAGATTCATATGCTTGATCATCCCAGTCGACCTGAGAGTGCCACAGTAACATTACAATAGCAGTACCTCAGGGACTCCCGCAGAAGTGTGCGGCGAAGCAGAGACGCCGTGGCCTGAAGGAGGTGCCCCAGAGGAGCCACACCCCAACAGCACCACATCCTCCAAGCACCGGCTGCTCCGCGGAGGGCCTTGCGCGAGGCGAGGGGTCCGCCGACGCCTCAGGAGGGGAAGGAGGAGGAGACGCCAGCGAGGCCTGCAAAGCCGCCGGGTATGTCTCCATTTGGACTCTCAACGCCCCAACACCGGGAAACGGTGGATAGGACGACATGCGGGGCTCCATCACCCGCGGAGAGTCCACGACCCCAGCGGGCCGGAAACCAGCCCCCGAGGACAAACTGTGACACTTACCCACCGGGGAGCGACGCTCAGGTGACATCGGAGAAGGGCGAGGACGACGACCACGGCCGTACCTGAAGCCGTCCGCCGAAGCAGACCGAGGGGAGGACATCGACCTGGAGAGACGTGCCGAGAGAAGTTTCATGCGGCGCTTCTGCCGCGACTTCAGTTTCAACTGTTGACAGGCCTCAGTCAGTGGTGCCGTGATCTTCCCCCAAACACCACATACAAATGAGGTGCGGGTCCATTGCCGACATAAGACGCCCACAAAACGTACAAGTTTTGAAGCCTGAAGACATTCGCACACTGTTCCACCAAAAGAATTGGAGAAAAAAAGGCCCGAAACAGGCCCGTAGCAAAGACCAGATCCGCGTTCCATGCGGAAAAGGAAAAAACTGACATAGGCGCGCTGGGGCGGGTGTTATGTGACCTCGCTGACGTCACCTGTGCGGACGACGCCTGGGCGGAGTCTCGTGATGTCGTCCCGCCCCCGGCGCGCAGTGATGCTGTGGCAAAAAAGTTTACAGATCCAGTCTCAAGCCTGGGGATATTCTAGGTGAAGGAATCTGTGGCTAGAATCGTCTCTACCAGATACATCGTTACTGAAGGTAAGTAACTCGTACGACAGAACCAGACCTGGCATAAATGCCTAAACCAGCCTTCCTCCCTTCACTCCTTGCGCAATCTCTTACAATCCATTCACCCATTCTCTCTTTCTCCTTCTATCTCCCTCCCTTGTTGATTGCTCCCTTCTCTCTCTCTTAAAATCTCCTTGTGCCTGCTTCAGTTACCTAAGGAAACTGGGGAACGTGAGAGAGGCACCAGAAGAAACCTGGGCTTTCAAAACCAGTCTGCAGTGGCTCTAGCCCACCCAAGAAATACCCTTTGGAATAAAAGGTCTGGCTGGCTCAAGGAATTAAACTGAAGATCATACCCTAAGAGGCCATCATACTTTAAAATTCTACTACTCGTCGTATATGAAGGGAGTCCCCTTGGGCTCCAATCTAATTGCCTGAGATAAGATATTCTTTCACATTTTTTCACATTTAAAAGGCATCTGTTACAAGGGATTTCAGAAGCCTTTCTTGTTACAATCGTTCAGAATACCAGCTACTGCTTAGACGAGCCATTTTAGACTTTGTGGCAAAAAGAGGTTATATTCTGATTGCACTCATAAGGACTGTATCGGATAGAAACTTCTGCCACATATTCCTTACCTTAGAATGATCCCCAGGTCAAACTGGATTTGTAAACATTTCGAGCAGTTAGAGGTAACTGCTAGGTGACGTTGTTTGGCTCCGCAGTGGCATCTATGCTAGAAGTTAAGAGCGCAGTACCGCCCGAGGTGCCACCCAGCACACGGATAACCACTGGCTGGCACAGAAAGAAAAAATGGATATCTGGAGAGAGCTACCTCCAGTCAATTTCTTCTGACTTTTTTTCAATGTTTTGTCAAGCCATTTTTTCAAGACTTTGTCTCCCAGTGTAAAATACAAAGAGGAAAGGATACCTGCCAAACAGATTCAATATAGGCCTCACATGGAGGTCCTTTGATACATTTACAACCCCACGAACCAAAATTGATCAGAACATAACAAATATATAAAGATTTTATTCCATAAAAAAGATGTTTTCATTACACAAATATCAAACCACATGGGGCTTTTTTTGTTTTTTAAACGGACCATTTACAAATACAGTCCCACATACCAAGCTCATACAAAACTCTCATACCATCATACGTACCACATTTCATACACTTCATACCACAGCCAGGCAACAAGTACTCAAGTACATAACAGCCATGGGCTGATCTAGTGATAATAGATGGAAAACAGTCATCGGGGAGATGGAAAAGAGATCAGTCAGATTATCCCCAGATGAGAAAACGCCAGTGCGCGTTTCGGTGTGGGGCCCCGGACGGGGCTACACCTTCATCAGGGTGGTGGGACTAACAACCTGTAGAAAAGATATATACATTTCAGAAAACATCCAACATTGAATGATCCATTAAATAGAGAAACATAGCTGTTCGGGGGGGTTAGAGAACGAAAGTAATCTAATATTTAAAAAGTAGTAGAGGTCTGGGACACACTGCAATTTTACACACTAGGACAACCAGAATAGATTTACATCAAATGAAATGATGATGTACATTAAATCAGTGATGGTGAAGAGGAAGGGAAACAAATAAATGCTAATTTTCAGAGATTACACGTGTAAGGTGAAAACAATAGTAAGTAAGGACTTGAATTAAAGAAAAATTGAAGGCTCAAAACGGAAAAGCACATAGGGTACCCAAGACAATTGTGAGGTGGTAACATACAAAGGATAATGTGTACAATTAAATTCAATACCCAACGTGATTTGAGCATGCATAAAGGAGACTGTAGATCTCATAATGGTCCATACCAATCATCAATGTAGGCACACCAAATTTCAAGAGGAATCAAACAGTAAAGGGGTCCTCAAGGAAAAGCTTCAAAATACACTCTGGGAAACAAAGGTAGTGGCATATACATAGCTGCTTCTCACTAATACAGCATTGGGGCACTCAGAGAAGAACCCCCAGAACAGTGCCTAAAAGGAGAATTTTAGTAATGGGGGGAACCTACCATAGTTGGTCAATGCCATTTTTATAGGCAGCACCCATAATGAACCCTGTCCAGTGACGCCAAATCGGAAGGATGGAAATAAGGTACGCAGATAGTTCCGGAGGCACTCTCCTCAGATAGCTAAAAAATGGTTGAAAACGTATAGGTCAGCGTATAACAGTAGACACTAGGACACACAATTGCACCCTAAGCTAAGGGACACGTTCTGGGGAGAAATGCAAAGGATGACGAAAACTGAACCAATAAACCTCCATGCATTCAGAAGATAAGGTTAAGCGCCCTGGGATAAAGCAAATCGGTTTAACCCCTTCCACACTCATGACGAGCTGGGCTCGTCATGAAGTAGCCTCCTCACACGCTCATGACGAGCCCAGCTCGTCATCTTGTGTGGGATTTCAGATTTCTCAGCACAGCAGGGGAATATGCTGAGCAGCCATGGGGTTAAAGGGAGTTTCATATATAGAGGGGCCAGGAAATATGAGGCCTGCTTCAGGGGTATAGATGGTTATTCTCGCAATGTATTAAAAATGCACCCAATACAGGAGCAAGGGGAAAGAGCACCATAAGTGAATATCAAGTGCATAGTAAATAATACACGTAACCGTGATAGCGCAGGACCGCTGGTGAATAAAGCAAACAAAGTAGTTTTTTAACAGAAAAGAAAGGGCCCCACAGGTTTATTAAGGAGCTATCTAAGGAGTGCGGGGAACTAGCGGAAAATCCCTCAAAAAGTTACAACGGCAAGCCGTTACGGGGATACCACCATAGGTCTGCTTTCCCGCCCAACCCAACAAACACCCGACTCACCCGAGGGAAGAATGGATGCACACAATGAGAGTTTTCCAGTCGGCAGGGGAGGGTTCTGGCGGTTCCCGCAATCCACAGAGTCAGAATGGGGGAGATCCGTCAGAATGGGGGAGATCTGGTGCTTGGATTTAAGGGTCACGAGAAGACGCATCAACGCGTCAGAGAACACCAAATTGTCAAACATGGTGGAGGGACTAAAAAACCACTACGGGGAGGACATTGGTCGATTTCAGCGGCCATCTTATAGCATACAGTTCGTCCAGAGTGCAAAGAATAGATCTAAAACTTTGGTTGCTCAAGAGTCTAAACCACCGGAGAGTCCCGCAAAATGATAAAGGAAACACATATAAGTCGCAAAGACTCTCAAAATAGTAAAATGCACTGCCAATCCCACATACGGGCATTAGCTGGATAGATTAAACTACAACAGAAGATAAAGCATGCAGATAAGTACGTCACAGAACGAGAAAGGAAGTTCCTGCGCCGGCCCATAGCAATCAAAACCAGGTTCAATCAAGAGTTTCAAAGTGCTCAAACATCTGACACAATTATTGCCCTTGACAGCAATTTACAGTTAGACACAAGTCAGGCTCAATCAGAGGTTTCAGAGTGCTCAAACTACGGACACAGTTAAGGCCCTAAGTGAGCATTTTAAAGATAAATCTGGCCTCCAAGGGCCTAAATGAACCAGCCAAGAGTTTCAAGGGGAACTCAAGGACAACACAACCCCCAGCCGGGGGAGGTCAGTTACAAGATGGCATTCGCCCAAGGGCATTCTTCATTGAGGCCCCTTTCCACCGCATTTAGAAGATAGATCCAAAAGACCTCCCTTTTCTTACATATGGCCATGGAGTCAAGGCCAGGGGGTGTCTGGATTTTCTCCAAGACAGACCACTTAAGGTCATTGTCAGAGTGGTTGATTGTTGCCAATGGGGGCACAGGATTTGTTAGTCCGTATGTTAGATGTATGCTCCCCTATCCTAAGGCGGACCTCCCGTCCAGTTTCGCCAATGTATGGGAGGTCACACGGACACATAATAATGTAAACCACATTAGACGTGCGACAATTAGTCATTTTGGTAAGGGAGATAGTGCGGGCAGGGGTAATGATGGTGTCCCTAATTATGGCATTAGGACAGGCCTGACAATTGCCACATCAGTGGTTGCCCCTGATAGGGCCCAGACCATGGATAGATGTACGAGATAGATTCTGGGGTTCCTGAAGCTTTCCTCTGACAAGGTGATTCTTCAAATTCTTGTTCCTCCTAAATGCAAAAATAGGTTTAGGCATGTGTTCTTTGTCGTTACCCAGATTGAGAAGATGCCAACACGAGTTGATGGCTTGTCTCCGTTTGTTGTTTAGGTTGGAATGTCTGGTCACACAAACTACTTTATCCAAGGATTCTCTGTTCTTGGGTTCAAACATGGACTCTCGGTTAAAATATCTGGCCCGTTTGAAAGATTCTTTAATGAGTTTGTGTGGGTAGCCACGATATCTCAGCTTCTCTTTGAGGATATCTGCTTGATGGAGGAAATCCTTGATATCTGAGCAATTTCTCCGAATACGGAGAAGTTCACTGAACTGGATACTATCCCTCTGACAGCGAGGGTGGAAGCTGCCATACTGCAGTAAAGTGTTCCTAGCAGTCGGTTTTGTAAATAGGGATAAATAAATGTCACTATTCCGATGTTCAATCCAAATATCAAGGAATTCAATCCTTCAATTACTCGTATGAGCAGTGAACCTCAGGTTGTTATCCGCAGCATTGATCCACAGAATGAACTCATTAAGTGAGTCATGATCCCCCTTCCATATAAAAAAGATGTCATCAATGAACCGGGACCAGACCCGGACATTTTCATGGAATTCTTTTCTCCCAGTGTGACAAAAATGTCCCCCCAAAAAACTGTGGGGTTTAAGCTCTGTGGTTCTTGTCACAGACCGATGTCTGTGACAGACCCTCATTTGGTTTGCCTTTGGTTCATGGAGTTTGACCACTACAACAAGACTTTTGAGGACTTCCATACCATGTCCCCCCTGTGCGGAAGAAGCTCTCCTTGAAGCTCCTTGTCACCCGATGCTGGTCACCTCCACGACGTTCCAGGTGCTGGTTGTGAGGAAGGTCTCTGGCTTGTTCGGAGAGTCATTCTACACATTAGTCATCGCACTCCCAGAAGTCTGCTAAGTCCCACAAAAAGTCTAAGTTGAAGTGCTCTTTGACGTCACTGTGCCGGTCAAAATCTTCAGATGAGGCATGGAAACAAAATCACTCTAGGCCCTGCTCCCACATGGAGCCTGTCTGTTTACTCGGCGCCTCAGTGAAGTTCCTGGAGCTGGGGTGGCCCCCACCCAACTCTGAGAATATTATGAGGCCATGCAGCTAATTTTTCGGATGGCCGACCCGTCTGGAGCGCCTTTGAGCCCCATGGTTTCAACTGGTGCCCCCACTGGATTTTTGCTGGCGGGTTCGCCCTCAGCAATAGTTGGGCCTGTTGGATCCAATTCTGGATCTAGGACGACTTCGGCCGTGATCTTCCCTTTAGCCCATTCCAGCGAGTTCATTCCTGGCACCACTGACCCCATAATCATACCCTACACCAATGCATATCTGGATTGGTGCCATCCGAGTCCGAATCAGTGCCTTCTATCTTCGAGTGGTCTGGAGAGGAGTATGATTAAGGAGGTTCTGAGGATCCTTATGGTAACCATACCCGCATTCTTGATGAGGTCGAGGATAAATGGTATGAGGAACTGGTGTATGCCAGTGGTCCGGACACCTTCCCAGACACTGGCCTGGTCTCCTTCTAGTGTGGCTAGGGAGGAAGTTGCTTAATTTGCTATGGTGGTGAGAACGTTGGCTGAGGTCCAGGACCTTACACTGCCCTCGGTGGCAGTCAAGACTAATGTCTTGACAGAGGTGCTTCAACCAGGAGTCACCCCCTCAGAACTCCTTTCCCTTTTAACAAAGTCCTCTCTAATGTCCTGCTCAAGGTCCCTGGGTTAACCCCTGTACAGGCACCCTCTGCAGAAGACAATTGCCTGCTGACATGCCCCGCTCCCCAGCTTTCCTCACACTACATCCCATACCAGAGTCTGGTTGTCCAGACCTCCACATCCAGAGTCATCCAGAGTGTGTTCCCTACCACTCCACTGGATAGGGAATCCAATGGATGGACACTTTTGGCAAGAGGATGTTCTCTTCTGCCGACCTTGAACTGTGGTCAGTGAGAACCACATGCCTTTTGGACTGATACACCCACACAGTTTATTTGGTTGCGTATGTGCTGCCCATGGTCTCAGAGGAAGTTGAAGTTGAAAGAGTTTTATAGAGCGCTCGACTACCAAGCGGTTTCTTGGCGCTATAGAAAGAAACTGGGAGCTGAGGAAGAAAGGGGGGCGGGCTAAGATGAATATGCTAGGGAAAAGAGGTGGGTTTTTAAGGCTGCGCGAAAGTCTATTTAGGAGGGAATGGATCTAATCCCAAAAAGAAGTGCATTCCAAAAGGAGGGGGCAAGAGTGGAAAATCTGGAGCCACCAGATTTCTTCTTTCGAAAGCGAGGAACGTTGAGGAGGAGCTTGGAGGATGAGCGAAGACTTCTGCCAGGAACGTATGAGTTGATCATAGATCTAACGAAGGCGGGGGCAGTGCCGGCTAAGGACATAAAGGTGAGGCAGCCCATCTTGAAGAGCGAACGTTCCCTCATGGGGAGCCAATGGAGAGTCTTCAGCAGAGGGGTGATGTGACTTGATTTGGGAAGCCTGTAAATAAGGCGACCTGCCTGATTCTGGATAAGCTGCAAGCGGCGATGTTCGTGGGGTGGAATGCCAGCATACAGCGCATTGCCGTAGTCCAGGCGGGATAAGATCATTGCCATGACAATAAGTTTGAGAGCCTCAACAGAGAAATACCGCAAGATTTTGCGAATGGTTCTGAGGTATAGGAAGCAAGAGGAGACCACCGAGCTGATCTGGGGCCGCATAGAGAGATCTTGGCTAATTTTAATGCCAAGAGTTTTAACAGAGGCAGAGGGAGACGGAAGAGAACCAAAAATGGGGGGCCAAAAAACAGAGGACCAGGGATTAGAGGGACCACCGATAAGAACTAACTCCGTCTTTTCAGGATTCAACTTCAGTTGGTTTAGGTTCATCCAGTTATAGATGAAAGTGAGGGTGGAACGAACTATAGAAATTGAGTCAGGAGAAGAAGAGAGGTTGAAAATGAGCTGGAGGTCATCGGCGTAGTTAAACGCCGTGACCTCCAAAGCAACAATAAGGGGATGTATGTAGAGGTTAAACAGAAGAGGGGATATAGATGAGCCCTGGGGTACCCCACAGGAGACAGAACGGGAGGGTGCAAGAAACCCCTCCAGCCTGACAGCCTGCGTACGGTCTGCTAAAAAGGAAGTAGGCCAGGGCCGGGCCCCGCAAACCGGCGCCCCCGACACGGTCGAGAAGGATGGAATGGTCGACCGTGTCGAAGGCGGCGGAAAGATCGAGAAGGACTAGGGCCTGGGGGGAATTAGTATTGGCGCCACGTCTAAGTTCATCGACCGCCGAGAGGACAACAGATTCCGTAAAATGTGCGGGACGGAAGCCGGCCTGATGGGTAGCCAATAGGTGATTGGCCTCGATGTAGGTTGAGAGCGAAGAGGTGATATGGCTCTCAAGAATCTTACTCTGGAGCGGGAGTAGTGAGATAGGCCTAAAGTTAGACAGAGCAGTGGGGTCGGCACCATGTTTTTTTAGGATGGGGATTACCGTGGCCGATTTAAATGTGTCTGGTACAATTCCTAGGGTAATGGAGGTATTAAGGAGGGTAATTGGGGGTGCTGGACAACAAGAAAACATCTCCCTCAATATATGGGCCGGGCAAAAGTCAGCAGGAGAGCCCGTTTTTACTTTCCCCAGGAGGGTACGGAAGGTCTCTTCGCAGATCAGAGGGAATTGTTCAAGGGAAGAGCGGGGCGGAGGTAGCGAAGGGCAGAAAAAGGAAGATGGGGCCAAGGGAATGTTCTGTTTAATGGTAGTGATCTTTTCAATGAAAAAGTCATTAAGAGCGTTACAGAGGGACTGAGAAGGGATAGGCTTGGGAACGACTCTGTCAGAGGCAGCTAGCTCATGCACAATCGTGAAGATCTCCTTGGGTTTGTTGGCTGCCTGATACATTTTCTGGGAGAAATATTCCAGTTTGGTCGTGAGTATAGCTTTTTTGTAGGCCCGGAGGAGAATAAGATATTGAATCTTAAGGTCGGGGCAGTATCTGGAACGCCAATGGCGCTCAGCTCGTCTGAGTTCCAATTTCTGGGTTTTAAGGGCATTGGTAAACCAGCGGTTGACGTCGTGGGGACGGCGCGTTCTAACCCGTCTGAGAGGCGCAACTTGATTGCAAGCCTCTGAGAGCCATTTGTTAATGGTGTCAACCTGCCTATTGGGAGGAATGTCTGTCAGAGTAGGAGCCGAAAGAGCTAAAGAGTGGCCTAGAGCGGCCAAATCCACCCTATTCCAGTTACGAGCCCAGATGTTTTTGGGGAGAGAGGGAGAGTTGACCTCTCCAAAAAGGGCGGAAAAGGTAATCAGGAAATGGTCGGACCAAGCGCAGGGAGATATAGTAGGAGTAGAGATAGGTAGGTTGGTGGACCATACTTGGTCCAGAGTGTGTCCATGAGTGTGGATAGGGGAAGAAATATGGGGAGTGAAATTTATACAGCGAAGGGTGTCAGAGAAATCTTTGGATATGGTGTCCTCGCGCGGGTCACCCGGCCAAAAGTTAAAATCGCCTAATAAGAGGACAGCGGAGTTATTGACCACAAGAGTGGCCAGCAAGTCCTGAATGGGCGGGATGAAATAGGGCATGGGTTGAGGGGGGCGGTAGAGAATCACCACGGTAAGGGGAATCGCAAGATTGGTGGAACGCGCCACCAAAAAATCAACTGATGTGATAGAAGGGTAAAAGAGGGGTTGGAATTGAAGGTTGGAATGGACTATCTTAGCCACTCCGCCGCCGGTCTTCCCCTCAGGACGATCAGCGCGGAGGATGTAGTACGGGTCAGGGAGGGAAGTAAGGACATCTGGTAGGGAAGCAGCAGTTTACCACGTTTCGGTGAGAAACAGAATATCGGGTTTAGTAGATTCAAGGAGATCAAAAAGCTCTACTTGATGCTTGACCGCAGACCGAGTGTTGAGAAGGGAGACGGAGGCCGTAAGGGGGGGCTTCCAGAAGACTTGGGATGAATTAATGGAGAAACAGGGCGTGGCGGCAGCGTTCGCGGCCCGGGCTTCGGATTGAAAGGTTGACGAGATGGAGCTGAATAATTTCAAGAGTATTGATCCGGGCCAAGGTGGAACGGCTAATGGGCCAGTCGTCCTGGAGTGCCAGGAGTTGGTTAGGAGAATAAGTGAGGGGACAGGCAGGGTGAGTGGCTCGGGGCCCGGCCTGGCTCGGACGGGCGCAGACGGGCTTGCCTTTGGCGCGCCGCCGGTACGCCCGCTGCGCGCGTCCGCTGCGCAGCCGGGGGAGGCACATCGTTAAGAGTGAGAAGGGGCATAGCCTAGTGTCAGTGGGCATGGCCAAGAGCCCGGGCTTCCCCCGAGAATGGCGGCAATCCTTCCCGTGGCCCGCAGCAGCGCCTTAATCGGCTGCGCGGGTACAAGCAATCAGGAGAACAGGGGGTGAGTGCACAAACAATAAAATAAAACACAGTACAAGTGACAGCAAATAGGAAAAAGAGCGTGGCCTAGTGTCAGTGGGCGTGGCCAAGAGCCCGGGCTTCCCCCGAGAATGGGGAGGAGGCGCGAGCGATACTGTCACAGGCTATTGCAGATAGCAGGAGTGCAGCAAAGTTAACCATTTGACATGGCATGATACAACCAACTCTCTAAGCAGAGAGCAGTTGCATCTTCAGTGACATTTAGATGCCACACCTGACTGATATTTACTAGATTTTCCTGGGATGTCCGGGGACCCCTTATGGCCATACTCTTTGATGGCACCCGTCTCTCCGAGTAAAGGCAGATTCAGCGTTGGAGCACTCTAAAGAGACCTTTCCCAACGACCGGTCCTTAGACATCTCCATGGCCCCAGAACAGCCTTTCGTCCCTTCCATGGCTATGGTAGGGGCTACCATCTGCATCTATTCCTGCTCAGCCACCAAGACAAACAGACTCCCCAGTCCTTTTGTGGCTACGGATGCCATTGCCACAAACCTCGTCAAACACACAGACCGAGGTTCACTCAATCTGCCACCTCCAGCAGCCACAGCCTTAAAATCACCTTAGTTTACCCTTATACCATCACAGGCATCCAGTTGGTGGCAGGATCCATCATCAACTGCCCCGTTGGTAGTACATCACATCGAACAAGTGGGTACTACAAATTGTTCAGCTGGGCTACTACATTCCTCCACTGGAAACCCAGCTACCCTTGCCATCATTCCTGGACCTGCTAACGAGGACCACCTCTCCCTGCTCAGTCAGGAAGTTCAGGTTCTTTTGGCTAAAGGAGCCATCCAGAGAATGCTGGCATCAGTTTAGGTCATGATTACTATTCCAGCTACAGCCCCGTGCTCAAGGCGTACCAAGGCCTCTTCCCAATTTTAGACATGTGCCCTTTCAATTTCTTCCTGACGAAGAAGGGAAAATTCAAGATGCTTAAGTTAGCTTTGGTTCTATCTGCCCTTAACCCTGGAGACTGGTCTGTAGTATTGAACTGCAGTGCACATACTCCCACATTCCCTTCATGCCTGCCCACAAGTGCTGCCTTCAGTTCACAGTGGGCCACAAGTATTATCAGTTTGCTGTTCTCATTTTTGGCCTCCCCAATGCCCTTCGGGTGTTCACCTAGGTGATAGCAGGGTTGCAGCACTTACATTCCCTCAGTGATTGGTTGTTGAAGGTGGGTTCTCCCCAAGCAGTCATCTTCTACCTCCAGACTACTGCAGACCTCTTGCATTTGCTAGGATTCACTATAAAGGTGCCAAAGTCACACCTGACTCCCTCTCAGATGCTCTCTTTTTTTGGATCTGTTCTGGATACATTGCAGTTTTGGGCCTATCCCATATTAAGGCCATGATTCTGATGTTTCAGCCTCCAATCTGGATTTCTGGGAGACTGACTCTGTGGTTGCTGAGGCTCATGGCCTCCTGCATCCTGATAGTTACTCATGCCAGCTGGCATATGCTGGCTCTGCATTGGGACCTGAAGTGCCAGTGGGTGCCGCATTAGGGGAATCTCTCTGACGTGGTCCATCTATCAGAGGGAACTGCCAAAGCCTACTGTGGGGAGGCTGTTCAACCTCAATTGGGTCAACAGCAAACCCCTCCCACTTCCCCATCCTGAGCTGACTGTAATGACAGATTCATCACTCCCGGGCTGGGGCTGCCATCTGTTAGAGGTGGAGATCAGAGCTCCCTGGTCTCCAGTGGAGATCAGAGCACTCTGGTCTCCAGTGGAGTCTCAGCTCCACAAAAACCTGTTGAAGATGAGAACAATATGACTGGCATTGAAAGCCTTTCTTCGCTCCATCAAGGGTAGGCTGGCTCAGGTGTTCATGGACAACACCACCGCCAAGTGGTATTGCAACAAGCAGAGCGGGGTGGGGTCATGGACCCTGTGTCAGGAGGCTGTACACCTCTGGGCATGGCTGGAATGTCAGGATGTTTTCCTGGTGGTTCAACATCTATCAGGCACTCTGAATGCCAGAGCGGACAAATCCAGCCATTGATGCATAGCAGCTCATGAATGGCTGCTCCATCCGGAGCTGGTATAGGGTCCCTTCAAAGATTTGGGGGTACCTTGGGAGTGCGCAATGTCAGCACTTCTCTATGCTAGAGTTCCCAAGGCTACTCTCGCTCTGAGACACTTTTCGTCTAGAGTGGAGCTCAAGCCTTCTGTATTCTTTCCTGCCAATACCACACCTGCCCAGAGTTCTTAAGACGATCAGGAACGACCATACCCAAGTTATTCTTGTAGCCCGGATAGTGCACAGAGAGTATGGTATTCTTATCTCCTGAAAATGAGCTTAAGTCCGTCAATCAGACTGCCTACTTGGTAGGATCTATTGTCACAGCAACAGGGCAAGATCTTGCAACCAAACATATGCACACTTAACCTTCACGCATGGAGGTTGAGTGGTGGCAATTGACAGTTTTTGACCTCCCTACTGAGGTTTTCAACCTCCCCTTTTCAGGCATATCGGCATTTTTATCCGCGTTCTTGCGGTTGGCATATCAGCCCTCCTTGTATAAGTGGCTTGTTGTGACTCTTTTCCAAAAAGGTCTAAATATCTGTTCCCTCCAAAACCCTTCAGTTTGTCGCAATGGGATTTGAATCCGGTTTAAACATTCTTGTAGGCTCGCCCTTCAAGCCTGTCCACAACTGCAATTTACCACTTCTGACCATAAAAACTGCATTTCTAATGGCCAGTACATCAGCCAGGAGGGTTAGCGAACTGCAGGCACTATCTGTGCACACTCCATACACCACATTCTTTCCTGCCAAACTGGTTCTGAAAACACATGCTTTGTTTCTGCTGAAAGTGGAGACACTCTTCCACGTCTGCCAGACCCAAAAAGAGCATTATCCTTCTACATTGATCATCCTAAGGAATACCGGGTGGACAATCAACTTGCCGTTTGGTTCACCGGCGAAAAGAAAGGATAGCCCATTCAGAAAAGGACCATCTTACGATGGATTGTACTCTGTATTACAATCTGATATGCACTGGCCGAGACGCAAGCCCCTGAGGGCTTGTGTGCTCATTCCACCAGAGCTTGCGACCACTATGTTCAGACTTGGAGGCCCGGGCCTGGCTATCTCGTATGCTGCGACCTGGACATAAGTACACACGTTTAACAAGCACTACTGCTTGGATTGTTTGGTTCTATTGTGACTGCACTTGGCTCGTTCAGTCCTCCATGATTTCTTGGTCTAACTGCTTGGGTATCTATTCTATGGAAAGTAATCTGCAGCTAGAAGTCTCTATCAGATGAACAAGTTACTTACCTTCAGTAAAGTCTTATCTGGTAGAGACTATATCTAGCTGCAGATTCCTTACCGACCCCTCCCATCCTTCCTGCTCTGAGAATGGATTTCTCCATATAGGGTAAGTCATATGAGGTCCTTAGTGTCGTGTAAATGGCGCATCAGCAGCCTTTATGGCTCCATGCTTCTGGCATGGAAAGGTTGCAAATAATAAACTGATGTCTGTGCTCTGGGGGGTGCATATATAGGCACCATGCACGTCACTTCTGGCGTGGATGGTGTCGAAATGAAGCAGAGCTACTGCACCTACTGGTGTGCAATGATACTGCTTGAAAAGTTTTAGGATTCAGTCTGGGGATTATTCTATAGTAAGGAATCTGTGGCTCAATAGAGTCAATGGGGTAACTGCCTCAGATGAAGACTCCGATTCAACAAAGAAAGACCCACAAGAGGTCTCACTCTATGGGCGAGAAACCCCCCCCCGAAATTGTTCCATATGAAGAGGTTCAATGTACCTCAAAATAGACTGTTAATAAATCTAAGCAGTGCTCCAAATCTGCTGGGGTTGCTCGCACTTGAAACAGCCAAGCCTTCAACTAGAGTCACCCTCTCCAAAAAGCTAAACACTCATGCAAGACCTGTTGGTTTTTAAAGATGTTGCACAACAAAGCAGGCTGCTGTGCAACATGGTTCAAAATGAATCAGTTAAAAAAAGAAGAAAACATTAATAAAGCCAAATAGTTCTGTGCAAGCTATTTGAATTTCTTAATGTTTTTTTAAGAGGATGTGGCGTCCCAGCCAGAAATGCCACTTGGGGAACTGGGGAACCAGTTTTGAGTCTTGGTGTTAGCTCAACAGCCTGTGATTCTGTGCAGCGAGCTGCTGTGCCACATCTTTTAAAAACATTAATAAAGCCAAATAGTTCTGTGCAAGTTATTTTGAATTTGTTAATATTTTTTTAAGAGGATGTGGCGTCCCGGACAGAACTGCCATTTGTAGGACTGGGGAACCAGGTGCGAATCTTGGTGTCGGCTCAACAGCCTGTGATTCTGTGCACATGACTTCATCTCCCCGTGTCTAACAAAAATTAATGTGTCCTTGTGTAATGTAACTGGTGCTTATGTAAAGCACCGAAAAGTCAATAATAAAGAGTGGCCAGCGGAAGGACACTGGCCACAGGAAGCAGTACTTGTGCCATTTTGGTAGCAGGATGGGAAAAAAAAGCACAAGCGCCTCGCGCGGCAGCAGGAGGAGGGGAGAGAGGAGGGGCCCTGGGCAGGATTCCCTTGCGGAAGCGAGCAGCAAAGCACGATAATTGCTACCATATGGCGCCAGTTGCTTGCTCCCGCAAGGGAATCGCCAAACGTGCACGCGTTGCCATTCAAAGCAATGCAACGTGTGCACGTTTTTGCCTGCAAAGCTGTGTCCTTTGCTAAAGGTATTTCCTATGCAGCGCGAGACCTAAAAAGGACAATGACACTGCAGAGGCCGTGGGGGCACTCTAGTTGAGGGGATCCTTTAGGAGAGGAGGAGCCACAAACAGAAATGGGAGGATCAACAAGCAAGTGACTCATTTGGCACCCAGCCGCACCACAGCACAGTCATTGAGGGCAAACTAGGGGGAGGGGGGTTCCCCGAGGAGTGGAGAACATTTACTTCAGACATCTAGTTCCTAAACATAATCAAACATGGTAACTGCATAGAAGTCCCCAAGACACCACCACACAGACCCGCAAAGGTCAGGAACTTCAGGAGACAGGAACTCACACAACTGCAAGAAGAAATGAAAGAGCTTTTACAAAAAAGTAGTAGAAAGGGTTCCTCCAAGGGAGGCAGGAAGTGGCATCTACTCACCCTACTTTCTGGTTCCAAAATAATGCTTAACACCAATACCAATCCTTTACCTCAGATTTCTAAACAAGTTCATGAGAACTCAACACTTCAATGTGACAACACAATAGGAAGTATTACCACTCCTAAGAAAAGAGAAGTATAAGACGTTTCTCAGACTAGATCTAGACTAAGTGCTACCAGTTCAGGGTGCTACCCTACAGTATAAAATCTTCACCAAGGGTATTTACAAAGTGGCTACCGGTAGTAGCAGTGCACCTAAGAAGACCAAGCGTTTGTGTCTTACCCTTCCTAGACAACTGGTTGGTAAGAGCACATTCCAAGCAGAGATGCCACAAGGACATGCAGACAGTAATGGCAACACAGCAATGCCTCGGGTTCACAGTAAACCATAAGAAGTCTTCTCCACAGTCTGACCAGGTGAAAGTGTCCATGGTAGCAACCATAAATTCAAGAACAGCACGCACATACCCAGTCTGCAAGAAAGCAGAGGCGATTGCAGAGCAAACTCTCCTTTACCAGAGGATTCGGTCTCCATGATGGCATCCCAGTTATACGGAATGCAAGACAGCATAAGTTCTACATACTTGAATGGATCTGCAATGGATGGTCACAAGCCATGGGGAGCTGGGAAGATCTAGTGGTTATCACAGCAAAAGTACAATAGAGAAAAGAAAATGGTGAAACACAACAAATGTGCCCGTAGGGAGACCTTTCAAAACACCATCACCCATGGTGAACATAACCACAGGTCCATCTCACAAGGGTTTGAGAGCACACAGGCACCCTGAAGGTCAGAGGACTCTGAAACCACATGGATACTGTGAGATAAGTAAACTATCTAGATGACAGTTTCTCTTGCCTTGACAGCTTTTCAGGGACATATATTATAGGATACACAGTACTGATCCAAACGGACTACACAACTATGTTCTACCTCAACTAACATTGGGTGGGGAACAAAGTCCTTCCCTCTGTTCAACTGGCACAAGACATTTGAAGGTGGGCAATCCTAAGGGACATCACGCTGCAAACAATCCACCTATCAGGGAAGCAGAACACAGAGGCATACAGACAGAGCAAGCAAGACAGCACCTCCCTCAAATGGGAGATGAAGCAGGAGGTCCTGTACAATGTCTTCAAAATCTGGGGCACAACAAAATATAGACCTCTTCGCAAACCTGCAAATAGCCAAGATTTTGCCTCCAGTTTCCCACACCACCAATCCAAGATGAATGCCCTGTCAATAAACTGATCAGGGAAATGAGCATACTCCTTTCTGCCGATTCCCCTGATTCCAAGGGTACTAGACAAAGCAAGAATGCCAAACACCGTTTATCCTCATAGCCCCACAATGAGCAAAGTGGACCTAGTAATCAGACCTACTGGAGATGTCCAGGGGGCAAATGATCCCAATCAGGGCAGAGCAGGATCTGCTAACCATGCAAAACGAAAGAGCGGACAACCCGGAACCAGCCTTTCTGAGTCTAGCAGCATTGCGCCTAAATACCTAGAATCCTGCCATCTACAGCCACCCCCATGACAATGGAAATTCTTAGAGAGGCTAGGAAACCAAGCATAAGAAAATGCCACATGGAGACGTTTAACAAGTACATCCACTGGTGCACAGACAACAAGAGGATGCAAACAAGAACAGAACAGGAAACTGTACTAACATTCCTCACACACCTGTTAGATAACGGCCTGACCTACGCATCACTAAAGTTTCACTTAGCCACAATAGTAGCTTATACTAGAGGTACAACATAGATCAGTCTCTTTACATTCCCAGTAATAAAAATATTCCTGGAAGGGTGAAAGAGGTTAGGGCCCTGCGGAACGTAAACACAGTACTAACACAATTGATGACAGAGCCTTTGGAGCCAATGCACAAGATGGATTTAAAGACAACCTTCTTAATAGCAATCACATCCCTACTCAGGGTCAGCTAGCTACAAGCACTGAGAACACAAGAACCATACCTGCAAATCCACAAGGAGAAGTTAGTCCTCCGTATGAGCCCACAGTTCCTATCTAAGGTTGTATCTCAATTCCACATCAACTAATGCATGCAACTACCTGCTTTCTTCAAAGAACTAAAAACGTAAGCAGAGAAAGCCCTTCTCACACTGTACATGCGAAAAGCAATGATGTCATACCAACAGGAAACAAAGGGTTTTCACAAGGGAAACCAATTATTTGTCTCCTTTGCCAGAACAAGCAAGGGATCACGAGTGACCAAGGGAACAATCTCACGATGAATAGCAGAAACTATAGAAACCTGCTACAACCGAGTGGAAAAAAATGAACTGTGCTCCCCAGAGCACACTCAAACAGGAAAAAGGGTGCAGTGCTTGCATTTCTAGTAAACTTACCCATTGACGAAATCTGCATGGCAGCAAACTTGTCATCTCCACACACCTTCACAAAACACTACTGCGTGGTTATCCAAATGAACGAGGAAGCACAGCTAGGACAGAAAGTACTCCAACACCCGTTTGCCAACACATCCACTCTTCAACCTAACCTACCCAAGGAATGAGATACCGCTACATAATCTGATGCACAGCATGCAAATTCAGAAAAGAATTCATGCTGCAAATCGAAATGGCCACTTATCAGTAGGAGTAGTTTTGCAGCTTGAAGAATTTTCTGGATTCACATGCGACCCACCTATTTTCCAAGAAGTGGGATATGAAGCAAATGGGTAGGAAGGACAATACCTAGAGGAAAAAAAAACAGGGAAAGAGAAAAAAGAATTTGAATATGGTGACCATGCACAGGAACTTCTGTGCACCGTCTGAGGTCACACAAGGGATGGTGTTACCACCAAATGATGGTCGACTCTCACAAAAAAAAAACTGGTACCAGACCCAACCGCTCGATGGCGGAATAATGCGCAGCAAGTGAATCCAGAAAATTCTTCAAGCTGCAAATCTACTGGTAATTAACCATTTCATTACAGACTATGTGCTATGTTTAACATGGGCCCGCTATTCCAATGTTTCCTTGGGAGTCCTAACTCCTCGACGGTGAGGATTCAAGCATGTGAATCTATGGAAGACATCAATAGTGGAGAACTACCACTACAGGTAGGTAACTTTTTTTTTCTTTGCTGGCAAATGGACATAGAAAGGATCATGTAGAAAACTATACTTACTAATGAAAAGGTAATTCTGTTGTATTTGGTAGATAAAGGAAAAACAATTGGTACTAAGGGATATAGATGGCAAAAACAGCTCACATCATTCATTTTTCCTCTTAGCACCGTTGATAGTTCGCATCACACCCCAGATTGACGTGAAAGGCATTGGTGGAACGGCAGAGTTTAACTGTGCTTTTAGTGGAGTTTCCGAGGCCAGGATAGAGTGGTTCAAGGACGGAGGACAGCTGTCACCCAGCCACAGCGTGCACAATGGGGTATTAAGGTAAGAATTTGGTAGTGGGATTTCACAGTAGATATACAAGGCTAATTCAAAATGACCTGTGGTGTAGAGTACAAGGTTGCTGGATGTTGGACATAGCGAGATTTGACCCTTATATGAACAATGTGAAGCATGTTCATTTGTAAAGAGAATTGGTGGTTTCTCTCTTGAAACTCACATCCTGATAATTTCTCCTCGTTAATTGAACTTAGACTTGTCACTAACCGTATATTTGTTTTAAGAATCAAGGAAATGTATTTGTCAGAGGCTTAAGAGACTAAAAAGATATTTTAAAATTAAGTTGGAGGTTTCACTGGTATTTACTGTGAAAGAATGGGGGTTGACTCCTTACTTGAAGGCAGTTTGATCCTTTATTAGTGAAACCTGTGTTACACAGTATCATGCTCTGATATATTACACTTGACTGGGAACCTATGTTTACTACATCACTTTGTAAGATATGCATATGGCTGTAGGGATCTCTAAATGAGACCGGGTGATTAAATAGCCTTCTTTTCACTAAGCCTGATTTATCAGTTGATGCTGGTGTGCAACAACTCACTATACCTATCTAGGGAAGACACAGTGTATTCTGTTTTGAAGTCTACAAAGATAATTGGCATAGGATCTAGACTGTCTGAGAAATATGGATGTTATGACTATTGGGCACTTAAGGCTCCCATGTGATCACCCATGTGATTTTTATTTTTAAACCTCTGCCATCTGTTGCCCTGTAGGATTCCAAATCTGAATCGTGCAAGTGAAGGAGTCTACACCTGCAGAGTGACCAGCTTCTCTGGACAAGCCCAAGATAGCGCCAAGCTGGTCATCCAGGGTAAGGCATGAAGCTGATGGATATGCAGTGCTGTCATTCAGTCAGTCAAATAGTGCCATTACAGTCTTTGCAACTGGAGCTCCATGAACCTTCCACGAAAAATGAGGATGGCCCCCTGACAAATGCATCCTTTGTCATAAAAATAATATGCAAAAGCAGTGCTGGAATGGTATAAACTGATGAGATTGTAAATGTAGGAAGACCAGGAGTCGTAGCTATTTAGAGAGAACATGAAAACATGATCATCTCAGGACACTTATAATATCCCTTGAGAAAATTTGAAAGGTGGCGCATGCCAAGCAAATAGAACAACTTCATATTTCATTGTGTGTACCTTTTAAAACCAACAATTTTGTGTGAAAACCCTTGGAAATTGTTTGTAGCATATTCTGTTGGAAATGTCATGCTCTGAACACTCCTGCCACCTAGTGTTGGGTACTTAATCTTTTCCTATGTGAGGGAGGGAGAACACTCTGGGGCAACCACACCCACCACCACAGACCAAGCTGCATTTCCTTAGAAGCCTTGGTGCCAAGAGCTATCCTCTGCTCCGGAAAGGCCTTGAGGCAATGTTGCTGAGCCTCAAGTTGAAAAGACTCCAGCCAAGCCGCGGAGCTCTGAGCCACCGCCCTTGGTACCAAAACCCTCCACACCAGACTCGCCACTGAGCAAGCCGCTTGTGCCTATAGAGTTGCCAGATACCCCAGACATAAAACAAAGAAAGGTCTACATACACCCCAACTGTAGAAAAAAAAGTCCTGTCTACCACCACAGGAGCCAGACCCACTGTCAAATGTCAAAGGCTTTTATATAGCGCAACAAATCACCAAAAGAGGTCTCAGGGCGATTGTCACTCCAATTGTCAGAACCCCATTTGTAAATTCACTGAGCAACAGGAGTTAAAGGGCTCAACCATGGAGGTTGTCGTGGGGCCTGACATACTATATATAGGTACTGAGAAACTGGGCCAAGTACTCTCCCTTTCAGTACTTTGCTCCCAGTGGCAGGACGGGTCAAGCAGTCCTAAGCTCTTGGAGGGGAAGGCATGTGAGAGGCGTATACAGGCTCAGGACTCAAAGTACACATAGTAATGGCAATATGATGGTTTTCCAGCCCAAAACTTGCTTTTATGAAAAAATGAATATTTTAATGTGGTTGCACAAAGCATAGCATCAACACACTAAATCATCTCCACAGCCTGTTAAGGTCAGCTTGGAAGCTTCATCCTGGGTGAAATCTCAGAGTCTCTCTGTCCTGTCAAGAGAGGTTTGTACTCTCCATTCTATACTTGAGGAGACTCCCAGATGTGGCCCCATGCAAAAAAGTCTTTCTGATAGATACATCTGCCGTGTGGATTCCTCACCTTGTGAATACCCCTTGCGTCAGCAACATTCGGAAATTCTTTTTTTCGTAGCCTCGCGCCGACGTGGACTCCTGACGTCATAAAGACACGACCTCGCTCGCGACTCCGCTGACGTCACCGACGCCTACAATAGGCCCACGCCGGCGTGATGACATCAGTTCCCTTTTTTCCGCGTCGTCGACGCTAACGGTTTCGGGATACTCTGTAGCCTTAGTACAGTGTTACTTTATTTCCTCGATTCTCCATTCTCGGATATTTGTGTTCTATTGTCATGTCGACAAAGAAGACCGGGTTTAAGCCTTGCAGAGAATGTGGGAAGATGATGTCCGTTACGGACCCTCACCAGGACTGCATCTGGTGTTTAAGTTCGGATCATGACGTCGATGGATGTTCATAGTGTCAAAAGATGAATCCGAAGGCTCTCCGTGAAAGAGAATCCAAGCTTCTTGTGGCCAGGATTAAGGCGAGTAAGGTGAAAAGATCATCGAAGCACTCGAAGAAGTCGAGGTCGAGATCCAGGTCGAGGTCTCGGGAGGCGTCGGCTTCGAAGTCTTCGTCCGGTCACACCTCTGGTTCTCACAAGAAGCACAAGAAAAGGAGGCATGGTTCCCATCATCATTCTAGATCGAAGTCTCCCAAGAGGATGAGGTCGAAGGTGATTCCTCTTCAGGTGTCGGATCGAGAAGGTGAGGCTTCGCCTTCGGAATCGGTGGTCCAGTCTCCGATTCCAGTTGCGGATCCGTCTCCGGCTCCGTCTCCGTCCCCGGCTCCGTCCCCGGCTCCGTCCCCGGCTCCATCTCCGGCTCCGGAGGACACAGTTGGGGTTCCTGTTGAGGAGGAGGTTTCGAATCCTGTTGAGGAGACAGATTCGAACGTGCCACGAGGTCGACCTGAGCATCCACCATTCCCGGCTCCAGGTCAGGACCCCTCTGCGTTTTTAAACGCGATGTATGGTGTCTTCTCGAGGTCGTGGTACCCCTCTGGAGCACCTTCGGGTCCCATGGGTCCAATGGCTTTCAATTTGGGTGTTCCACACTCATATGCTCCGGCACCCTTCATGCCGTATATGCCGGCTCCGACTCCGTTGTGGCAGTACCAAGCTCCACCGAGGTCGACGCCGGTGTCGACGCCGGCTCGGCCAAAGTCGACGACTCCGGTCCCGGCGTCACCGGCTCCTTTGGATTCTATGGGGCGGCCTTCCAAGCCCTCGGATTCGGTTCCGAAGTCGACTCTGGCGCCGTCGAATTCGGCTTTGGATTCGACCGCACTTCGAGTGAAGATGAGATCTCGTAGAGAAGCTCAACGACTTCTGGATGAACAGAGGGTTGATGAATCATCTTCTGAGGTGGAGGAAGGTGAGCTGGAGGGGAGTTGTTTTGAAGACCTGGCGGATGCTAGTGGTCTCGAGTTTTCTCCAGAGTGGTCGTTGCCTTCAGGACCTGAAGTTCCCTCCAGGGATGTTCAACCTTATCATGTTGTCATGAAGAAGGCAGCAGGACTTTTGGGTTTGATTTTGCCTTCGGTCGAGTTTAAGTCGAACTTGTTAACAGAGGTCCTCCATTCTCCAAGCTCGTCGGTGGAACCTTTGCTACCATTTAATGACGCTTTAAAGGATCCCATCATGGAGGTTTGGAAGAAGCCCTTTTCTGCTCCTGCAGTTTCGAAAAGTGTGGCAAGGAGATATAGAGTGGCTCCTGAGGATCCTGCTTTCTTATCTTCTCATCCTTCCCCTGAGAGTTTGGTAATTCAGGCCGCTTGCTCTAAAAAGTCTGTTGGGGCTTTTCCGCAAGTACCTGCCGACAAAGAGGCCAAGAAGCAGGATCAAGTGGCGAAAAAGGTTTTTTCTTCGGCCAGTATGGCTTTGAAGTCTTCTAACGCCACTTGCCTTATGGGAAGATACATTCATGCTCTTATGGACTCTATGCGTTCATTGGTCCCTAAGGTTCCTGAGGAAAGTAGAAAAGACTTTGAAGAAGCTTTGTCTGACTCTCAGGCGGCGGCTCGTCAGGTCATCCAAAGTGGACTTGATACTACGGATTTTGTGGCAAGGATCATGGGCACGGCGGTTGCCACGAGGCGTTCAGCCTGGTTAAAGTCTTCTGATTTTTCAACTGATGTGCAGTCTGCATTGTTGGATTTGCCCTTCGATGGTGTGGGGCTTTTTGGAAAGAAAGCAGACACGGCCTTGGAAAGATTCAAGGACAGCAGGGCAACTGCTAGGTCTCTTGGCCTTCAGGTCAGGGGCGCAACGAACAGGAAATTTAGAGGATTTGGCCGCTCTTCCTTTCGGTCGTATAGACAAGGCCAGCAGCAGCAGCAACAGCAGCAGCAGCAGAATACCTTATATAGGTCTTACAGAGGAAAGCAGAGGGCACGTCCTCGAGGGCGTCAAGCCTCCTCCTCCTCCACCTCTTCCAACCCCCCAGCCACAGAAAAGCAGCCCTAGATCCGCCATTCAGGATCATGTAGGCCCAGTGGGGGGTCGGCTTACCCACTTTCTACGAGATTGGGAATCGGTTACATCAGATCTTTGGGTTCTCAATCTCGTAGAGAATGGGTATGCCCTTCCCTTTCGGGAATTCCCTCCCAATTACCCTCCTTGCCAGGGGTATTGCTCAGAGGAACATCTGTTACTCCTTCAGGAGGTGCGATAGAGGTGGTCCCAGAGCAGGAAATGGGTCAGGGATGCTACTCCCGGTATTTCCTGATTCCCAAGAAGGATGGCAGGCTTTGTCCAATCCTAGATCTCAGGATCTTGAATTTTTATCTGAAGCAGGAGAAATTCAAGATGCTCACCCTTGCTCAGGTTCTTCAGGCTCTGCTGGAAGAAGACTGGATGGTGTCGCTCGACTTGCAGGATGCGTATTTTCATATTCCGATCCTGAAGTCGCACAGGAGGTATCTCCGTTTTACGGTGGAGTCGCAGCACTACCAGTTTGCGGTCCTTCCGTTTGGACTTACTACTGCACCTCGAGTTTTCACCAAGGTGATGGCAGTGGTGGCGGCGCATCTCAGAAGATCGGGGATTCCTGTATTCCCGTATCTGGACGACTGGCTGATCAAAACGGAGTCGTCTGAGAGAGTGCTTCATCATCTGCAGGAGACAACACTGTTGTTGTTCAGGTTGGGTTTTTCGATAAACGTACCCAAGTCTCACCTGGTGCCCTCCCAGCGCAACCTGTTCATAGGTGCTGTACTGGACACGACTGTATGTCGTGCATTCCCTCCCCCTCAAAGGATTCGCGACATACAGGAGATGATTCCTTTATTCTTCAATGGAGCGGTTGTTCCAGTCCTGAAGGTCCTCCGCCTGCTCGGTCTGATGGCTTCTTGCATTCTGTTGGTCAGTCATGCACGCTGGCACATGAGGGCACTCCAGTGGTGCCTCCGCAGGCAGTGGTATCAACACAACGGAGATCTCAGGGAGTCGGTGAGGATCTCCAGAGAAGCTGCAGCGGATCTGTTTTGGTGGGGCGTGGAAGGCAATCTGTCTCAAGGAAAGCCTTTTCATCTGCCTCCATCAGTGGCCTCAGTGATAACGGATGCATCCACTCTCGGGTGGGGTGCTCATCTGGGGGATCTGGAGGTCAAGGGCCTTTGGTCTCCAGAGGAAAGGTTGCTTCACATCAACCTTTTAGAATTGCGGGCGATACGTTTGGCACTCAAGGCCTTCCTTCCTTCCCTTCGCGGTCGGTCAGTCCAAGTCCTGACGGACAACACGACTGCGATGTGGTACATCAACAAGCAGGGAGGAGTGGGGTCGCAGTGTCTCTGCAGAGAGGCTCTGCGTCTCTGGTCCTGGGTTCAGGACCATCAGATTTGTCTGATGGCAAATCATCTGGCCGGGGTGTTGAACGTTCGTGCAGACAGTCTCAGTCGGCAGTTCTCTGCCGACCACGAGTGGAGGCTTCACCCGGGCGTGGTTCACGACATCTTTCAGATGTGGGGGACTCCTCGGGTGGACCTGTTGGCCACTCGCGAGAATGCTCACTGCCTGTCATTCTGCAGTCTCCAGTATCCGATGCAAGGAGCCTTGGGGGATGCGTTTCAGTTGAGTTGGAGAGGTCAACTCCTTTACGCGTTTCCTCCCATACCCTTGATTCCTCGGGTTCTGAGGAAGATTCGGCAAGACAGGGCCCAAGTCATATTGGTCGCCCCGGATTGGCCAAGAAGGGTGTGGTATACAGATCTTCTCCACCTCTCCTCTCACCCGCCGCTCCGTCTCCCTCACAGGGCAGACCTCCTCTCTCAGATGGAGGGGCAGGTTCTACACCCCCACCTCCAGACATTGCACCTTCATGCCTGGAGATTGAGCGGGGCAACCTGATTTCCTTTTCCCTCCCATCTGACGTTGTGGATGTCATCTTGTCAGCCAGGCGTGACTCCACTAAGTCCATCTATTCTTATAGATGGGCGAAATTTGTCTCGTGGTGTGGGGAAAGGTCTATCGATCCTTTGAAGGCCCATTTGTCTCACGTTCTCCAGTTTGCCCTTTCTCTGGCTCAGCAGGGTCTTGCTGTTGCCACGGGGAAAGGTTATCTTTCTGCGCTGTCAGCTTTTCTCTGTTTGCCTGACCAGCCTTCTCTTTTTAAGTCACCTGTGGTTTTAAGGTTTTTAAAGGGACTTATGAATATGTTTCCTCCTGTCCCTTTTATTGTGCCTCAGTGGGACTTGAATCTGGTCTTGACTTTTTTGATGGGTGCTCCTTTCGAGCCTCTCCACAAATGTCCCTTGAGGCTTCTTACCCTTAAAACAGTCTTCCTCGTTGCAATAACCTCGGCAAGGAGGGTAAGTGAGCTTCAAGCTCTTTGTCACAAGCCCCCTTTCTTGTCCATACATGCTGATCGAATGGTTCTCAGGACCAGGGCTGCTTTTCTGCCTAAGGTGGTAACTCCCTTCCACCTAGGGCAGTCCATTACTTTATCTTCCTTCTATCCTCCCCCTCACCCTTCTAAGGAGGAAGAGAGACTGCACCGTCTGGACCCTAAGAGGGCGGTGTCCTTTTACTTGGACAGATCCAAGGACTTTCGTTTGGAAGACCAGCTCTTCGTTGGATTTGCTGGCTGCAAGAAAGGAAGAGGTCCATAAGAGAACTTTGTCGAGATGGATCGTCCTCTGCATAAAGATCTGCTACTCTTTGGCCGGTAAGGAACCACCAGAGGGTATAAGGGCTCATTCTACTAGAGCTAAGTCTTCTACCTCAGCATTGGCCAGAGGTGTGCCTGTAGAAGATATTTGTAGAGCGGCGACTTGGTCTTCCCTCCACACTTTCGCGAAGCATTACTGCTTGGACTCCGAAGTGAGGAGGGAGGGTCACTTTGCGCACTCTGTCCTTCAGGATTTCCTGGTCTAGAAGAGTGGACACCCTCCTCCGGGAGTGGGGACTGCTGTGGGACTCTATTCACAAGGTGAGGAATCCACACGGCAGATGTATCTATCAGAAGAACAAGTTACTTACCTTCGGTAACGCTTTTTCTGGTAGATACTATATCTGCCTGTGGATTCCTCACTGACCCACCCGCCTCCCCGTTGTCCACTCTTCTATGCCGGAGTTACTGTAATGTAATGTATATATATTTTGTTGTCAAGGAAATGTTCCAATTGCTTTCCTGCTTTTGCTTAACACTGTGTGTTTTGCCTTGATTATTGTGTACTATGTATACTTGTATATTTCTACTGTCATTGGTCCGTCCGTGTGCCTCGATGGCACGGAAAAAAGGGCGGAACTGATGTCATCACGCCGGCGTGGGCCTATTGTAGGCGTCGGTGACGTCAGCGGAGTCGCGAGCGAGGTCGTGTCTCTATGACGTCAGGAGTCCACGTCGGCGCGAGGCTACGAAAAAAAGAATTTCCGAATGTTGCTGACGCAAGGGGTATTCACAAGGTGAGGAATCCACAGGCAGATATAGTATCTACCAGAAAAAGCGTTACCGAAGGTAAGTAACTTGTTTGTCTCACCATAAGAGTAAATATTAGCTGTGTTTAGGTACTAAGTTTGTGCAGGCCCAACGGCCTGGAACAATCTTATCTGACCCAATGGCAGCCGGTAGTCCTTTGAGAACCAGGGCTGTCCTTTGCAATCTCTGGTCTCTTGATACTGAGGGCCCGTGACTTCTCAAGGTCTTACCCCAATGATGTGTCGGGCTCCTCAGTCTTTGGACAGCCCGCATGTGTGGTGTGGGCATTCTTGTCCGGCTCCTGCGGCAATCAGTACGTTTCTCCTGGCTTTCTCAGCACGACAAATCAGGACAGCTGGTCTGATTCATGGTTCGCCCCCCCTTATTGTTCACATGGGGTTTGATGACTTTGAAGCCTACGTGGTTGACTGCCTGCACTTCAAGATGGCCCCCTTCGTGGATGCTTTGGGGTTACCAACTTTGGTGCTTCCACGGGGTCTTTGACTACAGCAAACCTGAGTGAGCAGCCCACATTCCTGCAACTGTCCCAACTAGACCAGGCATCTCACATCACTCCCTAGCACTGGAACACGCTCCCCCTCACAATCAGATCAGAGCCCAAATTGCTGACATTCCGGAAGCTCCTAAAAACCTGACTTTTTAATAAACCGGTATAAACTCCAGCAGCTCTGCCTTGGCCCAAACCTCCGCAGCGCTTGGACGCCTTAGGGTAGCCATCGCGCTTTATAAATTATCTTTTCATTTCATTTCATCCACTCGCCAGGGACTCGCTCCTCTCAGGTGCTCTCCTCCTACTCCAAAGGTCCACTGGTCTTGGTAGATGGAAGGCCTGCGATCTAGGCTCAGGACAAGCCATCTTGGCTTCCTGGGTGATGGCCCTTCGCCAAACAAGGAGCCCTGTTACAACAGCTTGGCAATATTCTTTCTCCTAATGAAGAGTGCTGTTGAACAACTTGTGGGCCCCTGCTCCGTCCTTTATAGTCCAACTCCTGACACAAATTGTATTGAATGTTGATCCTTTGGAATTCAGGTTGTGGATGTCCGCTCCTTTGAAGTGCTCTCTCCCATCACGCAGATAGCACTTGTTGCACCCCTTCCCAGTCCATCATGTCCACCTCAACATGGCAGGTCATGGCACACGCATGATTTGTGTCCGCCCATGGCCAAAAATCATTACCAGGATCCAGATATCCATGTATCTGGGTCATTCAGGCCAGAGGTGTATGTCAGTCACTGTGCACTGGACTTTTCCATCCCAGCACATTCTCTTGAAGAAAGAGGCTTGCCATCAAGGAGTCAAACTACAAGGAACTTGAGGGATATGCCATACCCAAGAAGCCCAAACAACCAGGGCTTAGTCCACTGTCTCCCCCGCCACAGCCTCCACCACCACTCCCAGCCCGAGGCCACCCCAGTGAAATCACCATGTGGATCGCGGTCACAAAGGGGTTGCCCCTCACATTTTCCGGCTCCAGTCTTTGACCTTGGAATAGATACCCAAGAAATACCTCCTCTGAAGTGGGTCTGCTAAATTGTTCCACAATATAAAGTCCTGCAGCAACAAACAAGCAAAGTGCCCGTTTCGATGGACCTGACTGTCCAGACAGTAATGCTTTGTGAAAGTGTGTGAAGAAGCAGTGGCGACGACTCCACTAAGGGTGAGGAGCGTCACCCCACTGCTATTCAGCAGCGTAAGAAAAAATATTATGATAACAACTCAATGTTATTATCGTTTTATTTTTTCTTGTTGCGGGTGCAGCAGCTTTGGGAAACAGGCGTGGGTGCTCTCCTGAAGGAGCAGGGGAGGAGTGGTTTTCTCTCACTACCTGTGCATGAATGTATGGCCGGCCATCTTGCAGCGGTGTGATTGGCTATGGGGAGCCTGGGCGTTTCCTGTGTCCTCCTGTTTCGGCCAGAGGAAGGAGTGGAGAGCAGCGACGCAGACAGGAGGTACGTTTTACCTTTTTAATTCCCCCCCCCCCCAACCCCCCCAGGTTGGTATGCCAGATGTCCAGGAGCGGAACTCCGCATGTTAATTCAGTGGTGTCAACCTTAGCGCTGGTGGAATGAGCACAGGAGCCCTGAGGGTTGCGGCTTGGCCAGAACATAGCAGATTTTAATTCAGAGCACGGTCCTTTGGGAGATGGTTTAATTCTGCACAGCCTTCCCCTTGTTTGTCCTGATATACCCCACGAAGGTTGGTTGTCCACCCTTAACTCTTCTGTGTGGTAAAGGTAGAATGACAATGCTATTTTTGAGTTGCTTCTCTTCCTCAGATGGATGTGGCGGAGTGTAATAGTTAGGCAGGGTGATGGGCTGGCCTACATGAAAGGGAGTAACAACTTTTGACAGAAAGGAAGCTTTAATGTGAAGAGCCAGTTATTCTGGGTAGATGCACTGAGGCCTGCCGGATCTCCCGGAGCTCCAGATGGTTGATGTGGAGTCCGGATTCTGCCAGAGACCTGATCCCCTCCTCTCTTAGATGGCCGCCCCATCCCCGGTGACGCATCTGTCACTATTTTCAGATCTGATTGGGGAAGGGAGAGGGTTCTGCCGCTGACCCAGTGATAGGCCTTTAACCACTACTGCAGACCTTTTGTAGTTCCTTCTGGGATCTGGACCATCTGGCCCTCATGCTGCACCCACTGGAGATGCAGAAGTCCATGAGTCCCAGCAGCCCCTGACTCCGTCTCACCAAAACCTAGGACAGAAGCTCAAACATCCGTATCATAGCCTGAATATTCTGGACTCTGCGTTCAGGAGCATAAGCTGGAAACTGCAGTGTCCACAACAGCTCCGATGAAAGGGAGCGTCCGGGAAGGAGTCAGGTGTCACTTCGGCATATTCAAGTTCAAAAGACCTTTATTCGAATTTCTTAAAATTCATAAAAGTACCGATTACAGCAATAATTCATTTAAATATAAAACAAATAGAGAGAATGTTATACAGAAAAACATATCATAATAACATTAAATTCCATACTATAACTGTACAATGGATTTCATTTCATTATATTATTTTCTTTAATAAAAATCATTGTGACTAGTTTCTACATTCAGTTTCTATGTTCAGGGATTTTCCATCGTCTTGCGCGCTCGTATGGCCGATCTTAAAAAAGTGCTGGTGCGAAAAGTCAATTCATCAGTGTCCAAAGTAATCAACATTATATAAGATTCTTTAAGTGTGAGAGGTCTGTATTTTTTAAAGTAAGGAGTTAAAAACCATTTAATAAATCTCAGATAAAATTTACAGAAAAATAAAAAGTGCAGGTCATCCTGTGTGCTCACACCATCACAAGGGCATGGAGTGAAATCAGCACTATGTCGATACCCCATAGGAAAGGACAGCAAAAATTTTACGGTACCTGCCCTTAAACGAAACAACAATGATCGCTCCCAACTGGACATAGGGAGAGAAAGATAGGGCGGCAAGATTTGTTTACACAGTCCATTTCCTATATATTTCATAACACTTGATTTCTGGGATTCTCTTCCTATACGACCATTTTTGTAAAGTGCATTTTGAACCTCAACTTTATCCTTTAATTCAATTGTCGTAGGATCAGTGAACAAAGTACCTCTATCAACTTTGTTAAGTGATTTAAAAACTTCTGTGAACCAAGGAATCTTCATTCCTTGTTCACAGTTTAAGTAGTCCTTAATAATATTTTGTGTAAGGACAGCAGCATCATTCATCCAGATTCTAATCCAGAAGAGAACTGGTCTTACTCTGATAAAATCACTTATATAAGGAAGATTTAGTTCACTATGGCAAATAAAATCAGATGAGGAAATCGGTGTGCCCCAACACTTTCCTACAAAAGCGGTTTTCCTCCCTTTGTATACAAAGACTACTTCCCGACCCCCATACCTCTGCTCCATACGTGGCAACAGGTGAGCACTGCAATTTAAAAATCTTTAAAATAGCCTTAGTGGCACCAATTTTCTTCGGGCGAGGGAGGCTCAGAACAGAGTTGTTGGCTTTCGAGAACTTGCTCGTGGCGTGGGCCAGATGCCCACTCCACGAACCGTTCGCAGCAAAAACCAACCCTAAATACGGGAATTTAGGAACAGATTCTAGTTTATCTGTACCTATCTGGATAGTATTGAGTTTCCTTTTGCCTGGGCCACAGGACATAATAAAAGATTTTTTAAAATTTACCCTCAAGTCCAGACCCCCCATAAAATTAACAAAACTATGTGTAAGCAGACGAAGAGCATTAGGAGTGCGGGCCATAAGCACCGCATCGTCTGCGTATAAAAGCACAGGTAAAGGTTTACCTAAAATCATTGGGACATCAGAGGTGACTTTTTTCAAACAGTTGGATAAACCATTGATATAAATGATGAACAACAGGGGTGCTAAAACGCACCCCTGTCTCACCCCTCTCCCTATTTCAATGGCTCCTGAGACCTCTCCACCCATCCCAATACGTACCCGTGCTTTCAGGTCAGTATGGAGATAGGCTAAGAATCTTACGAGAGTATCATCAAGACCGTTGGATGAGAGAATTGACCAGAGTTTGGATCTATTCACGAGGTCAAAAGCGGATGAAAGATCCATAAAAGCAAGGTAGGTAGGAGATAATCGGGCAACACTATATTTATCAATTATTAATCTCAGATTTAAACATTGCTCCACTGTTCCTACCCCACTCCGAAACCCCATCTGACAGGGATCTAAAAAGTAAGTGTCAACCGCCCATTCCAATACTCTATTGTAAATTATGCGGGCCAGAACTTTAAGAGTGTTATCCAAAAGGGAGATAGGTCGGATCCTGCGAATTATCGCCCTAATACTGGTAGCCCAGGTAGCCGGCATGGCCACTTTTGGGAGACTATTAAAAATATTAAGAAGTATTGGTGTCCACAAATCGACATTATATTTAATAATATCAATAGGGAGGCCATCGGGTCCGGGCGCCTTATTTCCTGAACTTTCATTTATGGCTATTTTAACTTCATGGTCCAAAATCTTTAGGCTACTTAATTGACCTAGATTAGAGAGAAATTGCTCGTCAGAAGGTGCTGCATAAATTCTAGAAAAGTGAGTCTCCCATGCTGCGCTTGTTATGTTACAACTAATTTGGGTGAGCTCCTTTCCCATTTCCCTCGTTTTCCTTACAGCGGACCAAAATGGGCCACTGCCACCCAGATTTGCACTAATAACCAAAGAGTCCCACTGTTCAGAGAGTAGGTTAGCCTTCCTTTCCAATATTTTTACTTTATAATTTTTCCTGGCAGCTTGAACAATAACTTTGCACCTAGGTTTGGCAGAAAGTGCCTTTCTTAACTCTCTGTTTGCCAAGGAGCAAGATGAATCAAACCACCTTGGCTCTTTGCATTCCTTGGGTAGTGGAACTGACAAGAGGGTTTTAATATTTGAGCACAATGCTTCAAAATCAGCAATTAATTTGTTGTGGTTACTACTGGGGAACAAACAAGATTGAATCAGATGTGAGTGTGACATTTGTACACTGTCTAAAATGGCCCCACAGTCAATTCCCCTTAATTTTAATCGAAGGCCATCAATTGACGGTGTAATATCCCTTGCACCATTTAAATTCATAAAGATCTGACTAGGTGCAAAATTTAGAATTACCATCAATGGATTATGATCACTAAAAGATGTTTGTACCACAGAAGTTTTTACTATGCGATCTATTAACAGTGCTGACATAAATACATAATCAATAATAGAACTGCTGTCCCTGCTGATAAACGTAGGGGCATAAGGGGAGTTAATATTATGCCCTACTCTCATTGCGTCAGCAAGATCAAATTCGGTTAATATTTTAGATAGTTCCGAACCCCTACGATCAACTAAATCAAGGTAGGTCTGATCTTCAGACCCATAATTCTCTATTAGTTTCACGTTAAAGTCACCCCCTATTAGAATACCAGTCTCAGTATCTACTGATAAAGAACATTCAAATTTACTTAAAACCTTAGATAATGCCAAAAAATTCTTATTCGGTACACAATAAAAATCATTGTTATAAAAATTAATTAAATAAATCGTGGTCTTTGACTTTGACTTATATTCAAGAATTTGAATATTGGGGTTGTCAAGGTTATCAATCTGCAAGTCTCTAATTGTACCACCTGCCAGGATCCTAATCCCAATGAATAAGCCACCCACTGCTCGGCCGAAATTGGGTTTAGGTGATGTTAGGCTGAAACAGTGATAGCCCTCTATGTATAAATTCCATACAGCCCATGTTTCTTGAAACATGAGAATATCTACATTATTAATTATCTCAATCCATGCAGGGTCCGACAGTTTAGATTCCAGTCCTGCAACATTCCAGCTTAAAATTGATAAACCATAAGTAGTACAATGTTTGCCAGGTCTACTCCCAATATTCCCTATTTTGTCATTGATTGTATTGGCAAAAATGGGCAAAATGCTATTAGAAAACATGATTTCATTTGGGCCATTTATATCCTGACAAACTACAACTGGTGCTGGTTGTCCCTCTGATTTGCTGACTGTTACTTGGCTATGCATATCATTATTAGCCAATGTAACCAGTCAGTCCTGTTCGTCTAAGTTGGAAAAGTATTCAAACCGATTGTAAGTAGGGATGTGGAATGTTTGCCTAGCCTCAGTTATCGGTGTAAACTGATAGGGGTCGGGGACTGGATAAGACCTATCTCTATAATTATATTGGTGCATGGTTGAGAATTGTGGGTTGTCCAGGGGATGGGAGATGGGAACTGACATTGGGGCCTGATTCCGCCAATTGCGGCTATTCATGTGATTAAAATTGGACTCCTGGTTCTGAATAAAAAGCGGTGATTTGATCCTTGCTCCGAAATTCAAGTCTTGATATGGAATTATAGGGTAATTCACCGTAGCTTGTTTGGGGGGTATCAAATGTCTATAAAAATAGCCTAGTGGAAGGAGTGTAGTGTTGAATTCCCATGGTGAGGGTGATGGGGCGCTAGCTAGTGTTTTCTCTGCCCATTGTGGGGTTTTAAAATTTATTGTAACACAATCACCCTCAAACTTTTTCCTGAGTGGGCCAATCCAGCCCACTCTCTGGGTGTTAATAATCTCCCTTGCGCCATCCATAGGAAAGTTGCAATTTGCAATTAACCAATGTAGGGTTTTGTTTTTGAGAGATGTGGGAGTTTCGTCCTGATCCTTCCTTAATTTAGAGACATTTACTAGGACCAGTACATACGCCCTGCATTCCGGTGGAAGATTAATGCGAGAAGGGACTTGCCTAGTTGTTTTTTGTTATTTACAACAAGGGGTCCCTTGCTCATTGCACCATCAGGATTCAAGCAAGCCGGGCCGAAGACGGCTGTAATGCCAGAAACCGGTCCCCGGAAGCTTGTTTCCTTCCCAGTGTAAGAATTGGCTTTTGTAGTTTGGTTTGCCCTGTTCCCATCATGCACTGGGACAGGAACAGACTAATTTGCATACAGCCAGGTTCTGAAACTGGGATGGTGCAATGAGCTAAAAACGGTGTTGGATCTAGCCCTGATCTTTTGACTGGGTGAGAGTATTCTGCTTAATTCAGAGACTCTGTCCCTCACTACCCCTTGTTGTAAATATAGTTGTTTTTTGTGGCAGTTGAACCGTGGAGGAACTGCTTGCGGGGTTCAAGGGTTGTCCCACGGTAGTCCCATTTAATTGTTTAGTGTTCTGGTCATTCCTTTTGTCTAAGGCTACATTATTAGTACTAGGTTTAGCTATTGGCTGGGTAATAATTGGGCCTTTTAGTGTGACAGATGGGGCTTTATGTAGACTATTTGTATTTGCAATTAATACTTGAGAAATGTTAGAATTAGTGCATACTGGTTTTGTAGAACTCGGTTTTGTTGCACCATTTACAGCACCTTCTTTATATAACTTCTTAATGGGGATGCTCAATTCGGCTATTTGCTTTTCTATCCGAGTAAGCCTGCTTTCAATGGGAGACAAATAAATACTTAATAATTCACCCAACCTTTCCAGCATGCGATCATTTGCATTCTCAGTGTTATCATTGATTATATCATCCTTGTCTAATATCCCACCCTGCTGCTCCTCCTGAATTGACTCCGTAGCCCTGCTTATATTTTGATTTGAATTAGAATTTGTACCTTTCCCAGTTTTCCTTTTTGTCGAACCATGTTTTCTGACCTTTGTAAACCGGGACTTCGATACATTTTGTTTTTGAATAGCACCCTCACGTCTGGCTCTTAATTGCCTTGTGTTATCAACTGATAAGACTTTAGGAGTGGGATTAATATGCAGGTCTGGGGTCTTCTCCAAATCCATGCTAATATCTGTCTCCGAATCTATCAAAGGAATTGAGGCAGATAAATTTACCTCACTTGGAATTGTGTGAATGTCAGCGCATACATTTACTAAAGGTCTAATAATATTGTTGGGCATTGTCTGGGTAGGTGTGGTAGCTAAAGCAATAAGACCAAGGGATGAACGTTTAGCATGGGCCAGATCTTGTGAGACCCTGCGTTCTAAAAGAGAAATACCCTGGTTGATAGCATCATTGGCCTTAGTTATAAAGTTATCGATAGGGCCAGTTACTGGACCACCCCCCACAGCAGCTGTTTTACTGCGGCTGCCCCTTGGAGACATAGCATATACTGAACAAATTACAATGTAAGCTGGAGACTGTAGGACAAAGCAATAAGCAAAGCAAATGCGGAGAACAAATGGCTGGAAAATGGAATGGTTTACCACACAAAACACAAAACAAGATGACTACATATCAGCATGTTGGTGCTCCCAGCAGTGATATAAGCAATATTGTCAATATTCCTCAATAATCCTCAGGATAACTATCCGGGCATATGTGTTAGTGGCAATAAAGTACCTTAAGGAGAAAATGTTAAGGGATTGGCCCCGTCCCGTCCTCCTCGTGCCTCTGAGGGCCACAGAGGGCCCGCCCTTTGCCCGGGCTTAGCCCGGTACAGCCCGGCGCAGCCCCGCACGCTCCCGCGACGCGGGAGGTGCAGCTGGGATTTAAGCGCCTCCGGGCGCGGAAGTCCGGGGAAGAAAGAAGGCGGCGTCCCAGAGGATTCTGGGTAGTGTAGTTCCCACTCGGCGGCCGCGTTGAGCTGCGGCGGCGGGGAACCACACAGGCTGGCAGCCGGTAGGTCTGGCGTCAAAGTTCCCAAAAGTTACAGGTAAGCATATTGATAGTGAACCCCAGCGATTGCAGAAGGTCCGCCATAGTCGGCAGGTGGAAGATGACTGCCTGTGCTGAACACACCTTCAACAGCCAGTCCTCGAGATAGGGAAAGACTGGTTCCCTTAATCTATGCAGATAAGCTGCAACCACGCCATCACCTTGATGAACACCCAAGGGGCTCTAGTAAAGCTACACGGGAGCACTGCAAAATTAAAGTGCTTGTAGCCCACTGTGAACAGCAGGTAACATCTGTGGGCAGGCAGAACTGGAATGTGGAAATATGCGTTCTGCAAATCCAATGCTACCATCCAGTATTCCCAGTCCAGGGCTGACCGAACTTGAACGTGCATGAGCATTTTGAATTTCTTCTTGTATAAGAAATTGAGAGGGCACAGGTCTAGGATAGGACACAGCTTCCATCTTTCTTAGATGCCAGAAAATAGCGGAAATAGCAACCACAACCTACTTCTGGCGTTGGCACCCTCTCTATGGCTCCCTTGGCCTAGAAAGTCAGCACTTCCTCGCGGAGAAAGTAGATATGGTCATCTGTCAGCCATTCACAAATGAGGGGCATGAGTGGGGGGGTAGTCACATAGGGGAGGGATTAGCCTTTCATACAATCGGGAGAACACAGCGATCTGTTGTTATCGACCTCCAGTGATGCAGGTGATGGCGTATCCTGCCTCTCACTGGTTGCCCATGATGGCTGGAGGGCTAACTAAATAGGTTTGGAGTCTGCTGCTGTCAGGTGGGGGGTGGGATGATGGGGGGGGAAACTGGTCAGACCTCTTGCTGCTCAACCCATGGGGCCTGGGGTGTCAGGGGGTATAGTGTCCTTGGCTGCGCTGAGGCCGAGGAGCTTGTGTGCTGTGGTGACTGGACGGGTAAGGACGCCACTAGAATCCCCTTCTATGGGCCTGAGAGGATCGAAAGGCAGACCGGGGTTGGCAGGGGGCCTTGGAAAGGTCCAAGGACCTGGCCGTCTCTCCGCTATCCTTGAAGCGCTCCAGCTCTGAGTCTGCCTTGTCTCCGAAGAGATAGGCACCATCAAAGGGCATGTCCATAAGAGAGGCTTGGACATCCCCTGAAAAACCAGTCGTTTCTCAGTCAGGCGTGATGCCGTAAGGCCACTGACGAAGAAACCACTCTACCTAGCTAGTCGGTCGTGTTCAGCCTACATCTGATTTTTAACTTGACTGCACCTCTCCAGAGGTGCAGTCAAGAGCTTGACTGGGCTTGGGCGAGTATGGCCTGAGCCTCTTTCAGGACCATGGGCAGCACGTGTGCAACCAAATCCCATAGTGAATGGGAGTAACAGCCCAAAAGGCAGCTGTGTTCACAGATCGCAGTACCAGGCTAGTGGAAGAAAACATTTTCTTGCCTAAGGTGTCCAGCCTCTTGGATTGGTGCTGGTTACCAGTTAGACCAATCCTGTCAGGAAAGTTAGGGCCAAATGATCTTTCAAAGGGTAGGATGATTAGAAATGGCTGAGGCAACTGCAGATGCAGTTCCAGTAGGGACACCACCAAGTAATGATGTACCTAATATTTCCACATCTCATACACCACCGTTAAAGGGAATGAACTGGGCTATTTCTTCCTCAATGGGCGAAAATAACCCTAGACAAGTAGGGCGGATCTGTGGTGCAGCAGGATACAGTTTGAACTTCCACACTACCAAACATACCACCATGACCGCATGCAGTCAGCTTAGAGCATGAGCAGCTGCTCATGGCGGAGGTCCAAGCTCTCCTGAGCAAGAAAGCCATTGTACCTGTAGCCCTACACCAGAGGGACTTGTAGTGTATGTCTTGACGTCACAGTATTTGCTGCTGTATGATTTCTCAACATTGATGTACTCTCAATGTCAACAGTGTTCGATTCCTGGACATCAAACCGGCTCCTGACGTCGAGCAAGTAGGTGTTGTACCTCTTCTCAGCATCAAGAGTGAGCTTAGTGTTTTTGCCATATCTTCTCCTTTTGGATCTTCATCTGTGGGAGTCCTCAGAGCATGTCATAGGGACACTAGTAGAGGGTAGTGAGGACAGTCTCTCCTCTCCTTCAGAACTCTCGCCAGCCAGGGCATTTTTCCTTCTGCTGTGCTTTACTTGGCCATGGAGGTCAATCCTCCCTCTCTCTCGCTCTCCCCCTCAACGTGTGCCTGTAGAGGGTTGTGCAGTGACAACTTGTCTTGGGGTCATGAGAGTCTGGCAAACAGAGGCTATGGATCCTGTACGGGTCTTTTTTGACATTTTTTTGCCATAATGTGGGCAGGTCACAAAAATTTCATTTTGCGAAAAAGCTGATACATTTCTTGTCAGACAAGTATCTAAAAAAAAAGAAGTTGAGTGAATCACTTTTTAAAGCAACATATGAAACCTTATTAGAGTAAAAAAAAACTTTAAAAAGACAGAGCTCTGCTCCAGGATCCTGTCAGTAGGACCCGGAAAAAAGGACTGAGTAGACCGTCACCTGCAGGGAATGATGGGGCATTGGAGTGCAAGGTGCTGTGTTCTATTTTGTTTTCAATGCTGCAACCTGTACAGCTACATTTCCATATATTTCCCCTTTTTTTACTTTAAAGAGAAGTAAAAAGAGTTTGTGAAGGATTTTTTTTAAAAGGTCACTTTTTAATCTTCCAGTGACTTTTAAAAGGTTTAAGCCTTTTTTCTTCCAAGTTTTAAACTTATTCAATATAATTGGCAGTATAGCCGGTTTTAACATGGAAAGTTTAACATTTGTGTTGCACGTGCTTCCTGGCTTTCCCAAAGTAAGCTGAGGTAAATGGGTCCCTTCACATGGGCGGGATAATTCATGCTTCTGATTGCAATGGAGGTACCCCTGCGAGAGAACTAGGATTGCAAGAAACCATTCCTTTCTCATTCCAAAAAAGGAAGGTACCCTTTGGCCTGTCCTTGATCTCAAGCCTCTTGACCTCTACTTCCTTTTGTAACACTTTCAAATGACAACTCTGCAGGATGTCATTCCTTTGCTCACTGGAGGAGACCAAATGGCGATCCTTGACTGTTTTGACATCCCCATTCATCTGTTGCATCACAACTAGCCAAGATTTGTGGTAAGTATAATGTGCTGGTTTTCATGGCTACAACAGCATCAGAAAATATTCACTGTCTAGAAGTGGTTGCAGTGCCTGTAAGAAGCTGGGTTTCTGTTGCTGCAACTACCCCACTTTTTGCCAGATTACTGATGCACTTTGACTTGATGTGCCCTGGGTTCCTGCTAATCAGGTTCCCATTGCCTGTGTTCTTTCCCAAAACGGTACCTGTGTACCTCCAATTGGCACCCCTCTGGCCACATAAAAGTCCCTTGGAAAAGGTACCAAGGGTACCAAGGGCACTGTGACCAGGGAAGGCCTCAAAGCGCTGCAGCATATATTGTGCCAGCCTTAGAGGCCCTGTACCTTTACACACACCACACACACACACACACACACACACACACACACACACACACACACACACACACACACACATAAACTGCCATTGCAGGCTGCGAGTTTTGGTGCTGGGAAAAGTGAAGAGTCGACATGGCACACATTCCTGAGTGCTATGCCTGCAACCAACTGCCTATGGTATAGATAAGACACCCCTCTAGCTAGGTGCACTATAACACTGGTGAGGGTACAGTTGCAGGAGCCCTGTACCCCTACAGTGTCTTAAGTCCATTCTTAGACATTGTACGTGCTGTAAAGCCATAAAGAGTATATGGTCTGGGAGTTTGCTATTACGAACTCCACAGCACCATAATGGCTTTAATGAATTCTGGGACGTTTGGTAGCAAACGTCTCGGCATAATAAACCCACACTGTGAAATTTATTATACCATGCACTCAGAGGAAATCTTGGAGATGTCCCCTGAAAAACGACCAGCCTCTGGTGGGTTCCTTGACCGGTAAGCACCAGCCTGCCACTACGAGACATGTTGCTGGACCTCTGGGATGGAAGCTGTCGCTCCCTGAGCCCAGAAACCAAGCCTTTTCTGGGCGGAGGTGTTCACACCTCCCCCAGGTTAGGAAGAGCCATCTGTGGCAAGAGAGCTTGAAGTCCAGGAGCTTTGCTCCCACACTCTTGTGGCCTGCTCGTGAGCACTCTCAAAGCACTCTCAGCCACACTAGGGTCGCCGGGTGCAGAGTGTGGAGGCCCAATGTTATCCAATGGGGGATAGAGGGCCTCCGGTTGGTGGCTGCTGACGAGCAAGCCGCAAGGTTGTGGGACCAACGCTCCTGGTGTTAGGCTCAGGGTAAAGCGGGATCCGAGCTAGCACCCAAAGTACACCCGCAGCGGCACAAGGGGGGCTGGGTGCAGGGTGCTGTTTTGGCATTGGGTGCCCTGTTGATTTCCATGAAAATTCTCTGGTTACAACAAAGACTGCAGGCTCGGGGTCGAAGACCTTCTGAAGGTGACCACCGGTTGGAGAGGTAAGTTGGGATGCCTGGGGAAGCTGAGATACCATTGGTTGGGCCACCCAAGGGCGTGGGACGTCGGGTGCAGGTTGTCTTTAGGTGTCGGGTTTTCTTACCAGCTCCAGTTGCGGTCGGCGGGGGGGGGTCCTCCCGAAAGAGACTACAGGCATCATTTGAAGACCCGAGGCAGGTCAGAGATCACCAGATCTCAGGCTCGGGTCCGGCTCGCCAGAGAGACCTCCTCGTGGTGTTGGGTCACTCGAACTCTGGCCATGGGTGTCTGCTTTTGGCCAGAGCCAGAGTCTGTGGGTGAGCAAATCCAGTCCTCAAGGGAGACAGTCTTTGAATTGGAAGGCAGGGCAGGTCCTCCAGGTTCTTGAGGGCTGCTGGACACACCACGATTTTGTTGGAGCAGGTTTGAGGTGGGGATAAGCTGGTAGGGCTGGAGCCAAATCAGTGGGCGCACTTTTCTTCTTAGTTCAGCACAGCTTCTTCGGTCTTTCTTCTCTTCTTCTTGTCGATTCTTGTCTGAGGAGGCAAAGTTCAGGGTGCTCCTAAATACCAGATTAAGGGGCTTTACAGGTTAGTAAAAGTTGGGACCAATGGGTCCCTTCATAGGGGTGGGTATGCCCCCTCTTATGCCACCCTCCAGTGGGCAGGGGACATATGCCTCACTCTGGTTGCTGGGTCCCCCCATCTGCAACATGGCGGGGACTGAGAGTTGTGCTTCACCTCGCCTCCCCCACCTGAGGGGTGGGGTTGGCAAAGGTGGGCACACCCCCCTTCCTCACTTGGTTTTTCCGCCGATTCTCTCACCCAAAGTGGGGGTCAGAACCAGTGGGAGCCAGTTGCTGGAAGCAGTAAAGGGCTGTGGTAGCTCACAAAGGCTGCAAGACTTTGAAGCTTTCCCTTCGTGGAGGCTGCCCATCCTGGGGGAGGAGGCTTTGCACCTCTTCCTAGAATGTGCATTGTTTCAGACCCCCTAGAGCAGCAGGCTCTCGCCCCAGGGGTTCAGAAACATGTCTCGTGGTGGCAGCTGGCGAGCAGCCACTCAGCCTGGACACTAGTGTTAGGTTGTTTTTCAGATGCCCTCTGAGTGCATTTTTCATTAAATACCACAGTGGCATCAGTGTGGGTTTAATGTGCTGAGAAGTTTGATACCAAGCTTCCCAGTTTTCAGTAAAGCCATTATGAGGCTGTGTTCGCAATGACAAACTCCTCGCACCATATACTCTTAATGGCGTTGCTGCACTTAAGAATTGGCTTAGATACTGTAGGGGTACAGGGCTCATGCACACTGTTATAGTGCACCCAGCTAGAGGGGTGGCTGACTTATGCCAGGGCAGTGGGTCGTAGGCATGGCACACAGGGATATGAGCCATGCCGACTCTTCACTTTGTTCTGCACCAAAACGTGTGTGTGTGTGTGTGTCCGTCCGTCCGTGTGTGTGTGTGTGTCCGTCCGTGTGTGGGTGCCCGTCCGTGTGTGTGTGTGTGTGTCCGTCCGTGTGTGTCCGTCCGTCCGTCCGTTAAGGGTGCCACAATAAGTGCTGCAGCCCTTTAGATGCCTTCCCTGGCCACAGTACCTGTGGTACCATTTTCAGGGGACTGACCTATGGCTAAAGAGTGCCAATTGGGTTTGTCTCAATGCAGTGTTAGGGAAAGAACATAGGCCCTAGGTACCAGTTTGGCAACAAGTGGGGGCAGCCATGCAAATGAGGGCACTTTCATACACATATGCTTCCTCCGAGCCACTGTTCCAGTTAGGTTTTTCTCAGTTTCATCATGCACTAGCACCCCATAACTTTCAGCTACACCTACTACCCTTACCCGTTGGGGGTGTGTGTATGTGTGGTGTTAACACAATCTAAGGTGGAGCCTTTGCCATGGTACATTGTGGACTAAGAGACAAGGGGGAAAGGGGGTCACAAAATATTGGGGACCCAACACTTCTTCGAACATAAACAAATTGCAACACCCAGACCCAGCAATGGTGTCGAAGTTCATGCTTAAATTACAAACTCTGGTTTGAAGATTGAAAGTAGTCTTGGGTTATAGTGGAATGTTGATTTTGCACTGATGTTTAGTTCCCATTAAGTCTCTTCAGGAGTGCATTTCTTGTGGCCCTGTTTAGTTGTCATGGGTAATGCAGTTAATGGTCCTTGCTGTCTACTTCCAGGAGTTTTTTTTTTTTTTAAAGGAATGCGTGATTCTTGGTTTAGTCCAATTGGGACCTCTCTCTTGTTTAGTTAGGAATTAACTACATTATTGACAGATGTTGCAGTGTTAAAATGTTTCACATCACTAAATGGATATTTCCCACCAATTCATATTGTGTGATAGACACTTAACACAGCGATGTAACAACTTTCTTGAAACAAGATGTACACTTTCTCTCAATGCAACCAGGGAACGTGTTCGTCTGACTTTCTATGTTGTGTATAAACTAAAGGTTCTGAACCAGATGAATAACGTATTGTGACGGTCTTTCACTGCAGCCACTTCCTAATTTGTAATACAGATAAAAGCTGGTAGTCTTTAAATTTTGTTCTAAGGCTCTTCTAGAAACTCAAAATAACCTGCTAGATAAACAATAGGGGAAGGTTCCTCTTTTGGGGTTAAAGTAAGGTTAAAACCTTGGTCTTGGAATAATGTCTTTGAGTGCTGATCTCTGCTGATACACAGTAAGAAATCTGGTCTAAGCTGCAATCCTGCTTTCTTCTCTCTGCTACAGCACTCCCCAAGGTGATGATAAATGTTAGGACTTCGGTGCAGACCGTGCTCGCAGGCAATGCAGTGGAATTTGAATGCTTGGCCATTGGGGACCCTCAGCCCAGTGTCACTTGGAGCAAGGTGGGAACCCGGTTGCCCTCTGATGTGGTCATACAGGGAGGAATGCTGAAGATTGAGCAGGTGAAGCAGTCAGATGCCGGACAGTACCGCTGCACTGCCACCAACGACGTGGGCACGGTGCATTCGCAGGTCATCCTTCATGTGCAGTGTGAGTTTCTCAAGTGTATGCGTCAACTTTGATTTATAGTTGAGTTGGTATTCTGTGGCATGATCTCTTAGCCTTTTATGTATGAAAAGAATCCCCACTGTCAATAGCATTGTTCTAACTTACAATATCTGATTCAAGGTGAGGGGCTTATTCATGTATGGTCTCTATTTATCACTTCTGATTTTGAATCAGTTAAATGGTGTCACTAAGCGGAGTACTGGATTAAACCCAAACGACAGTCCTAATTAAGCGTTAATTTCAATTACTTTTTTGAGTATCTTCAAATCTGGTAAGTTCTCTGTAGATGCTGTAGTAACCTCCTGAAGAGCAGAATTAGTGTTGCTAAAAAAAGAAACAACGAACCCAGAGTCCAACACAGTTGCTATTAGGAACACTGTGAGGACGTGGGCAATGCAGTTACCGGAATGATAGTTACATCAAGGTAAATACTCTGTCCAGTCCCCTGACCTGGTTCTTGAAAGCAATTTCTGGCAATTACTGCTGGGATGGTATGGCGCCGGCCTGCAGGCTACTCTTGGCTGTCTAGCAGAGAAGCAGCATGCACCCGTTTCTCTGATCAGGGACTTGCTTTCGTGCACTTTGAATGAGTGGACAGTGTAATGAACTTAATTTAATTCCCATTCAGGTCATTACATTATTCAATCCCTGACAGTGCTGGACACTGCACAAGTATTCCTCATTCCTTGCATTTCTCATTGTGCAGAATGAGAAATACTTATGCTGCAGGCAGTGTGCTTGTGTTCCGCCTTCTTTTTTCATTTGGGGAAGGTATATGCGAAATCAGTGGAAATGGGCGTAGTTGCCCAATGATTTCCATCTGCATACTGTAGCTTAAAGAAAAACCAATTTGTCCAGTCCTTGTGAAAACCTCTAAGAAGTGTGCTGCCTTTCTTGGCTTCCTAATTCTTGTCCCTGTCCACGGCTGCCATTTGAATTGTTACTTGTTTCCATAATAAATATTTTGCCCAGCCCCGTGGTCCTTGTTGATTTACAAAACAATACATTATAGAGGACCATACAGAATAAGGCAGTGTTGGCTGTTTCCCACCTATTGTATCTAATCTGTAATTCTTTGAATCTACCATGCTTTCCAATAGGCTGTGCTGAAGAGAAGGTATGTTCTGTATTCTTTAGTACAATCTTAATGGCATGTTAGAAACTCCTTTTTTTTATTTTCCCCTGAATGATTGTTCTGTTTGCATTACTCTTGTGCAGCTGTGCCCCAGATTGCTGCCCATCCGGAAGTCAAGGAGATCACGACTGGATCGACTGCTGTGTTCCCCTGCATGGCCTCTGGCTTTCCTGTCCCAAATATCACATGGACCAAGGTAAATCTACTTGAACAGCATTTGATTGCCTTAAGTGACTTTGCTTAAACGCAGAAGGCCATCTGAGCTTCAGAAGTCAATCTCTCATTGGAGTGATTTCATAAAAAGCACACAAAAACTTTATTTTGTTATTTCTTTTTTGTTATATATTTGCCTTACCCCCTGAGTGCTATGTGACTCTAGTCCTATTGCTCCTGTCACTCCGCTTTGCATATTGGGTTTACTTGATTCTTTCCATGTTGCAATATGTCTTAGATTGTTGATATTACTTATATAAAGACTTCAATACAAATTTGAATCTGCTAGGAAACCTCAGGTGCAGCAGTCTGTTATTTGTTTATATTGCTCATACCTGATCTTCAGTCCTTATAACCCTAGTTTTGTTATGTAAGGCCAGCATTCATCTTGTCATTTCCTCATGCCAGTGCTCTAACATGTAACACTTAAAGTCTGTTTTGAAATATTTCCTGGCTTCTAATGGTGCTACCCCTATGAGAAAGGCTTTATTTCTGATTTCACTGAGTGGAAGGGATCAGGCAGGTTTCTTCTAGGAAGTTTCCTATTGAGTCTTTAAATAAGCAAATTTGTTATTCAGAGGAAAACATTCAAGACATCAGCCTTTTCTAAATTGAGGCTATCCTCGTTGTATATATGTCTTCCATGCAAACACATTCTATGCTTCACCAAAATACCTGTTAGATTGTGGCAACTATGTGCTTTCCACTCGCACAACTACGAAGTAAGGGAATTGTTCCACATCCATATTGTAGCAGCCCATATATTGGCTGTGGAGAAGGTTTAGACTGAGCTGATTCCATGATAAGTTCATGAGCTTGTTACGGTCATTGAATTTTCGGACCACCACCACCACCACCACCTGAAGGACTTTTACAGATTTCGTTTTTGTGCCACTTGAAGCAGCTCAGCAGTGAACTTTCTGGACTTGTAGTGACTAAGTTGGGGGGCAGTGAATTGCTGATCAGTCCAGCAGGGAAACTCCTGTGTACCTTTTCGTGTGCCGCATTAATAGTCCTTAAAGTGATCCAATATTTACTCCTCCTCAAACCCTCAGCTTACCCAATATTTTTGTACTTTGATCCCCTATTAAAGGTCATTGCTAGGACCCTAATCTCCTGCCCCTGTGACAAGGTAGACACTCCACATCGCCGTTCCATTGATAACCTGAACCTTCCACATCTCCATTCCGTTCAGAACCTTAATCTTGCGCTCCTGTTTGGACTTTGGTATTTAGAATCTTTCAGGGTCCTATCCGGCTCTTCAGTAGATGCCAAATGAGAACTGCGCCGTATTTATGAATCTTCGCAAACAGCACAAGTTAGTTCTTAGTGTAAAAAAAAAAAAACACTGATTGAGTACCTGTTGCAGTTATAGCATTTTTAAATAATTTGTCTTTATCTGTAGTAAAATATGGTGCCTGTAAAAATTGTTTGCCGCCTGCAAACTGATCCCAGAAGAGTTATTTTCACTATTCTATTACCCGTGCCCTTCTTATGAAGATACAGACCTGAAGAAGTGTTTTTACCATCTTGTCCCCTTAACAAGCAGGGTTTAGACAGAAAACTAGCACTATCGACCAGGTCTTCCGCTTCCTTATATTAGCTTAGAAGACGGTGGTCATCAGACAGGGAAGGCTATATGTGGCTTTTATTGATTTAAGGTCTGCCTTTGACCTTATCCCTAGACACAAGCTTTAGTGCGTTTTAAAGGAGATGGGCCTACCCCTTGTGGTCCTAACATTAATTATTCGCCTTCATGAGGCCAATTACGCAAGGATTAGCTGGGGCAGCCAAGGCCAATTGACAGGCCCAATGAAAGTCAGCAAGGGGGTCCGACAAGGCTGTGTATTCGCTCCCACTCTTTTTTCACTCTTCATAAATGGAGTTGTCTAGTATCTCACTGATATTCCCGCTGGTGCCCCAACCCTGGGGGGGAGCCAAGGTGACAACGTTGTTGTTTGCTGATGACACATAGTCTCTAAAAAACCCCAGAGGACTGCAGCTGCTCTTAGAACGCTTTGAGGCTTTCTGTGCAATGAGAGGCCAAGAGGTTAATACCCCGAAGACCAAACTCCTAATATTGAACCCCCACAAATCATTCAAAGGCAAGTTAACATTGGGTGGAATTTCCTTGGAAAGAGTGAGTACCTTCGATTATCTGAGTATCACTCTCTCCGAAGACTTATCCTGGAATCCCCATGTATGGAAGCGGACTCTCCAGCACAGACAGATTATGGGGGTTCTGATTAAAGAGCATAGGACCGCGCAGAGCAGAGCCAGTAGCAGCCCCACTTCACATATATGAGCATAGGCAGCGGGTTCAGCATTGTATGTTGCGGAACCCTGGGGTTTTGAAAAACTGGATTGCCTTCTTACCACAGAGAACACATTTTTGAGAGCCTTATGCTCACTTCCTCAAAGTACCTCTCTCCACCCATTAAGGCTGGACATGGGTAGAGCCTCTATCGTTGAGAACGGCAGGTTACGCCCCCTATTTTGGTTGCGTTTAAAAACATTCTCAGAGCTGCTCCCATACACTGCTGCCCTTGTAGAAGTAAGTGCTCTTGATTGCTTTAGGGAAATCGGTTTAGTTCTCCAAAGTGAAGTCCCTGCTCACTACAATGGGGCTGGAGGGATCGTGGAACACAAAGGACCCAACATTAATGCCTAGGCCTAGCAAAAACCTGGTCAAGAAGCAATATTAGAATTGGGTGGCCTAGTCTTCTATTTCCCATTTGTCAAGGGGCACCTCCGAATGGATTTTATGGAATTTAAACTGTCAGGTGTTTACGAACAATAGTTGGAGGCTGTTATAATCCCGCAAGATAGGAAGCTCTATGTGCAATTCATATTTAGCTCCTTCCCGCTGAACACTCTTATAGCCTCCTGGCAATAGTCTTCCACTACATTGCATTCTTGCCCAGGCTGCCCCTTTGTTGCTGAGTCAAATGGTCACATTTTCTTTGGTTGTCACATGTACCATTTCCCGAGAGCCAAATGGCTTACTCCTGTCTTTAGGCGGCTTGGTACCCATTGTCATTGCGAAGCGCTGCACATTTTAAAATCGGACTCTAGCCTCCTAGGTGCCTGCGCAGTTGACAAGTTCCTCGGCAGAATGTGGGCTATCCGAAGGTCTGTGATGAAAATGTAAATGCTTGTACTTCTTATTGAAGAATTACATTTATTGATTTTCAGTTTTTCTTTAAATTGTTAATATGTATTTTAGCCCTGGTTATAGCGCCTTTTTTAGTATATTGACAGCATGGCCGTCCATGCTGCCCATTCCCATTCCGTCTAAGGATCTTGTTGACTCAGTTTTAGGTGCCTCATAAGTTAATTTAATCTTTTTATAACAGTTTTTAGACTAATCAATTAAGCTGAAACATTTTTAAATTGTTGTTAAAAAAGTTTGGTTTGCATTTGTATTTTTCTGTTCACTATGCTTGCACTTTTATGGTCATAATGACCGAAATAAAATTTATGACTGACTGACCTATTACACATTTGAAGAAGGATAATATGGTCAGGGTTCTCAGGCACTGTAAGGCTCTAGTTCTTATTATAATTTTGTCTGTGAGCAGAAGATGCTGAGCATAACTTTAATAATGCTCCCACTGTATACAATAAATGAGAAATAGTGTTACTTCCTTAAAATGGAGGGACTGGAACCTAACATGAAGCTAGTACATTAAATTGTACATGTCCTTTCTTTCTAGGATCTGCTCTGTAGGCACTAATACAACCCTTTTAATCTTAACTTCATTTTACTTTAATTGTTCGGTGAATTTCCTTGGCTTTCATATATGTATTGCTCTTAGAATGTTTTGCGACAAACTTTTAAAATAAGCCCTGCTTGCTATTGTGAACTGGGTGTTGCGAGACCTCTGCCAGCTAAGCTAGTGCCCTATTCACGATTGAATGCATGGCAAAGGAGGGATATGGGCGGGATCATTTGCCACATGTAACCCCCGCATTAACCAAGAGTAGAGTTGTATTATTTGAACACTCAACTCATACAGGGATTGGGAGGGGGGAGTTGTCTCCTCCAAAAGCCTTTGCTAAAGATGAAGGGCTCTTATATTGATTCTTCCCACTTTGCAGAAGGTATTGGGAGGGGGGTATTAAGCTACCTCTTTCTACCTTGCCTTTGGGGAGGGTTCTTTATTTTAATAGCCCCCTACAGCCAAGTATGAGGTGGGAAGCTCTAACATATGTAAATGTACAGGAATTTATATAGCGCAAATCACCGAGCGGTTTCTAATCGCTTGCTTAGGGAACCCGTCCTGGTATTCCCCTGTGAGATAACCCCGGCAGGGTATCCGCAAGGTGAAAGCCAGGCATCCCGCCGCGAGGGGTCGTTGTGGAGATTAAGCAAGCTATTGCCCAGAGTCGCAGAGTGTGAACCCGTGAATCAAGTAGGCACCGGAGCGAGAATTGTCGAGTCCATGGACATTTTAGGACTCAAGACCCCGCCGAGCCGGGAATTGAACCCTGGTCCCGGGCTGACCTCTGCTTCCAGGTCTGCCTCCTCTAACCAGTGAGCCACACTTCTCCCCAGTGAGCCACACTTCTCCAAGAGAAAAAAAAATGAGTTTTTGACCTGAGCAATAAACGTGCCATTTTTGTTTGGTTTTGTCTCACTACATAAATGATTGACTTACTGTATGCACATTATTATTTCAGCTGGAAGGCGATCTCCCAAAAGAAGCCGCCATAGATGACAATGTGCTGACCATTCCATCAGTCAAACTTGAGGATGCAGGCACTTACGTTTGCACGGCATCCAATCGTCAAGGACGGGTGACTGCCTTCTCCATGCTAAAAGTTAGAGGTGAGTGAACTTTGGTGTTACTTGAAATCTTCCTGAAGAAGTTGACAAATGCATGAAGTGTGCAGACTGCTCTGCATTCTACGACAATCCTCATCAGTAGAGAGCAACAATTAGTTTTGGGGTGCTGGAAAGGCTGCCCAAAGTCTTTTCAGATCTCTGTACCAGTCACTGGGTGTAGGTGCATCAACACAAGCTCGTCCGCTCAATAGCGCCTTTTCAAACAGGAGAGTGGGAGCACACTGCCTCACATCTCAGCACTCAATTTGCCCCAATGCAACATAGCAAATGCAGTGCATGATAACATTTACTTCAGTAGTAGTCTTTAATTTCTCACCCTTGTTGGTGCAGCCTGCATGTCATTTCTTGAGCGGAATGGCATCTGTGCGAATCTGCTCGTGCCACCTTGCAGCATTCCAAAAGCCTGCTGAAAAGCTTTAGGATCTAGTCTGATGCCTGGGGAATATTCAAAATGTGAGTAATCTGCAATTAGATAATCTCTCCCAGAAAAAACGTTACTGAAGGTAAGTCACTAGTTATTCTCTGCCTGCGCAGCCCTCAACAATTTGGTTTCTGTGTGTGTGTGTATTACAGGAAGTTGCAATTCTGTCTGCCCTGGTGATTTATTTTAATCTCTATTAATAGGCATGCTTGTGTAGTTGAGTGGTTGTTTAGCTCACGATGAGGGTATATCACTCCCTCAGTCTGGTTAGGGCAATAGCGCACTGTGTTTTTGCAGGGTACAAACGGATGGGTTCTTAATTATTATCTAGATTTATTTGAGCAGTGAATCTCTTGGTGTTTGTTCTTCCATAGTTTCATGTGTTCCCCAACATGTTGGTAAATACTAATTGAGGTGTTAGATATAGCGCAAACCTAACTCCCAGCAGCCACAATGCACCTAATGAACACCATTTTTATTGTAGTTTGAACATCCTTAAAAGGTTTGTGCTGTCCATCGAACAGAGCTGTGAATGTCCAATATAGACTTGATGACAAAAAACGGGATGAGGAATGGGGGGTGTGATTCAAGCAGAAATAGGAAGCACACTGTGCCGATGTAAATAGCATATTTACTGTGCACAAAAGTAGTTTGAGACACAGCGAGATAAAGTGACATGCCCAGAATTCCTTTAAGTTTATTATGTTCTGGTGACAGGGAATTAAAACCCAGGTATCTGGGTAATCAGCATAGCAACTGGACAACATCTGTTCGTTAGGAGCTCCCTATATTGATTTATGTCTTACTGGCCCTGCTCCCTATATTGATCTGTCTTTCTGGCCCTGCATGCCCTGTGCCCAGACCCTTATCTTGAAAGCGTGTATTTTCTCAGAAATCCCAAGTATGACGTAAGAACTGCGGAATGGAAAAATAATGTTCTTGTCCAATGACTTTGCAATCACTGTTATAAGTAATATGTTTTCATATATCCACATGCTGTTCTGTGTTGGAAAATAAACCCATACGTTTTAAGTATTCTAAGATTACAACCCTAACATAGATATTACACACTTTTAATGTAAAGTCCGTAAACTGAAAGAGCTCATTTTCTACAGACTCGATTTTTTTCAAAGTTAATTGATAATGTACAGACATGTCTGGCCTTGCCCCTGTGACTATATATTGAGTCAACCGTGGTGGTCTGCTGTGAATGTCCAGTGTTTTGTTTAAGTTGTTATGCAAACTTATTTTTTCAGAAATAATGCAATTGATAGGAGCAAAAAGAGTGAAGTAATAAAAGGCACATTACCTGACTGAAAACAGCCCCACCGGACAAAGAAAGTGGAAATAAATACATGCCATGGTTTTGCAGCACTATGTCCTTGATGTACATGAATTTATTCAGTGTGTTCCAAAGTTTGACTATCTTTTAGACACATCTGAGAATGTTATTGCTCAGTAAAGGTGTCCGATTATTAGTTTGGCAGACCATGGTGTGAAGGCTCTTTGCTTCACCAATTATCATTTACCTATGCTGTGTCCCTTCTGACTGTAGACTTTATAAGTGAAGTGCTATCCATCTGCTAGCCTGTTGTGCCACTTAGTGTTTAGTTCCCAGTTGAGGTCAGCCTGGTTCAACTTGAACACTCCTTTAGTCCGCAGTACAGCACCACCTGGAGAGTTATCGTAGGTTCTTTTAGCTCATTCCGGCAGGACGTTGATCAAACAAAGAAACTACTGAAGAACTAACAAGAGGGTGTGATCTGTGTGATAAGCTATAGAGGGAAATTCTGAGTGCCTTAGTTCCGTGAGACATGCATGCGGAGGTAAATAATATAACGTTTGTAGTCAAGTTGATGCATCTATGGAGCAGTCTTGTAGAGGATTAGGTGGGTTCAATTTCCCCGAAGCAATGCAATATGTTTTAAGAAGTGGTATGCAGGCACACAACAAGAGGAAAAGGGAGCTCTTGTGATCAAACACAACGTCAAATATGACTTTAGTGCCTTCCCTCATGCACTAACCAACAATAAAACAATCAAAGGGCAATATTTGAGGTCCGAAGGTGAAGTTATGTTCATAATTATAATAGCTTCTTAAAGATTTCTTTCCAGTTCTTGACACAACACATGACTTCTTCTTTGTATGAAAGGTCCTAATATGCGTTATTCCTTAATTTCGACAAGAATTAGTCAATTTTGAGGAAAAGAGGACAATGCATGTTTTTCTGCTATCCTGCTACTTCGTCAGGGCCAGAAAACTTGCTAACTGAATCTTTTCAAGTGATCAAAATCCAACAGATTTCGGTTCATTCAGTTTCAAAGAATTGCAGCCTGCCCTCGTGTTCCTCATTATGAAGGTCTATTTTGGCTTTCTTATTATTACAGAACGAGTGATGCCGTATTTTACCAACAACCCACAGTCCTACCTTCCCTTACCAACCATCAAGGATGCGTACAAGAAATTTGAGATCCAGATTACTTTCCGCCCAGACACTGCTGATGGTAAGTTGGTTGTCTTAAACATGCTCTTTAGTGTTGCTGTTCATTTGTAAATTCCTTCAAATGCTATCATGGTGCCTCTAACATTTTAAAGATATATAGATATGTATGTGTGTATATATCTATCTATATAAGTATATATAGATAGTTATAGATTGTATATATGAAGCTATAGATAGGAAAAAATGCTTACTCATAAATGATTTTACATTGCAAAACATTTTGCACAGTCTCATAGAAGAGGCACATCCAAAGTCACCAGCCCATAGATCTGGACAACTTGGTATAATTTTACACAGGAAGGTTCTTTGTTGCCAACAGTTGTACAGTCTACTTTCTCATCTCACCTCTGAACACATTTTTTCAGGAAGTAAGAAGGAGATGTAGTCTCAATTTTCATAACAGTCCATGTCCTCTTGTTCCAAGGAATTTCTTCACAGAGCATGGAATATCGGCGAACATTATCCATCTCATCATTGCTACTTTTTTCACCTACTCAAGTCTCTGTGTCTAAGTATTTGTGCTCCCATAGAGCTCTCCGATTACCAAACCTGTATCATTTTAGGTAAAAATTAAACCTAATTTGCTGTTGCCATTAAAACATAGGTGAACGAGAAGTTGAGTCTAAGCCAGTCTTTCAGTGTATAACAACCTAAATCCGAGGATTCAAAAGTTAGTAACTCTGCTTCCAATTTGATGGGGGATTCACTGGTCCAGGTGCTGAGTATGGGAAACACGCGATCACCATGACACCGATTGGATTCTTTCACCTATACTCATACGTAATATAAAAATCTTTATTAATGCTCTTGGCAGTGTATACGACCATCAAGTTGGATATTTTAATGGAACATAACACAAGACCAGATAAAAGAAAATTCCCTATATCGATGTAGTCACTAAGACAAACTCCTTGTCAATAAAATTTAATTTGGATTACCACATAGTTGGTTACAGGCTGTCCTGAAGAGAAATTGGTTCTCTGTCATTTGAACAGATAAGGTGTCACAATTTGCAGCGAGTTGTTGTGGTTCAGTTAAATGAGGATGTTGACGCTCTACTCTTCTCTCTTGATCCCTTGTTTGTCGGTCCCTTACCTTTTCTTCACCATTTGTCCCTCTTAAGGTATTCTCTCCCTTATTTGTTTCTCATAGTCATGCTGTTCCTCCTCACATTTCTCTTTAACTCTTCACACGCTCCAGGAGCCTTTTTCCACACTGCATCTTTTCTGGTCCAATTTGCCACACCATGTTCTGCTTACTCTCATTATATTTGTTTCTGTCTTTCTTTCTTTATTTTTCCCCTTTTTCTTAAAAAACCTTTTATCTCTAGCCCTCCTTCTATACTCTGGTAAGTGTATCTTTCTGTTCTTGCCTGTCTCTTTTGTTGTAATGCATTAATGGAATGTTTTTTAAACCATGTAAATTCTAACAGATTTTTCTTTTGTGCATATTGTTGCCATTTTTATTGGACACAAAAACACTGCGTGTATACTAAAACTATACTAATTTAGTTATGTGAGACAGAATATTGCTAATGGAGCTACCAATTCCATTTCGATTAGAGGGAACCTTAGAGCTGGCACAATTAAACTTTGATTTCAAGAGTGCTTAAAATAATCTTTCCTGATATCCACCGTTCCTCAGGGGACCTATAAAGAAAGCCATTGTGCAAGTGCTACATGTATGTTGCTTCTTTTCTTTTACAGCTAATTTCTCAGTAGTACATTTTATAGTATTTTGAGATCCTGGCCTACTGAATCATTTGCACTTCTAATATTACCCGGCCTCACATTTGCGATACATGTTTTAATTTACCACTTAATTGTGGCAGAACTCCGACTCAAAATTGCCTTGTGGTGGTTGCATTACCCATGCCCTGCGTACTGCGCAGATTTTCATTTCCCTAGGGCTGCTTTTTTATCATCTTAGCCCTGTTTTGGATCTGTGGCCAGCAATTTAATAACAGTAATTAACATAATTTATTAATATGCTACAGCAATAAAACGTTACATAAAAAACCACAAGGAGTGTTTTTGTGCAGACTGTAGAATGAATGAATGCACAAATTCCAGTGGTCTAGAGTTCTAAATGATACTGCTAAATCTTTCTGAAGTGTTTGCCTGAAAAATTAGCAGTAAAGTGCAGCGTTCCCTCTATTGCGTAAAACATGATTTCCAACATTCTACAGGGTTCTAATATTCTGAAATTATCTACATCCAGAGGCATGCAGTGTCTTTTAAGCTGAATAGTAACTGTGTATTTGTGGTACTTCCAAATCTTCTTAGGCCAGGGCTTGAGGCAGCAGAACTACCTTTGCAGATAGACAAACATCTAACCTGTAGATTTGTTGTTGCTAGAGCATGACTCTTACTTACTTAATCATTCAATAACACTGTTGGAATGCTCTACTTGGAACATTCTGCTCCTCACACTGCCACACTTTGGATCACAAAGCACCAAGCTGTAAACACACAGTAGAATGTGCATTCCATCTGACGCGTGATTTCTTTCTCTGGGGATGGATTGGTCGCATAAACAGGCTATGAAATAAGAGAATTGCGCACAAGTCTGTTGAGTCTCAACTGTTCGCAGCTGTAAGAAAGCATATAATCCCTTTAATTTTATTGTTTTTCACCCATATTTATACAGTTGGGACACTCCTGTTTCTGCCATGACAGAGCCATCTCTTTGGTTCATGTGCTGGATAGTGGGTGGCTAAATTATAGCATTAAATGGTGGCAGCTGTTTACCTGTGTGGCTCCATATCAGGCATAACTTGTCTCAATGATTCATTGGCTCCGCCACCTGCAGAATCCTAAGAACGCTGGAATATAGTGCGGGTGGAGACGAGGAGGACGGGGTGACATCAGTAGTGGCACAGGCAGCCAGCCTGCAAAGAACAGAAGAAACTCTGACTGAAGCATTAAGCCCACCCATCGAGAAGACTGCAGAGAGCAGTTCCCTCTCTTTAGTGGGCAGTGGTCTCCAGAGAGGCCATCCATGCCAGGGTGTCACCTAGGGTTCTAGTAGAAGAAATGGTGATGAAAGGACTCATGCTGCCTCTGAAGCCTCATGCACTGAGCTCAATGTGTGTTAGAACCACATGCCCGACCCAACATGAAACACTGTCATACATGGAGTAACTGTGCATTTCATTTTAGGCACTACAATTTCCCATTTGTAACTTGCAGCTAAAATAATTATTTCGATATTATGGGCAAAGTTCACTTTCCCATCCATAGCAATGTTGCTGCAGAGTGCCTGTGCTTTGCTGGGAATTGTAAAGTTGGTCTATGGTATGTAAAAGACAAAAATTGTTTCGGAAAATGAGATCATTTCGGGTTTATCTAGCGCTTGATTTTACCAAACTGACATGCGTCAAAAGCCTGAGCAAATTCAACATCTAAGACTAGGACTCGTGTGGCAATAAATTGTTGTAAGCCATGCTTTTCAGTCTGCCCAGAAGGGCCTCGATCATCAATACCTTTGGGCTACATACAGCAATTTGAATAGCCTACTGTTCTCTATCACCAACAAGTTCAATGTATGAGACGGACAAGATAATGGCTCTCCTGGGATTTTTGGTTAACCTTCAAGCTAACAAAAGGATACAAGGGCAGAATGTAACTATCATGATAGAAAGAAAAATTATGTGATTATTTGTCAGAAACAAAATAGGTTGGAACATTAAAAGTAAGTTATTGAGTTGGACCGGGCAGTAGATATTCTTCTATGCTCTGCTTTTGCTATGATACCCTCCTGCTGTTTGGTGTGTGGGCATGTCTTGCTCGAGATGTGTTCTTATGGTACTTTTCGTTTGTTCTAAGCAGGTACTTGTACTGGGTCTCTATTCCTGTGACAGTAAGAGTTGGAGAAAGCTGGTTTGATAACTTTAATTTGACTGTTCTTCTTTTGTCAGGTATGTTGGTGTACAATGGTCAGAAAAAGAACACTGGGGGGGATTTCATCTCCTTTGGTTTGGTGGGAGGCCGCCCAGAACTCAGGTAAGAAACCATAGCATATTAGGAGGCACCTAAATATTTATTTTAATTAAAAACAAGTATGGACAGCCTTTCATTTTAAGTACTTGTTCAGAGCATTGACCCTGTTGATTGTAGTGGAGGATCTTACAATTGCTACATTTTGACATGAAATTGCAGATTCACACTGTTGGTTGCAATTGTTCTGGCTGCTTTATTTGTTGACCTGTGTATGCATTGAATGCATTTTGACAAGTTGGATACATACAGTATACCTGTATGAAGGAATTCCACAGAACCAGTGTGCTTTACTCTTATTACTTACCTTGGTTCTGTCATTTGGTCAAAGATGTTACTCGTGATTGAAACCTTTTATGAGTTAAGACCTCTTACATAGGCCCCTGGGCATCCAGCTTGCCAGTGGCATCCAGTTCCTGCTTGTTTCAGCCTGATCCAGTGACATCGCCGCTACCTGGGTTTTCCTGACCAGGTTTTCTCTCTCACTGTTCTTCCTGCCAACAGAAGCCCCGCCCACCCCAGGGCCTACTTAATGCAGGCTGCAGCACAACATCATTAGTAAGCACCTGGGCACCCAGATTACCACTTGCCTGTGGCCTTCAGCTCCTGCTTATTTTAGCCTCATCCAGGGATACTGCCATTGCCTGGGTTTTCCTGACCTGGTTTTTCCACTCACCGTTCTTCCCGCCAACAGAAGCCCCGCCCAGCCCCTACTTATTTAGTCTGAAGCGCAACCATATTAGTAGGCACTTGGGCACCCAGCTTGCCACTTGCCTGTGGCCTGCAGCTCCTGCTTGTTTCAGTTTAATCCAGGGACACTCACGTTGCCCAGTTTTTCTGGCTCACATTTCTACCTGTCAACAGAAGGCCCCGCCCACCCTAGGACCTACTCAATGCATGACATACCAATCCTTGTCCAATCAGTACAGCTATGCTATGGTTGGATTTGTAAAGCGCATGGCTACCCTGCAGGCTTCCCAGCGCTGAGATGCAAGGGTTTTCGCACAAAGGATCAAGCAAGCTGCTTATTTGAAAAGATAGGTTTTCAGATGTTTCAGAAATGTTTCTTCCGCAATCATCCTCAACGGTAAAGGCTATGGGGTGAGACCAATTGTGCACCCAAAAAGATGTAAAAGGTCACAACATGCTGCAGAGATGCCATCACTCTGTCGTATTCTCCAATGTGCTCAGGGACCCATTTCTAGATAGAGGCTGTTCTTACTCCACATTTTCTATTAAACCGGGACAATTGCATGACCGGTGGCACCCAATAGAGCCCTGTTTCCTACGAGATAGAACTGATATTCAGGGTCAGGAGCTACCAGCATCTTTAAAGGCCAAATCAACCAAAATGTAGGGGCTAAAGACTTAACCTTCACAGTTCTTATTTCAAAACATCCCAAAGACCTGTACTGAAGATCAAAAATTGCTGCACATCCAGAGTGTTGGCTTCCATGTTCTACCACTATTTGCGAAGTGTTTGTTACCCAGTGTGTCTCTTGTCACAGGACAGAATTGAGACTACTGGGCCAATAATAAAGCAAGTGAAAAGGGTTGTATTGTCATCTTTTTACTAAATCTAACAACATCCTACCCACTCATAAGATAAGAAGCATATTCCTTAGAACACAGAATTAAGAGGAAACCAATTATTTGCCACCACTTTCAAAATGAGGTACCAGGAGCATGCGCTGCATTTCAGAAAGCACAACTCTCTTTTGATGACTGAGTTTAATCATTTCCTGCAGAAAGGTGGATTTATTCATCACAAAGCACCCTATAATGTACTACCCAGCAGACTTTAAATTGCCTTCTAACACTTACAGGCAGTCAAGGCACGCAGCCACGATTTACTTTGTATTAGGAAGACCCACCATCAAGACAGTGCCTGGGGGTACTATGTTATCTGGGATATAGTGCAGGCTCACCAGTTGGGCCCTCGTCACAAGTTGGCATAAAATAACTTTTCAAGTGGCATCTGCAGTTGTCTGCTGTATTAGGACTACAAGTTTGACAGACAAGCTGCACCTGTCGGATTTTGCTAGTGAAAAGGTGGCATTTGTCGGGGGAAAGGTGGTCAGAAAGAGAGAGCCCTGTCTGCTAACACTAGTTATTCCTCATTCGAAGGATCAAAACTCGCAGTGGTTTGGTAATTTTGCATAAGTATTTCACTGCATGGTATCAGTAATTTCAGTTGAAATATTAACTCATCAATTTAATGCTGGACTTGTAGTAATTTCCTTGGTTGCCTTGGAAAGGGTTTTGGAAGCTCCTTGCACGCAAGTGACAGTTCTTCTCTTTGTAATTATTCTGACCAGCTGGGAAACAATGTCCTTGTGACTTCTGCATGCATGACTGTTTCCCTTGAACTTTCACCCATGCATGGCTTCAAACAGATTCCGCTTTGTCCAGTTCTTCAGGGCCAAGCTGGTCTTCTTCCAAGTCGGCGCACAGCATCATGGTGCTGATCGCCTAAATAATTTTCCTGCAACATTATATGAAGGTGGAAAAGAGACACATTTGGTCATAAGTAGGTACAGGCTCTGTTCCTTTAGTATAATTAATTTAGAATCAATTTGGATTGTTAGAAAGAACTAAAATGTTTATGACCAATGGTGAGATCTCAAATCTGATTTTTGTAGAGGAAAAACTCTTGAGAGGTCTATTTCTTCAACACAATCAACTTAAAAGCAGTCAGCTTATCACCATTGTAAAAGTCATATGGATGCAAAAGAATAAGATTTGGTTTGTTAGCAGGGAATACGGCAATATGCCAGAGAAAACAGAATACAGATCCTTCTCACCTTACCTCCTTATATTATACCACCCCACTCTTGATGTCTGCTTGTTCTGGTTTAATTGCCCTTATTATTCTCAAGTCTTTATGGAAGTTGTTTTCTTTATTATAAGGGATTGCAACCTATATAATGTATTTGTGCCACAGACCCTGCCTATTTTCTTGTTGCAGTTATTTTAACCTCTTACCATCTCCAGCTGTCCTAATTTCATTATCTCACGTATCAGTTAAGCAATGGGACCCTTTCTCTTTCCTTAGTCTCCCTTGCACCCAATCGCCACTCTGTGCCTTCTTCTAATATACCTTCTGCTTGCTTCCCTTGTTATCCTCCACATTCCACCTGAATGCCCTTCCTATCCTTACCATGTTGCTTGATTCCTATCTTCCTTCATATCACATGAGCAATAGCACCCTTGCCAACGCTAATGCTGCTTGTCTATATTTCAGGTTCGATGCTGGCTCTGGAATGGCAACAATACGTTACCCCACACCCCTCAAGATTGGAGAATTCCATACAGTTACCCTTTTCCGAGACCTGACCCAGGGTGCGCTGTCAGTGGATAACTACCCACCCGTAAATGGAACCTCTCAGGTAAGTACCTTAGTGACCAAGCTCATTCAGGCCTTCAGAGCATCACCAGATACATGCTGTGTATTTACAAAAGGACAGAGTTATGCAAGAGCCAGTGTATTTCAGTCTGTCTCTCGCATTTTGTTGTCTAGATGAGTGGTCCTTTGTTATACACTATGAGGAATGTGGCCATGTCTGTCTGTTATACAGCTCCTGATCAACTGATATGCAGATACTGTTGTCTAGGGCCTTTTTACAATTTTTTTTCATCCTGTTGCCTGATGTTTTGCAGTGCCCACTATTACAGGTTAAAACAATGTTTAAGGCCACTCTTCACTGTCAGGCCTGACAGGTTACAGAGGTGGGTAGTTTGAGTACTAGGTGTGGACAGACCAGACCTATATTTTTTTAGTTTAGGATATTCTTGTGAGAAGATACCAGATCAGAGAGTGGTAACCCACAGCGAGCAGCTGAAATATTTTGTTCATTTACATAAAGTTTTCAATAGTTTTTTTTCTCCATAAAAAGTGATGCACACTCAAAGATCCAGAAATGATTTTTCTTTACACTCTTTTTGCAAATTGCTATCTTTTAATGTGAAAGATCAGATCACTGCCTTTCAGCCCCAATGGCTGCCCTCCAAGTTTATCAACAGCTTTTTTTTAGCATTGCGAGTATATCCACTACATAACTACAGTTCTAAGCTTTCAGTTTATTTAGAATGTCCACCATATAATACTTTTTCTCCTCACTCTGATCGCACATTCCAGTAATGCAGCTTGCTCTCACAAAATAATGATCAGCAAACATGCTCAAGGTTGCGGTTCAGATCATGCATCAAAGAGGGCAGATGTTTACTTCTGTGAGACAAGTGAAGGTGGCGCACACTTTACTGATTATGGTTCTGGTTTTTCCATTTCAAGGTTGCATTTGAATTTCTGTCTCGTGAATCGGTCTCCTTATGTCTCTAGCTGTATCTTTTGGCTGTTGACTATTGGATTCTTCTTTTTTGCTTCAGTCTACTGTCTGTGAAAAGTTGTACCAATCTAGTCATTTGTACTTACCATGTTCCTCAAGATTGTAAGACCTTTCATCTCCTTGATCCAGATATGCCAAAGATATCATCTGTGTGTGGTTGTTTCCTGTTTCTGCCATTCTCACACGTGTGTACCTTTTTTATATATAACTCTGACACACTTCCTCTGAAAACTCCTCTTATATTTGTGAAGAGTAGCAGACATGTGACAAATAGGGGCAGGGTGTGGAGTCATGAAGTGGCCTCCTCCCAGAAGCAAAGCAGTGTTTATCTTAATTCTCTTGTCTCCAAGACACTGCACTGCTCCCTGATTGTGGGTAGAACAGGAAGCGTGCTAAACTGCATCCTAGCCTGATTCCACTATCCTCGCTAAAACAGAGGATAGGCCCAACCAGGCCTCCAGTCCATGCTTCACTGAAGCACTAGCATCCTGCAATCAAAGCCTAGAAATCGCATCCCTTCTCTTTGTTTTGTCTCCTCTTTCCTTCCAAGCATCTTAAAACTTGCCTATTTATGTTTTACCTCCGTTCTCCTATTCTTTATTTAGACCTTTAGGTTTAGCAGGGACAGCAGATGCTGGGTAACCATGCCCTTTAGACATTGCAAATTAATCACTCAGTCAAATCTGTTTTATGCAGGGCAGCTAAAAGATACTGTATCCTTGTGCAGCCCTAAGGAGTTCAGAAATGTACACAGTTTGGACCGATTCACAAAATCATTTGATGAGGACATGTCCATAAATGTCAGTTGAGGGTGGGCTTTATTGAAGGGGACATATGTAGACAACATGTAAGTAAGTTAAAACACGGCTCCAACTCTCTTCCAAAATCCAAATTGAAAACCTGTCTGAATACTTATGTAAGCGGCCCAGTCTCGCAGTCTACTTCACAAAATCACCACCAAGAGTTTAAGTCGAGTCCATGAAAGAGAGAGATGCTGATATCATAAAGGATTTTGTCTAACACCCTTCTTAAAGAAGGGGAGATAATGGACGAACCCCAGTTCACTGGAAAATAAAACGTCCCACAAGTGGCATTTAAAACTCTAGTCCGCAGTGTCTCAAATATTTCCATAGTTCTCATGTTTGTCCATGGGAGCCCCATATGGGATGGGATTCTGGATCCTGGGTCTGGCTTTAATGCCTTTCCTAATCTCATCAAGGGTGAAGTAAAAGTTATAACTTGAACTGGTGTTTATTAAGTGCCACTTGTTTCCTGCTCCCTATATAAGTGTGCAAGCCACTAATTAGTGGGAATTGCAACCAGCTGGGCCTGATCCAGGTGGAAACAGTTGGGTCCTGTAACTATTCTCCACAGCATCCACCCAGCATTGTTGTTACACACATGCTGTAGCTCAAACCTAGGGAATCTTGTACAGACCATTTTGTCCTCCCTTTAAATTATTTTGTAATATGTTCATCTTCCTTCAACCATAGCTTGATTCCATGGAAAAGCCTTGGTGGCAGCACAAAGCTTGTGTTTAGTTTGGCTTTGCTTCAAGATTTACTAAACTTTGTTCATCAATTAGGGAAGGCTTAAGTAACACACAAGTCCATAGATAGTCAGATCTACAAGTACTCTAGCCAGGTCCACTGGGATTATACAGCACGAGTTGGCCACATTTTGCGGCAGGGTTGAGTAAATTATGCAGCTTGAAAAGGCAGATTTTGCTGCATCGAGCGGCACATTTTGTAAAAGTATTACTTCATTATTTCATCATTTTTAAACTTGGTAACACTGTAAGGGCATTGGTTGCACCTCATTAGTACCAGACCCAAATATAGTAATAAGGATCAGAAAGGTGACCTACCCAGCTATGCAAAGGGCCTTCCACTGCACAGCAGCACGTGTTGCTGCATTTTTTGTAACTTTTGAAACATTTGAGCTAGAACCAAAATAGTTTTTTGTTAAAATTTGCAGATTATGCGGCAGACAATGTATTATGTGGCGAACCCAACAAATCTATAATTATGAGAAAATCGCCACACAATCCCATAATTCCAGTGACCCTGAATAAGCTTAACAATTGCAGAACACCCATCTCTTGCTTGCAAATATAGGCAAGCTGAGAAGTCCCGCTTTGTAGTAACAATCACCCTGCAGATCAGATCTTTTGAATTTGTATTTCTCCAACATCTGCCATAATTAGTGTCCGTCTCCTGTCTCTGGACCAAACTAGTTGCATTGGCAGGAGTAATACCAAGACAATCCAGGGGCAAATTCGTAAGATTGTGGTCACTCTCCGATCTTGATCTAATTTTGGAGCAACATCAGAGGTTCCACGAGTGACCAGAAACTAGTGTGTACTCAGTAACTAAGGGTTACCCCTCCTCACAAATGTCGGACAAGCAGACATATCAGGGGACTGCCATCCAAAGCCTTACATTTTTGTTACCCTTGACACCAAGGCACAATTTGGCTGTGGATAGAAATAGAAAACTATAGGGTAAGTAGCGTTCAGTGAAACCATACCTAAACTAACTGATTCATCTTTTTTTATCAACATTTAGGGTAAATTTCAAGGACTGGACCTAAATGAGAAGTTGTATCTTGGAGGATACCCAGACTATGAAATGGTTGCCAAAACTGGACTCAAGAGTGGATTTGTTGGTAAGAATAGTGATGTCAACACAACACATCTCTGCAAAAGTTGTTCAGCAATTGTAATGACTCTATTATGTAGAACAAACTAAGCAAATCCCATTCCCTGATAATCAGTATGGTAAGAATATGCGGTTGGATGAGACATTCATTCTTTCCTTTCTTTATCTCATTTAGTTGCAATGAACCCATAAGGAACAATACTGCATTTTGATAATTAGAAGTACTATCCGTCTGAAGTTGGTACTGTATTAAAAAGTACAACAAAACTCATTCGCTCTTGACCCCAAATACTCAGATATTTAGGTTTCTCATCTGCATGTACAAATGGCTGTCTTGTTTCTCTGCTAGGTTTTGAACTTTTCAGATGATGCAGCCACTTCACCTCCCGCAGTCTTTTCAAAGTTTGTGTCTCCTTATATCAGTGCTGAAACAAGCAGTAGGCTATGGTCATCTATAGTTTGCCATTAGTAACTCCCAGCCGCCACTCCCTACTCCCTCCCAACCCGTCAGCCCTCAACTCACTGCCAGCCCACCTTACCACCTTCAGATAGTCTGGTGCTATCCTGAATCTTCTAAAAGAAGGGCCAGATTTGATTTCCTTGAATGCCTTTTAAAAAATGAAGGCCCTGGAGTGTGCGTCATTCACTAGTGAGATATGCTGGCTGAGCTGAAGGTAAGAATGCTAATGTCTAAACTACACTGCTATTAAAAACATATAAAGCCCCTCCTAATAGCACTATTCCATGAGTCTTCTAAAAGAAGGGCCAGATTTGATTTCCTTGAATGCATTTAAAAAATGAAGGCCCTGGAGTGTGCGTCATTCACTAGTGAGATATGCTGGCTGAGCTGAAGGTAAGAATGCTGATGTCTAAACTACACTGCTATTAAAAACATATAAAGCCCCTCCTAATAGCACTATTCCATTATTAAAAGCATTTAAAGCCAAAGGGACTCCAACCATAATCTACAGTGGCTTTTTGTGACTCCACTCTAGCAAATACTCCATTGATGGCTTAGATTTTTCCATCTCCCCAACATGGTTCCAATTTAAGTTACCTGGCTGGCTGGAGTTTTACCTCAACATGGTTTCCATCATAACACGCTAGCAATTTTGTTGAGTTTTTATAACGGTAGCATGAGCAGCTGAAGTTGTTTTTAGCCAGATTCAGGTTTCTAGGGCTTTAGCAGCAGGATTTATAAACAAAGTCTTCTATCCTTTGTAGTTAATAAATATTTGAGTGTGGTTTTGTTTTTCTTTCTTTCTACAACAATATATTTTGTCTACTTCAAAAGCATTCTAAGTGGCTTAGGAAGAGGTATGCTGAAAATAATCATGCATACAATATGCTGTTTTCCTGTAAAGGAGTTGTTTACCTACCCAATAGGTGACACAGCAAACACCCATGCTCCGGCCTAATTTCATAATACTGGGCTGTGTGAGAATATGAAAAGTATGAATGTGGGCTGTCTAGTATTGGAATGACACAGTCAATTTGTAGCTTTCTATGAGCTGAGTTTGCAATTCCGGGGACGATTTTGATGAATTTTGTATAGTAGAAATGTTAAATCTTTATCACTCAGTTACCATGTAAAAAGTGTGTGGTTTATATTAAACTAAAATTAACTACTAAACAATAATACCTGAGTTTTATTATAGCAATAGCTTCTATTGAGCATCCCCAGTCATTCCGTTTGCATGGATGTTCACCATGAGAAGGACATAGTTGGTAACTGCATTCTAGATAGTTATTTATTTATCCTATCTGGATAGTTTCCTCTGGTCACTTTTTTGGTCTGCATATAAACAGATCTGGTTGCTAAGTGCTAACATAACAAGCTGCATAAGGTAGAATTTAGCAATACTGACATTGACCCTGTGCCTTGGGGTGTAAGTGCATTGCTCACTCCATCTCCATATTTTTTCCCTCAAGGTTGTGTTCGTCAGTTACTAATTCAAGGAGAAGAAGTAATCTTTAAGGACTTTGATCTTATCACACAAGGGATTTCTAACTGTCCAACGTGTAAAGACCGGCCATGCCAGGTGAGTGACTCTCTTTTACTAGGATTTAGCAAAGCAACACAAGCTTTAAGGAGAGAAGCATAGGAAATATGTTAGTGTGAGGTACATTATACACTTAGGCTCTATATCTCATTGCCAGGAAACAGGGACAGAAAACAAAGTGTATTGCCATTGTACCATGCCAGTTCAGCAGCAGAGGTTCTTGAAACAAGGAGTGTGGTGTTTTCTCCCCAAGTGATGTATTTATCTACACCCAGCAGAGTGGTTATTCTTGATTTCAAGTTTGACTTCTTGCAATATCAAACCTTTGACTTTAGATTGATAAAATAATTTGACTTTGTAGTTTATCCCTGAATATAGAATGTCCAAAGATGCTTTACTGTAACCAGTGTTTTAGAACTACGGATTTCTGCATAGTACATAGCCTTTTGACAATTCCAATTTAGAAAACGTTTGAACCATAAACCATTGGGCTGCTTTCCAAGTCAAGAAAGAAATGTTATGGCACAAATCTCGAGCTCCACAAAAGATGAATCCATCTTCAAAATAGTCTTGCTTCTTGAAAATTCAAGCAAGCTTCCAGAACTCCAGCCAATTGAGTAAAAGAAGCTTATGATCTACTATTTGACCTCAAAACATCTCTAAGTCCACAGATAGCTAACAAACTCCTTTATCATGATCCTTCCATTACCCTGACCTATGCCTAGTGCCATCGAAGAAGCTACAACTTTTTCTTCCTAATACCCTGGCCTCATCCTTTGTATACAATGTCCAGTAACCAGTAAAAGAAGCCGCACCTCCACTGTCATGAAATTGGCATGAAGTCCAGATCTGAGTGGCGTTGCTTATCTTGTAGAATGGTCATGGATTGCAGTTGGACAGAGGCGGATTTCCTGTGTCTTCTCTAGAGCCAGACCCTCTCATTAAAGTTTAGCAATGTATAAACTTAAAAACTGTTGTTCATAGGCTATTGATACTACAAGAAAGAGGTAAACAAGTGAAAGGAGAACTCGCGCCTGACAGTTCTGTCTGGGATTTGATGCGGCAAGGTAATGCAAGAAGCTTGCCAAATGTGTTGATTGGCAATGTATTAAGGACCTACTTTCTTAAAGTTGTATTTTCAGGAAGCTTGCCAAAGTTTCCCTAATCAAGCTTAATTTAATTAGATATCTGATAGAGACTTTCTGATAGATACATCTGCCTGTGGATTCCTCACCTTGTGAATATCCCCTGCGTCAGCAACATTCGGAAATTCTTTTCGTAGCTTCGCGCCGACGTGGACTCGGACGTCATAGAGGCACGGCATCGCTCTCGACTCCGCTGACGTCACCGACGCCTATAATAGGCCCACGCGGCGTGATGACATCAGTTCCCTTTTTTCCGCGTCGTCGACGCTAACGGTTTTCTAGGGATTATCCGTAGCTTTCACTGTAACTTTGTTACTTTGCATTGTTATTATTCCTTTATCTCCTCTTTCATCATGTCTTCGAAGAAGACAGGTTTCAAGACCTGTGGGGAATGCGGCAAGACTATGTCCATTACGGATCCACATGAATGCTGTTTGTGGTGTCTTAGCTCCGACCACGACGTCGAAGACTGCCGATCCTGTAAGAAGATGACTCCTAAGGCCCTCCGGGAGAGAGAAGCTAAGCTTATTGTTGCAAAGCTTAAAGGAAGTAAGGAGAAGAAGTCGTCGAAATCGCGGACTCGACGCTCGAGGTCAAGCTCGCGTTCGTATTCGTCATTGGCCCATGCTTCGTGGTCTTTGAAAAAGAAGCATAGGAAAAGATCTCATGAATCCCGACATCGTTCAAAGAAAGATTCGGGTTCTAAGCCGAAGGTACAGGTGAAGCTGGTCGAGAAAGAAGTGGTGTCTTCGGCTTCGGAAGAACAGGACGCCGGAGGTGAAGCGTTGCATGCGAATTCGCCTGGTTCGCCGAAGCAGACAGCGAATCCATCTCCGGTTCCATCCCATTCTCCGGTTCGGGAGGATGGAGGTGAGGAGGAGATGGTTGGAGAGGGATAGGCTCCGTTACCCGAAGGTCTTTCGACTCTGGTACACCAGCCTGAAGAGGAGGTCGACGTCGTATCGACTCCACGCCCTCGAGAGCCACCTGGGGGTTCGTACCCAGCCTTCCCGGCTCCAGGTCAGGATCCGACGCATTTTTTAAATGCGATGTATGGTATATACTCCAGGGCTATGTACCCCTCTGGGATGCCTGTTGGTCCCACGGGTCCGATGGCATTTGGTCTGGGTGTCCCCCAAACCTATGCCCCTGCGCCCTTTATGCCATTTATGCCGGCTCCGGCGCCGCATTGGCATCTTCCGACACCGGCGAGGCCTTCAACTCCGAAGCCATCGACGCCGAAGTCGACGACACCGAATCCTTCGACGCCGGTTCCATCATCTCTGATGCCGAATCCCGAACGACGTCGTGGAAGTCTTCCTCGGCCGGCGTCGGGCTCGGCGCCGGTGCCGGCTCCGACTTCGACAGAGTCGACAGTGGATCAGACGGCTTCGAAAGTGAAGCAGAGGTCGAGGCGTGAAGCCCAGAGGCTTATGGAGGAAGAGTTATCGTGAGGAGTATTTGGAGGAGGGCGAGCTTCAAGATCCTGATGACCTTTATGAGGATCTTACGGTGGCCAGTGGTCTTGACCTGTCCCCTGAGTGGGATTTGGTTTCAGTATCGGACAAACCCTCTAAAGATGTGGCTCCTTACCACGTGGTAATTAAAAAAGCAGCAAGTTTATTGAACATTGCTTTACCTTCTGCTGAGTTCAAGTCAAATCTACTCACGGAGGTTCTTCACTCTCCCTCATCGGTGATTGAACCACTGCTGCCCTTTAATGATGCCCTTAGGGATCCTATTTTAGAGGTTTGGAAGAAACCTTTATCAGCTCCAGCTGTATCTAGAGCTGTTGCCAGAAGGTACAGGACTGCTCCAGAAGACCCAGAATTTTTATCCACTCACCCTCTGCCTGAGAGTTTGGTGGTACAGGCTGCCTGTTCCAAACGGTCTGCAGGAGCTTTTCCTCAAGTTCCAGCTGAGAAGGAGTCGAGAAAGCAGGATCAGGCTGCTAAAAAGATTTTCTCCTCTGCTAGTATGGCGCTGAAGTCCACCAATGCGACCTGCCTGATGGGTCGTTATGTTCACGCCCTTATGGATACTGTTAAACAGTTGGTACCCAAATTACCTGAGGAGGATAGAAAAGTCTTCCAAGAAGTTATATCTGATACGCAAGCTGCAGCAAGGCAGGTGATTCAGAGTGGGTTAGACACAGCAGACTCTGTGGCAAGGATCATGGGCTCTTCTGTAGCTACGAGGAGAGCTGCTTGGCTGAAGTCTAGTGAATTTTCTTCAGATGTCCAATCTACATTGTTGGATCTCCCTTTCGATGGATCTGGCTTGTTTGGCAAGAAAGCAGACGCTGCTTTAGAACGTTTTAAGGACAGCAGAGCGACAGCCAAGTCATTGGGACTTCAGTCCAGAGGCACTTTTGGAAGGCGTACTAGGGGATTTAGCAGGTCTTCCTTTCGGTCCTACAAATCTACGCAGCAGCAGCCACAGCAGCAGCAGAACACGCTGTATAGATCTTTTGAGGGCAAGCAAAGAGGCCATTCTCTAGGCCGTCAGGCCTCCTCCTCCTCTTCCCCTTCCCAACCCCCTGCCAACGCAGCAAAGCAGCCCTAGATCCGCCATTCCGGATCATGTGGGCCCAGTGGGGGGTCGGCTTATCCATTTCCTACGAGATTGGAAATTGATAACATCGGATCTTTGGGTTCTCAATCTCGTGGGGAATGGGTATGCTCTTCCCTTTCGGGAGTTTCCCCCAAATTACCCTCCTTGCCAGGGTTATTGTTCGGAGGACCACCTGCTTCTCCTGCAGGAAGAAGTCCTGACGCTGTTCAGAAAAGGTGCGATAGAGGTGGTTCCGGAGCAGGAAAGGGGTCAGGGGTGCTACTCCCGGTATTTCCTGATCCCCAAAAAGGATGGCAGGCTTCGGCCAATTCTGGATCTCAGGATCTTGAACCTTTACCTGAAACAGGAAAAGTTCAAGATGCTCACTCTTGCACAGGTTCTTCAAGCGCTGCTAGAAGAAGACTGGATGGTGTCGATCGACTTACAGGATGCGTATTTTCATATTCCCATCTTGAAGTCGCACAGAAAATATCTCCGTTTTACGGTTGGGTCGCAACACTACCAGTTTGCGGTCCTTCCGTTTGGTCTTACTTCTGCGCCTCGAGTCTTCACCAAGGTGATGGCAGTGGTGGCTGCGCATCTCAGGAGATCGGGGATACCTGTATTCCCGTATCTGGACGACTGGCTGATCAAAGCGGAGTCGCCGGAGAAGGTGCTCCATCATCTGCAAGAGACAACTCAGTTGTTGCACAGGTTGGGGTTTTCGATAAATGTACCCAAGTCTCACCTGGTGCCCTCTCAGCGCAACCTGTTCATATGTGCGGTACTGGACACTACTGTGTGTCGTGCATTCCCTCCACCTCAAAGGATTTGCGACATACAGGAAATGATTCCTTTGTTCTACAATGGAGCGGTCGTTCCAGTCCTGAAGGTTCTTCGCCTGCTCGGTCTGATGGCTTCCTGTATTCTGTTGGTCAACCATGCACGCTGGCACATGAGGGTACTCCAGTGGTGCCTCCGCAGGCAGTGGTATCAGCACAACGGAGATCTCAGGGAGTCAGTGAGGATCTCCAAGCTGCAGCGGATCTGTCTTGGTGAAGCGTGGAAGGCAATCTGTCGCAAGGAAAGCCTTTTCAACTTCCTCCATCGGTGGCCACAGTAATAACGGATGCATCCACTCTAGGGTGGGGTGCTCATCTGGGGGATCTGGAGGTCAAGGGTCTTTGGTCTCCAGAGGAAAGGTTGCTTCATATCAACCTTCTAGAGTTGCGGGCGATACATCTGGCGCTCAAGGCCTTCCTCCCTTCCCTTCGCGGTCAGTCGGTTCAAGTCCTGACGGACAACACGACTGCGATGTGGTACATCAACAAGCAGGGAGGAGTGGGGTCGCAGTGTCTCTGCAGAGAGGCTCTGCGTCTCTGGTCCTGGGTTCAGGACCATCAGATTTGTCTGATGGCAAATCATCTGGCCGGAGTTCAGAACGTTCGTGCAGACGTTCTCAGTCGGCAGTTCTCTGCCGACCACGAGTGGAGGCTTCACCCTGAGGTTGTTCACGACATCTTTCGGATGTGGGGGACTCCTCGGGTGGACCTGTTCGCCACTCGCGAGAATGCTCACTGCCTGTCATTCTGCAGTCTCCAGTATCCGATGCAAGGAGCCTTGGGGGACGCGTTTCAGTTGAGTTGGAACTCGCAACTCCTTTACACGTTTCCTCCCATACCTTTGATTCCTCGAGTTCTGAGGAAAATTCGCCAAGACCGGGCCCAAGTTATATTGATCGCCCCGGATTGGCCAAGAAGGGTGTGGTACTCAGACCTTCTCCACCTCTCCTCTCACCCGCCGCTCTGTCTCCCTCACAGGGCAGATCTCCTCTCCCAGATGGAGGGGCAGGTTCTACACCCCCACCTCCAGACCTTACACCTTACACCTTCATGCCTGGAGATTGAACGGGGCAACCTGAGTTCTTTTTCTCTCCCGCCTGACGTGGTGGATGTCATCTTGTCAGCCAGGCGTGACTCCACTAAGTCCATCTATTCTTATAGGTGGTCAAAATTTGTCGCTTGGTGCGGGGAGAAATCTAAAGACCCTTTGGGAGCCCATTTGTCTGATGTTCTCCAGTTTGCCCTTTCTCTGGCGCAACAGGGGCTTGCTGTTGCCACAGTGAAGGGTTATCTTTCAGTGCTGTCTTGCCTGACCAGCCATCTCCTGTGGTTTTAAGGTTTTTGAAGGGCCTCACTAATAAGTTCCCTCCTACTCCTTTTATTGTGCCTCAGTGGGACTTAAATCTTGTTTTGACCTTTCTGATGGGTGCTCCCTTTGAGCCTCTTCACAAATGTCCTATGAGGCTTTTGACTCTTAAGACAGTTTTCCTCGTTGCAATAACCTCGGCAAGGAGGGTAAGTGAGCTTCAAGCTCTTAGTTCCAAGCCCCCTTTCTTGACCATTCATGCTGATCGAATGGTTCTTAGGACCAGGGCTGCTTTTCTGCCTAAGGTGGTGACTCCTTTCCACCTTGGTCAATCCATTACCCTCCCTACCTTTTATCCTCCCCCACACCCTTCCAAGGAGGAGGAGAGATTACACCGTCTGGACCCCAAGAGGGCGGTGTCTTTTTACTTGGACAGAACTAAAGACTGTCGGTTGGATGACCAGCTCTTCATTGGCTTTGCTGGCTGCAAGAAAGGAAGAGCGGTCCATAAAAGAACTTTATCAAGATGGATCGTCCTCTGTATAAAGATCTGCTACTCTTTGGCCTGTAAGGAACCTCCAGAGGGTATAAGGGCTCATTCTACTAGAGCTAAGTTGTCAACCTCAGCATTGGCTAGAGGTGTTCCTGTAGAGGATATTTGTAGGGCGGCAACTTGGTCTTCCCTCCACACTTTCGCGAAGCATTACTGCTTGGATTCCGAGGTGAGGAGGGACGGCCACTTTGCACGCTCTGTTCTCCAGGATTTCCTGGTCTAGAAGAGTGGACGCCCTCCTCCGGGAATGGGGACTGCTGTGGGACTCTATTCACAAGGTGAGGAATCCACACGGCAGAAGTATCTATCAGAAGAACAAGTTACTTACCTTCGGTAACGCTTTTTCTGGTAGATACAATATCTGCCTGTGGATTCCTCACTGACTCACCCGCCTCCCCGTTGTCCACTCTTCTTCGCCAGAGTTTCTATAATGTATTCATTTTATTTTCAAGGAATTGTTTATTTCAAATGTTTTATTGCATTTGCTTCACACTGTGTGTGTTACCTTGATTTCTATACTGCGTATATTGTGTATATGTCTACTGTCATTGGTCCGTCCGTGTGCCTCGAAGGCACGGAAAAAAGGGCGGAACTGATGTCATCATGCCGGCGTGGGCCTATTATAGGCGTCGGTGACGTCAGCGGAGTCGCGAGCAATGCCGTGCCTCTATGACGTCCGAGTCCACGTCGGCGCAAAGCTACGAAAAGAATTTCCGAATGTTGCTGACGCAGGAGATATTCACAAGGTGAGGAATCCACAGGCAGATATTGTATCTACCAGAAAAAGCGTTACCGAAGGTAAGTAACTTGTTCACTAGCCACAGATTCCTTAACGTAGAATTATCCCTAGGCGTGAGACTGGATCCGGAAAAATTTTGCCACAGCATCTCTGCACGCTGGGGAGGTACCGCGTGACTCCGCCATGATGTCATCCACGGACGTGACGTCAGCGAGGTCACAAGCCCCACCCCGGCGCGCTGATGTCAGTTTCCTTCTTTTCCGTGTGCAACGCGGATCCGGATCATGTCCCTGACATGTTTTCAGGCCTTCTTTTCACACTTTTGCATTGAGGAACAGTGTGCGAATGCCTTCGGGCTTCAAGACGTGTACTTCTTGTACACGTCAGATGTCAGCGACGGACCCTCACCCTATTTGTATGTGGTGTTTGGGTGAGCTCCATGATTCTACGGACTGCGACGCTTGCCAGCATCTGAAGCCGAAGTCCCGGCGGGGAGCGCCGGATGAAACTACTTTTGGCCCGCTTGTCCAGATCGGCATCGTCACCGCGTCCGTCCCCTGCTTCGGAAGGAGCCAAAAACCTCTGATTCCAACTACAGCATCGTCCGTCGCCGAGGCCTCTTAAGTGTCGCCCGCCCTTCGGTGAGCCTTACAGATTGTCACCGAGGCCTGGTCACCGTTCTACAGAGGGCGCGGGTTCCCCTCGGGACATGCGGCCTCGCTCATCGCCACCCTACATGCCTTTTCCTTGCGTCGGGGAGACTAGGGCCCGAATGGAGGCCTACGCTGCGGCTCTGCAGGCTTCTTTGGCCCCTCCTCCTCCTCTTCCTGAGAAGTCCGCAGATCCCTTGCCAGGTGCAGGCCTTCTGCGGAGTCGCCGGCGGCTCCGACCATGGCACCGACGAGTTCGGCTTCAAGTCTGGGAGGTGTGGTGTCGTCGAGGTGCGGCCCTACGGGGTTACCTTCTTCGACCCACGGCGTCTCTGCCTCGACGCATATCCCCGAGGGGATCCCTGTGGTGTCGCAAGAGGTCGCAGGGACTCACGGTTCGTCCCCGAGTCCCCCTCGGTCCTCTGGGCAGGCGGCAGCTTGAGTGAAAAAACGTGGAATATCGTCTTTGCTATGGGGTTGTTTTGACATCAATTGACTATATATTGCCCTAGTTAATTGTCATTTTTAAGAGGTAGTGTGTGTTTAGTTGAGAATTTCATTATAGGTGCTTGCTGCCAGTTTTTCCAATCCACATACGGAATGTAATTGGGTTTAAAAACCACAGCTCTGCACGTGCACCAGAGTAGTGGGTGGATTTTGGCAGTTTCGTGTGGTTTGAGCTGTACATGTGATTCTCCCTGGCAAAATGTGGTCCTGTGAGAACCAGAAGAACAGTATGAATGACCCAGCCAATCCATAATCAGATAAGCGAACCAAAAACAAATCGCCCAACCAGTGGTGCCTGGCCTTTTTGGGTAGGTAATCTGGCTGTTTTGTATGTATGTATTAATGAACTGGTATTTTTGTAGTACAAACCTAGCTGTGAAATAATCGAGTGCTGGGGTTGGGAGATTATCTTCAAGATTGCATACATCATGTTGGAATCATTCAGATCAATTTTACCCACATTTAGGTAAAGTGAGGTTAAGTGATTTCAATAGTCACATGATGTTGAGTCGAACACAAAGGCTGGGAGTCAAACCTGTGTTCCCATGTCCCAAAGCCAGCAGCTCAAACCAATTTGTTTAGGCATAAAATAACTGACAGTAATATTGAGACGGCCACTCGAGCCCTGATATCCTCATTTTCATATCTCATTTATACAGCACTCGATAGAGGTGCTGTCTGTGGTTCTCTCCTATTACCTTACAATTAGAATAGCTGCTATTTCCTGTGTTTCATTTTTTTTTGCAGAACAGAGGAGTCTGCCAGGACTCGGAAAGCAGCAGCTACAAATGCATTTGTCCACGGGGATTTACTGGCAGCAACTGTGAACACTCCCAAGCCCACCACTGTCATGCAGGTAAGGGGCACAGGCCCTCACTCTTCTATGCAATGTTCCTATTACTACTAGTGCACTCACATATTTCAATACATTTATGAATAGGTTTGAATTGTTAACTCATATGGAGACTGGGTTGTAGAAGTGTGCAGATGTACATTATTATTCCCGTTTACTCCTCCCAAAGTATGAATTGAATTATTTATTTTATGACTAAATATCCATTTTCAGATTAGATTCTGATATTTCCAGTCACTTTATCCAGAACATACCTAATCGTGGCCTTTGTATTCTCAGTGGGTGGAATAACTTGTGGTTCTAAACATAATCTTTATCATGTAGAGTAATATTTCAGTCTGTGATGAAACATATTTGCATGTTGAAGTTAAACAGACAGTTCTTTTGACCACATGCAAAGGTAGTCAATTAAACATTTGCTCTCATTATAAGAGACTGCTGCCTGGAGGCAACGTTTTATCTTATGTGAGCAAGTTCTGATATTTTTCCCCCCCAACACCGGTCTAGGCACATAAGCCTATGTCTGCACCATATTGTTAAAAAGTCAATATTAAGCTCTTCTATCAAACATATTGTTGCCTTACTAAGAGCAGGGTAAAGCATGATACCTACATACTGACAGGGTATGTCTTTCCTCCTTTAGGGTGGTTTCCTTGCTGTGGACTAAACAATCCCTATGATTTAACAGCTCAGTTATAACTTTTTTGCTTTTTTGTGTTATCTGTGTAAACTTTTAGCATTGTCACCCAGGCTTCCTTTTCAATTTCAAGTCCTCTCAATAGAGAAATAACATTGTACTGTTTTCTAGCCGTCAATCATCTTACACATTCACAAAAGCAAGAAGGTATTGTTAGATAGGTACTTACTGTTTGCTTCCTACCCCTTTTCATCTGTGCCTCCAACCCCCCCACTCCCCAACCTAAAACAAGGTCATGGAACTTTTCTGTTTCCTCTGTAAAGACAATCACGTCTAACCACACTTTGCTTTATTGCTCATTTGTTGATTTTCTGCAATATAGACTGAAATCAACACCGTGCCACACACTCTACTACTATAGTTGATTAACCTAGCATTATTGCCCAGTGGCAACATATTATAGTGTGCCTTTTGTACCATAACACCCTATTGCTCGGAATAGCCATTCTTTAGAAGGCTGTTTGATGGAAATGACCAGTATGCATACTTTTAATATGGTCCTATTTTTGCATTTAACTTTTCTCTTGACAGAGGCATGCGGCCCAGATGCCACCTGTGTTAATCGACCAGATGGACAGGGGTACAGCTGTCGGTGCCACCTTGGCAAGTCTGGTGATAAGTGCATGACAGGTACGTAAGCATGGTGTTCTTTTTTCCTTGGTATTCATATGTAAAATATCAGTATCAATAAAATGTTATTTATGATATCAAGATGAGTACATCCAGATCTATCGGATGGCTGAAAATTAAAGTATGTCCTTGTTATAACATTTTCCTCAGCATCATGCTTTTGGAAATCCAATCTCTGATTTTGTCAAGTATTATACCTTTGCTCTACCTACGATTACTAACTGAGGGGAAGGTCAGGTGAAATAGGCAGAACCTTTGGGAATGTTCTCAACTTGATAGTGGTCCTATATCTAAATGTGGTATGCTGGCATTGGTCTTACTCTCACCAGAAGTCTAAACTCCTAACATGCCTCTTTTTCTGTCACTGGCCGCCTTGTTTAAGACTGCTTTTGACTGCTACCTTGCTCCAGTTTGCACAGTAAAATGGCCCTTAATCCCTTTCAAAGCATTAATAGGACTGTTAACCTTGTTTGTACGTTGGCCTGCATGCAGTTTTTAATAACCTGTTTATCCTTTAATGGGCAGCTGGATGAAACACATGACTCCAGTACCTGAGCAAGCAATAAGCTTCTATTTTGTATGCCTCACTTAGGTTCAAACTACAAGTAAACATTTAGTTATCATTTTTTATTACATATCTTTTGAGTAAGTTTTCATGGGCTCACAACTACTTGAAGGGTTCATTGCTGTTGCCTCACCTGCTAGAGGGTGTTTGAGATCGGAGGCACAGGCTCCTGACATTAGCAGTCAGCCAGTCCAGCCACTGTGGAGGGGGTACAAATGAGGCCCAGAGGTTAGTGTTTGCAGATATTGGGACCTGTTTGTGAATGTGAGGGACATTATTGTTTTTTTTATAAATACAATTGCGTGTGTTGTGATTTTCTCAATCCAACAAGTGCCACTGAACAGAATGCAGTTAAAAATATTTTATCATTCAAAGTGCCCTACACAGTGGCATTCAGTGAACACAATTTTGATTGAGCTCAGTCAGATAAATAATGTACAGAGGCCCCTTGGTATATTGGACTGCGAGTGTGAGCCCAGGGAGGTAACAAACGTAGAGCAAATGGCAACAGTGATCTGAAAATTGTAAAAATTATGGGAGTAGATGGGCCTGGAGGGAACCCCTAAAGCAAATGGGCTCAAAAGTTGCGAATGAAAGAATAATTACAACTGTCTGTCTGCGTGCTTTCCATCCGAAATCTATCCAGTCCATTATGTCTCTCTTCAAATTCATGGAATAATGACATTGCCACTTCTAAAGTTACGTGTTGTTTGAGATGTGTGATACTCTCTTGAGCGAGTCCAACTTCCTTAAGTACAGTGATTGTCATTCCATTCATTCCCTTATAGGATCACCCCTGTTTGATGCCTGTCTATTCATTTGCTGGTTGTGGAACAGTTTGAGCTTAGACACTTCTTTGAGAAACTCAAGCAGCATTTAATGTAAAATGTGCCCAGCATCATTTGTCATCCACACACACTGGGTTTCCTGTTTAAATTCCTCTTTTTTTTCTTTCTGATCAAACACCTTATAGGAGTTATGGTGACCACACCTTCTTTCAATGGGGAAGATTCTTTTATCGCCTATCCACCCCTCACCAATATTCACTATGAACTACGTGTGGACATGGAGTTTAAGCCCTTTTCTCCCAATGGGCTTCTTTTCTTCAGTGGAGGAAAGCCAGCCCCCAGAGAGGACTTTGTGTCTCTGGCGATGGTCAATGGACACATGGAATTCCGCTATGAACTTGGATCCGGTAAGTGCTTGTGATCTTTGCAAAAACTGGGTCTTCTCCGAAACAGAGGCATGTTGGCAATGTTTGATCAAAAACTATACTGCCTTCAAACATTGTCGTATATCTGATCTTCATTTGGGAAGATGGTTGACTTAATTGCTTATAGCTTTGGAGTTCAAGTTTTGGTGTCTGTTCACGTATTATTTAAATTGATCTACATTTAAGGTTAAAGGACAATATGATGCATTTGATGAAATTAGGTACGGTGTTTAACCAGGACATAATGCATACTCACAGTTGACAAAGTTGATTTTCCTTGAAATGTAGTTTACTTGTATCTACATTGCAGCCAATGTTAACAGGGCACTTGTACTAACAAAGCTTGTGCTAGTACTGTAGCTGAAATATGGCTTGGCAAATAGGCCTTAAGCATTATTCCAAGGTGAGTCTAGTGAATTGGTACAGATAATGAAAACTTTCTCTGATCTCTTATATTCATTAACGCTGTATCATGTACTTTCCTAGGTCCTGTGCAACGCAAAAGGCAACAGTTCTTGGCTCATCTTGTTACTCTCAAGACACATACTTTGGCTGAATTCTTTGTGTAAAATAGAACATTAAATCAGCACTACCCTATCATAAGTCTGTGCCTCATCTAAGCACTAATTCTTGAATTTGAATAGGCGATGTTTCTCCATTTCCAACCTAGCCCTGCCCAGGGTTGAACCATTTTCTAGCCATACATGTCTGTTTTTGTGAGAAAGACTTGCTCTTACTTTACTTTGCAGTGCCCCACTTTCTACACCCTGTATTTTCCAATAGTCTTGGCTTTCCAGAGCCCTACCTTTTTATGAATATTCGTGCTTTGGCACCATCTTGACCGTGGGTCTCCAGTTTCGTTTACTTTGATCCGTCTCCTCCCACATTACACACCTGGAACTGTGGAGAGACCCAGATAAAGTACAACAAACCCATCTTTATAAAACCCATGCGATTTCTCTGTGAATCTCTACCTTCTAGTTTCAATGTTCTACTTTCAGAACTAAGGTCTCACTGTGATCCTTTAGCCACCTCTTACTTATTATTAAGAGATCCAACCAAAAAGCAGCATGGTCTAATTTATTCCTGCCATCTGGTGCCCAGTGCTGTTATTTCTCTTTTTCAGGTTGCGATTTAGGCATAGTAACTCATATTGCAATCCTCACAGAGTTACCTGAGCAATGCTAGGAAGATTTATTTGTCTCGTTAAAGGTATTGAAACACCCTGCTTCTCATTGTTTTTGTCTGTCAGTGTTTCAGACACAATATACACAAGAACTCATGTACATAAGGATTTCCTTAAACATTATGGGTTTGTAAGGTTCCATAATAGCTATTTATGGTATATTCTGAGTTTGATCTACAGCTTGATTCTCATTTTGTCTTTGCGCATCCATCCACAGGTCAAGCCATCCTTCGCAGTGCTGAACCTCTCGTCCTTGGCCACTGGCATAAGATATCTGCAGAACGGATGAACAAAGATGGGACCTTGCAGGTGGACACGAGCAAGCCAATAAAGAGATCCTCTCCTGGCAAAAGCCAGGGCCTCAATCTCCACACAGCCATGTTCTTGGGTGGTGTAGACCAATCCGTCACAGTGCCGGTAGCTGCCAACATCAGCAACCGATTCCATGGCTGCATTGGGGAGGTTAGTATCAACTGCAAAATAAATGTTTTGATCAAAATGATAAAAGTCTAGCTTGTAACAGATGATTTTAATTGATATTTGTAGGAAAGTGCCCCTTTTTGACATGTCACCCCCACTTTTTGCCTGGTATTTGAAGCAATTTTGACTTAAGTGCACTGGGTTCCTGCTAACTAAGTCCCCAGTGCTCTTTCCCTAAAACAAGGCAAGACGTTTAGCACTTCTGTAAGTCCCTAGTAAGTGGTACTCCTAGTACAGTTGGCATAGGTACTAAAGAGGGTTCCTAGGTGCTGCAGCATGTATTGTGCCACCTTAAGCTAACTACCACCAAACTCACCCAGGCTGCCAATGCAGGCTGGGTGAAATGGTGTAGACAAAGGTGAATATATGACCCTGTATACCACGCCCATTGACACTGCATGTAATATATGGAAGTCACCCCTACAGCAGGCCTTCTAGTCCTAAGGAAAGGTGCATTAAATTACATGTGAGGACATATCTGCATGAGCAGATATGCCCCTGTGCTGTCTAGTTGAAATGCTAGATAGTACAAGTGAACAGTGAAGCCATCTTAAGTATACATACTGGGCACTGGTCATTACGCGTTCCCCAGCTACATGATGGTTTCACTGAAACCTATGGTGTTTGGTATCAAACACATTGTCTTAAGAAATCCATACTGATGACAGTAGTGGATTTATTAAGGTATGCACCCAGAGAGCACCTTAGAGATGCCCCCTGAAAACAGACCAGCCTCCTAGTGTGCTGACTGATTGGTATCATCCAGCCTGCTACCACAGATTAGTTTCTGACCCTCTGGGGGTGAGGTCACGAACTCGGAGGTTAGAAACAATGCCTGCTCTGGCAGGAGGTGTTTACCCCTCCACCAGCAAGATGGCTAGTGAATCTGCATACCAAGGCCAAAGGCTTCAAAACCACTGCCGCCTTTCATATGCGACCCCGGCTTCCCCCAGACCTGGGATGATGATGGCCCCTGATAACAAATGCAGGTGGGCCTTGACCTTGCATGGATACAATGTGGACCAGTGGGTAACGTGTCCAGATGTCCAGCATGAGGGATATGTGATCACTTCGCGCACCCCTCCGGCCATGTGTGCTTTATTGGGGCCAATCTTCCTGGACCATTGTGGTGTCACTGCGCTTATCTGGCGGATGGACCTGAGTTTCCTGTTAGTGCATTTGTCTGCAGGCTACGTGCCACACCACCTGTGGTGTGTCAATCAGTAACCTCGGGCCTATGTTGCAGAGCCTGCCTGACAACATATTTCTGAGCCGGGGTTGACAGAGAGTTCATGACGGACAAGTTTGTTAATAGTGATGCGATTTCGCTCGTATATGTGAGTGTATCCTTATAAACACTGAATCAATGTTATTTACAGAAGTACAAGCAACTTAATAACATTTCAATACTCTAGCCACTGGGTACATTTGCTGTTAAAAAAAAAATATATATATCAATCAATCAATCATAACACTTGTATAGCGCACTACTCACCTGTGAGGGTCTCAAGGCGCTTGGGGGAAGGGGTCCGCTATTGCTCGAACAGCCAGGTCTTGAGTTGTCTCCTGAAGGCGAGATGGTCCTGGGTCAGTCGAAGGTGGATGGGGAGGGAGTTCCATGTTTTGGCTGCCAGGTAGGAGAAGGATCTGCCTCCGGCGGTGGCTCTTCGGATGCGTGGAACGGCGGCGAGGGCGAGGCTAGTAGATCGTAGCTGGCGGGTGGGCGTGTAGAAGGTCAGTCGGTCGTTGAGGTACTTGGGGCCCAGGTCGTGGAGAGACTTGTGTGAGTGAGGAGCCTGAACGTGATCCTCTTGTTGACGGGGAGCCAGTGCAGGTCCCTCAGGTGGCCGGAGATGTGGCTGCGTCGGGGGATGTCCAGGATGAGTCGGGCGGAGGCGTTCTGGATGCGTTGGAGTCTCCTCTGTAGCTTGGCTGTGGTTCCGGCGTAGAGGGTGTTTCCGTAGTCCAGTCGGCTGGTGACGAGTGCCTGGGTGACCGTCTTCCTGGTTTCGATCGGGATCCATCGGAAGATCTTGCGGAGCATGCGTAGGGTGTTGAAGCACGATGAGGAGACGGCGTTGACTTGTCTGGTCATCGAGAGGGAAGAGTCCAGGATGAAGCCCAGGTTGCGTGCGTGGTCTGTTGGCTTGGGAGCGGTGCCCAGGGCGGGAGGCCACCAGGAGTCGTCCCAGGCGGAGGGCGATGGTCCCAGGATTAGGACTTCCGTCTTGTCTGAGTTCAGTTTCAGGCGGCTGTTCTTCATCCACTCAGCGACGTCTTTCATCCCTTCGTGTAGGCTGGTTCTGGCGGTGTCGGGGTCCCTGGTGAGGGAGAGGATCAGCTGGGTGTCGTCGGCGTAGGAGATGATGTTGAGGTTGTGTTGGCGTGCGATGGCTGCAAGAGGTCTCATGTAGACGTTGAAGAGGGTGGGGCTGAGTGATGATCCTTGTGGTACGCCGCAGATGACTTCGGTGGCCTCGGATCGAAACGGGGGGAGGCGGACTCTCTGTGTTCTTCCGGTGAGGAACGAGATGATCCACTCCAGTGCCTTTTCTTGGATGCCGATGTTGTTGAGGCATTGAACTAGGGTGCGGTGGCAGACAGTGTCGAACGCTGCGGAGAGGTCCAGGAGGATGAGTGCCGCTGTTTCCCCGTTGTCGAGCAGGGCTCGGATGTCGTCGGTGGCTGCGATCAGGGCGGTCTCGGTGCTGTGGTTGGCTCTGAAACCGGACTGCGAGGGGTCGAGGGATCCGTTCGTCTCGAGGAAGGCGGCCAGCTGTCTGTTAACGATCTTCTCGATGACTTTCGCAGGAAAAGGGAGGAGCGAGATGGGGCGGAAGTTCTTGAGGTCGGTGGGGTCCGCTGTTGGTTTCTTCAGAAGGGCGCTGAGCTCGGCGTGCTTCCAGCTCTCCGGGAAGGTGGCGGTGTTGAAGGAGGTGTTGATGATGTTCCGGAGTTGGGGTGCGATGGTGGAGTCGGCCTTGTTGAAGACGTGGTGGGGGCAGGGGTCGGTCGGAGATCCGGAGTGGATGGTGTTCATCGTGCGGGCTGTGTCTTCGGTGGTCACCGTGGTCCAGGTGCGGAGGGTGGCGGTGGGGTGCGTTGGTTCGGCGGTTGGGTGCGTGGATGGTGCCCCGAAGCTGTTGTGGATGTCGGCGATCTTGCGGTGGAAGAACGAGGTGAGAGAGTCGCAGAGATCTTGTGAAGGAGTGATGTCGTTGTTGCCGGTGCTGGGGTTGGAGAACTCCTTGACGATGTTGAAGAGTTCCTTGCTGTCATGGGTGTTGTTGTCCAGCCGTTCCTTCAGTGATTTCTTCTTGGTGGTGCGGATAAGTTGGTGGTGCTTGCGGGTGGCTTGTTTGAGGGCGGTCATGTTGTCTGTGGTCTGGTCGAGGAGCCAGGTTTTCTCGAGGGTGCGGCAGTTCTTCTTGGAGTCCTTGAGTTCGTCGGTGAACCAGGAGGCCGCCTTGCTTCTGGGTCTGCTGGGAGGTTTCTTCAGTGGTGCGAGGTCGTCGGCGCAGGCGGTCAGCCACTGTGTGAAGTTGCGGGCTGCTTCGTTGGGGTCCGTTGTGCTGGCGGGTGGGCTCTGGCTGAGGGAGGTGGTGAGCTGGTCGGCGGTGATCTTGCTCCAGCTCCTGTGAGGAACCTGTTGCGGATGGTGGTGGGTCGTGGTTCTTCTGAAGCTGAAGTGGACGCAGCTGTGGTCGGTCCAGTGGAGTCCGGTGGCGTGGCTGAAGGTGATGTGCTTGCTGGAAGAGAAGACTGGATCAAGCGTGTGGCCGGCGTAGTGGGTCGGGGTGTACACCAGTTGCTTGAGTCCGAGGTTGGCGAGGTTTTCCAGCAGGGTGGCGGTGTTGCGGTCCTTGTTGTTCTCCAGGTGGAAGTTGAGGTCCCCTAGGAGGATGTAGTCGGCGGAGGGGAGGGCGTGCGGGCTGATGAAGTCCATGATGTCTTCGCTGAATTGTGTGCGTGGTCCCGGGGATCTGTAGACGAGGGTGCCTCTGAGGGTCGTCTTTGGGTCGGTGTGTATCTGGAAGTGGAGATATTCGGCGGCGGCGAAGGTGTCGTTAGAGTCGGTCGTGATGCGGATGGTGTTCTTGTGTACGATGGTGATGCCTCCTCCAGTCTGGTTGACGCGGTCTCTCCGGATGATCTTGTACCCGTCCGGGATGGCGATGGCGATGTCGGGCGCTGAGGAGGTGTTCATCCAGGTTTCTGTGAGGAAGGCGATGTCTGGTGATGTTGTGTCGAGGAGGTTCCAGAGTTCCACGGCGTGTCTGTGGACGGAGCGGGTGTTGAGCAGGATGCACTTCAGGTGGTTGCTGCTGGTGTTTGGCTTGGTGGGTGCGGTGCAGGTCCGGAGGCAGGTGAACTTGCAGGTTTTGCAGGTGAAGGCAGAGGGCACTAAGGGCACCAGATGGCAGATGTAAAAGAGAAGAAAGAGGCAAAGCGCAAGAAAAAAACGAGTAAAAAACGATTAAAAACGGGTAAAGAACTAGGCAGCAAATAACGAAGGCAGCAGAGGTCACCAGGGCACCAGAGGGCTGATGGAGACAGTAGCAGGGGTGTGTGGGGGCGACCTCGCCTGGTTATATATATATTTATATATATCTATATATATATATATACATATATATATATATATATTAGTCAGTCAGAGTCTTTTGTTACCATATTGAAGTGACAATCCAAATAGCGTGCAAATGTAAAATCTGTCTTTGTTCTGGGACATCTATTTCTGTCTTGGAGACAAACACCTAGCTTAACTTGATAGTTTTTTACTACCCTGATATGAAATTAGTGTTCTTTCATTTGTAGGTATCTGTGAATGGGAAGAAGGTGGATATTTCCTACAGTTTCCTGGACAGCCATGAAATTTCTCAGTGTTATGACCGCTCACCTTGTGACCGTATGCCATGCCTGCATGGTGGTCGCTGCATGCCAGCGGGAGAGTATGAGTTCCAGTGTCTTTGCCCAGATGGGTTTAAAGGTGAGTACAATGAGAAAGTGACACATAGATGAACAGAAAGCAGGAGAATCATACAACTTGTACACCTCGTCCTCTGCATCTGCACTATAATTCCCTAGCTGATGTACTTTTTAAAGCTTGCACTGTGTGATTTGCCTCCTATTCACCCTCTACATACAGGGAGTTGGCTGTTGCAGCAGAGCAAGATGCTAATGCAGAGTGGTCACTTACAAATGTTTTACATTTGTGAGGTTATACTCTGGATGCTGTAACTGCACAACTAAAAACAAACTGTTCTGGAGGTAAAAGTTTATGAATCTTTTAAATTCATTGAGCACTTCAGTCCTAGGCATAAAATTCCCTTTCTTCCTTTGCTAGTCACCTGAGTCTTCTGTTAATGGTGGAGAAAACTGTATTCTTGATTCAGTGAGGAAAATGTAGTTTATTCACCAATTTGAAATGCATGTTTGATTGTATAACAAACATTTCTTCCCTCATGTGAAGGGATGTATGCCTCCACTGCTCACTTGCCTCGGCCCTAAACTTTGACATCTTGCTATCCTTAGACAAATTTCACAGAGGCATTCACATTTAGATGTTCTAGTGTCATGCAGTGGTTCCTTTGTCATTTGGCCTTCCAGTGTAGGATTTAAAAGGTGTTGCACTATTGCAGCTGCTAAACATCCTGGCCTATTTGGTGAAACACTGGTCATTAATTACTAGCCATTTCACACTTGCACTTAATCATTTACTCTACATACTTCACCGAATTGGAATGGGAATCACACCACAAGTGCTATGCTCGATCTAATATCCAAGGAAGGAGCTCTAAACGTTGACTTGTCAGATCTTTTTCCACATCCCATCTAAGATTCAGAAGTCTAGAGGCCATGGGCGAAACCCAGATATTGGACAAGGGACACAAGAAACTTGAGCAGAGAGGACCTTGACTCATTTTGCCAAAGGAGACTCAACCCCCCCACCCCCCAATTCCGATCCGCGTGCAAGAACCCAAAATAGCACACCCATGGTGCAATCAACATTTAAACGACAAAAGGATGGCTCTCAGACTAGCGGAACGATCATAGAGACATAATTCCTCTGCGACGCACCTAAACTGACTCCTAGAGAGTAGAAACAAATACAAAAAGAGCACATGGAATGCCAAAACATCCTTCTTCAGAGTCCAGCTAGACAACGCCAAAAATACAGGGCTAACTCTTTAAAACGGTCAAGCAACAAACAGGAACAGATATTCCCACCATATCTGAAAGAAACAGGTTAGTATTAGATTCCTTACCTTAGAATATCCCCAGGCGTCAGTCTGGATCCGGAAACTTTTGCGTAGCAGTACCCCTGTGCGTCGGTAGGCGTCGTCTGCAGGCGTCCCCTGCGGCTCCGCGTCCGTCGTCGGCGTCGTGCGCCGTGATGACGTCGCTGGAGTATATAGACGCCGCCTCCGCGCGCTGACGTCAGTTCTTCTTTTTTCCGCGCCAGTAGCGCAGATCCGAGAAGTGCAGTACTCCGGTCTTTTGACCAAAGTTTTTGAATCTTTAATAATTGTTCCGGTGCCGGTAGGATGCCCGGTTTTAAGAACTGTGACGGTTGTGACCGCACCATGTCGGTCACGGATCATCACCGACTCTGCCTCCGGTGTCTGGGCCCCGACCACGCCGTGGACGACTGTGTCGATTGCCTGGCCCTGACGAGTAAAGCTAGGCGGGAGCGGTCCCGCAAGCTACTCGAACTGCGGGTGTCGGACCCACGTCGAGAGCGGTCCCGGTCCGGCCGGAGGTCGAGGGAGCGGTCGAGGGAGCGGTCGCGGAGCCATCACGAGCGCTCCGGAAGTCGTCACCATTCCTCTGGTTCCTCAGGTAGGGGACACAAGAAGTCGGGGCGTCGTCATCGTACCCCCGACTTCCCCCGACGCGCGCGCGCGCGCGATGCGGCCGGGGGTTCGGGTGGCCCCACCCCCGCGGCTCCGCGTGAGTCGCCGGCGCGGCCTGCTCCATACCCTGCGGTCCCTGGGCAAGGCGCGTCGCGTGAGGAGATAGAGGAGTTCCTTATGGCCATGAGGGCACTGTCTCCTCCGACGGGGCCTACGGCGCCTTCGGGCCCTGTGCTCCCGTCCGGGGGTCCTAGCGGTTTGGGTGTTCCTGCCTCGACGCCGTCGGGTGCTCCGGCTCCGACGCTGCCGACGGCTCCGACCCCGGCGCCGCAGGGACCCTCAGGGTCGACGCCGGCTGGTCTACCGGCCTCTCCGGCGCCGGTTCCATCGGGGTTGCCCCCGATGCCGCCCCCGCGCGGCGCCGGTGCTCCGACGCCGCCACGGCGCGGCGCCGGGGCCGGCTCCGGGCGGCGCCGTCCCCATGACCTCTCCGACTCCGGACGCGGAGTCGGACCGGCGTCGCCCGACGCCGAGTCCGACGCCGATGGGGCCTGTGGACCCCGAGGAGCCGGTCTACATTGTTGACTCCGAATATGGGGAAGATGTAGAATACGGAGAGGTTTGGGAGGGGTCTGAGGACCCTCTGTCACGTGAGTGTCAGTACAATGTGGACTGGTAATTTGGGTGACGCCAGTGGTCTGGACGACTCTCCTAACCCTGGTTTTGTCTCGCCTCCTACTGTGGCTTCGGAGGCTGGGGCTGCTTATTCAGTGGTGTTGATGAGGGCTGCCAAGGCCTCACACCTTGAGCTCCCCGTCGCGGTCGTGAGGCCTAACATCCTCACTGAGGTCTTCAAACCGCAGTCATGCCCACAGGAGCCTCTGCTGCCGTTCAACGATGCCTTGACAGACGTTCTTTTGGGCACGTGGTCCAGGCCCGCTTCAGGTTCGCCTGTTGATAGGAACGTGGCCAGACGCCACCGTCCGTGTCCGGACGACCCCAAGTTCCTGTCCACCCATCCCACCCCTGAGAGTCTGGTGATCCAGGCCTCGACCTCCCAGACCGCATTCCCGTCGGCCCCGCCCGACCGGGAATCCAAGAGGTACGACCAATATGGAAAGCAGGTCTTCTCGTCCCTGAGTCTGGGACTGCGGTCTTGCAATACCGCATGCCTCTTGGGCCGCTACACCCACTCTCTGTGGGATACGGTCGCGGAGTTGCTGCCAGAATGCCCGCAGGAGGTACGGGCAAAGCTCGGCAAGGCTATGATTGAAGGCCGAGATGCAGCAAGATACTCCATCAGGTGTGGTCTTGATACGACCGACTCGCTGGGCAGAGCGATGTCCACGACGGTGGCGATTTGTCGCCACGCCTGGCTGAGATCCGCCAACTTTTCGGCAGATGTCCAAAATACTTTGATGGACATGCCGTTCGATGGTAGTCGCCTGTTTGGCGACAAGGCGGACCACGCGCTGGAGCGCTTCAAGGACTCCAGGGTCACGGCCAAGTCCTTGGGTCTCTCGACCCAGCGCCAGCAAACGGGTTCGTTTCGCTCCTTTCGTGGCCACGGAAGGGGCGGTCCCACACGTGCTGCCAGCCACGCACCGCAGAACACTTCTCAACGCGGTGGCGGCCGTGGATTCCGCCGTGGAGGCGGTCGGGGACAACGGCGAGGTCAGACCACACCTCCCCCCGCAGCATCAGCCTCCAAATCCTCCTAGTCCGTGCTTTCAGGCCCATGTGACGCCAGTGGGTGGCAGGGTTCGCCATCACCACTCCCGCTGGCGCTCTATCACATCGGACAGGTGGGTGCTGCAGCTCGTCCGAAGGGGCTACTCCCTCCCCTTCGAGACCTCTCCTCCAGCCATGCCACCGCAGAACCACCGTGTGTCGGGGGACCACTTGACACTTCTGCAGGAGGAAGTTACGGCCCTCTTGGCCAAGGGGGCCATCGAGCGCGTTCCTGGGCCAGAAGTAGGGCGTGGTTGCTATTCCCACTACTTTCTGGTACCCAAGAAGGACAAGGGGGGCCTCCGTCCTATCTTGGATCTACGGAACGTCAACGGCTTCCTCCGGAAGGAGAAGTTCAAGATGTTGACTTTGGCTCAGGTCTTGGCTGCTCTAGACCCACAAGACTGGATGGTGGCGTTGGACTTGCAGGATGCGTATTTTCACATCCCCGTCCTGCCGGCCCACCGGCGTTACCTGCGGTTCACGGTAGGCCACGAGCACTTTCAGTTTATCGTGCTCCCATTCGGCCTTACCAGCGCCCCACGGGTGTTCACGAAAGTGATGGCGGTGGTCGCAGCTCATCTGCGCCGGTTAGGGGTTTCAGTCTTCCCCTACCTCGACGACTGGTTGTTGAAGGCGGGCTCGCCCCAGACAGTCGTCCACCACCTTCAGATGACGGCAGACCTCCTGCACGAGCTGGGGTTTTCCATCAATGTGCCGAAATCACACCTGTGTCCCTCTCAACAGCTCCTTTTCATCGGAGCGGTTCTCGATTCGGCGCAGTTTCGGGTTTATCCTCCGGAACGGCGGATCCGGGATATCCAGGCTTTGATTCCCATCTTTCAGCCGTTATCCCGGGTTTCGGTCAGGTTGACGCTGCGGCTGCTGGGGCTGATGGCTTCCTGCATCCTTCTGGTGCATCGCGCCCGGTGGCGGATGCGGGCTCTGCAGTGGGACCTGAAGTTTCAGTGGGCCCAGCATCAAGGCAACCTATCCGACCATGTCCTGATCTCGGAGGGCACTGCGAGCCAGTTGCAGTGGTGGCTTACGGACCGCGATTGGGTCAGAGACAGATGCCTCTCCCTTCCCCAACCGGAGCACGTGGTTGTGACGGACGCGTCCCTCCAGGGCTGGGGAGGCCACTTGGGAGAGGCGGAGATCAGAGGTATCTGGTCTCCGGCGGAATCCCGGCTCCACATCAACATGTTGGAGCTGCGGGCGATTCGCCTAGCACTGAAGGCATTCCTCCCCTTTGTCAACGGGAGTGTAGTGCAGGTGTTCACGGACAACACCACCGCCATGTGGTACTGCAACAAGCAGGGCGGAGTGGGGTCGTGGACCCTTTGCCAGGAGGCTCTGCGTCTCTGGCAATGGCTTGAACGTCAGGGCGTGACTCTGACGGTTCAACACCTGGCAGGTTCTCTGAACGCCAGGGCGGACGAACTCAGCCGTCGGTGCTCGGTGGATCACGAATGGCGTCTGAACTCGGACGTGGCGAAAGGCCTCTTTCTGCAATGGGGAGAGCCTTGGTTAGATCTATTCGCCACAGAAGAGAACGCGCAATGTCATCAGTTCTGCGCGTTGGAGTTTCCAAGACGGCACTCGCTCGGCAACGCCTTTCGGCGCGAGTGGAGCTGCGGTCTGTTGTACGCCTTTCCGCCTATACCACTTCTGCCCAGAGTGCTGAAGAAGATCAGGCGCGACCGGGCCCAAGTTATCCTTGTGGCTCCGGACTGGGCTCGAAGGTACTGGTATCCCGAGCTACTCAGCATGTCAGTCGGTCCCTCGATCCGCCTGCCCCTTCGGGAGGACCTTCTGTCGCAGCAGCAGGGGACGGTCCTCCACCCGAACCTGTCCAGTCTCCACCTCCATGCGTGGAGATTGAGCGGCGACAGTTGAGGCCATTTGACTTGCCTCCTGAGGTTTGTGATGTGATTCTGGCAGCCAAGCGTCCCTCCACAAAGTCGGTATACGCCTGCCGGTGGAACAGATTTGTGGCATGGTGCACAGCAAAGGCTGTGGACCCTCTCTCTGCCCCTCTTTCCGAGGTTCTCCTCTTTCTTCTCTCTCTTGCCCAGCAGGGCTCTGCTCTGGGCACTATCAAGGGCTACCTTTCTGCCCTTTCGGCCTTTCTAAGGCTGCCTGATCAACCTTCTTTGTTCAAGTCCCCTATTGTAACGAGATTCTTGAAGGGCATCACGCACATGTATCCACCTGTTCCGTTCGTGATGCCTCAGTGGGACTTGAACCTGGTTCTGACATTATTGATGTGCGCTCCCTTTGAGCCACTTCATTCCTGTCCTCTCCGTCTCCTGACTTTAAAGACGGCCTTCCTGGTTGCCATCACCTCTGCCAGGAGAGTGAGTGAGCTCCAGGCTCTTTCTGTCAAACCTCCTTTCATGTCCATTCATCCAGACAAGGTGGTTCTGAGAACTAGACCTTCTTTCCTGCCCAAAGTAGTATCTGCTTTTCACATCGGGCAGTCCATCACCTTACCCTCCTTCTTCCCGCCTCCGCATCCTTCAAAGGATGAAGAGCGGCTCCATCGTCTGGACCCAAAACGTGCGCTTTCATTTTATATGGATCGCACACGCCAGTTCCGGGTGGATGACCAACTGTTTGTTGGCTACGTGGGTGCGAAGAAGGGACGGGCGGTACATAAACGGACCATCTCTCGGTGGGTCGTTCTGTGCATCAAAGCGTGCTACTCTTTGGCTCGGAAGGAGCCTCCTGTTGGGCTGAGGGCCCATTCCACTCGGGCCACGGCGGCTACTACTGCCCTGGGCCGGGGAGTCCCTTTGCAGGACATTTGCCAGGCGGCTACGTGGGCCTCGCTGCACACCTTTGCGAGGCACTACTGCCTGGACAGTCAAGTCCGGAGGGATGGCTTCTTTGGCCGTTCGGTTCTCCAGGACTTTCTGGTGTAGGTTGTATTGGTTCGCAGACCCACCACCGGGGTTGGTATTGCTGGGGTATCTATTCTAAGGTAAGGAATCTAATACTAACCTGTTTCTTTCAGATGAACAAGTTACTTACCTTCGGTAACGATATATCTGTAAGAAACAGTAGTTAGTATTAGATTCCTTACCGCCCCGCCCATCCTCCCCGTTCTGCGAACTGATACCTAGGGTTAAGGACATCCCTTTCAGGGCCCTAGTTTCAAATGGCACCAGTGTTGGTTCTCACATGGCTCTGCGTGTTCTGGCGCGGAAAAGCTATGTACAAAGAACTGACGTCAGCGCGCGGAGGCGGCGTCTATATACTCCAGCGACGTCATCACGGCGCACGACGCCGACGACGGACGCGGAGCCGCAGGGGACGCCTGCAGACGACGCCTACCGACGCGCAGGGGTACTGCTACGCAAAAGTTTCCAGATCCAGACTGACGCCTGGGGATATTCTAAGGTAAGGAATCTAATACTAACTACTGTTTCTTACAGATATATCGTTACCGAAGGTAAGTAACTTGTTCAACAGGAACACTTCAACAGAGTCCTGTGATGCATTCATCTCTTTTTTCAAAGAGAAAATAAAAATCGAAGAGTCATTTATAATTTACATAGACACAAAACAAGAGCTGAATCTAAAAAGGCAATCATCCCAGGGGGAAATGTCAATTGTTGAGAAGGTTGACAAATTCAACTTCCCCAAGAAGTCCACAAATTAGGTTATTAGGAGTGATGTCAAAACCTTCAATGAAATGAGAACAATAATATCATAGCATCAATGAAACCAACTATGCACTTCAATGAACCCCATCCCCTCTACAATCATTAAGGGTCTCAGACAACTATTTCCCCCCTCGGGACGCAGATTGGTAACATCTTACTAACTCAAGGTGGAATCCCAGACTGCTTGAAGATTGGACAAACAACTCCGATCCTGAAAAAAAGGCACCAATCTGAGGGACGTAAACATTTTTTGTCCGGTCTCAAACATCCCCTACCTCACAAAACAATTGTAAAATTGCATAAATAATCAACTCTGTCCACCCAATGAACAGTTCAACCTACTTGACTAGGTCCAATCTGGATTCAGACCAATACAAAGCAGAGAAACCGCTACCCTGCACATAATCAGTGATGCTCTCAAAGTCTTGGACCATAACGATTCTTGCTTACTCGTAATCCTCAACCTTTGTTCAGCATTCAACATGGTCAATCATGACACACTCCTAGCCCTACCTGAGGCAGAATGGGACTATTTTGTATTGTTCTAAAATGATTCGCATCTTTTCTGCGAAATCCAGTGCGGAGTTCTTCAAGGGTCCACTATCTCTCCCACACTCGTCAACCACTGACGGAGATACACAATAATGTGAACCTCGCCTACCACATGTATGTTGACACCCAGCTGTATGTAAGAATTTACTCCTTGGATATCACCAACTCTGTGAAACCGTAACAAAACTCAAATCTTGCTAGCATGAAATCAACTCAATTTGAACTCACAGAAAGTGGAATTCCTCATCATTTGCCCACCCTCATAGCAGAACTGATCAACCACCTAGATGCTGCCCTCAATTGGAAACCATTGTCATCAAATCAATGAAATCTAACCTTGGACAAATAATTTAACAAGCCAGCGCAAATAAGCGCATCCACTCATTGTGCGGCCCACCAACTCAAGATGGTGAAGCCGTTCATCCTGCCCCCAAACTTGCAGTACAGTCACGATTCGTATCCAGAATGGACTACGAGAGTGCTACCCTGATGGGTTTAGTAAAATCACAAACCGCTCCACTCAAGGCAACCCTCAACGCCACATCAAGATTGGTAACAGGAACACAATGCTTTGGTCACATTACACCATCTCTCAAGACTCTCCACTGGCTAACTCTTGAAGCCAGGATCCAGCTGAAAATTGCGTGACTCAAGCGCAATGCCCTGCAGATCTATGCACTATTGTAACTTAAGCAAAAGCTTACATTCTTGGGAGGTAGCCGCTCCCTAAGGAGTGCCAAGTCCCTATGACTTGAACCCCTGAGATTCAGAAAGATAAAGACCTACTCCCTTACATTCTTCAGTTCCGCCTCGAGAATATGGAACTGTCTGCCTTGTGAGATTCAAACGAACCCTTCAGTCATATTTTTCAGAAAAGAGGTTAAAATGCTGCTATTTAACAGATTCCTCCTGTAACGACCGAGAACAAGGATGGCCTGAGGGACCACCCGACACGCTCCTTCTGAAACATAGGAGTCTTGAGCCTCTAAAATGAGTCTCTGGAAAATGACAAGTACTCCTTGGACCATATTTGTTCTGTAACTGATGATGGTTGTTTTATGTACAGTGCACTGATGCCCTTGGGATGCGTTTGTGCTTTATAAAACTCTAAAATAATTAAACCAAAAACGCCCCTGGCACAAATGGTCACACCAGCTTCACAGTTCATAGGGTAAGCTGAATCTACATTGCCTAACCAAGCTATGTAAAAGCATCATTGACATGCCTGGATCCACATAGTCCTGGCAACTAAAGGATCACTGCTGTGCCATACTGTATATTGCCTTGTTTTGTAACTCAGTGACCATTCATTAGCCATATTGTACCCTGTATGTAAATCACCATTGTGTATATAAACTGCGTACTGTCAAAACCCACTAACACTACAGTCACCAGGGCTTTCAGGCCTGCTCTATAAAAGAGACTAGGACTGCTTAGTGCATGTAGACTGAGGCTCCCAGTGTTGGAACCAGCAAAAGTCTCTATTGATGCTAGATTGATGCTTCCAATGCTGTAATACCACAGGTAGTTTGCAGCCATCGCAGCAACTTGTGCTTCCGTCTTGCTGTCAGTGCTATTGTTCCAGTTTTCTTCAAGTTACGCTGAGGGTTAGCTGACCTGCTTCAGCTACCAGACAGCCATGGGGTAAAGTTCACCTGGCACCAACCTTATGCACACGTCTCAAGAGCAGTCTTTATTCTCCATCCCACAACTCCCCCCTCTCCTACTACTGACCACATATGCTGAAATATGAAGGCCAGTTGTAGAGGCAGGGAAAAGGAAAGGAAATAAGAGGGAAAACAGAAAAACAGGGCTCCACCACTTCTACCTTGTCACCCAGCTAATCACTGTGGTCTGCAGAATGGAGCGAGTTCCTGACAAACATTTTTGTTAAGTGACTATACCCAGGAATCTAAGATGCCATGATTTTTGTGCTAGGTTGAGGGAGCGGAAAAAAATCCCCAACCCCAATGCCACACATCAACCCAAACATCCACCCCAAACCTCCTCTACTCCCTCACCCCCTTGCAAACAGCCAAATGTGCTTCTAGTGTCCCTCTTCTTCTGGGACATTTGGAAGTGGAAGCTAGTAAAATCTATTTTGATCACCCGCACTAGTACCTTTTTGAGTGCAGTCGGGTAGTTTCCTCCAAATAGCCAAAGTTCTGAGGAAACATGAACTGACGTCAGACACACCCACCCCCCAAAGGAATACTCATTTGGTTTTTGGGGCCTGATATTGTTGCTTTGGTTGATGCGTTTGCTGTGTGCGCTAAAGTGATCTGCAACAAATTACTAATATTCAGCTCTCTCCATTGTAAATTTGGTTCCATACGGATGTTTTACTAGTCATGTGTCATACTTAGGTTGCTTTAAACCCTGCATCTTCCAGAGAGCTCTGATTGTGTTGTTTTTCACTGCAGGTGATCGCTGTGAAACAAAGGTGCACCAGTGCCTACCTGGCAGCCGTTGCTATAATGGTGGAACATGCAAAGACCACCATTGCATTTGCCCTCCTGGCTTCACAGGGACACATTGTGAACAAGGTAGGATTGTCTCCCAGTCAATGTATCAATGTTTCTAAAAGGAACTCCCCCGCCACATACCTGACATCTATGCCTCATTCCTGTGGTGGGTAAAGTTGTGGGTTTGATGTTCTCTTTGCTGCCCTGAAGAGGTTCTGGATACTTGTTATCAGTTGTTAGTATCAGATAGTTAAAGTGTGACATTTTTTTATGCTCAAAATAACATTGTGTAACTTGGGGTCCTTTGGTGTTCTGCGTAACCAGTAGCCGTATAACTGTTTACAGGGAACTTTAATGGATTTAATTTTGGGGTAACAAGTGACTTGTCCTAATTAGATTTAACATTGATTTTCTAGGCATACCCTACCAGAATCACGTTGATACACTCATGTATCCACTGTTTGTTTTAGTTTATATAATAATATTTACGCGCATTCTCAGGCTACACCCCAAAGGTTTAAAATCTGTGTAACATATAAAAATCCATTGGTGGACGAGATCTCCTACTCCTGACAGGAGTTTTTCATTCCATTTCATGACCTGTATTAACAGCGGCTCAAATACATTAAAATCAGTTAAAACTGAGAGAGGTGGATTCAACTCAAAGCGGGGTAAGTTTTCAGTGATAAACAAGTACATTTGAGAAATATATGGTAGAGGCATCGGGGGGTGGGGTGGGAATTGAGACTAGTTAAAATTATGCTGGGAGAGAGAGCTAAGAAGGCAAATTAAACTGGAGAAGAAAATAGAGCAGTGTACTTCCTCAGTCCTCAGAGCCCTACTACTATGATGAAGTCTGTGAAGGAACTTCATTTACTAATAGCATTTGAAGGAGCTAAAATGGTAATTGTTGGTCATGAATATGCTTTCATATTGAAACACCTTAAGATAATAAAAATAGGCTTGGAAAACCAAAACAATTAGCCATATGCATAAATGCTTTTTCTCAGGGATTATCTGTTTATGGTTTCATTAAGCTTCTCTGCATTACTTAACATATTTAGGCCTCTCCTAGAAATACTCAGGCTTTGACAGGCTTCTTTTGGGACTGGTATACTTGAAATCCTTAAGTGGCACCTCAGTCCAAAATGCCTAATTTTCAGATGTTATTGGATTGGAAAAACTAACATTGTCAATTTAAAAAAAAGGAAATCTTAAAATGTTGGTCATTTTTATCCCGGTCTCCCAATATGTTAATTGTAAGCAAAAGACCTATGAAGTCTCTAGCTTGTTAGATTTTCTTTATGCACGAAAAGCTGCAGTAGAATCCAGTTTATATACTTTGATGTGCAAAACTGCAAGCAGTGATGTCTGTCCTGTTAGGTGAAATACCAACAGATGCCTTTTGATCTGATCCCACTGAATGACATCACGTGACGTTTGAACCTGGTAACCGCCCAGTGCATGTGCATGTGAAATCATGCAGAATGTGATTTGTTTATTCATTGACAAGTCATCAGAAATGGACTAGATGTCAAATTGTATTGTTTGATTTGGGAAGACCATCTCCTGTTGCTCAATAACTGCGTTATGCATTGTGTCAGCTGCCCTGGTTTGCAAGCACTAGTGGACAAAAGCTGGCACTAATTTTGTAGGTTTAAGAATGATACAAGTGAGCCCGTTTGATTGGGGCAACTCATCCAGCCTTTGGGTGTGAGCAACTGAATGCTTGGATAAGTAAAGAGTTATTTGTCTTCAGAAATCTACGACTACTGCATCATCTTCACTTGAATCTCGATCCATTCATAGATTAGTATCACACTTCTAACCAGTGATAGTGGGGCACTACATCCTTAGCTGCCAGCCATTTAATACTGGGCTAGTCTCAACTGAGCCCATATCTCTTGCACCCATGCTTAGGACACTGTGTCTCTCACCAAGAAGTAGTTTATCACACCTCTTACCTTTGAGCATAGGACAATAGATCTCTCCTGCTTGCTAATAAGCAACCACGTTTTGACACACTGCATTTACCTTGATAGAGGCCAATCATTTTTATAAGGGGAGGAAATATTGACCTAAAATAAAGCCTATGCAAGGTAAATTCTGCATCCTGTTCTTGAGTGCAGCAAAGCACTCTGAAGATATTTAACAGATGAAACTGTTCCAAAGAACCAAAACTGAGGCGAGCTAAAATAAATGTAAGGATGTAAAACAATGCTGGACGTATAACATATTTGGTTACCAGTGGATCTCTGGACCTTGCTGTGATTAACCAAGCTGTTTGCATCTGTACAGGAACGGCGGCGGCGAACCAGGATGCAGATTGGCACGAAGAGGGTAGTGGGGGGAATGGTACAGTATTCCAATGTTTTCTTTTTTATATATTTACATTAACCAAACCCTTGCCTTAATGATTCTTTCATTGACACATTAGCTCCCAAAGGTTACCAGTGGCAACCCAAAATTGCTTGCTGAGGTATTAATCAGCAGCCGAAATGAGTTGCCCGAATGGGGAAATATAGAAGCTTGATGAAAAAAGAAATGAGCATATTTGATGGGCTGCTGGATGGTTAAAAAGCGATGCAATGATAGAATGGTTAAGGAACTAAAACAATGAGAACTAGAATAGAACAGGGATGATGGTATCAATTCTAGCCAAAAAAGTAGTAGTTTTGGGTCAAAGAGATCAGATTAGCAGAGCATGAGCAGACACTGTCTCCTGAGACACCTTCTACCATTGCTGGGTTTTTAAGCAACATCACTCTGTAATGTAACATTTTCAGTTACACTTTTTCCTATTCAATCATACATAGAACTCCTAATATACAAAATGCTGTTGGCTAAAAATCCAGGTCTAGCTCAAAGTTTCACAGATGGGTTATATTCATGGCATGGTGGCATTTGGAATCCATGTGCCAATGACTGGCAGATAAACCGGAAGAGAGAAGTGAATCTTTCAAAGTTAGAGAATTTAAAAGTTGCTACAGATTCTTTTGAAAGATGTTTGACAGATCGATATATATGCATGAAGAGGATTATTTGCTATACTGAGAAAATCAGACCTAGTTGTTTTAGTTTGTGCTGTAGGGGTGTCACAGATGCGCATTATAAACTTAATTAAGTCATTGCTGCTAGGAGAACTCTACACACAGATTGTGTTTCCATCAGTGTAGTCCATACACACCCACCTTTGCCAATTATTTAGCGGTAACCAAGGAGTGCAAAGAAGAACTTGCAACAAAAGTAGACCATGTCAAGCTCATCACATGACTTTAAAACCTCACACCACACATATTCTGATTTCCCATTTGATTTGATTTTTTACAGTTGGCAAAGTATCTTCCCAAAGAAACTGTGTCACAATAGAATTGGGGACTAACATATTCTATGAAAATTGTCTTATTTCTTGCTTGTGCGATCCTGCAACTCTGCAAGGACCACTAAGCAGTTACTATTAATGTGCTTCTGAGCACCTGATGGGGAAAAATAGGCAGTAAATTTGAAAGATGATTCATGCAAAGAATAGAAACGAAATAAACTGATTATATCAGATAGGGACTGTATACTTTCTAGAAATACTTTGACTGGGCTGCATCTTGTGAGTTGTGATGGGGCGGGAATGGACAGATAAAATATATCACGCATTACCTCCAAACAACACGATATAGCAAATAGTGCCTACTTAGAAGTTGGTTAGTCCGGCATTGTGAAACAAAAGGAGCCAATTTATTTCTGCTCCGTTGCATACTGTCTTCAGCTCCTGTTGCATTTTTCTTTTATAATAACCCTAAAAGTCCTCTACCTTGCTCACCATGAGCTCTGACTTTTTGCTTGCTTCTGCTTTAAAATAGTGTAGGTATTATCAGATTATTTCTTATCATATAAGGACTTTGTCACAAGTGTATTTTTCGTTCCCTATTTCACACCTTCTTTCTTTACATCCTTTCTCTTTTCCAGAATGTACAGGCAAATACATCTTGCAGTGATTTACAATCAGTGAACATTTGTTTTCGTCTTTTCCTTCGAATGATTTTCTCCTTTACTTAATTTATGTTAATTCTGTATTTTCTCCTGTGGCATCTTCCATAGTTTTCCCAGCTCTCTAGTGTTTTTTTCTGCATATTCTGACCCTTTTTATTTTCAACCTTTCTTTTTTGCCTTCTACATCTCTCCTCCCCCTTTCTTCTGTTCTTTCACTCATCCTTATTTGCTTAATTTCATCTGCTTAGTTTTTCTTTCTAATGTTCCTTCTACTTTATATGTAGCCTTTATACTGTTTGTCTTCCTAATTTTCCTTTCTTATGTTCAAAGATATTCCTTTTCTACATATTTTCAAAAGGTGTTGCTTTGTCTCAATTATAATTCTTTCAATTTTGACTGTCATTGTCTCTTTCCTCACATTTTCTGTATTGTAGTTTTTTATTTTTTCTCCAAAATGTGTAGTTTTTTTAAGTTCCTAGAAAATATACTTTGAAGTGTATGATCTAATCATTGTTTTATCCTTCTTGATGTCTAGATTTGTTCCCTTGTTCTTCGTCTATTAATGCCTTTGATTTTCTTTCACTAACACCTTAAATAATTGATTGCATGTCCCATGAAAGATTTCTACTTTTTAGTCTCCTAAAACTATGCCTGTAACCTTTGGGTGTAATGTAGTGTTAATTTCCTTTCTCAGTAGGTTGTTATTCCTGCTCTTTTGTTTATTTTTCCTTTCCTATTCTTATGGCCACGTATGAATTCTTCCCAGATTATCTTTTTGGACGCTACAGTAGAATGCAAACAGTTCACTATTTACAGGGTGTGAGTTTTAATGTGACTACTGAATCCTTTATCCAGCTGTGACAAACCTGTGAAACTTTTTTTCAGATGCACCAGGTCAATATGGGTCCTTTTTCTCAGATGATGCATACATTGCCCTTCCCCGCCAGATGTTTCCGAGGAGGTAAATGCAATTTTAAAGAATGCACTGGCACTTATGTGAATATCCTGACTATTTTTATTGAGTCCAATTGTTCTGGTGCATTTGCTATGGCAATTGTGTTCACCTTTTATGAAATTCTTTTCAAAGACAATTTGTTATCTGCTGTGTAAGATAACTTGTCTAGCGTTAATGTTCACATTGTAAGTTAGAACTTCTTTATTTCTCATTGATACTTCAGATTCCTCACTTTGCGAATATCCCCAAGATGCCAGTCTGGATCTAGAAACTCGAAAAGCAGTACTGCTGTTCAGCCGCGGCCCATCCTAATGAGCTGAGAGGCCACGCCCCTCACCTTTTGGCCACTATAAAGAATGTCTGTCAGGCTGAGCAAAGGTTCGCCTGACCGACACTTTGGTTTCAGGTCAGGCAGCCAGGAGTTAGACATGTGCTAAAGGCTCCTGGCTGCCTGAGCTAAACTTTGCTGGGCTGAGGAAGTCACAGCACCGGTGGACTTGAGATCTTCAGCCTGGCAAAGCACCTTAAGGCCCTCCCATTCGTGATGAAGGGGGAGCGTCATTGATTGCCTTGGACTTGGGCACTTCACTTCTAAGCCCTGAAGTGCCCACGGCTGAGTGTCAAGCACTGACACCTCATCACTGAGTGGGATGGGTTCAGCAGGCTCACTGACCCCATCCTACACGGTGATAAGTGAGGTACTGCTGTTACTCATTGGCTGACCTTAGATCAGCCAATGAGGGAAGGCAGCAGTCCCAACCGTCCTGGAACGTCGGAGGCTTTGGACTGATTCTTTCCCTTGTTGAAAGAAGGCAGCAGTCCCAACCCTCATGGGATATCCGACGCTGAGCTGTGCAGGTAAGTATGGTTTTATTTTTAATGCTTGGTGTGTGTGCATGAATATACGGGAGTGAGTGTTGTCAATGGACGTGTGTGCTTGCATGTGTGTTTGTGTGCATTTGTGCCCCGACCGCCCCACTTCCTGCGAATAGTGCAGGCCGCCACTACTACTGTTTGCCTTTAGGTGGTGGTGTTCACTCTGCAATAATTTTGTTCCTGTCCAGAAGTGATGAGTGGAGCTGCATACTAGCACCACCAATGAGTGCTGACTTCAGTTTCTTCCTTTCTGAGGCTTCTGACGCGGATTTGGACCTACGATCCTTTTTCTTCATTTCTTAAATCCACTTCAAGTTCTGTACTAGCTCCTGTACTGACTTTGGGTCCGGTTCCAAAATCTGCACAAGACCCTTGGACATTGACGCCGTCACCAACACCACCTGAGCCGGAGAAGGATCCACAATCCCTTTTTGTATCCTACTCTAGGCCAAATTCTTCTCGAACAAAGCTGCCCCCAGATCCCAATGTGATGCAGTCAGTACTCAATCCCTATGACTCAGATGCTATACCATTACCACGTGGACACGCACCGACATTGCACTAACTGTTTGGCTTGGTCTCGGATCATTCTCAGCCATATGAAGAATACAATAGGGGTGATGAGGTAGAGTTTGCCCCCACCCTATTATGAGGATAGTTGGTACATACACCTGCAAGAGGCCAATCTATGGTATACATCACCCGATATTGGTTTCCCTCCTGAACCACCCAACTGAAAAAGAGGCCTCCTTTGCAGCATTCATTAGGCAAGCTACTGAAGTCTCTGACCTCCACCACTGAATTAAGAAATTAAAAACCTATTTTCTTATTGAGGTCCTTTAGCCTGTTTAGGCACCGTCTGAACCTCTTCTACCCACCAAAGAAGCCCTCACTGATGTGCTCCTATGCACATGGGCAAAAGCCATGTTCTAGCCATCTGTTCAATTACCAGGTTGCACGCTTCCATAGGTCAGCTCCATGTGACCCTGATTTTTATAACCCAGCATCCAACTCCTGAGTGTTTGGTAGTGCAGGCAATCACGAGCTTAGTGATCCCTAACACCTTTGTAACTACTACTCTTCACAAAGTCCAACCATTTGTAAACATTTGGCAAGAAACTGTAGTCATTGGCCAGCCTTGTCTTGAGGTCAGTTAACACCAATTGCCTCCTAGGATGTTACACCCATGCACTCTGGGACATGATTCCTGAGGACTTACTGGCAGTTTCAGAAGACTTAAGGCAGGCTTCTCCAGCCAGTAGCTCGTGAGCTACTGGTAGCTTTCCAACCACCTGATGAAGCTCTCCTGTGTGTAGCCCAGTCTACTACTTTAGAAGCTTTTGCTTAGTTGAAGTATTATATTCATATAAAAATTGAAAAGTGTGTAATCAAGACGAAAGCGTGACTATATTCAGACCTTATAAACTGGGAGAAAAATGGTTGAATTTTAAAAATACATGTAAAACTGATATGTCCGTGATAAATTATGTGGTGTTGAGGAGACTTATTACTAATATTACCTTGGAGCCAGGTGCATTGCAGCTGTGGCTGTTAAGTACTACACACATAGAGGCATTCTATATTACTAAAGCCTTTTTATTTTACATTACAGCTGGCAACCATGATGAACTGAGGTGATCACCACTGGTAATCTTGCATTTGGTGGCCACTAATGTAATCTTTTTTTATGTGGTCACAATTACAGGTCTAACAGTATTATTAGCTCAGGATGATTTTCATTGAACATAAGTAGCTAGCTCGAATTATAGAAAAGTTTGGAGACCCCTGACTTAAGGGCTTCCTTGGCCCAAATCCTTCAGGATATGGCTAAATTCACCATCCGCTTAGTTGTATACACAGCTGATTGTTTAGGAAGGGCTAGTGGGACAAGCGTGGTGTTCCAGTGCCATACATGGATGAGATCCACATGCTTCTCTGCAGATGCCAAGGCATCACTAATAAGCATACCCTTCAGCAGGTTTGCCAGTTTGGCCCAAAGGCTAACCCAGCCCTGGCGTGTTTCAATAAAGAAAGCTGAGCCATGGCATACTCTTTGGGCTTTTCCGCGCTACTCCTGCAATCCCTCCAGCAGTTTGTCTCTTTGGGGCTGTGCCAGGGGCTTGGTGTATTGGTAGCCGCCAGCCCCCTTTGCCTGCTCAACTGGCCTCCCATCCCTTGGTAGATTGGGGCTAAGGGTCAAACAGACAAGGACCAGACCATCAGGGACAGCGTAAGTCTTAATCTCCTGCCCCTCCAGCAGCAACTACAAAACCTCTTAGTGCTCCCTTAGCAGCACACAGCCATCCATTTGGAGGTTGGGTGAGTCACTTCCTTCAGGGGTGGCAGAGTATCTCACCCAATGCGGGGAGATTGGGGGGGGGGGGGCTTTCACATTTCCAACCCATTGCACCTGCCACCTACTTCAGAGCAACTTTCCGAGGACCATCTGTCTATTTTGTGCCCAGATGTGCACACTCTTGTGGCCAAAGAAGCCATAGAGAGGGTACCAACCTTGGAGCGGGACACTGGATGTTATTCCCACTACTTCCTTATGCCGACGAAGGCCTTCATCCTATTTTGGATCTTTGCGCTCTCAATGCTTTCCTACACAAGGACAAATTCAAGATGGTCATGCTGGCCCAGGTTCTGTTTGCCCTAGATCGATGGGACTGTATGGTTGTGTTCGACACGCATGGTGGCTATTGTCGCATCTCTATCCTGCAGGCTCACAGGCGCTACCTGTGATACAAGGTGTGCCATTAGCACATTGTTGCCATCCTTTTTCGGTTTCACCAGTTGCCCTCCTTTGGTCAAAGTGCTGGCGGTGTTCATTGCACTTCTTTGGAGATTAGCTTTACCAGTCTTTCCTGGCTGTTGAAGGCAGGCTCGCCACATCCAAATGAATGCGAACCTCCTGACATCACTGGGATTTTCAATCAATCTGCTGAAATAACACCTGACTCTTTCACAGAGGCTTCCTTCATTGGCGCCATCCTGGATATGGTGTACTATGGGGTCTTTCCTCCGCATTCAGCACATTCAGGCTATGATCCTGATGGTTCAGCCTCTGTCCTGGGTCTCCATGAGAATGGCTCTGAGATTTCTTGGCCTGTTGGCACCTGCATCTTGCTAAAAGACCATGCCAGATGTCACGTGCAAGCCCTGCAGTGAGATCATGTCAAATTCCATCAGGTTTTAGAGGAGACTGCAAAATATATGCAGCGGGGACTGTTTGCAACAAATGGACCAGCTGCAGGCTCCTCTCCCTACCTGACCCAGAGGTGATGGAGGTATCACTACTGGGTCGGGGAGGACTTCTGGGAGATATGAATAGGAGAGGACTCTGGTCTCTGCTAACGCTGCTACCACTGCGTTGGCATGCAAAGTGCCTGTCCTGGATATCTGTTGAGCTGTTACAAGGCCATCAGTCAGGTTCATTGGGATGGACGTTTTGGCTTTTTTAACTGAGCCATTCCACAGGCCCACCATTTTAGGAGGTCCTGCTTTGGTGTCTATTGACAAGGGGAAAAATCTTTGGTCAGAAGCATCTATCAGAAGAAACGGTTACTTACTTTCGGTAATGCTCATTCTGGTAGATACTATTTACCTGTGGTTTCCTCACCGCCCTCCTACCTTCCCCATCTAACTCTTCTATGTCTCCTTTTCAATCTGAAACCTTTCTATTTTAGGAATCCGCACACTGGTCCTTTGAGTCTGCTTATGGGCTCTGCGTCTGAGTGTAGACAAGCTTCCACAAGAAACTGACGTCAGCCCACATGGGTGGCACTTGTATACGGTTCTGCTTGTCACTTGTATACGGTTCTGCTTGTCACTTCTCGAGTGGAACAAACTTGGCATGTAGTCGCAATGCGCCACCTATCGGTGTGCAGCACTACTTTTTGCGTTTGCAGGGGAAATTCACAAGGTGTAGAATCTTCTGTTAAAGTGTCCACCAGAAAGAGTGTTATCCGAGGCAAGTAGCTTGTTCTTCAAGACAACCGCTCAGAAAACATAAAATGTTCATTAACACGTTCAATATAAACAGCTACATATTAATAAATGTAAAGTCAGACTCAATTATTAATTTCATAACTAAGATATGAAATTGCAAGCATCAAGTGAATTGTTAAACAACAATAACTGTTGTATATAAAACCAAAATTACCAGCAGCAATAGGCCTCTAAAAGTTCTATATTAGCCAATCCTTGCAGTGTCAATTACCTTTAATTTCTTGACTGTAGCTAACATCCAATGAACCCTAATAACGTTAATGAGTAATTCATACAATAGTGACCAGGTGGAGGAAGAGTCCTAAATATAGCCATTGACCAAAATCGTAATGTTTTCGGTATCTAAAACAGTAACTGGGAGGAGTAATTCCTCATTGGAGAATGTTAAAGTACACTTATAAATATTCATCCCTTTCAAAGTCCATATTTGTGTAACAGAAGCATGCATTTTCTATCTAGCATCCTGCACTAAGAGCAGAAAAAGAACATTTTAGCAGTTTAATTTCTCATTTAAAACGTTGCCAAATATTATATATAGCACTTGCTTAACAGTGAAATATGTGTGTGTAATAACCATCTCCTGCAGAACAGCATCTTGAGAAAGTTCCAAGAATATGCTTCCCTGCAGAGGTTTTTTTCTGGTTGTTTGACTGCACCTACTTATACATCATCCAAAAGACTGCGTTGTAATCCTGTGGAGATATTTTCATTGTGTGGGAAAATTCCCTTGTTTGGTACATCTTGTGTCCCCGGCCTTTTCTTACCAATTGAATAAAAAATGCGGCATGGTCATTACTGGATAAGAACAGATTGTAAAATGCTGCGTGCCATCTACTACAGCAATGATGAATGTTTTAACTATGTTTTGGTTAGATGTTATTTTTCCATAGTATCATGTTTGTTGGTTGTAGGCCATTATCTTTGTTAATCCAATTGTATACTTAACAAATATATAATTATCAGTTTGATCAATTACTTAATATGATTCCATTGTCCATTACAGAGCAATTAACAGGATCGTGAAAGTTCATAAATGCAGTTAGCAACATATTACCGTGCAATTGCTTTTCCTTGCTGCTTGACCCCTATCTGCACAGATTTTGTCCAATAAATAGCCGTCTGTTTCCCTTTGAATGCCCCCCCTACAACATGTTTTCATGGGGACATGGAATCCCCATCACTGTCTGAAATTCTATAGGAGGGCGAGAAGATTATTAATTTCCTGATACTTTCTAAGCAGAGAATTATACATATCGAACATAACAAATCAAGTGCTCATTTACATTTGCCTCTGGCCGGGTGTGTTGAGTTGACAATCTCAAGAAGAAAACAGAAATTCATATTGGTTTCAGGGCCCTATCAAAATAATTTGTATCCAATCTACCTTAGTAACCGTCTTTCACCTCTATGTGAGATTTTTCTTTCTACACTTGCCAATGCATACAAAGAAAAGCTTGTTTCACTAGTAGATAAGCCTATTCATTAAATTGATTAAAAAGAGCCAACTTTGTTTGTTGTTTCAGCCGGCCGGAAGCTCCTGAGACAATTGAACTAGAAGTTCGTACCACCTCATCCAATGGTGTTATCATGTGGCAGGGTGTGGTGAGTACAGATGTTTTGCAGTTGGTAAACTGGGTTCATGATAAACATGTACCAAATGAATACATATGAAATATGTAGAATTAACTTCGCTTTTTGGTTTCCATCAAAACAGTGTGGGCATTTTTGGAGAGCATGTGACTCACACTCCTAGGTGTATAATAATTGCTGATAGGTTCCATGTAACATCAATAGGCTTGGGACATTAACATTTAATTTTTTCATTAAGCATCTTGGACAGATGTTTTTCCCATTTACCAGAATGCAAGCAGCACCCATCATGTTCCTTTTATAAATTTTTTCAAGAAATGGAAAATTTTAATTTTGTTCATTGTGTTACGTTTCTGGTGAGTTGGTTACACAGTTTCATTTGATTAATTAAACGATTTAGAAAAAAAGCTTAAGTATATTTCCTCCAAAAATAACACTGAATCATTTGTTGCATTAAAAGTGGCAGAAGGAATGCTCTTTACATCTCTAGGCATAACTGACTGGCATTCGACAAGACTCCATTTTAATTTAGACATGTTTTGTTACAAGGCATGAATCCAAACTTCAAATAGATTTAAAAGTTCTGGATTCACAAATATTTATGGGCGAAAGGTTTGCTTACATTGCACACCGTTCTTTTGAAAATTATACATGTGCTCATTAAAGTACTCAGATTTGAGTTTGCATAGGCAAAACACTCTTCTACATTGTGCAGCTAATGGGATGTGTTTAGTACAAATAATAAACTTCATTGGTGGTTTTGCTGACATAATTTAATGTGACTGATTTGCTTTGTTTATTGAAGAATTTCAGGCTACTCATTTGAATCTTATTTGTAGCAGTTGTGTTTTTAGTGCTGGTATTAGCTGTATTAGGATAGCAATCGTGTAGCTGTTCTGCATCGTGTTCCTCATCCAGCATGCTAAGAAGGCATTTTTATGGGTCTGCGTGTGTATGTGTTGAAGATGGTGTTTGAGAGTGAGTTGGAGTGCTGTGTTGCTTTTGTGGTGTAACATTGTTGTGAAGAAGACCTGGGGAAGCAAAGTTGTGAGGTGTGGCATGTTGCTTATATTTTTTGCGTGTGTTTAAGGCGGAAGGTGTATGAGTCAGGGAAGGTGGTGGGGCATGTGGGTCATGTAGTAATGTTATAAATTGTCCAATGGATGAGAGGCGGTTAGAAGAGACGTGCTGTATTGCTGCATTTTTGTTAGGTTTGGTGGAAGAGTGAAAGCTTGGCATTTGAGTTTGTTCCTTTGTGTGGTTTGAAAGGTGGGTATTTATGCATGTATTTTGTGATGGTAAGTATTATGAGGTGTTGCGCTTTGAAGATCTTGTTGTGCTGGTGTGTGTGATATGTTTTGCTTTTGAGGAGTAGTGAAAAGGGGTGCTGATGTATATGTTTCATGCACTGGATTTGGTTGTATAGTATTGTTTGTGAGAGGAGGTTGTGACGTAGAGGGGTGGTGATGTGTTTATGAGTAGAGTGTATGTTGTGTGTAGGAGGGAATGAAGTAGAGGTGAGCGTGTTTATCTTAGACTGATTTGTTGCAAGAGTTACAAGATGTGGTGGTGTGCAGTGTGTGTTGTGTGTTAGTGTTATTATGGTAGAAGGGAGAGGAGGGTGTTTGTTGGACAACTGATGGAAGGATCATTATATGTTAGTGATAAAAGGTGGTCTGTTAGGTGTAATTAGGGAGAGTGTGTCTGAAAGGGATGTAGTTATGTATGGTGTTGATTGGCGTTGTGTTAGTGATGAGTGTATTGGTTAGTGGTATAGGATAGAGTTGTGTACTGTTTGTAGGTGATGGTGTATATGTGTGGTAGTTGGGATAGTAAGGTGTTTAGATGATGTTTGGTTGGGTTTCTGGTGCATGCTGGTACATTAATCTGTGCATAGTGTTGTGCATGGTGTACATTTGGTGTGAGTGTGTTGCTCTGTTTGTGGATGTGGATGGTGTGGGCTAGGTATTGCTAAATGAGAAAAAGAGCAGCATTTCTGGCCTTAGTCCTGACCAGTCTCTAACAGTCTCAAACAGGCAACTGCCCTTGTCCTCTCTGCCCTTAACAGGCTCAAACAGGCAACTGCCCTTGTCCTCTCTGCCCTTAGCATCGACGCCCCGGCTGAGATGCCCTAAGCCTATCCTTTTAAAAGCCTAGTAATCAGGTGACCCCTTCAGCCAATGGGAACCCTAGCCCTAACACTATCCAATCATAACACTAGCCCTTACATCTTGAACCAATAGGAGACCAGGACCTTACTGCCAATCTTAGCCCTGATCTCTACGTCCAATAAAGGCCATAGCCCTACCAGTAGTCTTAACCCAAGTAAAAGCAACCAATGGTACAGGTTGCCCTAGTCCCTACTTCCAATAGAAAGCATAACCCTACTCTTAGTCCCACAGCTAGTCCAGCAACCAATCACACCAGAAGCCCTAATAGCTACTTCCAATTAAAGGTCTAACCCTAACCCTAGCCCTAGTCCCACCCTACTTCCAATAACATAGGAAGCCCTAGTCCCTACTTCCAATAGAAATCCTAGCCCTAGCCCCAACCCTACAATGATTGAATCACAGACCCAGAAACCAATAAGAACCCTCAAATACCCAACCAATGAGGACATTAACCCTAATCCAATAGAAACATCAGATACAACCACCAATCAGTATACACATGTACCAACCACTAGCAGACCATATAAGGTCCTAGCGACCTCCGACAAGGTTTGCTGGCCAGGGAGTTGGAAGCTACTACTCCTGTTCAGAGTCTCCTAGGAGACAGACAGGCTCAATCCACACTTGTGGACTTCTGCAGGTAAAGGCTTCACTAACTTGAAATCTAACAATACTGTTTGAATAAAACTTTACTCCCTCTGCTGGCCAAAAAACATAGTGCACAGGCCCTAGTGAACACAGTTTAAACAGCTCACAGAAGCACCCTCTGATGTGGAATATCCCTGTTGCTGGGGGAGGGGTGGAAGGGGGCTCGTTTCACTGGCTTTTGAACACAAAATTGTAGCTGGTTGTGCACTGTTTTCAAAGACAGGTCTTAGCACATGGCAAAGGAGAAATTTGGAGGGAAAACAGAATTGTCACCAAGGAATGAGAGGGATAAACCACAGAGGTTGGACTGCAAGTCCCACAATTCAACACGTTAAATGGAAGCAATCATGGGCAGGGAAAACCACAAGTTTAAAACACAAAACAGGTGATAAAATATGCAATCACAGGCAGGTCAAAACTATAATTTTAAACTATAACAACCACAGACAAAGACAGTAATCACAGAAAGGGAAAATCGTTTTTTAAACAACTATTGTTTTGGGAAGAGACAGCACTAGTCTGTCTCCTTACCACTTCCTGGACTCTGCTCACTGCAATCTGGGGCACAGGTAGGCTGCAACTCACAAGATGGAGGAGAATGATTTGGGGTGCACCCAGCAAGGCCTTAAGGGGCCTTGGCAGGTGTGAGAGGAGGGCTCAGACTTGCCTGGTAGCCGAATAACCAATGGTCTGCTGGCACCCTCTGATGTAGAATCCCTGTTGCTGGGGGGGAAAGGGGGGCGGGGGGGTTGTTTCACTGGCTTGTGAACACAAAATGGTGGCTGGGGGTGCACTGTTTTCACATACAGGTCTTCCTCAGGGGTAACTACAATGTAATCAGAGTAAAACGGAGTGTTACGGATGTTCATGTTTACACATTTTAGTTGATTTCTACTTTTTTAGTAATTTGGGAGGGGACAGCATCTAAGCATATCAAAAGTTGTTCCCAGAAAGTACTTTGGGGAGAAAGTATCGGTATTTGGACTAATTTCTTAGTTTTGTTCCAAAAAAGTTAGTGCTCACAGGACATACTGTGCAAGAGACTGTTCTTATTTAAAAGGACAAGGTGACACTTTAGGTTTTGCCCTATTTTTACAATTCAGCATTGCTCAATTCTCTTGATTTTAGGGACTGAAGGCCTGTTTCCCGCTGGTAGGCAGGGGAAACTTTGGAGTTAGGCCTGGGTTTTAAAAGCAGTTTTATGAACTTTTAATTGACCGTCCGGCGTATTTGCACATTTGCACACTTCTTTGGGCTCAATTTTCTTTAACCTTCCAGTGCTGTCGCTGGTGGGCAGCAGACACATGGGGAGAGGATTGGGACTTTTAGAATAAAGCACTCTATCATTTTTAACTGACCTGCTTGGCGAACTTGCACGTTTACTTAATTGCTGTTCAGCGTTTCCGGTCCGTCACAGCTCCTTGTGCCGATTGTACGGAGAAACGCTGTAGGCCACCCCCTCTTCACACCCACTCCACCCCCACATTGTGCATTTCAGAGCACAACATGACAGGCTCCGCGCGGTGCCTGCCATGTTGCACTTTGAAATGCGGGGGGGTACCATAGGCACCCCCCATGTGCACCTCCCGGAGTCCCTGGAGGCCCGCAACGGGCCCCCGCAGGGATTCTCCGCATGCCTAAAGGCATTCAAATTGGCCCATCATAATATGGCTGGCGGTGTCTCATAGACACTGCCACCATATTATACCTTTTCTGCCCCGGTCGCCTTTGCGACCGTGGTGGAAAAGCGGCAGACGGACTTACTGTTCGCCGCGATCCCCCTCGCCATCCTAATATGGCGGGGGGTTTTCAGAGGAAGGATGGCGGGCGGATCGCCCCCACTAGGCCGGCGGTGGCCTGGCGGGGGCGATCCGCCCGCCATCCTAATGGGCCCCTTAGTGTCATGAATTGAGAAGGCTTGTAACAGTGAGAAGCTTGCTTGCTCTCAAACCGAACTTCTGCTAATTATCAAACATTACAAGACTTCTCAACAGCGAATGAAGGATGTATGTTCTCTCACTTGTGTCTCAGTTGGTGAGTTCTATGTAGTTCGTTGTTTACCATAGCAGTAAGAATCCCATGAAGGGTGACCTCCAAGTACGCTTCACTGTCCTGTAGTGCATGGTCACTGATGGGTGATATAACAGGAAAAATGGAGGGTCTTTCAATTTGGGGATAGTTCTTTATCACAGATTACTTCAAATATGTGGTGTCAGTAACAGAGGCACAGTAGAATATTTACAAAAGGCATGTAGGTTTGCACAAACAAGGAGGAGCATACAGACAATGTGAGCTGTCCATAAAGGAAATTTGGTGTTCTATTTTCTTTGTGCACACAGCTTTGCAAACAATGTGCATTGGCTTAAGTTTGATACAAGGCAGAAAGATGAGCCGCTTGTAATAACTAAGTACGACTATGATATGATTGTGTCTGTTTGCTAGTGGTGAGATAGACAGACACACACCAGCTTTTAGTCGGTGGCGGGTGGCGACATTGAGGTCACTGAGAGGACATTGATAAGGATACTGAGCAGGAGCTTAACGGATTAAACATTGTGTGGAAGATGGAGCTTAAAAGTGGTCTCAACTTTGCTCAGAAGACACATTTTGCATCTGTCTGGTCAGGCTTTTGTTAATCTGCCTTTTGAAAGAAAGACCAATGCCATTGTAACAGCCAAGGATTTGGCATTGGGAACAAATCTTCTTTGGTGACCCACACTTCATTACTTTGTGAGACACTGTGAGGATCCTTGTTTATGGCTAATATTTCTAGCCATAATGTTTGTTTTGACAGGTGCTTGCATGACAGAAAATCTCTTTTTGGTTTGAAGTCCATGTCACAGTGGTTTTCCATGACTTTTAATATTGTATTGTAATTGCGTTTATATGTTTACCACCCTAACAAACTGTTGAATCACTTTGTGGTGGGTAGCACACTACTCCGTAACCTAAGCGTAGTGGTTAGCCTAGTAGTTATTAATAATTGTTAGAAATTTGTTGGTTATCGGTTAGGCTTGTGCTTTAAAGAAACTGAATAATTTGCTACAGTTTATAATGGTTAATTAAGTTAATAGGAGTTAGGTGTAAATATTATAGTGAGTTCATGCAAGTGGGAACAACATGGGATAATTAAATATTGTGGGAGGTTAGATGTTGTGTGGTTGCAAGATGAGGGTACACTGTAGAAGAAATAGTGATTTAAGAAGTCAGATGAGTAGATGGGTTAACAAAGGTTAGGTATTGCAGGAATGGTTACTCAGAAGATTTTTGATTTGCAAAGTGAGATATGGTTAGTTTACTGAAGTTTAGAAGTGAGTAAGGCAGCAGGGCTGTAAAAGTGTAGGGTACACTCAGAGGGACTAAGGCAGACAGATGATTGTGCGTAAAGAGTATGTAATTCAAATACAAATATTAGGTGAGCGAATAATCCCTAGGTATAAGTCAGGTTACTTTTCATGCAGGTTTTATTTCTGAATATTGAATTTTTGGTGCAACCTGGGGAAGTAGAAACAGCACAAAGAACATTTTAGTTGGTGAGCTTTTGGTTTCTGAGACATAAGAACTTGATTGGGCCTTTTCCCACTCTCACCATCTAAAACTACTGAGATTTCTAAGCTGCTCTGTAGAATGCATGAATGCTCGGTTACCAATTCAATTCCCATTAGGCGATCTCAACTACTTGTGCCCAGCGCTTAGGACACAACAAAGTTGTCTTGACCCCCCTCTAAACTGTTCTGAAACCTTATGATATACTTGTAGCAAAGTGAGATATTGATTACGTTTTTTACAACAATTAATCATATGAGCCTTGTAATAAGATGCCATAAATAGCATGCCATGAATGGGCGTAGGTGACATTTCAACTATATGTTTTGGCAATAAATGGTGGCAATCAACCCTATTCAAGGCATTTTTGGAGAATATTTGATATTAGTAAGTTACCATGATCATTTGCTCCCTTGGCAATTCAAGGCTATTGGCTGTATTTCGCTTGTGTTTATCTAACTATTGCATGTAGCTTGCTGGTTATGTGCATGTAACAGAGTTCACTTCCATGTACCGCATCTCTCCTTCAGGTAACAGATGAGGCTACCCATGATGAGCATGATACTAACAAGGTATTTATAGTTCTAGCACTTAAGAAATATTAACTTCATCAAGGGGAGGGGGCAGCATGTTGGAAGATTCGATTGGGATTGATGTCGATGGCCCTCAAGATGAAGAATGAACACCTTGAAGGGAAGTGTCACAGCTAGAACCATACCTACCCCAATGGTCTTGTATGATCACGTTGTGTCTTGCTAATCCCCAGTTTCACTTGTAAGAGTTTAGAACTTGCTCTTTACTACTTTGGACCTTTGCTTATGTCAATCTCTGCCTCCTGATAACCTACATTGTAGTCTGTGTCAATCTCAGTAGCCTAATTTGCAAGTACTGTGCAAGTTACTGCCTTTCAGCCTGTTGGAAATTTTGAGTGTCCCACTCACTGCTGGACTTGTTTAACGCTGTCCGTTGCCTGACTCTTTGACCAGACTAACAGTTCTTTCAATTTTTTTGTGCTAAAATGTGCATTCAGTGAAAGACTTGTGTATCGCATTAATTTGTGCCTAGATCTTGGCTCCTTTGCTAAATGAGAGTAGTGTTAACCTCTCTGTAAACCACCTTTTATAACGTTTTAATATCAAACATTTGAGTTAAGTGTGGCAGCATGGCGTCTTAAACCTTATTAGATGTTTTCTCACCATGAACCTTGTGTACATGAGTGGTGTTTGTTTATTATGCACCACATACTATCTCTTGTCGCTTTATCACCATAACAAATAGATTTTTTATGAGGTTTATATATTATTGGTACATTCAGTGGTTTAGTGTTTTCTAACATATTTGAAATCAGAGATCAACTGCTTTTTCATTGCTTATATTATTTATCCAGTCATGCTGTACACAAATGCTTCTTTTGTAGGAGGAGAAAGAACATGGGAAGGCAAAAGACTTCATCAGCATTGGACTTAAAGACGGACACCTGGTCTTTAGGTAAGAAAAGTAGTTTGTTTTTTATATCTTGGTAAATGACTTGGTGGAACCAAGATGTTGTCAAAAGCAACAGACGACGTGGTGGGGCACACCAATAAATGCATTGAGTGGTCAAACCTTTTATCAAGGTCTGGCAATCTTTTACCAGAACTTAAGCCAAAATCTTTCAAATCAACCTTCTCCTCTGCGGCATATGTTTTAGTTTATCTGACCCCCCTAACACTATGGCCTAACTTTACTCTTGCATTTCTGACGGCCGTTCGCTGCAAAAGATGTAATTTTTGATGGATACTTTTAACTGCAGATTCTTCATCTTATGAATATTCCCAGGCATCATACTGAATCAAGAAGAATTTTCTGCATAACCCCTGTATGCTGGTCGGTGGTGTTGTGTGGCTCCACATTGAGTTCACTTCACAACAGAAGTGACACCTGAAGCTATACATAAGCTCCACCCATGGATGCTGATGTCGGTCCCTTCCTTGCCTTTGTATGCAGATCTGGAACTCGTAACTCTTTTTTTCTTCTCATCAGCTGATAAGCTATTTTCACAGTTTTTCAGTGTATTAGGGGAATATCACCTCCTAAAACTATAGTCTTCTGATGGATTCTTCTAACTTCAGTTTCCTCACTTTGTGAATATTCGCTCAGGTGTCAGGTTGGAGCCGGAAACTCAAAAGCAGTACTCCTGCACACTGGTAGGTTGCGTCATGCGGCTACGCACCAACATAGTTCTGCTCCGGAAGTGATGAGAAGGCCACAGATCAGTACCACACAGGCTCACTGACATCAGCTCCTTTCGTTCTGCACCTTCAAATAATTTTTGAGTTCAAAATATTTTATTGAAAATTATCATAATAAACAATAAGCAAGACATACAGAAAAAAACTAACATTGCAAAAGATCTAGTAAAATACTAATACTAAATATACAATAATTGCTAAATCATTTTCAATAAAGGAAGGTAAATGTATGCATAGAAAACTTAAAAAGGGGAAGGAAGGAGAGGGAAACTTATAATATCGAATGCGTAATAGTTGATAAAAAGAGCTACTATACAATATCAATATATATAGTAATAGAACAATAAAGTGGAGAAGCAATGAAGATATTATTAATTTGATAAATATATATCAATAGGAGTCCAAAATAGATAAGACCTAGAATTCTGACAAATTCCTTTTTTTTTTAGTTCAAGATATTTTATTGAAAATTTATCATAATAAACAATAAGCAAGACCTACAGAAAAACTAACATTGCAAAAGATCTAGTAAAATACTAATATTAAAAATACAATAATTGTGCACCTTCAAATTCTGACCCAGAGCTAACTCCTCATCTTTGGCAGATAATGTTCTCCTTTACTTTCTTTTGCCAGTTTGCAAGGGACAATGCCACCTCCTAAAATGACATGGTTTAAACCTTGTATGGACAAATGTCTGTGACAGATCCCCATGGAGAATGCCTGTGGTTCCTGGGAGGTGCATGACTCCAACACCTGTGGCAACTGCCCACAACAACCTGAAGGTCATATAAGACATTGAGGTGAAATTCAATGTCCCAAAGCATCAGAAGACTCCGTGCTGTGAATGGTTGAAGTCGAATTAAAGGTCACATTCCTGAAGTCATTCCCACATCAATACTTTGTCACAATGAAACTCTTGGGTAGGTCGAAAAAGAAGCACAAGAAGTAAAAGCAGGAATCTTCCGCTTTCCGCCACTTTTAAACTCCAGAGTGGGCGCAAGTGTGTCAGCATGCCTCCAGGTCTCACTCCTCAACTCCCGGGCCGACAAAGAGTTTGGTCTGGATGCAACCCAGGTCCATTGACTAAGTCACTTAAAATAGAAGCCTTTAGGAGGCCATGCTGCATATATTTGGCATGCTTCAAGCTCCCTCTGGAGCGCCTTCAGACTCCAATTATCTGCAGCAGCCTCCCGTCAGAGCCCACCAGCTGGTTTGCTATCTGAGACTCTTGAAGTCACTTTGGGTATCACACTGGTTTGGTACAGACTTCTGTTCTGGTGCCACTTTTGCACCAGTTTCTTTCTCATAGACTCCCGCACCAATATATGAGTCCTTACCTATAGTAATTTGCGAATCCGAGATGGCTTCAAATTGATAGAGGCTGCACTCTGATCCCACTGGGGTGCAGCCTATAGCAACCCGTAAGGCTCCAATACCTTGTCCTTACACAGCAGAGTTTATACCTCATATCAGATGTTTGATTGGATTCTGAAAAATACTACAATGAAGGGGACAAATTTGCCCCTCAATATGATGACAATGGGTATGTCAATCTTAAGGATGTTAGAGGTCTGGACACTTCCACAGACACTGAGCTTGTCTCTCCTTCCACTGAGGAGAGGGGTTCTTTTGCTGTGGTCATGAGGCGGGTTGCAGAGGTCCTTAACTTTCAGCTTTCTACAATGGAGGTCAAAACTAATCTCTTTACAGAGGTTACTCAACCAGGTAAGGCACCTACTGAACCTCTCTTGTCAATCGATGAGGCCTTAATGGATAGCCTCTGAGGCCTTAATGGATAGCCTCTGAGGCACATGTTATGTGCTCCAAGTTAATATACCAGTAGCTCACCACCACAGACCGGCACCAGACTATACTGTTTTTTTTCTCACAATTCCCTATTCCTGAGAGCCTGGGCGTTTACTAGCAGAGTCAAACCTAATGCCTTTCCCACAATGACTACTGACCATGAGTCTAAGAACAGAGAAACTTTTGGCACACACGTTTTCATCTAATAGTCTTGCTTTGCTCCCAGTCTATGGCAGCTGCCTTCTAGACTGCTACAGTTATGCTTTGAGATGTAGTTGGTAAGTTCCTGACAGATTTCCAGAGGACCCATGTGTGTCTATAGCCTAAACCATGTTCTGCGGCCGTAATGCAGCAAAATTTGTTTCAGTCCGGCTTCAACACTACTGACTGCCTGGGTCAAGCAAGAGTGTGGTGTTTCTATGTAATCCCTGGATGAGGTCTACGAGCTTTTCTGGGGATGTCCATACATCTTTGATGGACATGCAGTTTCATGGCTCTCGCCATGTTGTTGGAAAAGCCTTCCATGCCCTGGAACACTTTAAGAAGAGTTAATTGACCGTGTTCCCTAGGGCCGTCTATCACTACCAGACAATTTCTTCAGCAGTTTTGCACTTAAATGTCTACACTAGGGGTTTTTGATACTGCCAGTGCCACACCCCACTGCTGGCACAACAGCATGCTCAGCTGTTTCCTGGCTGAGACTGCAATACCCAGAGACATCTTCAGGGCATCAGGGACAACATATAGCTCGGTGCCCCACCCCTCCGGCAACCTCAAAACAACTGCTTTAGTGTTTACTTTTCAAAACACACCTACTCTGTAAGAGGCTGGATCAGACATTTCCTCCAGGGTGGCAAGACACCACTGTGGATGCATGGATCCTTCCATTCCTTAGTACTCTGCCACATTTGCCACCCTATCAACGCAGCCGATAGAGGAACACATGTCTGTTTTGCAGCAGGAAACGCAGGCTCCCTTGGCCAAAGGAGCCAAAGAGCCCCAGCCTCAGAAGTAGGAACTGTGTTGATCCCACTCCTTCATAGTGCTGAAAAAGGGCAGAGGCCATCGCCCCATCTTAGATCTCTGCCCTCTAAACTTCTTCCTGTAGATGGACAAATTCAAGATACTCACCTTCGCCCATGTTCTCTTTACCCCGGACACAGGAGACAAGATGGTAGTGTTGACCTACACAGCGTTTTTTTTCTAGGTTTCCTCCTTGCAGGTCCACAGGCGCTAACTGTGGTGCAGTATGGGCCATAAGCACTTAGTTTTCTGTGACCCCTTTTGGATGCATAAGTGTTCACAAAGGTGATGGTGGTGGTAGAGGCATATCTTTAGAGGTTGGGAATATCCGTGTTCCTGTACCTCCACAGCTGCCTGCTGAAGGCGGGCTTGCTGATCTAGTCATAGCCCACCTCCAAACAATGGCAACCCTTCTTACATCTTTTGGGTTCACAAACAATGTGCTGAAGTCACACCGGACTCCTTTACAGAGGTTCCCTTTTAGCCATTCTAGACTCTGCGCATTTTCGAGCTTATCCTCCAGACCAACATGTTCAGGACATTCTAGGTTTGGAGGGGTGCTGCTACTGATCGAAAAGCTAGGTCTTGAGTAGCCTTCTGAAAGCTAGTAAGCCCTGGGTCTGCCGTAGGAGGAGGGGGAGGGTGTTCCAGATCTTGGCGGCAAAGTGGGAGAACGATCTGCTTCCGGTGGTCGCTCTTCGGATGCGGGGGACCGTGGCGAGGGTGAGGTCGGCGGAGCAGAGCTGGCAGTTCGGGGTGTAGAAGGTAAGTCGTCTGTTGAGGTACGCTGGTCTGGTGTTGTGGAGTGCCTTGTGTGCGTGGGTGAGGAGCTTGAAGGTGATCCTCTTGTTGACGGGAAGCCAGTGCAGGTCTCTCGGGTGGGGTGTGATGTGGCTTTGGCGGGGGATGTCAAGCATCAGGCGTGCAGAAGCGTTCTGTATGCGTTGTAGACATTTCAGGAGTTTGGCCTCCTGCGTAGAGGGCGTTTCTGTTGTCCAGCCTGCTGCTGACAAGGGCCTGGGTGACCGTTCTTCTTGTTTCGGTGGGGATCCACCTGTAGATACCAATGGAGAGTGTTGAAGCAAGAAGACAAGACATCATTGACTTGTTTGGTCATGGAGAGTGTGGAGTCGAGGATAAACCCCAGGTTGCGTGCGTGGTCGGTGGGTGTTGGTGCTGCTCCCAGTGCAGTCGGCCACCAGGAGTTGTCCCAGGCTGAGGGGGTGGGGCCGAGGATGAGGACCTCAGTTTTTTCCGAGTTCAGCTTCAGACGGCTGTTCTTCATCCACTCGGCGACGGCTTTCATTCCTTCATGGAGGTTGGTTCTGGCGGTGAGGGGGTCCTTGGTGAAGGAGAGGATCAGCTGGGTGTCGTCGGCGTAGGAGATAAGGTTGAGGTTGTGCAGTCGGGCGACGTGGGCGACCAGAGCCATGTAGACGTTGAACAATGTTGGGCTGAGGGATGATCCTTGGGGTACGCCGCAGATGATCTTGGAGGCTTTGGAACGGAAAGGGGGGAGGCAGATGCTCTGGGTTCTGCCGGAGAGGAAGGAGGTGGTCCATTCCAGAGCCTTGTCACAGATCCCTGAGTTGTGGAGGCCTGTGCGTAGGGTGCGGTGGCAGACGGTGTCGAAGGCGGCCGATAGGTCCAGGAGGATGAGGGCCGCGGTTTCGCCTTTGTCCAGCAGGACCCTGATGTCATCGGTGGTGGCGAAGAGGGCAGTTTCGGTGCTGTGGTTGCTGCGGAACCCGGACTGGGACGGGTCCAAGATGTTGTTCTCCACGAGGTAGTGGGGCAGCTGTCTGTTGACCGTTTCCTTGATGACCTTCGCCAGGAATGGGAGCAGGGAGATGGGCCGGAAGTTCTTGAGGTCCCTCTGATCCGCCTTGGGTTTCTTGTGTAAGGCGTTAATCTCTGCGTTCTTCTAGTTCTCCGGGAAGGTTGCGGTCTCGAAGGAGATATCGATGGCCTTGCGGAGCTGGGGTGTGATGGTGCTGCTAGCTTTGTTGAAGATGTGGTGCGTGCATTGGTCTGAGTAGATGGTGTTCATGATTTTGATGGTGTCATCGTCGTTTATGTTGGTCCAGGTGAGCAGGGGGTTGATGTGGGTGGTGGCTGTGGGGTCTCAGGTGTCGGTGGCTGTCTGGGCGGTCAGGTTGTTGAAGCTGTCATAGATGTCTGCGATCTTGCGATGGAAGAAGGTGGCAAGGGAGTCGCACAGGTCTTGCGATGGTGTGATGTCGTTGGGGTTGGAGCTGGGGTTGGAGAGTTCCTTCACGATGTTGCAGAGCTCTTTGCTGTTGTGTGCGTTGTTGTCGAGGCGGTCCTTGAAGGAGGCCCATTTTGTGGCTCTGAAGAGGCGATGGTGTCTGCGGATGGCGTTCTTGTGGGCTGCGTAGTTGTCCGGTGTCTGTTCACAGTGCAATTTCTTCTCTAGTTTCCGGTGGGTTTGCTTGGAGACCTGGAGGTCCGCGGTGAACCAGCTGGCCTTCTTGTCAATCCGTCTGTTGGAGGGTTTCTTGATCGGGCGAGAGTGTTGGCGCAGTCATCGATCCAGCACCTGATTTTGCGAGCGGTGTTGTTGGTGGGATCGGCAGGTGGGCTTCGGGCGAGGATGGTGTCTAGCTGGTCTCCCGTGATTTTCCTCCAGCTGTGGCGGGGATCTGTTGAGTATGGTGGTGCGTGGTGGGTTTCCGGAAGGTGAAGTGGATGCATCGGTGGTCAGTCCAGTGGAGTTCGTTGGTGTGGCTGAAGGAGACGTGGGGGCTTGCGGAGAAGATGGGGGTCAAGCGTGTGGCCAAGGGAGGGGGTGGGTGTTGTTACGAGCTGTCTGAGACTGAGGTTGGGGAGGTTGTCAATCAGGGTGGTGGAGTTGGTGTCGTTGTTGTTCTCGAGGTGGAAGTTCAGATCTCCGAGGAGGATGTAGTCTATGGAGGCTAGGGCGTGCGTGCTGACTAAGTCAGGGATGGAGTCGCTGAACTGAGGCTGGGGTCCCGGGGGTCTGAAGACGAGAGTTCCTCTGAGGGTGCTGTTGGGATCAGTGTGGATCTGGAAGTGCAGGTGTTCGGCGGTGCTGAGGGGTCTTCGGTGCTGGTCGAGACCCTGAGGGTGTTCTTGTACTCATCTACTAGAAACACAGGAGCTTGGACAACTATATCTATGCTCTGCGCTATCCTGAGAAGCTAAAGAAGCTTCACCAAATCGCAATTGTGATACAACGTAGTTTTTGAGCCTTGAAAAAGTCATTTCAAGACAAAATATGTGTCGGCTGTTCTTTTGTTGTTTCTACATGTCAACAGTGATGAAGATCTGCGATTAGAATAAACTTATTGTTCATATCACTGGAGTTCTGCTATTGTTGATGAACTAAATTCTGACTTGTTAGTCAGTTGCGTAACTTTGTTGTGTTGTGCTCTATCAACCAATATATTGTTTTGTATATATAGAGGATTTCCTGTATATAGAGTAGCATTGTGGATGGCACAGTGTTAGACATCGAGCACGCTGGAAAATATCCTGTTCATTTAATAACTTTGTGGCCAACAAATTCAGAGGTGCTGGCTGTTATGAACCACTGCCATCAATTGTTTCTTTTTAATTTACCCTGGATATCTGTCAGGCTACAGCATGGGCATAAGTGCACAGATTCATCGAGCACTACTGCCTTGCCATCCAGGTCTGACCAGAAGGACATTTTGGACAAGCTGGTGCCAATGACCAGGGTGGGCTTTCTTTCGAAGGTTGTAATGGCTTTCTATTTCAGGCAATACATCACTCTTCTGACTTTCTCTGCCTCTCCTCATCCCTTGAAACAGGAAGAAAGATTCCATCATTTAAGCCCCTAGAGAGCACTCATTTTCTACACCAATCATACCAAAGTGCATCAGGTGGATGATCCGTTCTTTGTGGGGTTATAAGAGGCAAAGAAGAGCAAGGCTGTGCAGAAACAAACCTCTGCATTAAGATCTGCTATGCACTGACTAAGAAGCAGTCCCCAGAAGGTCTAACACTTCATTCCACAAAGACCAAGGCAAGGCTGCCCACACTACATTGGCAAGCAGAGTGCCCATCCTGGTTATTTGTCATGCAGCTACGTGGGCATTCATTCATGAACATCTGCACTAAGCACCAATAACCTGGACATCCAAGTCCATCAGGATAGGCATTTTCCCCACTCTGGCCTGCAAGATTTTCTAGGTTGAGCCATTCCACAGACTCACCACCTTGGGAGGTATCTGCGGTTAGAAGTGTCCATCAGAAGAAAAAGGTACTTTAGATAACACTCTTTCTGGTTTATACTCTATCAAACCGCAGGTTCCTCACCTTTCTCTGAACTCCGCATTCTATGGACAGCTCTTTTTGCATCTAAAAATGCTCCAGTACTAGACATCTACATACTTGTGTGCTTGATTACTACTGAGTTTCATGCTTGAGGGCATGGACAACGTTCAGAAGTAAACTAACTTCAGTGGCAATGGGTGATGCCCCTGTTTAGCTCCATTCTGATTGAGATATCTTATTGCACCTTTCCTTTTCGATATTCCAGAGGCATCAGACTGGATTCAGAAACTATTGAGCAGTGTTTCTGTGTGCCGGTAGTTGGCACTGATACTGTTGTGTGCCGAAAATGACATCTGTGCCCATATAGGCACTAATCTTGCACACTGACATAAGTTCCTTTCTTCCTGCTCCACTAGATTGGGATCCTGAGCTTCCTTACATAACTTGGAGATAATTTCTTGCCAAAAGGTTTTTGATTATGAGGAATGTCTCCTCCCAAGACGACAGGTTTCAAACCCTGTAAGAACTGCCGCAAGCAATGTCCATAACAGATCCTCACCAAGTTTGCTTACTGTGCCTGGGGTAGAGCTACAACTCCCAAGATCTGCAGTGACTGCACTGCATAAACCCAAAGGCCATAAGGGACCGTGAGGCGATACTCTATGTTGCCAAGCATTGGAAGACCCCACGTCGTGACCAGTCCAAGTCCAACGGTAGTCTCGGTCCTGTTCCAAATCTTAAGATAAGTCGAAGTAGAACAGAGAATCCAATGGGACTTGGGCCCTTCCTGCCCCTTACTGATACCCTTTTAGGGGTCTGGGCAAAAACTTGCCCTGGCCTCCTGGTCTATTGCCAAATTGCACGATGCCACCAACCTGACCCGGGCGACCCTACATTTTTGTCGCAGCACACCTCTTGCGAGAGCTTAGTCGAACAGGTATCGATAAGCCAGACTAATCCAGGCACTTTCCAAACACCTCCCGCCGATAAGGGGGTCCAAAATAGTAGAAACCTTTGAAATTAGTGTATTTTCTTCCACCAGTTTGGCACTCACATCCGCCAATGCTAGTTGCCTGCTGGGCCGCTATTCCTATGATGTTTGGTATTTGGTGGCTCAACTCATGCTAGGCGTCCCGGAAGACCTCTGTCCAGGCCTCAACGAAGCTATACTAGATGGTTGTGATGCAGCCAAGTTCACAATTTGTTGTGGCATTGGCCACGCCTGATTCCATCAGGCGAGCATTGGTACCGGCATACGTTTTTGCCACCCTGCCTGGCTGTGGTAAATGAGTTTTTCAGGTGATTGCCAATCATCTCTCATGGATATGCCGTTTGACGGGACTCACCTGTTTGGGGACTTGGTAGATTCCGTTTTAGAGCGGTTCAAAGTGAGCAGGGCCACTTCACATTCCCTGGACTTGTCTGCCCTTCCTTGCAAAGCCTATCAGCCCTACTATTCCTTTCACAGTTTCGACAGAGGTTACCCATACCGCCAACCAATTCAGCCTCAGCAAGGTGCCCCCCAGATTCGTGGCCACAGCTGTGACGCCCATCGACCCATATGGTCAAGGTGAGTGAGCAGCTCAGACCACATCTCCCCTCCCGTAGCCCCACCTGCCAAGCCCTTTTAGTGTGCCCAACTTGAAACACCATCTTTCCAGATAAGCTGGTTCTGCAGGTGGGAGTATTCTCCTTGCTGAAAGTCATGGTTCCATTTCTCGTTGGTCAAACCATCACCCTGCCGGTGTTTTATGCTCTGCCTCACCCCTCTAAGGAGTAGGAGAGCCTCCATTGCTTAGCTCCCACAAGAGCTCTACCATTTACATCGATCATACCAAAGAACACTAAGTCGACTATCAGACCTTTGTGGAGTTCACTGGAGTAAATAAAGGCAATGCCATGCAGAAACAGACCATCTCTCCTTGGATCGTACTCTACACCAAGATCTGCCACTCACTGGCCAAAAAGCAGCCTCCGGAAAGAGTAAGAGCTCATTTCACCAGGGCCAAATCTGCTACAGCTTCATTGGCAATGGCATGAGAAACGCCTGTATTGCTTTCTATTAGATTATCTTTAACACATGCGTTTTAGGTTCCTTCGATAGATCTTCCTCTGATGAAGGAACAGTGAACAGTTAGACAAGCCTTGAGAGAAAGACCACTTAAGAGCAGTATGTTTTTTTTTTTTTATTAATCATTAGCCAGATGTGTTTGAAAGTTTGTTCAATTGTGCCCTGTTGAAAAAGGCTCTAATATTGTGTGTGAGGAATGTGTACACAAAAGCCTCCTCCCCATATCTCAGGGTTATCCTTCCCTTCTTAGCTTCTGTTCCGACTTTTGTTGCAACACATTTTTCTAGTCACAGAGAGCCCTTTGTACAACCTTGCCACTCTCCCACACTCTTGGCTCTGGAAAAAGGCCTAAAAGTAGAAATTCTTTAGGTTATATCTGGTGAGTTTATTATCAACAACAAAAGAGTGACATTAAGTGCAAAAATATAAAGAAACCAATTCTACGTGATTCCCCTATATAACTTGTCACTAAGACGAAAAACGAAAGTGCCACAAAAATAACTCAGATGAAGATAGGAAAAGAAATATTTTCTTTAAAAGAACCCTCACTCACCAACCTGGTTGGTGACATGCTTCATCATTGGGTTCCCACTGGGGAGACCGAATGTCCCCCACAGTGTGCTACAACGCCTGATTTACAGCGGAGCGGGTTCTATTCGTTGTGAACGTGAAAAATAGTGGTAGTGATGTAAGTGATTTAAAAAATGTCTGGTTGTAACCTATATTCACTTTAATAGAGGGCCAACCAGCATCAGTTAAAAACAGGTGAAAAGGACTATTCAGAGTTTATAAATTGAAACCCCGTGTCCTACAAGGTAGTGGTCAACATGTTTCTGCTATATGGAGCCTGGATCGCTCAGCATTCTTCAGGACCTCAATAGTAATCCTCCGGTGGTATGCGCACGCTAAGGCGCACCCTGCCGTGAGGATATGTATGTGAAAAAAGACGATATTACTCACGGAATTACCTGTGGGGGCTCTCCCAGACATCTGTAGGGCCCGTAATTGGTTTTTTCCTTTCTTCACCCGAGTTATTTTTGTTCACAAACCCCCACCTCTCCACGTTATGCATCCTTAACTCAGAATGTCAGTACCTCTGTCTGCCATAATGTCATGGTTCCAGAACCCTCCATACTAGGTTCCCTTGCTTGACATGTTTGTGCCCTACAGGACACAAGTCTTTGTCACATTTTGTCAGGAGTCTCCAAAGACAAAAATATGTTTTGGGATAAAAGATATATTCCAGCATTTTTTATTTCAAATTTTGATGATCATGTAATGAATGATATCCCAATAGGTTTCAAGGTTCTTATTATAACGTATCTCTATATACAGAAGAAATAAAGTTGCCAGGCACCCAATTATGGCCACTGCAGTCCCTAGAAATAAACAAAAAGTTGTAGGATGGGAGATTGTCATATTATTAGAACTTTCGGCCATCTTTCCTAACAGCAGAATAACTAAACAAAATCTGGAATCACTTAGTAGATGGTATGCTATTTGAAAGTACTTCAGATGGAACTAAGAATGTACATTCTGTGTTATAAAGCACTGAGGGAGATCTCAAATTGTGCTTGTCATGAGAGCTGGAACTTTGTTTTATGTTTAGTACACATGAAACGGATAGGTTACTTCGTCAGACTAGTTCTTTTGCAAGGTGTGGGCTCAATAGAGGATTGACAATTCTCTAAGCCAATTAGGACACAATAAATCTTTATTCCTGCTCAAAGGGGGTACTTGTAAATAAAAGAGGCCTAATGCGGGTTTGCCTGAAATTGGGTCATACTGGTGAAATAGCAGAATATTTTTTAGACTAAAGTTTGTTTTGTGTTCCCCCAACTTGTTAAATGTGTACTAATTAGCCTGTTCCAATCTCCCTTTACTGCCACCTGCTTCCACTTCTGTAGTTTAACTTTTTTATCAAATCTTTCTTGCAGTTATCAGCTGGGTAGCGGAGAAGCCAACATTATGTCTGAGGATCCAGTGAATGATGGGGAATGGCACAAAGTGACAGCCATCAGGTAAGGCACTAACAGGTGGTATCTGAGGATCAGTGTGACATTGATAAGAAGGCGATGACCATGCACTAATGCCATCCGAGGTCCAGTGCCTAGAGGAGAATAGAAAATGGAAAAGTATAGTTCTGCAGGTAGAAAATGCCAGCTTTTTTGGGCCTGGTTCAGCCTTTTGTAGTTTGTCTTTGAGGGTGTTTTACGTGATGCTGATTGTGGCTAATTGATACTTTCTCAGAATCCACCTCCACCTCTGCCAGGCAGGCTGAGACAGTATGCACGATTTCATTCCTTTTGTAGCACCTCCTTCAGATATATGTTGAATTTTGCCATGAATGAATTTAGTTCCTTTGATATACCATAGTGTAAATGGCCTTGCTTTCTGCTCTATTAAGTTTGGTTTTCCGGACACTATAGAAACTGGGCTATCTCGGCCCCTACCCATATTTCTTTTAAATGAACGCTATCACCAAAATCACAGGAATGGGGGTTGGGTTTTGCGGTGAGAGATTCCCTGCACATACTTTGTCATGGATCAACCACCTTGTTATCCTTATTCACTGGACAAGCTAGCTCAGCCAATGTTTTCATCTGGATTTCCCGGCACCAGTCCAAAGCCTTTCCATGTCCTGTCAAGCTTCGCTGAAACCCCAGTGATTGGGATGCTTGTCCTGCCTTTCTTTCTCCCACAGCTGAATATCTGCCATGTTGTGTCCCCTGAGAACCTATCCTTGATCTTAAGCCCAGTGTATTCCCAATCCTGTGAGCAGTCCACTCTATCCCAGTTGGATTCTCTACCCTGATGATTGAACTTGAGGATATCTATTTGCACAAGCTCCTCAAAAAGGTGTTAAGGAAAGGTATGTCCAGACAGTTCTGGACTTCAGTTCTTCCATGTGCCCCTCAAAATCTGTGCTCCAGTGATGACATTTACAGCCATCCGAGTACCTTCATAATTAAACAGTGCAACAAGAAGACGGTCAGTTCTAAAATCAGTATAAGGAATCCAACAGTTTCTGAAAACTCTTTGTCAAGGATAACGAAAAGCACAATGGAACTTCAAAGGGCGTCCTCAAACACTGAGACTATGGTCTGTTTGTTACAGGAACTACTTTAACTCGTTTCCATTTGATTCAAGGGCACTTTAGGATGATGAATGGTTCCATTGTTTTTTGATCTTTGTAGCAAGCAGGAAAATAAAGGGTATTCAATTGTAACTTCCTAAAATACCAAACTGTTTGCTGCCCCCAAACCCATATGTCTATATGATTAGTGTACAATTTCATCCAAGACATGTTCACATTCCACACTACAAATGTTGCCAGTACCGCTACCTAGCATGTGTTTCCCATATCCACCCCTCAAATGTGGAAATATGGATCTTCCAAATGCATCAACATGGGCTGAACCCTGGCTCTGCTCTTGCAGATTTTAAAACTAGTATTGAATGTGTTGGCTGTTTTTCGAAATAACATATATTAAAAAAATATGAAACATCTTTCACAATGTTTTAAAGATATCATATTACATAGCATATCTGAAATGAGCGTTTCCTCTCCCTGAATGGTACACATTTATGAAATGGCCTGGCTATGACGTGTTGTACTTGGTTGCCAACTGTACTGCTATATTTCCACAACATTTCCTATTGTGTATATGTAACACGTGAAAGGAGGGCTGCACGTTCGTACTTTGGTAATTTTTCGCTTCCACACTTTTTGCACTACGCACATCTTGCACTTTAAACCATTGAACAAAGAATGGTCGGTATCAAATGCTGTCAGGTTTTCTCAACTTTTAGCCTATCTGCTCTTCCTGACCTGCTTTGCTCAAACCCTATTTTTATAAACCTCTTTAGATGGCATTTGTGGGAACTGGTGCTCCTACTGATCCAGGGTAAGATGGACATTTGAACTTGTTACCAAAGCAAATCTTGATCGCTTTGTAAGGTCCCTCTTTAATATATTGACATTGCGGTCGGATCGTGTGTAAGGAGGATGTACATCAGCACTTTAGTACTCCTAGCTCCCCCACACTTTTCACCCTCCACGTTTGCCTTTCAACTCACTGCGCAATGAATGACTGACTCTAGATGGTGTTATTCAGCCAACCACTTTTTACTGATTTCCCTTGCTTTTTTAAACCCATTTATGTGACTATCTAGTTTGTTTGTCTAGCTGCTACAGCTAGCTGAGGGAATTTTAGTTACTGATGTACATTATTATTGCAATGGTTTTTAGTAACAATGCAAGTAAATAGACTTGACAATTGTATGTATACACTTTCCAGAGAGGGGAAGGAAGGATCCATCCAAATAGATGGAGAGGACATGCTGACGGGACAATCTCCAGGAAAGAATATCATGGTGAACACCAAGGGCAGCATTTACCTCGGTAAGAATCAACCATGGGTTGGAATTCAAGGAGTCTCACCTCCTACATGACCCGGGGCTGGTGTATGCCGCAGTTGTATGTAATTCATCAAAAGTTGCTGAAGTGGTGAGAATAAACAATAATTTGAGGGTATAAAAGTAGGAATGAGACAGAAAGGTATAGTGTAAAAAAGTCGGAGAAAAGGCAAGGTGTTATGTAATTGTGCCAACTCTTCCTTTTCTGGACAGCAACTGTAGCGCAGCCGAAATCCAGACAAGGTTATTTTTAGCGGACTCTCACTTCTGCTTTACTGGAGAATACATGCCCAGTGCATTTCAGCAGGGTGATGAAACAGGTCACCCATATGGACCAGAAAATAGTAGATAATGATCAAATTAAACTTCATAAATTGCCCACTTCAAGATGCCAATTGCCATTTGACTCTTAACAGAAAGGCATTGGTTAGTAACACCCCTTCAAACTGATTTGATCAACATCAGAATGGTGAAACAAATGAGCCAGCCCTTTTGGTATTTGATCCACTTACCAAAAGGTTATGTAAAAAACATTGTGGGAGTATGCGCCAGAATGAGACGGCCATTGGAAAGAAAGGCCCGAGGTCCAGAAGGGTAAAAGCAAGGCTTGTGGTGTAGCAAGACACCAAAAGAGAAAGGGAGAGGAGCTGAGAAAAGAAAATACATTGATACAGGAACAGAAGAAGATGAATGAAAAAGGAGACTTGAGCCTCTGAGCTTGAGAAAGAGGTACAAGGACAAAAATATTTTGTTACGGTGTTTGGTGGAGGATGGGCAGGAGAGTGGCTCGCTTTGTAGCAGTCAATGTTGATGTGTTGAAAGAAAAGAGTATGGTAAACTTGATTAATATCTGTTTCTAGAGGATAGGTGACCATATACAATAGTTTAAGGTTGTGAAAAAGTCAATGGAAATTCAGGACAATGGACATCCACTTAAGGGAGGGTTAACACTGATGTGATGGGAAGGGAGTACAGAAGAGATATGGCAGATATATTAAGGACATTTCATTAACAGACTCGACATATTGCAGCATTTTAAATGCTTTCTTTAGGTTAGCACATCTAGTACATTAGTGCTACAATCTTCCTCTGGAGTTGAATACCTTTAAGAATCTTCATGGTTTTCTAGTTATAATGTTAGAAAAAGCCATGTACAAAATGCTGAAAATATGTTGTTTTTCAGGTGGCGCTCCAAATATGAAGACTCTTACCGGTGGCAAGTACTCTTCAGGGATCACTGGGTGCATCAAGAATGTGGTACTGATGAACGCCAGGCCGGGCCAGAACCCTCACCAGCCAATTGACCTGAAGCACCATGTGGAGGCTGGACAGAACACTAAGGAGTGCCCTTCATAGGCCAAGGCCTCTATGACATCACCCAGTGGCCACTAGAGAGACTTATTTTTTAAAGACACAAAGACGGCAATATGGTGCTTTGCTGCTACCAAAAAAAGGTGGGAGGGGAAGTAATGAAGGGAGAGGGGGAAGGAGGTATTTTGGTGCTTCTGTACTACAGATTTTTTTTCCCTTTTTTAAAACAAAAAGTATAATTCTATGATGTTTTTACAATGTGAATGAAGGAATAATGTAAATTCAAGGAAGACACTTAATTTTTAAGGGAAAAATATACCTGTATGTGTTTTACAAGTATTATCCTCCACAGAAAGCTATGTTAAAATGTTAGAGAGGTAAAAAAACAAAATCGACTTGCCACTCTCCCATATCATCCCCATATGCTTGGACCCAGTGTCCGTGTTCTTTCAACGTGTGTAACAATGGTTTGGACAGAAGGGAGAAATTCTGGGAACTTAAAACGCTGCAAGAGTTCTGGTAACTTGGGCTTCTTTGCTATTCCTAGTCCCGCCAAGTCACCATTTCCAAACCTAAAATAACCGTTAATTGTTTTTTTTATTTACATTCATTTTTAAAGTGAAAGGCAAGCTGCGGACACCTGGTCTGCGTAGGGTGAGCTGTGCTTATTCCTAGCATGCCGAATTGACTCTGGTAGATGCACATTTTGGCCGGATGTCACGTTGGCTCTTGGAATAGTTCACATACTTAACTTTGGGCTGCCTCCAATCCTTGGCTGGTAGCAAGATAAGGGTTTACTGCGAGTGTGTAGCGACGGCTCTCATTCATGGTGCTATGCCCATGTTGCTTCTGGAAACTGGGGCGAGCTGGCTCCTCTTTGGAGGGAAGTAGGTTGCCTTGACATAGCTTGCCACGGACTGCAGAGAGTGCCTGATGTGTGTGCCCTGCCACTGTTCTTTGAATGTGTTCTTTTTAATCTCAAACTCCTGGTGTTAACAATACAGTATTAGCCCATATTGTTATGGGTGTTCTATGCAAATTGGCGCAAAGCCACCTTATTCAGTGCACTCCTTAACAGTGATTCCTAAGAGTGGGCCCTGGTGGTATTTGAAGGGGCATGGTGAGCGAGTCAGACATTGTAGGTGTGTTTGTTTATTCAGGGGTTCCAAAGAAGGCAAGGCATTCAGGGATATGAGTTTAGCTGAGATCAAATGATTCCGAACCGCATCCAAGGGAAATTGAAGCAAAAATTGTAGTGTTTTTAGTAAGCAACCAACCCATCCTGAGGACACTGACTGTACTAGTAAGGGTAATGAGGAGTTTTAAATTTCAGCTAGGCAGTAAAGCAGTGTACATGTAGGATTCGCGCCTCCTTTCAGTTTGAATTGCCACTTCTAAGTCCACCCCCTCCCTCTTGATAAGGCAAACCCAATTCCCATCCCTGGGGAGCAAATAGGGCTCAAGATTCTCTAAATAATGAGTGAATTATGTATTTTTTTTGTTATTCCATTAATTGACTTATTTTCATGGGATAGGCTGTGTATTATACAGAGAGGAAATGCTTTATGTGCTTCTCCAATCCCCACGCAACTTTTACCACTGGATGGCGAGAAAAATAAAGTTTCCATCACATCAATAGGGGCATGAAAGAGAAACAAAGATGTGGAAGGGGACAATGAAACAATGTTTGACCGCACAGAGAAATAATGTTTGAACTGGTGGAGGATCCTCAAACTATTATCGCCTTTGCCCCCTTCGGCCTTGATGGCTCTCATCCATGAGGCGCTATTCCAGAATCCATTTTTTCAAAGCCACGACATCCATTTGGGTCACAGTATTTCAGCAGCCACGGATGGGGCAGTCTCGTCTCTTGTTAAAAATCCTCTGGACTTGTACAACTGTTTATGTTTACACATTGGAGGGCCGAGGGTCTGTCTGGCTTGTACATCTCATGGCCCCCAAATGTACCAGGTTCCGGTTTCCTGCGCTTGAGGACCTGCTGCAAACACAAGCCACCACTCAAGATCTGTGTTTTTGTTTCAGGGCAGGACAAGAGATCTCTGTTCCTTCGAAGCCACTGAAGCACTTTGGCACCGTTTTAGCCTTTTAATATAAAAGATTTGAGAAATACAAATTGATTGTGTCATTGTATCACTATTTTCAAACAATTTTTTAATGCTTTTTGGAGTTGATGGTATTTCGACTTTGATTGTGGGAAATTGCAATTATAGAAACTTTATGATGGGGTTTTATTTTGTGTGAAGAGGTCTGGGCAAAAGGTTTTGAGGGTATGCTTTTCACCATACAGGCTTCCTTTGGCACACTTGTTCACCTTATAAGGAACTAGTAGTCCGGCTTCGGGTTCCCCATTTACAGTGACATAAACAAATAATAGATCAATGCATCTCATTAATCTACACCTTTTTTTCTCCCCAAAGATACTCATATATTCACAAAAGTATTATAGATTGGCACATGGTCACGAACATGTGATTAGCGATATGTTGAAAATGTCCTGCAATCCATCTCTGGCCGTTCAGCTCTCCTGTCATTGCAAAATAGTTAGAGGAATGGGCATGCATGTGACCCAGAGAAGGGGCTATATATTAGCGTGGAAGGAAGTATCAAAAAGGCACTTTGTTCTAACTTGATATTTTGGTATATTGACTGACTAGCCCTATAGGTGATCCAATAGCGGTATTTGCTGCAGTTGGGTTTTGATTATGAAGAAGTCTTGACCATGTCTGAGTTTCTACTGTATGCACGAAGCACTGTGTAAAAATACTTATGCAATAAGCAACATACTCTTCAAGCCCCTAGAACATTCCTTTTGGTTCTTAACTTATGTTGAAATTGACAAACACAACCTTATTTGCTATTCATTCAGATAGTTTTAGAACATTGGGAGCTATTAGTCACTGCGTTATGCATCTCATTATTCATCCATGTCAGCATACATTTCATTCACGCTTCATTACGTTATTACCCCAAGTTCCTTTGCATGTGACTGGCATGTAACCTGAAGTATTAATTGGGATTACCACCTAAAATTTGTTTCATAAACATTGACGATTCCTGGCAAGACCCCAGCCGGTCAATCAAAACCCACAATTAAAAAGAAATATTGATTTCAAAAGGGCTTCACCTTCTTTCCTCCTAACATGTTATTGATTATTAGAACAATGAATACTTAGGTGCTTCAGTCAATGTAATAGAGTGGCAGAGAGCAAATCATGGCTAGTATAGTCCTGCTCCACTATTAAAAACGTTTGTCTTTCGGTTTCTCCCCATTTAGTTTAAAACCTTTACGCACATATACCGGCACCGAAAAAGAAAACCTAGTCTTCCTCCACAGCAGCATCTAAGCACTCAGCGCCGAAGACTAGCACTAGCTCCTCGGCTCCTAAACCACACTCCCACGCTTCGGAGCCAAAGAAACCCCCGGAGCCAAAGAAACCCCCGGAGCCAAAGAAACCCCCGGAGCCAAAGAAACCCCCGGAGCCAAAGAAATCCCCGGAGCCAAAGAAATCATTGGAGCCGAAGAAATCCCCAGAGCCCAAAAATCCCTGGGAGCCGAAAAAGACAAATGTTCCACCGGCCAAAGACACTGCCAAAGAACATGTTTCAAAACCTAAAGATGCTCATAGCTCGGTGCCCAAAGACCTTCGTCACCAGAGGAGCTACCTTCCACAGAGGACTTATTCCATCCAGACCCTACACAAAAAACTCTGGTTAAAGATCCAAAAACTCGTCGATTAACTCTTAGTTCTAAAAAACGACCATTGGACACACCTGCTCCTCATCCTAAGAAAAAGGACATTGCAACCTCTCCTCTAAGTATACCTTCTCCTCCTCCTCCTCTACCTCATATTCCTTCACCACCTCCTCCCCTACCACATCACTCCCCTACACCTTCTCCTACTCCGCTAGCAGACGATAACAGGGATGACACCTCTAATGACACAGCGGGTGGTGCAGATAGTGAGCCACCATATCATTCTAGTCCTCCTGCCTCACCTGACCCTTGGGATGATTATAGCACCCCAGATGTCCCTAACATCCCACAAGATGACCTATATCCCTCAAGGCCTTTTCCACCAGAAGACACTATGGGATTTAACCAACTGGTACATAGGGCTGCCCAATACCATGAGATTGACCTACATACTGACCCAGTAGACGAAGACTTCCTTGTGGATACCTTTGACACTGCACAAAGGTCCACATCAATTTTACCCATGCTTAAAGGGGTTATTAAGCATGTGCCAGAAGTCTTCAAAGACCCAGTTAGGGCTTGAATCATCAATCCCCAAATTGAAAAAAGTATAAGGCTTTCCCTTCAGATCCAGCCTACATTAAAGGGCCTGCACCATTAGACTCCCTTATAGTCTCCAACGCACGCAAAAGAGCAAATTCACAAACATCAGGCGAGGCTCCTTGACGCATCAGGTAAAAGAACAGCGTCACAGGCAGCCAACATTTTGCGTATTGCCAATACTCAAGCATTACTTGCAAGATAGGACAGGGCACATTATGATGAATTAGAATCAATAATGCAGCACCTTCCAGATAAATACAAAAGTAGGGCAATTGAGCTTATACAAGAGGGTAAAAACATCACCAATACCTCTATTCGTTGTGCCCTAAATGCAGCAGATGCTGCTTCAAGGGCAGTTAATACCAGTGTCCTGTTGCGTTGACATGCTTGGCTGCGCATTTCAGGTTTCAAACCTGAAGTACAAAGTGCCATCTTTAACCAACCCTTTGATGAGCAACATTTATTTGGGCCTAATGTGGATGTATCCCTTGAGAAAATGAAAGGATACGAACACAGCTAAATCTATGGGAGCCTTGCAGTCACAAGCTCCCCGACTCTCCTTTCCCGCTCATCTTACAGAGGCAATGATAGGGGATACTCCTCAGATAGTCCCTCTACTTCTTACAAAGCCCCTACTCAATCCACCTATAGTAGGGGCTACCAAAGAGTAGGTTACAGGGGTAACAACAAGAAGGGCAGTGGCAAAGCCAACAACTCCTGCTCCGCCTCCACCCCTGCCCAATGACTTCCCTCCACTTCCCCCACCACATTCCACTTCAGTTGGGGAAAGACTACAACAATTCCTGCCTGCTTGGACCAACATCACATCAGACAGATGGGTGCAACAAATAATTCAATCAGGTTACTGTCTCGAACGAACATCTACCCCCCCAAACATACCACCGAAACAGCGTCCAATGTCACAAGAACATTTGATACTGCTCAGGCAGGAGGTAACAGCCCTCTTACAAAAAAACGCAATAAAACTAGTTCCACTCCCTGTACTTTCTAATTCCAAAGAAGGACGGATCTCTAAGGCCTTTTCTAGACCTCAGACCACTAAACCTGCACATACAATCAGACCACTTCCATATGGTCACACTACAACAGGTCCTTCCTCTCCTTTTACAAAACGACTTCCTTGCCACTATAGATCTCAAGGACGCCTATTTTCCCATTCCCATTCAAACAGCGCACAGAAAGTATCTCAGATTTGTACTAGACGGTCAGTACTATCAATTCAAGGTACTCCCATTCGGAGTCACAACAGCACCAAGAGTGTTTACCAAATGCCTAGTAGTAATAGCTGCACACTTAAGAAGACATCACATTCACGTCTTCCCATATCTGGACGACTGGCTCATAAAAGCCAGCTCATACAGCCAGTGTGTACAACACACTCACACCACTATCCAATTACTCCACGACTTGGGTTCACAGTAAACCACACCAAGTCCCATCTGCAACCCTCCCACGTACAGCTATATCTCGGTGCCACAATAAACACCGCATTAGCGCTAGCTTATCCCTCTCCTGCCAGGATAACAAGTATACAAGCTGTTCTGGCAAAATTCCAACTGCAACACTCTCTTCCAGCTCGAGTGTTCATGCAACTCATAGGATTGATGGCCTCTTGCATATTCATAGTGCCTCATGCAAGACTACAAATGGGTCCACTTCAAGAGTGCTTAGCACGCCAATGGAACCAGGCTCAAGGTCAATTAACAGACCTAGTGTTGGTAGACAGACTCACCGATCTCTGCAATGGTGGAGCACCAAAAACCTTTCAAAGGGCTGACCATTCCTAGAGCCAGTTGCTCAAATAGTCATGACAACGGACACACCGCTCTCCAGCTGGGGAGCTCACCTACTGCACCACACCATGCAAGGCAGGTGGACACCGCAACAAATGTTACTACACCTCAACCACCTGGAGTTACTAGCCATATTTCTAGCCCTACAAGCATTCCAAACGCAAATATCGGGCAAAGCTGTCTTAGTCTGCACAGACAACATGACAGCCATGTACTACATAAACAAATGAGGAACACACTCTCCGCAAATCTCTGTTAGCGCAGCAGATATGGAGATGGGCTATACCACTAAAGATCCTCCTCTTAGCCCAACATGTTCCAGGAGTACAAAACACCATAGCAGATTAAGTCGGCAGACACAACAGATCCACGAGGGAACTTCATCCACAAGTTCTTCAACCGTTCTTTTAACTGTGGGGACAACCTCAAATAAACCTTTTCGCCACCCACAAAAATGCCAAATGCCCAAGCTTCGCCGCCAGATATCCACACCAGCTGTCCAAAGGCAATGCGATATGGAGGAACTGGTCCACAAATTTGCGTACGCCTTTCCACCTCTCCCACTACTTTCATTAGTGGTACGCAAACTACAGCAACATTCCCTGACACTCATTCTAGTAACTCCAACTTGGGCCAGACAACCGTGGTACACCACACTGCTGCAACTTTCTGTAGTACCACACCAAAAGCTATACCTGTCTCCACGCTTACTAACCCAGAACCATGGAGAGATCAGACACCCGGACCCAGCCTAGCTCAACCTAGCGATCTGGCTCCTGAAGTCATAGAGTTCGGTTACCTTAACCTTCCCCCTGACTGTATGAATGTTATTAAAGAAGCTAGACGTCCCACCACTAGAGCATGTTATGCAGCCAAGTGGAAACTTTTTGTAATATACTGTCATAACAACCACATCCATCCTTTAGATGTGTCTATTCAACACATCATAGGATACTTACTACACCTTCAAAGATGTAACTTAGCGTACACGTCTATTAGACTGCACCTTGCTGCCAATGCAGTATACCTACAAAATAGACAACATCTATCACTTTTTAATGCACCTACCATAAAGGCTTTTATGGAAGGACTCAAAAGAATAATTCCTCCCTGAAGACCACCTTCACCGGTGTGGAATTTAAACATTGTTCTCACACGGTTAATGAGACCTCCCTTCGAACCTGTACATAAATGTGAACTGCAATTCTTAAATTGGAAAGTTGCTTTCCTAGTGACTATTACTTCTCTCAGAAGAGTAAGTGAGCTACAAGCATTCACCATTCAAGAACCTTTTCTGCAAATGCACCATAATAAAGTTGTTCTCAGAACTAATCCTAAATTCCTTCCAAAAGTCATTTCACCCTTCCATCTTAATCAATCTGTAGAGCTGCCCGTATTCTTCTCGCAGCCACAAACCGTCGCAGAAAGAGCTCTTCATACCTTAAATGTCAATAGAGCATTGCTTTACTACATTGAAAGGACACAAACTTTTCGCAAAACTAAACAACTTTTTGTGTCTTTTTCACCACCACACAAAGGTAACCAACCCCATATCAAAATCTGGGATAGCTAGGTGAATTGTCAAATGCATACAAATTTGCTACCATAAGGCTAAATGTACGTTATCTGTCCCTCCTAAAGCCTATTCTACAAGAAAGATAGGGGCTTCAATGGCATTTTTAGGGAACATTCACTTAGATGACATCTGCAAAGCAGCTACATGGTCTACACCGCACACATTGTATTGCTGTGCAAACTAAACAACCAGCTACTGTGGGCCAGGCTGTACTCAAAACACTGTTTCAAACCACTGCAATAGTTACGGGTGGTCGCCGCTAAGTGTGGGTTCCGCTATACAATCTATGCACAGTGTGTAATCTGCAGCTCATATGCCACGAACGGAAAATTGTCTTACCAGTATGCATCTGTTCTTGGCATGTAGAGCTGCAGAGTTACACATGCCCACCCTCCTCCACGGCTACCTTTATCTGTTCCTGTATTATCTTAATTAGTTACAGCTTACATGGACATCCTTCCTTTTCTTGCAAAGCTCCATCATTTCCCTAATGGCGAAAAACAATCTAAGGATGGAGCTGATGCCCATGCGCAATATGATCCAAGGGAGGAGTCACCTATCCCGTGACTTCCAAAGACTTTTCATGACAAAAACAAACTGCAAACATCCGGGCCCAACACTAGGTGGCGATCTATGCACAGTGTGTAACTCTGCAGCTCTACATGCCAAGAACAGATGCATACTGGTAAGTAGCATTTTCCTTCCGGTACTTCGATGTCCCCGCAAGGATGAAGTCTCTCCTTCCCCTTCGCCTCCGGTGACTCAGACACAGTCCGAGAGTCTCACCTGTGCCCAGAGAAGCAATGCTTTCGCCTCCAGCGCCGCAATTGGAGCAAATCAGACTGCCTCCTCGAGTGGTCTCTGAAACAGCGGTACTGGATCCATTGCCACCCTTTTCGGTTCCGGGTACAGGTCCTTCGTGTTTCCTGAATGCAGTGTTTGCCACGTTCGCCAGAGTGGCTAACCTGCTGGTGCACCGGTTGGCCCCATGGAACCGCTTTCATACTTCCTTGTAGGTTTACCACCTCACTTCACACAGGCACCTTTTGTGTCTGTCATGCCAGTGGGCCTAAGGAGCTGGCCTCTCCCTATGCTGAGGTTCTCTACGCCGGTGCAATCCCTAGAGGGAAGAGTGCCGTTGGATAGGTCTTCTCCTGTGCCATCTGGCTCGGGTCCAGCGCCAAGTCGGCTTCGGCACCGATTCGGCTTCGTCCAGCGCCTTCGACTATTACTGTGGAGCCTCCATCATCGCCATTTCCAAAGTCACCGGCACTGCGTCTGGCGCTGCCGACGCCCGTCCCTAGGATGAGATCCAGAAGGGAGGCACAGAGGCTGATGGAGGCGGAAGAATATCAGGAGCAGCAGGAAGAGGGTGAGATTGTTGACCCTATGCAGGAAATTGTGGGACCGCAGGAGGCTAGTGGATTGGTCACATCTCCTGAATGGGAGCTCTCTTCATTGAACTACCATTGCAGGAGGTTTCCTCATACCACTCTATAATAAGGAAGGTAGCAGATTTACTGGATTTGCCATTACCCACTGCGGAGCTTAAATCTAATATTTTAACAGAAGTGCTTCATTCTCCCAGTTCAGAACCTCTGCTTCCCTTTACTGAGGCTTTGACTGAGCCCATTTTAGAGGTGTGACAGAAGCCAATAACTGCCCCTGTAGTGTTGAGATCGGTTGCAAGGAGATACAAGGTGGTTCCTGGAGATACTGCTTTCCTTTCCACACACCCATCTCCAGAGAGCTTAGGCATCATGCTCTCCTAACAGTCTGCAGGCCCATCTACGCCTGCAGAGAGGGAATCCAAGAGGATGGAGCAGTCAGCAAAAAAAAAAAAAACATTCTTTGGCCAGTATGGCTCTGAAATCGACATGCGACCTGTCTGCTGGGTCGCTATATCCACTCTCTCATGGATTTGGCAAATGAGGTGTTCCCCAAGCTTCCGGAAGGGTGTCTGCGAAAGTTCTATCAGACACCCAAGATGCGGCCCGTCGCGTAATTTAGTCAAGACTTAATACTGTGGACTCTGTTGCCAGATTTATGGGTTCCTTGGAGGGTAGCAGGAGGCATGCCTGGCTAAGGGTTTCTGGGTTTTCATCTGTTGTACAGGCCACCCTATAGGACTTGCCTTTTGATGGCTCTCGTCTTTTTGGTGTCAAAGCGGACAGCAGTAGCAGATACAACAGCAGCATCAGGCGAACCCTATGTATAGGTCCTACAGAGGAAAGGTTAAAGGTTGTCTGCGAGGCACAGCGCAGCTGGAAGTCTCCTCCTCCTCCTCTCTCGCCCCTCCAACTGGTACTGCAGGAAAGCAGCTCTAGATCCTCCATCCTAGAGCATGTTGGTCCTGTAGGAGGATGGGTGTCCCATTTTCTACAAAATTTAAGGTTTGTTACTTCAGATCTCTGGGATTTGGATCTCGTAGAAAATTGGTATGCCCTTCCCTGCCGGGAGTCTCCCCCTCCTGCCCCCCTCGCCAGGGTTGGTGCTCAGAGGACCACCGGTTGCTTCTACAAGAAAAGGTTCTAGCTTTGCTGCAGAAAGGTGCGATAGAGGTGGTTCAGTGTCAGGGATGCTATTCCCAGTACTTCCTGATTCCCGAAGAGGATAGTTGATTGAGACCGATCCTAGGCCTCAGGGTCTTGAATTTTTACCTCGAGCAGGAACAATCCATGGTGGTGACCGTGGCTCAGGTTCTTCTGGCGTTGCAGTAGTAAGACTGGATGGTATTGATCGATTTGCAGGATGCGTATTTTCACATACCCATCCTGAAGTCACACCGGAAGTATCTCCATTTTACGGTGGGATCTCAACACTACCAGTTTGTGGTCCTTCAGTTTGGTCGTACATCTGCACCACAGGTCTTCACGAAGGTGATGGCGGTGGTAGCAGCAGCACATGTCAGAAGATCAGAGATTCCTGTTTTTCCCTATCTGGGCGACTGGCTGCTCAAAGCAAAGTCGTCGGAGATGGTGCTATTTCATTTGCAAGTAACAATACGTCTGTTGTTCAAATTTGTTTTTTTAATAAACGTGCCCAAATCTCACCTGGTGCCCTCTCCGTGCAATCTGTTCATAGGGGCAAAACTGGACACTACTGTGAGTCGTGCCTTCCTGCCTCTACAGAGGATTAAGACATCCAGGCTATGATTCCACTTTTTCACGATGGTGCACCTGTTCCAGTCTTGAAGGCCATGCTCCTGCTCTGTTCACTTCCTCCATACTGTTGGTCAGCCATGCATGCTGGCACATGAGGACCCTCCAGTGATGCCTCCGCAGACAGTGGTTTCAACACAACAGAGATCGCAGGGAGTTGGTCAGAATCTCCAGAGACACTTTAGTGGAGCTGTTATGGTGGAGCGTTGCGGACAACCTGTCTCAAGGGAAGCAGTTTCAACCTCCTCCGGTGGCCACAGTGATAACGGATGCTTCCACTCTAGGGTGTGGCGCTCATCTGAGGGATTTGGAGGTCAAAGGCCTTTGTCTACAGAGGAAAGATTGTTTCACATCAATCTTCTGGAATTGCTGGCGATACGTTTGGCTCTCAAGGCTTTCCTTCCTTCCCTTCATGGTCAGTCGGTTCAGGTCCTGATGGACAACACTACCGCGATGTGGTACATCAAAAAACAGGGAGGAGTAGGTTTGTATCGTCTCTGCAGAGAGGCTCGGCTGCTCTGGTCCTGGGCTCAGGACTACATGATTTGTGTGAATGTGAATCATCTGGCCGAAGTGCCGAATATGAATGCGGACAGTCGCAGTGGGCAATAATCGGCGAGTACAAGTGGATTTTCCATCCAGAGGTGGTCCATCGCATTTTCAGGATGTAGGGGTTTCCTTGGTTGAACCTATTTGCCACTCACGAGAACACGCACTGCCCGTCGTTCTACAGTCTCCCTCATCTGATGCGGGGAGTGTTGCGGGATGCGTTTCAGTTAGATTGGGGCTCAGAGCTTCTTTAGGCATTTCCTCCATACCCTTTATTCCTCGAGTTCTGAGGAAGATTTGCGAAGACCGGGCCCAAGCAAGTCATATTGATCACCCCGGATTAGCCAAGAAGGGTGTGGTACACAGACCTGAACTCTTTCTCTCGCTGGGTGTGGTGGATGTTATTTTATCACCCAGGAGACACTCCATCAAATCTGTCTATTCTGCTAGGTGGACCAAGTTTGTAAAGTGGTGTGATCTTGAAGGGGGGCGTGGCCAGCAGCATGGCCGACTAGACGTGCCTTGCCGGAGCTCCGGCCGAGCTGCCCCGTAATCCGCCTTATATCCTGGTACTTGAGCTTGCAACACTGCCAGATTCAAGATAACCTACTGTGCGATCGGGAAGGGGCTGCCTGGAGAGTGTCAGCCTGCTTTCGCTGGTATCTTGGGTCCGAAGAAGAAGACGGCGAGGGGACGGAGACCATGATGGCGTCCGCGGGATGCAAAGGACCGCTGAGCGCCTAAAGCCACGGCCGGCGGGTCGGCAGCCGGCGCTCTCCGCACTGCACACTGGAGACGTCTTCACAGCCGGGGGGAACCGGGAGCCTGCGGTGGGCAGACGGAGGTTGAACGAGGGGACCGGAGGTCCGCGGTAGCCTGCACCAAGATGGCCGCCGGCTGGGGCTAGAGAGACGGAAGAAGACGCCCGGCTCTCGCAGCGGCGCACCACTAAGAACGGCGGACCGGGCACTGACGGTGAGCGGAGGGGGAGAGTGTGGCGAGGCTAGCCAGAGCAGCAACCCGCTTCCACAGGACTCTGAGAGACACGGCCCCCCCCCCCCCCCCCCCAAGTCGCCGACTTGGAGGCGGAGGGATCCGGGGGTCCCGAGCGCTGGGAGCAGAGGCGGAGCGGCAGAGAAGGCACGCGGGGGTCGGCGGGAGTCTGGCCTGTAGGAGAGAGGGCCATCCAAGCACCCGGCTGCCTAAGGGAGAAAAGTGCGGAGGTGCGAACTGCCTCAGTGCCTAGCTGGCGAGCGGAGGTACAGCGGTAGGGACCCACGCTCCCGCCGAAAACGTCCGGCGGCTCACATACTGGCCTTCGCCCCACCACTGCAGCAGGGATCCCTGCATACTCTCCTGGACTCCTACACGGTGAGGAGATGGGGAAAAAAGACCCGGTGCCCAAAACCACGCGACTGGGCCCTATGGACAATTTCGCGGCTCCACGGACCATGGCAGACCAACCAGGCGCCTGCACCGACACGGCCATGCTTCTGGAGGCCATCCAAGCCTCCAGAACGGACATCCAGGCATCGCGCTCTGCCCTAGAGACTAAGATTGGAGAGGTTGGGGCCGAGGTGACGCTGCTGCGACAGGACTTTCGGAACCTGTCCGAAAGAGTAACGGCGGCAAAGGAACAATTGAAGGACGACGGGGAGGCGATCACCACGCTCAAGAGAGACATGGCGGAGCTACAGGTTGCGCACCGTCACCTTCAATGGAAGGTGCGGAAAACAGGTCCAGGCGCAACAACCTCCGCTTCGTGGGTTTTAGAGAGGGGATCGAAGAAAAGGACATGGCCGCCTTCCTCCTGACCTGGCTGAAATCTACCTTCCCAGCGGCACCATTCTCCACATGCTTTATAATTGAGAGAGCGCATAGGGCGCTTCTGGCCAAGCCACCTGAGGGTGCGAGACCAAGGCCAGTTATAGCGCGCTTCTTAAACTTTGCTGACCGGGACCTGATCCTGAGGGAGGCCAGGGCCCTGGGAGAGATCCGTCTTGAGAACACTACAATAATGATCTTCCCGGACTACAGCCAGGAGGTCTCGAAACAACGCCGCTCCTTTGACGCTGTGAAGGCGAAACTGCGGTCCCTAAATATTAAGTACATGCTCCTCTTCCCTGCCAAGCTGAAGGTGATATTTAGAGACAAGTCTATCTTTTTTGCCCATCCGGAAGACGCGTGGCAGTGGTTGGAGGAGCGCCCTATCTTGAACAGCAGGGAAGCGGCCAGTCGGGACGCAATGGACAGAACAGTGAGGGAAAGATCGGGATGGGAGAGACCGAAGACACAGCGACGGAGGCTACGGAGGACCCAACACAAGACCGCGGCGACGCCGTACAGAACCCGAGGATCGGCAAACAACAGGGAAGGCAGATCGGAATCCCCAGGCAAGGACTCAGTGGCGGGTTCGAGGTTCAGCAGTCTGAGGAAAGGGGTGCACTCCGAGGGCGACGACGTGGAGGGATCGGAAGGCCCCTCATCCGGCGGAGAAGATATGGACCCCATGGGCGAATCGCTGCACCCGTTGGTTAAGGAGATCCGTCAGTTGGAACAAGACTCCTCGGGTCAAGGCCCGACCACAGACACTCAGGACTCACATTCCTGATGGCTGGTCCATGCAGCTCGGATGAGATAGCACCTCGGCGCAACGGAGCACGCAAGTTGGCACACCCCCTACAGTTTTCTCTCTTTTGTGTTTGAACTGAACACTGTTTAGTCTGGGGAGGGATGTGCGGGAGGGCGACTGACCTACTCCCATGGATGGTTTGGTCCCCTGTTGGGGCGCAGCTGGAAGGGGAGGGAGGTGGGGAGGGGGTTGGAGGGAAATGTTGGTACTGTTTTTTCCTCACGTTGGGGAGTTGGGGGGATGGGAGGGGGTGGGGGGAGGTACTTGTGAAGCAGCAAAGTTTACCCTTGCTACTACCCTGGCCCTGGGGTCCGGTATTTGAGGGTCCTTGTGAAGTACAATGGCAAGTACACTAGCTGAACCACACCGAGATGGCGCCGGGGTTAAGGCCCTAACCTGGAATGTGAATGGCCTGGGTTCCAAAATTAAGAGAAGCTTGGTTACTGCCTATATTAAGCGCGTAGCACCGGACATCATTTTTCTTCAGGAAACACATTTGAGGGGGAACCGTTGTGCTTTTCTAGCACGTGGGCAGTACATTGTCTTGGCGCACGCCGGATACACCATGGACTCACGGGGCACAGCAATACTCATTAGGAAAACAACACCCTTCACAGTGACACGCACATGGTTGGACACGCAGGGTACATTTGCCGGGGTACAGGGGACTTGGAGGAGGCGCAGGTACACGTTGCTGTCAGTCTATGCTCCACCCAAATTACAAGCACGGACGATGCAGGAGATCACGAACATATTACTAGACACGGCTGACACGGTACAGGTTATGGGAGGGGATTTCAATGACGTGATGTGCACGACTCGCGATAGATCTGGGAACTCACACACTGTGGCTGCAGAGACTGCTTTAGCGCGTAGAATGGCCACTATCGGTCTCACCGATGTATGGCGGTGGCTTCATCCTGAGCAGGAAGCCTACTCCTTTTACTCTGGGGCCCACAAAGTCTTCTCTAGATTAGATTATATATTCACTTCAAGACAGGAACTCTCGGCGGGGGACTCGGCAGAATATAGGGCGAGGGGTGTCTCGGACCATTCTCCGCTACTTGTACACATAGGGCGGGGAAGGGGGAGAGGACAGGCACAGTGGCATATGTCGCCGTGGGATCTACAAACTCCTGAGATTTTAGGGGGCATTAGAGCGGATATCAGAGTCTTTGTGGCGGAAAACGAGGGATCGGTGCAGTCCGGGGTTACACTATGGGAAGCCATGAAAACCGTGTTGAGGGACCGCTTCCAATCCAGGGTAGGGGAGGCCAGGAGGAAACGCACGGAGGCAATAGCGAAGGAGGAGGCGAACATCTTGACCCAAGAAGCCGAATACCACAGAACGAAGGGGGAGGTACATCTAAGAATTCTGCTAGACACTCAACGGCTGTACAGGGAACTAGTCACGGACGAAGCGCGTACACAGGCACTAGCCACCCTACATCGCCTGTATGATGTCGGCGATAAATCCGGGAAACTCATGGCATGGCTGAGCAGGCGGGAGCAAGCTGCCAGATGGGTTGATTGGATTGAGCTCCCTGGCTCGGCGCGGGCGTCCACGGATGTCGCGATAGCAGAGGCCTTTGCGACCTATTTCGAAGATTTCTACAGGGCTAGAGACCTAGGGGACCGCGGGGTGGTGCAGTCATTCCTGGGTGGCATGGAAGTTCCGAAGTTGACCCCCGAGGATGGCGAGACTCTGGAAGCCGACCTGTCCTTGGATGAAATCACGGAGGCGATGGCTGCCCTGAAACCGGGGAAATCCCCGGGACCTAATGGTTTCCCGGCGGAGTTTTTCAAGCGGACGGGGGATCTCCTGTCACGTCACTTGAAATCGCTATATGCGGAGGCGTTTGCCACCGGAAGTCTCCCGCCGGACCTGGCCCTGGCTACCATAATCCCGATCCACAAGGAGGGCAAGCCCAGAGGGGACTGTTCCTCCTACCGCCCAATCTCCCTTCTAAACATCGAGACTAAAATCCTGGCCACTATCTTGGCGAGGCGCCTTCGACGGGTCATTACGGATCTAGTGCACCCAGACCAATCCGGGTTCCTACCGGACAGGGCCACTAAACTCAACCTGCGGCGTGCCCACAACTGGCTCCAGGAAGTCTGTGACAGGAGTGAGCCGCACTGGTTCCTCTCCTTGGATGCGGAGAAGGCATTCGATGCGGTCCACTGGCCCTTCCTAATGGGAACCCTGGAACGTTTTGGGTTTGGGCCCAAGTTCCAAAGTTGGGTGCGACTTCTATACTCGAACCCTCGGGCTAGAGTGCGAATTAATGGGCGAATGTCGAGAGAGTTCGCGATAGAGCGGGGGACACGCCAGGGGTGCCCGCTATCCCCTCTCCTCTTGACCCTCACGATTGAGATCCTTGCGATCCGTATCCGGTTTAATCAAGAGGTGACTGGCTTCCACTGGGGGGAGTCGGCCACTGACCAGGAGAAGATCTCCCTGTACGCCGATGATGTGCTGTTATACGTGACAGACCCGGCTAGGACAATACCGGCATTGTTCAAGGAACTAGGCGACTTTGGGGCAGTGGCCGGACACACTATAAACTGGCATAAGTCGATCCTCTACGACCCACAAGGTGCACCGCGGGGGGAATGCCTGCCTGAGCTGCTCATCCACACCACGGAGGGCTTCCGGTATCTGGGGGTCTTTATCACCCGGGACTGGCGGCGCTCCTACGCAGACAACGTCGACAGGGTGTTGGTGGCAGCGAAGGCGGAGATGGATAGATGGAGACCGCTTCCGCTCACCATTTTAGGCAGAGCCGCCCTGTATAAAAGGATCCTGCTACCGAAGTTTTTATACGCCCTCCAAAATGAGTACTATCCCTTGCCGGCTGGGACAGTGCAGAAAATTCATGCTGATCTCCGCTCTTTCTTGTGGCAGGGGAAGCAGTCCCGGGTGGCACTCACGACTCTGCAGCGTCACCAATATAATGGGGGTATCTCGCTACCTAACCTGGAGGCCTACTACTGGGCAGAACACCTTGCCCCGATCAATGATTGGATACACGCCCCGGCTGATCACCCAACTTATGCACTAGAGAGATCCAAATGGGGCACTAAGACGGTGCTACACTTTTTATATGGGGGGAGAGGGGGCCGCCAGCTCCTTCCTGCGACAAAGATTACCTTGGCGGCGTGGCGCAGAGCGACGGTTAGAATGGGCTGGCAGGAAAGGCTCACCCGCCAGACACCCCTATGGTCGTGTGAGTGGCTGGCGGAGCTGAACAAACTACGGGGATTTCAAAGGTGGGACGATATCGGCATCTCCACAGTGGGGGATTTCATAGCGAGGGGGGAACTTAAAACCTTCCAGGCGCTGCAGCAGGACTTTGGCTTACAGAAAACCCAATATTATAAATACTTGCAGTTGCGACATGCGTGGGGGGCACAGCACATATCGCTCACAGCCATACCCCAGTTTGCACCACTAGAGGGCCGCCTACTGCAGGAACGGATACAGAGGGGGGCAGTTTCTTTGACATACAAAACACTGACAAATAACATGTTGGGTGATTTACAGGCTCTCAGGGGGAGATGGGAGGCAGATGTGGGCACGCTGGAGGACCTGGATTGGGAACTCGTACTCATGCACCCGCGGGAAGTGGCCATAAAATCGAGGCTTCGCCTCATACAGTTTAAGGTCCTGCACCGGGCCTACTTTGACAGAGTGAGGCTCTTCCGGATGGGGAGGGTTGCTGACACCTCTTGCTTACGATGCCAGCACCACACAGGCGATTTCTTCCACATCATTTGGGGATGCACTGTGATACAGGAATATTGGGGCGAGGTCTTCAGGGAACTGAGTGCGATACTGGAGGTGGAGATTCCTAAGGACCCCAAACTGGCGCTTTTGGGCATGTCCACGGAGGTGGACATCACACGATACCTACTCATTTTTCTGCTGTTGGCTTTGGTGGTGGCAAAAAGAGACATAGCAAGAATGTGGGGGGCGCCTGGGAAACCCAACCTGGAGGACTGGAGGAGGGGTTTAGATATGTATATGGCAGCTGAAAGAGTTACCTATAAAGCGAGAGGGTGCCCGCGAAAATTTCGGAAAATATGGACTAAGTGGAGGCACTACCATGGATTGGGGTAGGTCTGTCCGGGGAGGAGGACGGGTGGTAGGGTGGGTCACCGGGGTGGTACGTTTGATGCTGAATCCAGCATAGTTGCTGCTGGAGGGTTCGGACCACGGGATTGCTTATATTCAATGTCGCACACCTTGGAGGGCGAGGGAGACTCGGGGGTCGGGGGGGTGGTGAAGAAGGGTGTCAAGCTGCTTGGGGGGGGAAGGGGAGGGCGGGAAGGGGGGCCTCGGAAGAGGTCTCTCAGTTGATGACTTTACTAGGAGTTGAGGGGGGTGGGGGGAGTCTGGGGTAAAAGTGAAAAATAAGTTCGTCATGCTGAATGTTATGTAACTGACAATTAAAAAGTTGCAGAATGCCGGGAAGAGCGGAATGTTGACGCTCCCCCGAGAAGTCTAGTTTCTTGTACTTACGATTCGCCGGATGCAACAATAAAAAGAATTTTGAAAAAAAAAAAAAAAAAAAAAGTTTGTAAAGTGGTGTGGAGAGAGATCAGTTGATCCATTGTGCACCTGGTTGTCTGTTATTCATAGTTTCTCTTTCCCTGGCACAACGGGGCTGTGCAGCAGCTTTTGTTAGAGGCCACTTGTCTGCATTGTCGGCTTTTCTCTGTTTTCCAGACCAACCCTCTTTATTTAAATCTCCCATAGTCCTGAGATTTGTTAATGGTCTCACCAATAGGTTTCCTCCCACTCCCTTTATTATTGCTCAGTGGGATTTGAATTTAGTTCTTACTTTTCTGATGGGGCCTCCCTTTGAACAATTGCGTAGTTGTCCCCTGAGATTCTTAGCGTTTACGACAATTTTTCTGATTGCAGTCACTTCCCCTGGGAGGGTTGGTGAGCTGCAGGCCCTTAGCTCCAAGCCCCCTTTTACCTCATTTCATGTGGATAAGATGGTTTCCTGCCTAAGGTGGTCACTCCCTTCCACCTGGGGCAATCTATCACTTTACCCACTTTCTATCCACCTCCCTCATCCTTCCAAAGAGGAGAAGAGACTTCACCACCTGGACCCCAAGACAGCGGTCAACTTCTACCTAGACAGGACTGAAGACTTCAGGTTAGATGACCAACTCTTCATTGGATATGTGGGCAAAATTAAGGGCAAGGCTGTCCACAAGAGAACGCTGTCCTGGTGGATCATCCTCTCCAAAACGATCTGCTACGCCTTAACATCGAAGGAACCTCCTGAAGGTATTCGAGCTCATTCCACCAAAGCGAAGTCGTCTTTAGATAGAGGTGTCCCTGCTGTAGACATCTGAAAGGCGGCAACTTGGGCCTCCCTCCACACTTTTTCGAAGCACTATTGCTTAGACTTGGAGGTGAGATGGGGCGGCCACTTTGCACGTTCTGTGCTGCAGGATGTTTTGGTATAAGTAGGAAGGCACCCTCCACCAGGACGGGTCTGCTTGGGGATTCAATTCATAAGGTGAGGAATCCACAGGCAGATGTATCCACCAGAAAAAGCATTACTGAAGGTAAGTAACTTGTTCTTCAGTCCTCATAAGGTCGAATATTGTAATAGCCTTCCCATTAGCTTGAGCCTAGAACATTGGAGCATGCCCTTAATTGCCGGTATTGCACACTAGGGTGGGGTACAAGGCTATATTGAGTTCAAAAGCATTTTCAGTTGAATGGTTCATACGAGGGAATGCCTTTCGACACAATTTCTCCTAGTCTAATTAAAGAGGCTCAGAATAACTACATAAGGTAGAAGCCAAAGACAATACGGAAGGATTTGGATTCTGGATGGACCTACTAGAATTATTGCAGAAATGTATCTATTCACTGTCTTCCCCCCTCTGCCTTATATATTTCTGATCACGCTCTGCTAGTTTGGTAATAAACATGCATTGTTGAAGTATGATGGGAAGTAGATCAGAATTATGTGGAAACGCAAATAAGGCCAGTCTTCTTTCATTATTTGTTTCTATGTACCCTACTTCATTAAATTCCAATGCTCCGGTCACGAGAGACCCAGAAGATTTCAGTGTGCATCTGGGGAGGTGCCATTAGCGTCCCAAGTTCCAACACATTTGTACGTTTTGACTCATAGGTTTGTCTACATGTGGATTTGCTACTTTTTGGAGTTTTTAAACATTGCCAGAATGTAAATGTAAATGTAAATGTATTTCGATTTATATAGCGCACGATTCACCCAGGGGTCTCAAGGCGCTTGCTTAGGGAACCCGTCCTGGTATTCCCCTGTGAGATACCCCGGCAGGGTATCCACAAGTTGAAAGCCAGGCATCCCGCCGCGAGGGGCCGTAGTGGAGATTAAGCAAGCTATTGCCCAGAGTCGCAGAGTGTGACCCCGTGAGTCGAGTAGGCACCGGAGCGAGAATTGTCGAGTCCGTGGAATTTTTGAGCCCGAGACCCGCCGAGGCGGGGAATCGGACCCTGGTCCACGGCCGATCTCAGCTTCCGGGTCTGCCGCCTCTAACCACTGAGCCACGCTTCTCCAGAAGTATGTCTGGAAGTCTGCTCTAAGGGCTCCAATTTCTTCTGTACTAATTTCACGACAGCGGAGAAGTCTGCGAATGGAGCCCCTATGCAAACTCATATTTTTTCTTTTATCTTTTTATTTTGCTCTCGTCATTAAATTTTTCACTGTTGAGAAAGCCATCCCCTAACGCCTACCAAATATGGGTATAATCTGTTCCATTCCCACCCTAAAATGGGAGTTACTCCTGTTGTCTGCTGAAGTAAATCTCCAACCATTTCCGTGGTAGAGAGGGGTATGAAACGTACATATTTGTGAACAATCACGACTCCCAAGCCATGCACTAGAGTGTCCACTTAATCCCTCGTTCCCTCTGTTGTGTAGTTCCTCCTAATCCGTAGGACCTGCATGTTTGTTGAACAACATAAACTGTGGGTGAGGTAAATAGACTGATTCCGGGTTCCTGCTGGATATGTTGGCCTAGACACCAGCCAGCTCACAGTGCCACCATAAGCCCGCCTAACCATGCCAGTGAGCGAATAGTTTCTGGCAACCACTGAACATGACAACCCTCATCCCTCATGGATCGTGGAAACAGATCAGGACCTTTCGCTCGGTCACTCGTGCTTACTCGTGCTCAGAGAAAGAAATATACAGAGAATACAAAATGGGACGTTTTCTTCTTGTATAGTATACATGTTCTGCGATAATTAGTAGACCGAAGCAGATGGAAGTGATTAGTTTAGTTTAGTTTTTGCATTTCTTACGCGCAACAGCTACCCACAGAGGGTTTCCCGGCGTGAAATTGTGAAAGTTAAAGTAGGGCTAAAGGAGGAGGGGAGTGTCTAGATATCGAATAACCAGGTTTTTAAGGCTTTTCGAAATTTCATAAAGTTAGTCTCAATGCGTATCGGGAAAGGTAAAGAATTCCATAACCGGGGTCCAAGATAGGAGAAAGATTTGCCGCCCATGCGACAAAGCTTGAATTTAGGAATGACAAACTGTTTTAATGTGGAGGAGCGGAGAGTGCGGGACGGGCAGTAAGGGTGAACAAGTGATTGGAGATATTTTGGGGCTGATCCGGTATTAATTTTGTGCATAAAACAGAGTGCTTTAAATTTGATTCTGTTTTTGACCCTGAGCCAGTGAAGGTCACGGAGGTATCTGGTGGTAGGAATGGTTCTGGGGATTTTACATAACAGTCTGGCAGCAGAGTTCTGAACAACCTGCAATCTACGGATGGTTGCTTTTTTTTGAGCCCAGGTAGAGTATGTTGCCGTAGTCAATCCTTGAAGTAATCAAGGCATTGACTACGGTTTTCTGAGTTGACTCTGGTAGCATCCAGCAGATCTTCTTTAGCCACTTTAGGATTGCAAACCATGTGGCTGAAGTTTTTACAGCATGTTGGTGCATATTGAGGGAGTCATCAATGATAATGCCAAGATTGCGAACCTGTGAGACAGGGATGGGGAGCGCGCCCATTTCCTTAGGCCAATGTTGGGGGCCCCACAGGTTTTTTTACAGAGAATGGTGACTTCGGTTTTCTCCCCATTTAATTTGAGGAAATGATCCTGCATTCATCCTGCTATTTTAGTGAGACCAGTTTTAAGTGTGGAGGGAGTATCGATACTCTCAGAAGAGAGGGAAAAAATCAACTGAGAGTCATCGGCATATGAATACATCAATAGGCCTGAGTCCTTGACCACCTTAGCTAAGGGACTCATGTATAGATTAAACAATAGTGGGCTGAGTATAGAGCCCTGAGGTACACCATGTTCAAAGACATGAGTGTCTGAGCAGGCAGATTGAGAGAAAACTTGGAAGGTACGTTCCGTCAGAAAGGAGATTATTTTTTTTTTATTTATTTATTTACACTTGTATAGCGCATAAATCACCCGAGTGTCTCAGAGCGCTTGTAGATTAGCCGGTTGAGTGCCGAACCACGGATGCCTAGTGCTCACAGTGTGTTAATTAATACAGTGTGGGAAACCTATCAAATGCGGCACTTAAATCGAGGAGTATAAGAGGCACCGTCTCTCCTCTGTCTAACAAGCAACAAATGTTCTCTGTGACTCCTAGTAGAGTGGTTTCTGTAGAGAATCCAGCTCTAAAACCTGATTGACGGGGGGTAGCAAGTCTTGGGCAGTAGCAAATGCCGCGAGAGTTTGATGAACATGTTTTTCTAAAATCTTAGAAAACACTGGTAAGAGAGAGATGGGTCGAAAATTGGAAGGTTGATTGGGGTCAGTACCCGCTTTCTTAAGTAGGGGATGGATCATAGCATGTTTCCATTCTGCTGGTACAGTATCCTCCTGAAGAGAGGTGTTGAGCAAGTCAATTATAATGTCAAGGGACTGAGGGCTAAGCTTTTTAAGTATTGAACAGGGTAGGGGATCATTAGGTGATCCAGATTTAATCGTATTAAGTAATTCGATTAGAACCTTGGTATTTAGTCTAGGCCAACAGTTTAGCGTACTTTTATGACACGGAGGGGGAAGTGAATCAGAGTTATTAATATAATTGTCAGGAGAGGAGGTCAATGAAGAGATTGCTAATGGAGGGCCGTCGTCCTGTGCTACAGCAATTAGAGGGCAGTCGTCCTGTGCTACAGCAATTCCTCGATATATTTTACTCACTTTTTGTACGAAAAAAGTTGCTAATGTGTCACATTGTTGTTTGTTTAATTCCGGTGGAATAGCTAATGTTTTAGATCCAGCCAGTTCTTTCACCATCTTAAACAGTGTTTTTGAGCGGTTGAGAGCCTCCGAAATGGTGGCACACACATAATCAGCTCTAGCCTTATTACAAAGGGTATGATATTTGGCTAATTTACTTTTGTATAGTTTTTTGCTACAGATGAATATCTCTTTCTCCATCGACGTTCGAAGGTCTTGCATTCAGATTTTTCTTGTTTTAATAGTTCCGTGAACCATGGGGCCGGAGGTCGCTGGCTCTTACGTTTTACTTCGGTCATAGGTAGACAAGAATCAATTGCCGTAAGAAGCCATTTCTGTACTGCCGTAGATAGCGAGTCAATGGATTGCTTAGAGCAAGGGAGATGAGAGTTTAAAAAAATGTTCAGTGTTTCAGTGTCTAATTTTTTCCAATTCCTAATTAGTTTAGGTTGATCCGGAAGAACCTGGGGCATCTGCATAGCTACCAGAAGTGAAAACCTCACCAGAAAATGATCTGACCAGCAAATGGGCAATGCAGGAAGAACCTCAATTGTCTTGAGGTTGGAAAAAATAGGGTCAAGCAAGTGACCTGCCATATGAGTAGGTCCCGAGTTTAAAACGTCTAGATTTAAAGAGGCTAGGTCGAAAATGAGCTCCGATGTAATTGTATTAATTGGATTTTCTTTTTTTTTTTTAAACCTTTATTGTGCATAAATCGCTCACAAATACGGGCCTACAACCCATCGGGCCGGCCACCACACTATAGGAGCACATAGACCAGGAAAGAAGCTCCAGCAGGTCACCACAATAACAGAAGCGGGAATTTAAGGCGGAAACCCACACGGAAACCACCACGAGCAGGATAAGAGAAGGTTGATTTTATAATAGAACAGGGAGTATAGCAGGAAAATGGCAGTCATTAGGGTCCAAAAGTCCATGGCGGGCCGCTAGCAAGCAGTAATACAAAACACAGGAAGATTCAAGAAGAACAGCTACATTTTAGCAAAGGCAAAACGTGAGTCCCACATCAGTAAGCAATGCCAACCGCTGCCCAGCGCTCACCCACCACTACAAAAACACACATCAGTACTTAGAACGGGAAACAGGATTGCAATACAAATAGCCACCCGCTACAGCAACCCAAGAAAGGGAAAAAAAGGGGGGGAAAAAAGGGGGAAAGGACGTCAAAGAAAAGGGGGAAAGAAAGGGGGAAGAAAGAACGCGGCACCACAGCATGCGCCCCATGGCAGGCAAAGCACTCAAAAATGGTCCGGCCCATGGAACCAAAGGAAACAGGAGTAATGGATGCGCAGTGAACAGTGACAACAGGGAGACCAGAAGGCCCACGCTAGCAAAAAACACCCCAGGAGGCCTACATGCAGACACCGCGTCCAGAAAAAGGGATACATAAGAGCCATAGAACCAAAAAATAAGAAAGAAAAAAAAAAAAAAACAGACCCCCCCCCCCACCCTACACACCCCACCCTGCACCCCTGCAGAAGGCTACGGCCTACCCCCCCAGCAGCGTGCCTGTCGCCCTAACCGGAAACCCGAAATATAGAAGAGTTAAAAAGTAAGGAAAGAACCATAAAGACAAAAAGAGAAGAAGGGAAAAAGGGAAAAAACCAGTGAGAGAGGAGCCACATAATCAAAACTATCTGCTCCCACCTCCCCGTCCGAACACACTCTGAGCCCACGAGAAGATAGTTAACGCAAAGATCAGGCACCAGGAACATAAAGGAGAATCAAGCATAATCGTACAGTCGCAAGCTGGTCATCCGGCCACACCACTAAGTAATAGTCCGCCGATGCAAGTTCATCTCAACCCTGTCCTATTAATTGGATTTTCTAAGTGTAGGTTGACATCCCCAATAAGGGAGAAATTGGCAGCCTTCATCACTAACGGGCTGATTATTTCCGGGAGGGCAGTTGCCCATGCTGTAGCGGAGCCCGGTGGACGGTAGACAAGAAGACCAGAAAACACAAAGTTAGGGGAGAGGGCAAGCTTAAATATAGCACCTTCACAAGTGGAGCTAACCAAAGGAGTGAAATCACAGTTATACTCTTTCTTAAAAACAATAGCAATCCCACCTCCTGTTTTATTAATGCGATCGTTCCTTACTATGGTATAGTGAGCTGGCACAGCCACCGCAATATCTGGGCCAGAGCTCTCCTGTAACCAGGTTTCTGTAAGAAAGAGGGCATCCGGTTTTTTATCTATTAGTAAATCAAGGATCTCAAATTTGTGTTTGGGTAACGACCTGCAATTTAAGCTAAGGAAAGAAAAAGTTTTACTTTGGGGTTGATATTGAACGCTCTTTATGTTCTCTCCATTCATAGTAAATCCGCAATTCGAACAGGGTAAAATTTCGTCCTCCAGATGTAGCTTTTTACAATCCGGTATAAGTGGGTTCTTTAATGCCAAGAGCTGCTCGGAATTATACCTGAACGATGGATGATGGCTATTAGGGGATGGATGGATGGCTAGAGTCTTTACTTCTGCCTGATTATTTACAACGTTAGTATCAAAGGGAGTAAAACCAGGGTCTCTGGCCCCGGGCCCGGTCCAGGCGCGGACGGGCACAGACGGGCTTACCTTAGGCGCGCCCGCTGCGCACGTCCGCTGCGCATCCTGGGTCCGGTGTAGATTAAGGCCTCGGGAGACTACCAGCTCCGCCGGGGCTGTGTGCTGATTGGCTCGCAATCAGCCAATCAGCGGGGGTTATGGGCGAAGTTCCCCAATGGTGGCTGCCACGTGAACAAACTGCGTGTGAGCCAAGGGGCGAGTGCAAGAGGAAGTGAGGACAATCGTGATTGCAATAAAAGGTTTAGTTTAAAAAATAATTCTAGCGAATTCCCCCCAGCAAATTCCCTTCAATAGTATTCAGCAAGGAGCAGCACCGACTAACGTGTCGCCCTTTTCAGGCCTCGGGAGACTACCAGCTCCGCCGGGGCTGTGTGCTGATTGGCTCGCAATCAGCCAATCAGCGGGAGTTATGGGCAAAGTTCCCCAATGGTGGCTGCCACGCGAACAAACAGCGTGTGAGCCAGGGGCTAGTGCAAGAGGAAGTGAGGACAATCGTGATTGCAATAAAAGGTTTAGTTAAAAAAATTATTCTAGTGAATTCCCCCCAGCAAATTCCCTTCAATAGTATTCTGCAAGGAGCAGCACCGACTAACGTGTCGCCCTTTTCAGGCCTCGGGAGACTACCAGCTCCGCCGGGGCTGTGTGCTGATTGGCTCGCAATCAGCCAATCAGCGGGGGTTATCGGCAAAGTTCCCCAATGGTGGCTGCCACGCGAACAAACAGCGTGTGAGCCAAGGGGCAAGTGCAAGAGGAAGTGAGGACAATCGTGATTGCAATAAAAGGTTTAGTTTAAAAAAGAATTCTAGCGAATTCCCCCCAGCAAATTCCCTTCAATAGTATTCAGCAAGGAGCAACACCGACTAACGTGTCGCCCTTTTCAGGCCTCGGGAGACTACCAGCTCCGCCGGGGCTGTGTGCTGATTACAAGCACCAAAAGCGTAAATAGTAGATACAGTTCTTCCATAGTGCTAAAGCAGTGTATATATGCATGCATAAAGACAAGGAAGTAATCTGGCATACTCCTACTATGCAAAATCCTACTATACGTGTGTGTGTGTGTGTGTAGGTGTAAAGCCTAGAATCCCCCCAAGGGACGATTAAACCCTATTACCTGGCAGGAGCGAATGTAATATCCCGTCTTGGTCCTGAACTGGACACCCCCTTACCGCGAAGTCAAACCGTTGCATGGTGAAGTCTCAGCACGCAAGGACCCTCATGTCAGCTGAAGGGCCTCCTATAATAGAAAACAGCCTTGTGATGTGCATATATCAGTGATGTTATGGATATGTAGGTAGCTCTGTCACCCCGTGGATGAAGATAGAAACAACATTAGTACATACTACGTGGAAGGGCCTTGTACATGATGTTCGGGCATCGTGATAATGTGCGAAGCTAGATGTGTACACATAGGAGTTTCAGAGAAGCTAATCCAACATTGTTGTACACGCAAATATGTTCAAAAGGTCACCGTAGAAATGTTATTGTGAAAGCTAGGACAATGTAAGAATTGAGCTGCTTCCATACATGGGCCTAGCACGGACACCTAACACCCCCTCCTCATACTAAGGGTCGATATATAAAAGCTATCTAAAAGCCAACAGGCCATAATAAAATTGGACTAAAAAAGTCTAAAACTACTTTTAAAATCATCTAAAAGCAAGCTTCCCTTTAAAATAGTCCTAAGAAAGCCTTAAAAGTCATTATAGTATTTGGAATCTCAAGCACTCAGAAAGCCATGGTGCCTAGAAAATTAAAGCAAATGCTGCTTTGATTCAGTTTGTTTAAACAATTTACCAAACGATTCCCACCACACGGAAAGGCCAATTGTTTGTTTTCTGAGTGGTAGATGCAACATTGCTGTTGCCCACAACTGTAGACAGTGGTCCCAGAAGTGCACATTGAAGCATGTTTATGAAGCAAAGGTGATTCCATCCGGTTCCCACAGTAGCCGCTGAGGGAGGAAATGCATTCTGTAAGCATATCATTGAGCCGGTGTCTGTTTCACTAGGAGCCAAAGCATCCCAGGGTGGCTCGAAGAATGCATTCATCAGCAATGGAATACACTGGGGACAATTCCCATGGGCCTTTAAAGGGTCCGTCGGTACATCAATGGCCAGTGATGCAACTAATTGTGGTACTAGGCATAGATTCAATATGCATGTGTGGCTGCAAAGCAGGAAGTGGAATATACGTTGTACGCAGTGAAGCCAAACAGGCCTGAAGGACTAGAACCAGTGCTCATTTAGTTCTCGAAGCTGAGGTGTGCCAAAGCAGTGTACCATGCGTTCACGGCACTGCAGCACAAGCAGTGCTATCTCAATTCCTGGTTGAACTGGGATGTCTATTGCAGAGCAGAAAAAAAAAAGTCAGAATTCCCATCACAAGTAGCAGGACAAGCAGAAGCCCTCCAAAAACGCTTCTCAATACAGAGTGTATAAAAGATGGTATAATTCCAAAAATCGTATGAAAGGTGACAGCTAGTCCAGAGCCAACACATTTTTAAAAAAGTGCACTATTCCCTTTGTATCAGACATATTAAAGATATGGTGAACCAGCTTCCCAAAATGCAGCAGGAAGTTAGTGTGGAGTAGTGTCTACATCTCAGATGAGGACCTTGCAACCTGGAGATCGAACTTCTCTCTGGCCGAAGTTAAGGCTGCATCCTTTTGAAAAAGCATAGCTTTCAGTTTGCTCAGGGAATCAAAGCGTATGTTGGAAACCTTTATTGAAGGCCATAGCATTGCCTCCCTAACTGAGCGTGCAGATGGAAACACTACTTGTGTGCAATAAGTGACTATGGAATTAACCGTCACCAGATAAGCAATGCTCGGTTTCATTCCACAGCAACTTTTATCTGAAAGAGACACTTTAGTGATAAATTCTTTACCTTAGAATATCCCCAGGCATCAGACTGGATCTGGAAAGTTTTTTGTCAGCAGTACCCCTGCGCGTCGGAAGGTGGCATCGTGCGGCTCCACAACAGTCGTAGACGGCGAGATGATGTCACAGTAAATACTTAGGCGCCACCCATGCGCGCTGACATTAGTTCTTTCTTTTTCCGCACCAGCAAGCGCAGATCCGGTTAGAGCATGTACCCTAGTCACTTATTTACTATCTTTTTGAGACTTTTTGTCTTTTACTTTTGAGTCTTTGACTCCTGGTGCCACGTAGGGAGGCCTGAGTTTAAGACCTGCGGAGCCTGTCGCTGCACGATGTCGGTGGCCGACCCCCCATGGCGTCTGTCTCTTCTGTCTGGAGCACGACCATGACTCCCGGTCATGTTCCGACTGTCTGGCCATGGCTCCGAAGGCCTTACGGGAGCGGTCCCGTAAGCTGTTAAGAGACCCGGCAGTCGTCTCTGTGCTGTTCAAAGTCCAGGGGTCGATTGAGGGACTGATTACGGAGCCATCATCATCGCTCTTCGGGGTCGAAGTCTTCACACTCTGAATCGGGTAAGAGACGACATAAGAAGTCGAAGAAGCATTTCTGCTCTCAGACGTCCCCCCGCCGGTCTCCAGATGTGGACGAGCGGACCAAGGATCCCACCCCCGCGGCTCTTTTGGAGCCTGAGTTCCACAGCCTACCCCCCCTATCCAGGTCTGTCGGCGACTCCTGCCCAGGTACAAGAGTCTCTTGCAGCCATGGACCGCCTGTTCAGGCCTCGGGATCCCGCCGGTACGTCTTCAGGCCCCGCGGTACCAGTTGAGGACCCTTCCTTTGCCATCGGCTCTGCTGGCGGCGCCGGCTCCACCCGCGTTTCTGATTCCTGCACCGCAGTGGGTTCCGTTCGTCCTGCCTTTGCCCGGTTCGGCAAGAAACTTTTTTCATCTGCCAGTTTAGGGCTGCGGTCGGTGAACACTGGTTGCCTCTTGGGCCGCTAATCCCACGCTGTATGGGACACGATTGCGCAGGTGTTGCCTCAGTGTCTGGAGGAGGTTCGGACAGTGCTTTCCCAAGCTGTTGCTGAGGGGAAAGATGCAGCAAAGTTCGCCATCAGGTGTGGACTGGACACCGCGTACTCACTGGGTAGGGCGATCTACATGACAGTAGGCCCTCCGTCGCTGCGCCTGGTTGTGGTCCACTGGTTTCTCAGGGGATGTACAAAGTTCTCTTATAGACATGCCTTTTGATGGCACTCGCCTGTTTGGCGATAAGGCAGATAGTGCGCTGGAGCGTTTTAAGGACACCAGGGCTATGGCCAAGTCCTTAGGTCTCTCCACCATGCTCCCGGCCACGTCTGCTCTTTGTTTCTTTCGTGGCCACGGAAGGGGTGCCCCTACACATTCGTTCAGCCACAAGCCTGTGCAGAACCAACCTCAGCCTAGCTGTGGACGTGGTTCCCGCAGCGGTGGAACAGGGGGCCTGCGTGCAGGTCAGTCCTCCTCCATTCCCGCACCATCTGTCTCAAAGCTTTCCTAGTCCGAGCTTTGGGGCACACCCCAGACTGGTGGTAGGCAGGATTCGTCATCACCTTCCCCACAGGCGTTCAGTTACCTCAGACAGGTGGGTGCTGCAAATCATCCGAAGGGGCTGCTCCCTCCCCTTCTACACTGCCCCTCCAGCCGTGCCACCTCAGTACAACCGCATGTGGGGGGATCATTTTGCGCTTCTCCAGCAGGAAGTCACAGCCCTCTTGGCCTAGGGGGCCATCAAGCGCATTCTTGGGCCAGAAGTAGGACGTGGTTGTTATTCCCACTACTTTCTGGTCCCAAGAAGGAACAAGCATTAGAAATGCAATCGGGCTCGGATTTATTTGAGTTTGAGCTAATGGCATTGTAAATGCCAATGTCTTTTTGCCATGTGTTATGGAGTGTGTGCATGTGGTGTGTAGTGGAAGTATCTTGGTTGAATTGTAATTTTACCAATGGTGGCATGCTGTGCTTTATATGAATATGTTTAAAAGTAAAGTGTACCATACTGCGATTGCTTGGTGGAAAAGTGCACTGCCGGCTGGAGGTGTGTGTGCCTGGTGGAAGGGTGCACTGACGGCTGGTGGGTGTGTGCTTGGTAAAAGCGTGCACAGATGGATGATGGTTGTTGGTGTTTGTGCATGGTGAAAGCATTCATTGACGGCTGGGGGTGTGTTGTTGTGTGTGTTGTTTTCTGTGTGCTGGTGAGTGTGTGGTGGTGAGTCTGTGGGGGTGAGCCTGGGGAGTGAGTGTGGTGGTGAGTGTGTTGTGTTGAGTGGTGACAAGTGTGTGGTGTTGAGAGACTGAGGTGTGTGGTTTGTGTGTGCGTTATGTGTGTGTGGTGTATGTGTGTGTGTGTGGTGTTTTCTGCACACTCACACACTGCCCCTACACATTCACACACTGCTCACCCGCACACTCCCAATGTCACCCTGCATAGTCACACACTGTTTACCCTGCACACTCATTCTGCACACTCACACAATGTGCACCCTGACACACTGTCTCTGCAGTCACTCTGCACTCACTGTCACTCTGCACTCACTGTCACTCTGCACTCACTGTCACTCTGCACTCACTGTCACTCTGCACTCACTGTCACTCTGCACTCACTGTCACTCTGCTGTCACTCTGCACTCACTGTCACTCTGCACTCACTGTCACTCTGCACTCACTGTCACTCTGCACTCACTGTCACTCTGCACTCACTGTCACTCTGCACTCACTGTCACTCTGCACTCACTGTCACTCTGCACTCACTCTGCACTCACTCTGCACTCACTCTACTGTCACTCTGCACTCACTGTCACTCTGCACTCACTGTCACTCTGCACTCACTGTCACTCTGCACTCAGTGTCACTCTGCACTCACTGTCACTCTGCACTCAGTGTCACTCTGCACTCACTGTCACTCTGCACTCACTGTCACTCTGCACTCACTGTCACTCTGCACTCACTGTCACTCTGCACTCACTGTCACTCTGCACTCACTGTCACTCTGCACTCACTGTCACTCTGCACTCTACAGTCACTCTGCACTCTACAGTCACTCTGCACTCTACAGTCACTCTGCACTCTACTGTCACTCTGCACTCTACTGTCACTCTGCACTCTACTGTCACTCTGCACTCACTGTCACTCTGCACTCACTGTCACTCTGCACTCACTGTCACTCTGCACTCACTGTCACTCTGCACTCACTGTCACTCTGCACTCACTCTGCACTCACTCTACAGTCACTCTGCCCTCACTGTCACTCTGCACTCACTGTCACTCTGCTGTCACTCTGCAATAACTGTCACTCTGCACTCTACAGTAAAGTAAAGTAAAGTAAAGTCCACATTTGTAAAGCGCACAATCACCCGTAAGGGTCTCTAGGCGCTGGGGGCCGTCGGGAAGATTAAGCGAGCTATTGCCCAGAGTCACATGGTGCTGGGCTAACCTGCCGCCGGAGCCGGGGATCGAACCGTGGTCCCCAGATTCCAGCGTCAGTCGCCCTGGCCGCGGCGCCACACCTCTTCCTCACAGTCACTCTGCACTCACTGTCACTCTGCTGTCACTCTGCACTCTACTGTCACTCTGCACTCTACAGTCACTCTGCACTCACTGTCACTCTGCACTCACTGCCACTCTGCACTCACTGTCACTCTGCACTCACTGTCACTCTGCACTCACTGTCACTCTGCACTCACTGTCACTCTGCACTCACTGTCACTCTGCACTCACTGTCACTCTGCACTCACTGTCACTCTGCACTCACTGTCACTCTGCACTCACTGCCACTCTGCACTCACTGCCACTCTGCACTCACTGCCACTCTGCACTCACTGCCACTCTGCACTCACTGTCACTCTGCACTCACTGTCACTCTGCTGTCACTCTGCACTCACTGTCACTCTGCTGTCACTCTGCACTCACTGCCACTCTGCACTCACTGCCACTCTGCACTCACTGTCACTCTGCTGTCACTCTGCACTTACTGTCACTCTGCGCTTACTGTCACTCTGCGCTCACTGTCACTCTGCACTCACTGCCACTCTGCCCTCACTGCCACTCTGCACTCACTGTCACTCTGCACTCACTGTCACTCTGCACTCACTGTCACTCTGCACTCACTGCCACTCTGCACTCACTGTCAATCTGCACTCACTGCCACTCTGCACTCACTGTCACTCTGCACTCACTGTCACTCTGCACTCACTGTCACTCTGCACTCACTGTCACTCTGCACTCACTGTCACTCTGCACTCACTGCCACTCTGCACTCACTGCCACTCTGCACTCACGGTCACTCTGCACTCACGGTCACTCTGCACTCACTGTCACTCTGCACTCACTGTCACTCTGCACTCACTGTCACTCTGCACTCTACAGTCACTCTGCACTCTACAGTCACTCTGTACTCTACAGTCACTCTGCACTCTACAGTCACTCTGCACTCTACAGTCACTCTGCACTCTACTGTCACTCTGCACTCACTGTCACTCTGCACTCACTGTCACTCTGCACTCACTGTCACTCTGCACTCACTGTCACTCTGCACTCACTGCCACTCTGCACTCACTCTGCACTCACTCTGCACTCACTCTGCACTCACTCTGCACTCACTCTGCACTCACTCTGCACTCACTCTGCACTCACTCTGCACTCACTCTGCACTCACTGTCACTCTGCACTCACTGTCACTCTGCACTCACTCTGCACTCACTGTCACTCTGCACTCACTGTCACTCTGCACTCACTGTCACTCTGCACTCACTGTCACTCTGCACTCACTGTCACTCTGCACTCACTGTCACTCTGCACTCAGTCTGCACTCACTGTCACTCTGCACTCAGTCTGCACTCTCAACTCTGAAACTGCACTCTCAAATCTGAAACTGCACGCTCAACTCTCAAACTGCACTCTCAACTCTCAAACTGCACTCTCAACTCTCAAACTGCACTCTCAACTCTCAAACTGCACTCTCAAATCTCAAACTGCACTTTCAACGTGCACTCAACTCTCAATCTGCAATCTGCACTCTCAAACTGCACTCTCAATCTGCACTCTGCACTCTCAAACTGCACTCTCAAACTGCACTCTCAAACTGCACTCTCAAACTGCACTCTGATTCTGCACTCTCAAACTGCACTCTGCACTCTCAAACTGCACTCTCAACTCTCAAACTGCACTCTCAAACTGCAGTCTCAACTCTCAAACTGCATTTACAAGTTGTGAAATGATTTCTTTGGCAGACTGTTCTAAAAACGACATAATCAAAGTATGTGTTCCGAGTTGCTAGACTTGGGGAGTTCTACAAACTTTCCTACCAATGTTCTTTACTTTATAAAAAATAAAAACAATAAACTTAGCACACTTCCTCTTTTGCCATCGCGCAAACGCTGCAACTAGCAGGATACCTAGATTCCATTCGGGGTTTCTCCCAGAGCTCGGAAGAATAGAATTTAAGTCAAGAACGGAAATCTACTTCTGCTGCTCCGCCTTTCAGCACGGTTATTTGCAGAACCAGTTCTTTGAATGTATATTTCACAGGCGAACAGATGTTTTGCAAAACGTGTAAATAAAATGTTTGACCTATTTTGTTTAAATGCTATTATTTTATAACTGTTTTGTGGGGTTGGAGTTGGGGGGGGGGGTGCTATGCAACAATCATGCGTGTGAACACTAGCTTTGGGGTTTGCATTGTTTATGGTGAAAAAGGATGTTGTGGAAAAATGCAGGCTCCCATTTCTTTTGGGCAAAAAACAGCTTATCCTCAGTTGTAGCGAGTTTTACACGTTTATGAGATGTACACGTATTTGTATATATGATATTCTTTGCCCCAAAGCATTGCCAAGCATGTCTACAATACAAGAGCGCACAAGAAAATAAAGGAATATACAAGCTATTGTAAGACCTTTAGCTTGGAACTTCTACAATGCTTTATGTGTCATTTGTTCGAACACTTTATTGAAAAGAAATATACGTTACAAGAAAAGTAAAGTTCTGTTATTACACCAGGACATTTTTATGAATCACAACTTTGACCTGCACCGATTTTTGCTTTTTAAAATAAATTCATGGATATATATATATATATATATATATATTATACGAACGTGTTACACATATTTATTTTTGAGACATTTAAATTGTGCCAGGACAGGTTTATAAAGACAACGTTAATTACTGGCTGGCAGCAATAAAAGGAGAGAAAAATAATTACGCAGATATGTATGTAGAATATTAGAAAAAGCAGGGAGTTTGTTAAAGCCGCTTTCTGCAAAGTACAGCTGACAGTGGCATTGGCTGGAAGGAGAATGCACCCGTTTGTTTACCTTCCATGAATAGAACGTTGAAGAACCAATTGCCAATGGTAAAGCTAAGTAAGTGGTACGGGTCTGTAATTATGCCGATGAAACCTTAACATGGATCTGTGAAATATTTCCCATATTACACCAGTCTCCGTGAAATGTATTTTGTACGCCACCACATCCACTGTATTTCATATTGTGAGCAGTCTGCAAGTCACAAGTTGAATGTCAGTAAGTTCGCACTGCGGTTTATCCTTATAAAGTCGATAGAATCTGAGCTGGTCACGTAATGGTAATCAGCAGTCTTTTTACTATATCTATAGCACAGCGAAGCTGCGGGCCTTTAGAAGAAGGCGATGTATACAAACTGAATTACTGTTGTAAACATTACTCGCGGAATGAAGGATGTTTTCTATGTTAGCATGCCACACAGGCTTGCCTGGTTTTCAAGCCCTCATTAGTCCAAATTATGTTGCATTAAGGGCTCATTGACACGGGTGTAGTCTTTCTCCTCACAGTGAGCGCAGAGTGCACCAAAATGCATTAGTGACATGCTGGCTTTTATATACCCTCTCTGGAGCATTTTCAAAATTATAAACAATATTTTGCATTCCTCAGCCGGCTGCTGGTGCCAGCTTTCATTGCACATACCTGCAGGCGCTGTTTTCAGTAACTTGCGTTTAGTAACGCCTCCACTGTGAGAAGAAAAGCTACTGTAGTTGCAATATATATATGCATTATAATTAATACAGAGATATTTTTTCAGAGAATATGTTTTGTTTTTACTGCCAAACAAACTTGTTTTAAGCACATCCCATTATCCGGTTATTACATTTGGAAACAGTGAAAAACGGGGACAACTGTTGAAGTCTTATTTTATTGTTGCACAACATTGAAGGCCCTTGTCTTTCGACACTTCAGAGCGGCTTGTTCTGCCTGGGGTTACTTGCTATACCCCTGAGCCCTCTGACGTACATTTCTGATGCGTGGTAACTTAATTTGCCTGGAGGTTAAGTGTGGTTCGTGCCATATCCAGATTTCTATTGTTATATGGCGTTGAACTTCCGTCTTGCTTTGTTGGACATCAACTTACACTTGAGCGTAGCATGCTCGGCCAGCCCGCCGTGGGCAGGCCCCGCGGAGGGGGATGTTGACCAGCAATACAAAAAAAACAATATTTTGGTTACATGTGTGCGTGCTTGCTGCTTCAATCTTGCTTCAATTGCCCTCATCAGCCCGCACCTTGAAAAACAGCAGGTCTTGCTAACCACCTACCCCTCCACCAGACAGACACTTGTCTGGACGGACAAACAGTCCTACGGAAAGACAGACGGGCAGATTGGTGCAAAGCAATTCGCCTTATGCAGGAAACTTCCTTTTCTGGTTAAGCATCAGTGCTTAATTTGTGCCGGTGCTTAGCACCGGCACTAATTTATCAGGGCCGGGTCTACATAACACCACCTGTCTGCAAATGACAGCACGTCATATGGCAGTGTGAATGTGGCGTTGCTGTAAACTAGACAGTTTTAAAAAATTAATTTACCTCAGTGACTCGGCGCATCAGACACTGGCCAGACATTCAGACTCATAATGTATTCGGTGCGGGTGAAGTCAATGAATGAATCCAATATATATATTCAGATCCACACACACAGTGATTCAGTCATGACGGTCACGATGCGCATTTTGAACTTGCTTTTGTTTAGGCAGCAGCTCCTGCCGCTGGGCGGGACACTGATTGGACAGGGGGGTTTTGATTGGGGTCTGCAGCGGAAGCTGTGCGGAAGGCAGCGTATGTCGATTTTTTTTTTCAAGATGCCACTCCTTGCACGCACCACGCCTCGAGTCGCTAGCAGTTGCAGTGGTTAGCCCAGCCCCGAGATCGAGTTTAGGCAGAAGCAGCAGGCCTACGCCGCCTATCGAATAGAGGCATGCAGGCAAGGCGGCCACCCACCACTACGAGTAAATGTAAGTAGCAGCCATAACCCACTAACAACTCTGCTCATTTTTTTCCCCTTTGGCGTGGAGGCTCGTGGGTGGCGCGACGTGACAGTTACCGGCGTGGTAGCTTCGGCTCCACCTAATGTCCGGCTGGGTTAAGTTAATGCCCCTGAACTGGCCCCTGCCGTTCTTCCAGTTTTTTCCTGCCCTGGCCCGGGAAGTGGAATTTAACTTTCACATGATCAGGTGCCCCGTGGGTATCGTGTGCAAGTAAAATGCCACTGCCCGACCCGGAGAAGGCTGTAAAACGTCAGGGGCCAGTGCAGGGCCTTTAGTTTAACTTAACCTCAGCCGTGCTCCAAACTCATAGCAATAAAATAAGTAGGGTAAACATTGTAAAATGCTAATAACCATTCAAGAGCAGACTGGAAATCTGAGGAAGGAAGGCAGTTCAAAAGATTCCCCTTGTTTGTAAATAAAATCCGCGTCCTCAAGACGCGGCTGCAGTCGCCACCGGTCCAGCCAGTGTTCCCAGCTAACATCCGGTCCTGCCACACTCCTCCAAGGTAATGGGGCCCAGCAAATATCCAGAAACACCTTCGACACTTGTCAAGGCTGGCAAAGAGAAACCGGGCCTTAGACACACCACAAAAACACCTGGGCAAGGGCTCGCACTGGAAAGTAACATATGGATGAATAAAGACTCGAACAAAAAAAGTATTGGAATTATAAAGGGAAACAAGCACCTTAGCAGAGCGAAGGGAAAATGCAAAGCCCATAGAATGTTCCAAATGTTAGCAAGAACTACCAGAGGCGGCGTTAGGGCAAACATGTCTCCGCAACATTCAGTCAAAAAAAAACACCCTGCAAACCAGATTGCCACTTCTGTCTGGCCCACACATATACATCGTATTGTATTGCATTGCATTTCGACATTTATTTAGCGCTTAGTATCCCCATGTCTGGCGCTGAAGTGTGTGCCTGCATGGGTAGCACGCTACACTGTGTATATGTAACATCGCAGGGTGCAGGCAGAAGGTAATTGCGTATATCCAAAGCCAATATGAAAATTTCGACTTTTATAGGATTTTTTTAAAGCTGCACTGTGATGGAACACTCTCCCACGTAACAGCACGGCCACACATTGTTTTTATTAGCAAACTTTAACTTTAATCAGCTTCCTTGTGGCCAGTCAGAAGTGCGAATAAAGAGACTACACCCAGGAAACAATAAAAAAAACACTACGAAACATAGGGACCCAAAACACGTGCATTACTTAGCTGGTTAGATATCTGGGGGGGGGGCGGTTTGGCGCCTGATACAGAGATCTACTGGCAACTGACAGTGTTGAATAGCTTGAAGGCCAACTCAGTCTTTTATCCTTCATGGGTCGATAAGATGAATGCTATTGAAATGTGTTACTAAGAACTGCTTAGACGTGGCAAGAGACCGTTCAGTCGGGTGTAAATGGTCACTGATTTTATTATCTAATGTACGTGAGAAGAGTCGACCACATCAAGGGGCCTCAAGTGCAGCGGACGTTCGTAGCAGCTGTTTGCGGAGTAATCACACGAGCCGAGGTGTGGTGGGGTGGCCGGTGGACTCTCAGATCCTGCCGCCTCCTTTCTCCGGGTTTATCATGCCTTGACATGTCGATGGCGTGCGAGTTTACTCGGTGGCTGTGATTTCACTTTCGATGCAGATGTTTCAGGCGCCAGGCATCTCGCCATCTATTTTCACCACTTGCACCCCCTAAGATACTGCAGGGGGCTTCCCCAGCCAAACTCTTTTCCTTTGATTATTAATGTCATGGCCACGTCAGTTCTTGCCCCCTGCTGACCTCTTCGCATTTAAATTATCTTTAGTGTGATTGTAACTGTCCCAACACCCAAACTTCAATCTCTGACTCCTCCACACTTATTTCCCAAATCCAATCCACTCTTAAAGACAAAAAATACCTTTAATGTGTGGACAAGGAACTTGAAATACACAAAAAGAGAACCGCCGCCCACGTCATCACATTAGGGGCAGTGTGATACGAAAAACATAGTTTACAACCCGAAACCCTGCCTTCCCGAAAAATGGACATAGATCAGATTAAAACTAAGGCTTCCTGGTTTACAATTAAAATAAGTACAGAAACATAAGTAGGGATGAAAAATATGTTATTGTCACTTTGTGAATTTAAGCCACCGCCACTCCTTTCATAGTATTCCCCACCTCGACCTTTAATAGCACTGACCGCAGGCTTCTGAGAAATCTTTAGCACCGGCACTTCTTATTTTACAAATTAAGCACTGTTAAGCATTAACTGCTTTCCAGGCAGATCCTTCAGGCTGTTGGAAACCCGGATTTTATCTGCGGAATGCACTGCTAACCTGCCCCAGTAAACGCGCATCCCCTGTGTTGCTACAGAAATTCAGCCATAAAAACTGTCTGCTGAATAGCGCATTTGCATATTCGGAATGCAGTGCTATAAACCAGGCAGAGGGGCTGCAGCAGCCACTGCACAGAAGTAAAACACTGGAGCCGAATCCCCGGTCTGCTGGGCGGATTTCCCTTCAGCCTCTTTAAAACACACGCCAATAAATCTGTGGATGAAACTGAGATTAAAAGAACAGCCCATGTCTTGTTCTTGAACTAATGAAGCCCTTTCCCGGCCTGGCATGCAGCAGCTGCGCGCAGAGCGCTGCTGAATTGTGAACGCGCCCGGCCATCTGGATTCACTAATGGAGGCACCCTGACAGCTCCTAATTATAATTTATGTACTTCTTTGCGCAAGCACGCACGAAATATGCCCAAAATGGCGGAACAAAACTACATTTACCCTATCACTTCAAGCCTATTAAAACGAAAACACAAGGAAGACGAATCACTAGCCAGATGACAGAAAACGCTAAGGAATGTCTGGAATTCCTCTCACCAAGGCCCTTCTTCTTCTTCTTCTTCTTTTTTTTCTTATAACATTAGGATCTCGAAACTCCTCCCCCAGGGGGAGGAGTCCGAGCCCTAAAAAGGGGGCCTGCGTCCCATCTTGGACCACAGGAACATCAACCACTTCCTCCGGAAAGAGAAGTTGAAGATGTTGACTCTAGCTCAGGTCTTGGCTGCCCTCGACCCTGGAGACTGGATGGTAGCGTTGGACTTGCAGGGCGTCTATTTTCATATCCCCGTCCTGCCAGCTCACCGGCATTACCTGCGGTTCACGGTAGGCAAAGAGCACTTTCAGTTTGCTGTGCTCCCCTTCAGCCTTACCATTGCCCCTCGGTGATCGCGAAAGTGATTGCGGTTGTCGCAGCTCATCTGCGCAGATCAGGAGTTCCAGTCTTCCCCTATCTCGAAGACTGGTTGTTGAAGGCGGGCTCACCCCAGGCAGTCGTCTCCCACCTCCAGACTACAGCCGACCTCCTGCATTTGCTGGGTTTCTCCATCAATGTGCCAAAGTCGCACCTGAGTCCCTCTCAGAAGCTCCCCTTCATCGGAGTGGTTCTGGATTCGACCCAGTTTCGGGTTTATCCTCCCGAGCAGCAAGCCCGGGATATTCAGGCTATGATTCTGATCTTTCAGCCACTATCCCTTGTTTCGGTCAGGATAATCCTCCAACTCCTGGGCCTCATGGACTCCTGCTAGTGTGACATGCCAGATGGCATATGCGGGCTCTGCAGTGGGACCTGAAGTTCCAGTGGGCACAGCATCAGGGCAACCTGTCCGATCACGTCCAGATCTCGGAGGGCACTGCACGACAATTGCAGTGGTGGCTCACGAATCATGATTGGGTCAATGGCAGATCCCTCTCCCTTCCCCCAACCGGAGCACCCAGCGGTGACGGATGCGTTCCTCCTGGGATGGGGCGGCCACATGGTGTTGTGTAGCATTTTAGAATCCAAGCGTAATTTAACGATTCATGCCCTTATATAGGTATAATTTACATTGCCCTTATATAGGCATAGAAATCATGCCCATGTTTAGACATAACCCATCCAGTCCAAATACAGGCATGGCTACTTCCACTAGTTCCAAAAAGCCACAACGATTTCTTGGAAAAAACTCCTCCAGCAGTCAGGGACATCCCCTTGTTTGAATATTGATTTGTCCTAGAAATCAAGTGGAGTTTTCAAAGAACTACCATTCCCTCGGGATTCTTTGATGATGTTATTATGTCCGACTTTACGATTAACAAGGCACCTTCAAGGTATAAATATCCCTACACTTGCCCTAGCAAACATACTGTGGTTCGGAGCGGCTCGACTATCTACTTGCCCGACGCAGCTTGCTACAGCAAGTGCCAAAGGAAGCCGACCCTCCAGCTGACGCACTGACAGAGAGGCTGCAATTCTCCCTGCGGGAACAGTGCGTGGATGCCTTCGGACTTCAAGATGTGTTCGTCTTGTGGACGCTTGATGTTGGCGATGGACCCTCACCTCATTTGCATGTGGTGCTTGGGGGAGGATCACTGCTCCACTGATTGTGAGGCGTGCCAACGGTTGAAGCCGAAGTTGCGGCGGGAACGCTGGATTAAACTTCTCTTGGCTCGCATGTCCAGATCGGCTTTGTCTCCTCTGCTTCTGCGGAAAGTTTTCGGAGCGGCCGTCGTCGTCGTCATCCTCATCCCTCTCCTGTGCCGCAAGAGCGTCGCTCCCCTGTTGGTAAGTGGCGCAGTTTGTCCCTGAGGGCTGGTTTCCGGCCTGTTGGGGGCGTGGGCTCTCCGTGGGTCATGCGGCCCGTGTATCGTCCCACTATCCACCGTTTTCCGGTGAGGAGACGTCGAGACCCCAGATGGAGACATATGAGGTGGTTTTGCAGACTTCTCTGGCTTCTTCTCCTCCTCCTCCTCCTTCACGGGACGTCGACGGATCCCTTGCGCCATGCGGGGCCCGCGCCGACTGGTTCAGCTCCAGGCTCGGAGGATGTGGTGCCATTGGGGTGCGGCCCTTCGGGGGTCCCTCCTTCCGATCACGGCACCTCTGCTTCGCCGCAAACTTCTGCGGGAGTCTCTGGGTGTCATGGGAGGTTGCCGGGGTTTGGGTCGCATCCCGAGCCCCCCTCAGCCCTTTAGACAGGTGGCAATTCTGTATGAGGCCGAGGTGACTCCGCTGAGGCGCCAGCAACTGCTGGCCCTGGCGGCGCCACAGGGGTCAGCGGACCCCTCTCGTCCCGTCATGGGTCGAGGGTGGAGGGGGACCCCTCTTCCCTCCCGGGCCCTTCTCATCTCTCCGCGCAGGTGGCTGCCTCGCCGGAGGTCGAGCCAGCCTTGGCGCCGCCATGGGGGTTGGCGGACCCCTCTCGTCACCCCATGGGTCAAGGCTGGCAGGGAACTCCTTGTTGCTCTCCAGGTACTTCTCTTCCCTCCACGCAGGCGGCTGCCTCGTCGGAGGTCGAGTCAGCGCCATTCCGGTGCCGTCCCTTGACCACCTCGTCTCCAGCCCAGCCCTGGTCCCCTGCGCTGTGTGACGGGGTGGAGGCCTGTCTGGTGTCTCCTATGGTGTTGGACGGCGATGACGCCCTGCTCCAGGTTGTGGACTCTACAACACCGGACAGGCGCCAGGTCGTGGATTCGTCCTCGGACGCCCGCTCTTCCCCAGAGGTTGGGTGCCTGCTGGTGCCGTCCTCGCCGGAGACAGGCCGCCGTGTCGTGGCCTTCTCCCCAACGTCATTGAAAGACGGCTCCTTGCCGCGGCCATGGTTTTCGCCGGAGGAACCACAGGTCCCCCACTCTTCGGCGCCTCTTACTGCCTTTTCGGGCCTGGCCCTTTCCGGCTCCGCTTGGTTTAGGGGATGGCCGTCTTGGTTTGCAGCCGTCGCCCACGGAGGAGCTGCTCTTTCCGCCGCGGGGCCCTACGGAGGCAGGTGCGGCCTTCGCTCGCGGTTTCCATGGCTGTCGGAATTTTGCGCGTGGGAAATCCAACTCCCCATTTCCCAGCGGATCATCTTTTGGAGGTTCTTCACCAGGGCTCTGGTGGGAGGGAGCTGCTGCTGCCCGTAGAAGGTTCGCTCCATTCTTCTCTGACGGGGACTTGGAGGCGCCCCCCCCACGGGGGATCCGGTGCCCCAACACCTACTGCACTGGCACCTTCCAGCGCCGCCTGACCCAGCGTGTCTTTCCCTCCACCCCTCTCTTAGTGTCCCCCTTTTGCGGGCCGCATTTCCTTTCCTGCCATCGCTGTTGGCTCCACCTTTCCGGGAGGCCTGCTGGCTGGACTCTTGGGGCCTCAATATGTTTGCCTCGACCAGTGCGTCTCTGCGGGACCTTAACACTTTATGCGTGTTGGCTAGGGCCACATCTTGCTTGTGGGCCTCGGCAGAGTCCCTTGGATCTGCAGCTTCTCAGGAGGATGCTGGTGTTGACATGCGGTACCATGCGTTAGATGGCCAGGAGCTGGCGGCGTTTATTTTTCGCTCCGCTCTGGACATCTCGGAGCTGCTTGGTCGTGCCATGGCTTCTTCAGTTTCCCTTCGCCGCCATGCTTGGCTTCGGGACAGTGTGTTCCTGGAGAATGTGCAGGAGCGGCTGGTGGATCTTCCCTTTGATGGCACTCTCTTGTTCCATGCCCTGGTGAACTCTGCTATCCGGAGGTTCTTGGCGGTGCTTCGGCCTCCTCCTCCTGTGGGTTGGACTAGATTTTGTGAGCTATTCTTTCCTTGGGACAAGTCGCCCCCGTTGTGTGATCTGTGTGCTTCATATGCCTGAGAGTTCTCTTTGTTGGGACTGTGGCCCAGTTGGCTGCTGGCCGGCCCTTCTTGTGTGAGTGTTTTGTTGAAGATTGTTCACACCAGGTTGGCACTAAGACTAGGACTCCTGTTCTTCTCTTGGCTGCTTGACAAGCCTTTAGCAGGCTTTTTTTCCCCCCAGCTCTTTCTGTTATCCTCTGCCGCGGAAATTTCTTCCTAAGAGGGTCCCCATGTTTGGGACTAACATATCCTATGTGGGGTACTGGTAGCTGTTATATAGCTTGTAATGTGCTGGTGAGTTGTGGTCGCCTATGGGTCTCTGCTCTCCGTGGCGCTAATGTACTTGCAGGTGCAATTTCCCTGTTGCTGAATGAGAATGCCTGGGTGGCACCCCGAGGTGTCTTTCTCCGGGGTGCTGCACTGTTCGTCAAGTCTGGCCTGCTGTGCGCCGCCTGGCGTTGTGACTCTGGTTCTGCTCCCTTTTGGGTCATGTGTACGTACGCCTCTGTGGTGTGTCCGGGCCTTCTTCACCCTCATGTTCGCTGTCCTGGGGTTTGGGAGGGTTCTGGTGTTCCTCCCTCTTTCGGGCGCAGCCTTCTGGTCTTCCTCGGTGCCCTGGGCTGCTCTTCCTTCTTTCTCCCTTGTCGCCTCTGTGTTGATCTTCTTCCTCTTCCTAGCCTAACCTTGGAGGGAGGTTCTGTAGTCCTGTAAAGACGTGGGGTGCTTCGGCATCCCCTTGACTTGTTTCATCTGTTGAGTATGGATTGGCTTAGTCTTTCTCCTTTTCTTCTTCCCCTGCCCCCTTGTGAACGGGTGACGTTTTACTGTGGGGGTTCCCCTTGCCAGCGGGGACGAGTCTCCTCGCCTTGTCTGTTGGACTGGTCCCCTGTGGGGCCCTCTGTTATGTCCAGGCCAGCGAGGGACCTTTCACAGACCCTCCTTCCCCGTTGGTATGGCTAGGGTATCTATTCTACGTTAAGGAATCTGCGGTTAGTAGTCTCTATCAGATGTACGAGTTACATACCTTCGGTAATGATGTATCTGCTAGACGATTCTAGCCGCAGATTCCTTCACAGCCTGCACTTTCTCCCCGTTCTGTTAGGGCCTTTGGCTGGGTCTTCTGCACTCACCTGCTAGTGGGTGACTGTAACTTCTGTGAGTGCTTTCTTTCGCTCTTTGTTCTGTTTCTTGTTCCTTCCTCCTATTTGACACTGAGAGGATGGAGTTATAGGTTCTCCTGTTCCCCTCTGCTCTGGTCCAGGTTATGGCTTGCCTTCTCTTTCTTCCCTCCCCTCCCTCTCCCATTGGTTGCCAAGGGTTCTGGTCCCTCTGCTACCCTCTGATTTGGGGCCATTTCTCCGTGCCCTTGTTCCTTGGGGGGGGGGGGGGTTGTTGCACTCTGTGCTGGGGTTCCCCTGGAGAATTGTTGTTCCTATTTGTCTTTCCACCAGTTGTAGTCCTGCTGTATGTTGTCGTGACATTTTTGCATGTGTTCCTTGTCTCCGGAGGGGGGTTGTCTACATCCTGGTAGGGTGGCTGCTCAGGGCTGTGCTCTGTTCTTTTTTCTAAACTCTGCCTTTGGCTGCTGCAGTGTTGACACTGCTCCTTATGGTGTTTTTCATCACCATTCTTTTTCCACTTTTTCTGCCTTTCGCACACTGTTCCCATAATCCCAGAGTTTTGTCTGATGGCTCCGTGTTGTGGCGCGGAAAAGTTCTCCAAAGAGAACTGACATAGGCACGCTGGGGTGGGACTTATGTGACCTCCCTGATGTCACGTACGCCGATGGCACCTGGGTAGAGTCGCGTGATGCCGTCCCCCCAGCGCGCATGAATGCTGGGCTAAAAATTTCCAGATCCAGACTCACGCCTGGGGATAATTCTACGTTAAGGAATCGGCGGCTAGAATTGTCTCTACCAGATACATCGTTACCGAAGGTAAGTAACTCGTACCTCTGGTACACTCACGCTTTGTGGGAGATGGCAAACATAATTGTTCAATTAGAAATTATGTGGGATGTGCGGCACACCTGGGTGTATTATTGGGTATTTGCTCTGTAAGCTGTAAGTAGCTGCTTTTGGGTGCCTTCACGTGTTGTTCCCTCTGGTCCTGGGGAATAAAGTTGAATCTGAAAGAAACAGGTTAGTATTAGATTCCTTACCTTAGAATATCCCCAGGCGTCAGTCTGGATCCGGAAACTTTTGCGTAGCAGTACCCCTGCGCGTCGGTAGGCGTCGTCTGCAGGCGTCCCCTGCGGCTCCGCGTCCGTCGTCGGCGTCGTGCTGAGGAAAATTGAATTTTGCCTTGCCATGTGTCCCTACGTGTTCCCCATTATATGTTATATGTGCATGATCGATATGCATATTTACCCCCTTGCCCGAATAAAAGACGCAATTATAGTTGTGTCCAACGTTAGTATGCCAGTTATCCAGTCCTCGTGAAAGCAACGAGTATTAGGCCTATGTTGCCAACGTCTTTCCATTGTGCACGTTAAATCATCGAGTTGTCCCCGTTTCTAGGCCTCGTAGGGCCCAGACACCAGATTCAAGCTCCAGTCTCCTGAAACACTTCGAGGAGCGATGCAGCCCCTCCCGCATCCCTGACCCTTCACTTACTTCCTGCCAAGCAGCGCGGTGCCCGGCCTGGCCTGCCTGCCTGTCTGCCAAGAATATGTTATGCCTACAGTTATCAGTTCAGCTCCCCGGCTTCACATTCCTAAGCTAACGAACCGCATAAACATCTTCAGCTATAGTCTAGTCTTTCTGTCTCCATGCAAGAGAATTACTGAATTAATATTCATAGAAGATTCATAGCACACACAATACATGTAGAATATATGCATGCACCAGCCTTAGTGTCAAGTAGCCTTTGCTCTGATGACTTTTAGATTCAAACAACATGTACTCCAAACACAAGATATCAGATATGCTATAGGTACATGTCGTCCTGACATCTCAGACTTTAGTCTCCTCTTCTAGTGCCAGAAGTCAGAGCCCCCAGCTCTCCCCAGTTACACGTCATGGCCCGTTTGCGCGCACCAGTAGGTTAAAGGTTCCAGCTGCCCAGGTAGCCCCCTCCATGTATCCACCCATTTATGACACTTCTGTGACGTTTACATCACATGTTTCCGTGCACGCCTTCTTGTCACGCCCATATGTTCTTATCTTACGTTTGTCACTTGTTACGCCTACTGTATGCAATGCAATTATACTGTTTTACTATATATACTGTATGATGTTAATATGACAGCGCAAGGTTTTTCTTCCCCCTTGTGTCTGTCCCTTCCTGAGCCTTTGCAGGTGATGGAACCCGATGGTCCATTGGCTCGAGCCATCTGATTAAAGCCCATTCTGACTCAGATATCACGGATCCTGCCTCTTATTTATTGAGCTATCCTTTTCAGTTAATGCATAGAAAAATAGTACCGGTAATTAATTATTTATTTACCACATAATGGCGCCCGAACAGGAACGAGCCCCTTCCCCACGCGCCGGCGATGTAACGCAGGCCCCCTGACCCTTCTACAGCCGTGACGGAACCCTACGTGCACGTGCAGATATTTCTGCTTCAAGTCTCCCTCAGGCCCACGGAGGAGACGGAAACTGCGGTCCGGCATCCAGACGAGGCGGTGAGGAAGGCGGGTCGTCCCGACCAGAGCCCAAGCCGAGAGAGCAAGGTCCGAGGTATCCGGAGGCCCACCTGTTTCCGAAGCCCGAAGCCCGAGGCGCATGCGTAGTTCGTAGCAGTAACCAGACGTCGTAGCAGTCCAGTCCAGTCCGAGGCCTTCAGTTTGCTTCCCGGTGAGTACCGTTGCTGGGACGTATCTAGACGGGTTCATTAATTTGTGCCCGGTCCGACGGGTTTGGGTACACAGATCCGGTCAGACGTGTTCACCTAGGTGGATACTGTATGAGGTGTCTCTTTAGGAGACCGGTATGTTCTGTACTGTTTTAGCAGTGCATCCAGTAATTCTAGTAAGTCTGTTCTCGAGACGTTCAAGTATTGTGTTTTCAATGTATTAGGTAGTATCTGTTCGAACTGTTATTAATGTGTTCTTGATGTCGTGGTATGCATGATTGTTTTGCTATTCATTACTGTATCCATTGTGTATTGTGTTCAAGTTTAAGTACGGTTCAAATATGCCGCTGTTTTCGAAACTACGTCAGATAAAAACGAGAAAAGCAGTACTCGAAGAATCAGTTCCTGTCCCTCCTAGGGACAGTCCTGGACATTTCATGTATCATAAGCATGGCTTGGATGCCATACTGTATCTAGATTTATGGGTTAATTATACGAAAGATCTTGAAGAGAAATATAGATGGCCTGTATCAGGAACATGGGATGCAGAGTGCATCATGAGAGTAGAAGAAGCATTATGGAAAAAGAAAGCCAGACAATCTCAGAAAGATGCCATAGAATTATGGCGTAAAGAATCTCATAAAAGAACAGAGAAAGAATTCAGAAAAGCAGAATTAAGTAGAGAATCTTCAGAAAAAGCCCAAGAAAGGGAATTACTAGAAGAAGGTGAACGAGTTAGAGCAGAACAGTCAGACAGACAGAGAAATGCCCTTATTAAAGGTATGTATCCTCTTCTCGCAGAGGGTTTGCCGAAGGCGACCCCGGAAATATCCTGTAATTTACCGCCACCCTTGGTCCCGACTAAGCTACGTCATAAACCGACTGCAGCTGAAATTTTCCTTTCTTCCTATTTGGACGACACTGTCCCAGAATATGCTAATACGAATCCTGCACCGGTTCAACTTCCACCCCCTGTTAATGTAATTACTGTGTCTCCAGCCGTTGGTCCCGGGAATCCTGTTCATGTGCCAGTACCCCAGGGTCAACCCACATTACGTACCCCTACTGTACCAGTCACGTTACCAGCAGCCGCACATTCAGTATTAACTGACGATTCCAGTTCAGGAGGAGCAAGGGGAGGTATTCCGATCACCCCGCCTCAAACAAAGCGACTAACGCTGAGAGATGCAGCGTTACAACGTACGCCCAAAGTGACTACGTACGAAGCTCTTAAAAAGTATTTTAAGGAGTGCGGAACTGATTGTAGATATGATCCAGTACCAGGCGAAGATAGCATGTTAATATATTCCATACGTTTACGACGAGTTGCAAGCTTCTTGGTTACCATATCAAATATGGAACAACATCTAGACAGAATATATCACTTTATCCGTACAGGGGAGAAACCAGAAAGTATTCACGAAGCTATGGTACACAGGAAAGTCGAGATTCAAGGCATGATTTTACAATTTTTAATAAATTGTTTAATAAGAGAACAGGATTATCCTGATAAAAACAAAGAAGATATGAAAGTCCTGACCAGATGGAGTGACAATATAGCAGAAGGAAAACACAGAACACAAAATTGTATAGAAACCATGTACAGAAAGATTCGTAAAGAAATTATAAGTATACACCAAAAGGAGGAAGCAATGAGAGGAGCCGAGAAAGAGAATGACTCTTCAGACGAAGAGGTAGACAATGAGAATCCCACCAGAATAGCGTATGTAGGTAGGTCGAGATTTTCTGATAGACACACACGCCTAGATTACAAGAAAGCTTTTCCTCCTCCCGTACCAGAACAGTGTTCTCTTGAACAAGTATTCCAGGCTACCGATAAAGTTCTGAAATTACGAATAGGTTACAGTGAGCTTAGTACCATGCATGAACAAGAACTAGCCCGATCAGCAGTCCGATGGACTAGTGATTCTACCACGTTTTCAGACAAAGTAGTGGCTCAAATGTTTCTGAAGCTGCCCCCAGCCGAGCAGCGACTGGTGGGTATGTATATGATCCAGCACCTCATCACACTGTACGAGGATCAACATTCTGATCCAGGTCCGTTATATAATGTACTGAACGAGTTACTCTTAAACAGATGGAAAGGTCTAGGTACCGATCTAATTAGCGTCATTTTAGAACAGCGCCACAAATACAGAACGTTCCTGACTCCGCATTTTGTTCCTGTTTCACCCCCATTCTACATAGACAGACAGAATCCGTTGCGAGAAGTGCATCCTGTTAAGGGAGCGGGGGGTAATCTTGAACGAGTATTTGTTTACACCCCTATAACGAAAATAGAACTACTAGAAATGAAAAAGTTAGTGCCCTGTCACGATAAAGATCCAGCAGGGTTCCACCGTGAATTAAAAGACATGCTCCGTACAAGTCTTGCCAAGATTACTGGCCACGAAAAAGGAAGATTGGGATGCCATCTCAGCCTGTAAACAGAAACAAGACGAAGACACTAGTGATTTTTATTCTAGATTTGAGAAATGTTTCATTATTAATAGCGGTCTGAAAACAAGTAGTGAGTCGTATCCACATCTTTTTGTTACCAAACTAGTTGAGAATTCTTTACCGCAGGTTAAAAATAGAGTATTGAAAGTCGAAAGTACTTGGCAAGCTAATACCCCGTCCCAAATGCTCCAGATGTTACAGTACCACCAGAACCGAATCAGGGAAGAGCAAGAACACGAAAGGAGACGTATGAAAGACACGAAAATGAAAGTACTAGTTGCACAGTCTGTTCAACCAGATAGTCAGAAGAGGGGTCCGAGTCAAACTAGTCATTCTGCAGCTCCCGTTAAAGGGACATGCAATTACTGTAAACAGCCAGGTCATTATATAAACGAATGTGCAGTTCTGAAACACAACATAGCTACAGGTAAGACAAAAGAGAGACCACGTCCTCCTAGACAAGAGCATGTTCCGCAGAACTCACAGCCACCGCAGAACGCACAACAGACAGTTACAGTACCACAGCCTATAGCTGCCACACAACACGTTACCCAACAGATGTACCAGTACGCACAGTCAGAATATCCAGAATATCAGCAGTATTCATGAAACAGCCTAGAGAGGGAGGTTGGCTTGCCTCTTATCGAGGTTCCTGTAGATCAAGAGGGTCCCTATGTACACAGTCAAGTATTAGGGAAAGACAGAAAGTTTCTGATTGATACAGGGGCAAGTAGGACTACCATCAGTCATGACGAGGTTCCAGGGGCTCCACTCTCAGGCTCAAGAAACGTTTCCCTGGGATTTTCAGGAAAGCCTATTGTTAATGAAATATCGAAACCAGTTTCCCTAGAAGTTGGTCCATTGTCCCGAACTACAGACTTGTTACTTACGAAATCATGTCCTGAGAATTTACTTGGTATTAAAACATTGAAAGAATTAGGAGCGGTTATATGCTGTTCCCCAGAAGGAGTGAGATTGTTTTTACGTGATTTCAAAGGTCATTATGTGTTACGTGATTTTGATCCAAGATTACTGAATGTACCACAGCATTTATGGGCGCAAGGTCCAACTGATGTAGGTTGTATGCACATTACACCCTATCGTGTCACTCTGAAACAAGGTGTTGTTTTACCACGAATCCGACAGTACAAATTGCCACCTGAGGCTGTAGCAGCCTTATCGAAAATTATTGATGAGCTCATTGCTCAAGGAGTGGTTGTAGAAACTGACTCCAATGTATGTAATTCTCCTATCATTCCGATTCTTAAACGTACTGATCCAAATGCACCTCCAGTATATCGATTAGTGATTGATCTTCGAGAACTCAATAAATGTATCATACCCCAGTATCCTGTGGTTCCAGATATCTCTTCCCTATTGACTGCCATTGATTCTGAAGCTACGTTCTTTACCGTTATTGATCTCAAGAACGCATTCTTTAGTGTCCCCATTCATCCAGACAGCCAGTTTCTTTTCGGATTCTGTTTAAATGGAAGAAGCTATAAATTCACACGTGCTCCACAAGGTTTCACAGAAAGTCCTAGTATTTATAGTCAAGCACTTAAGAGACAACTAGACAGTATTCACATGCCAACTGACACTGCCCTGCTCCAGTATGTCGATGATCTATTGATCACAGCCCGTACAGAACGTGACTGCGAACGTGCGTCACTGACAGTCTTGTATTTTCTGGCCGAGATGGGGCACAAGGTGTCCCCTTCCAAACTACAATTCTGTGTCCAGCAAGTGGTATACCTTGGACACTTACTGTCCAAGAGGGGTAGACAGTTGACACCTGACCGTATCAAGTTAATTGCACATCTTCCACAGCCCAAGACACAGAAGGAGGTACGAGCTTTTATCGGCCTCACTTCTTACTGCAGACAATGGATTCCTCAGTATGCATATCTAGCTAAGCCACTGATACAGTTAACGACACAGGAGGCAGCCACATCGACTGTCCTCCCTTGGACCCAGGAACATACACTTGTTTTCAATGAGTTAAAGAAAGCTTTATGTAATGCACCTGTGTTAGCGACACCAAACTACAGTAAGCCTTTTACACTTTTTGTTACTGAACGTGATGGTACAGCGTTGTCTGTTCTCACACAAGATCAAGCAGGACAACACAAGCCTTGTGCTTATTTTTCTAGCACATTAGATCCAGTAGCCCAGGCTCTGCCTGCGTGCCTTAAGTCAGTTGCAGCCACAGCTCTAGCTATCAGACAAAGTGATTCTATAGTGTTAGGACACTCCCTGACAGTACAAGTTCCACACTCCGTGGAAGTTCTTTTAAACCGAACACAGACTTAGCACTTGACAATTGCACGTTTAACAGGATATGAACTGACACTGTTTCAGCCACACATAGAAATCAGGCGCTGCAACATATTAAATCCTGCTACACTGTTACCTTCGATTACATCAGACTCTGCCACACATGACTGTGTGGAAGTTATTAACACCATGACAAAGCCAAGACAAGACTTGACAGACATTGCATTACCTGATCCCGACCTGACACTTTATGTGGATGGTTCATGTATGAGAACAAGTTCAGGAGAGTTAGTAGCCGCGTATGCAGTGACTACTGAAACTGAAATTATAGAAACACATCGTATTGACACCCTGTCTGCTCAAGCAGCAGAGCTCATCGCTCTGACCCAAGCCTGCATACGAGCTAAGAACCTGAAAGTAAACATATATACAGATTCACGTTATGCATTCGGAGTCGTTCACGACCTTGGAGTACTCTGGCAAGAAAGAGGTTTCATGACCTCTCATGGAGCCAAGATTCAGCATGGCCCCCTCATTCAAGCTCTGTTAGAAGCAATACATTTACCGAAAGCCATTGCCATTATGAAGTGCAAAGCACATACGAAAGCCACTGATACCATTTCCCAAGGTAACGATCTAGCAGATCGAACAGCCAAGCTTACAGCTCAGACTCCAGACATTCCAGTTAACACGACAAAGACAGATGTTCCAGATCAGACGACTTGTATGACAGTGAAGGACCCTACACAAGATGTACTAGACATACAGACACATGCTACTCCCGATGAAATCAAGAAATGGTCTGAACAAGGAGGGGTCCAGACAGATCAGGGATGGTTGACGAAGGGAAAAGCCACATGGTTTCTCCCCGACTCTATGGTTCAAGTCATTATTAACACCGCACATAGTCCAGCACATTTAGGAGAGAAAGCCATGTTAGACAGCATCCAGAACATTTGGTTTAACAAGCATTTACGAGCAGCAGCCAAGCAGAAAGTGCGTACCTGCATGATCTGTGGCAGTTCAATCCAGGTAAAGGTGTTCCGGTGGAACAAGGTGGATTCCATCCTCCTGACCACCCTTTTGAAGTCCTCCAGATGGATTATATTCAGATGGATCGATGTCGAGGTTTCAAGTATGTCCTCGTAGTTGTATGCGCTTTGTCCAGATGGACAGAAGCATATCCAGTCCCAGATTACACTGCCGCGACCACTGCCAGGCAGTTGGTTCGTGAGTATTTCCCTCGCTATGGTTTACCTAGGGTCGTGTATTCAGACAACGGCCAGCCATTCTCATCCGAACTCATGAAACAAGTATCTCTTCTGTTAGGGTACCAGTGGAAGTTCCATTGCGTACGACACCCCGAGGCAGCTGGCCTCGTCGAGAGACATAATCAGACTCTGAAGATCCGTATTGCAAAGGTTTGCGCAGAGAAAGGCGTAGATTGGATGGTAGCCCTGCCAGTCGCCCTTTTTTACATGAGAATGGTCGCTCACTCCCGTTCAGGTCTGTCACCTTTCGAGGTTGTTTTCGGTCGTCCCCCGAACATGTGGGGTACACCGATGCCACGTAAAATTACCGATGTAGACAGTAATATGCTGACAGATTACCTAGCTTCCTTGATGTCTGCACTACTCTCTTGTCGTTCACAGGTTGCGGCTGCCTTTCCAGACAACACCCAAGTGAAACCGCACAAGGTCATTCCTGGCGACCTAGTACTCGTGAGGAATTTCGATCGTTCAAGTCCGCTGGAAAGAGCCGAAGCTTGTTCTGATGACCACAAGGACCGCCGTAAAGCTAGAAGGAAGAAAAGGGTGGCTACACTCCAGCCACATCAAGCGTTTTCATGGACTCCGTCCAAAGACTTTTCTCAAGGACTGCCCAGATACTGACTCTAAACTTCCCCTGTTAGAGAAAACTCCGCAGCAGGAGTATAAACTTAAGCTCCGGTCTAGTAAGTCAGACAGTTTAATTGTCTAAGTCCCTCTCGGGTGAAACGGTTAGACAGGTTCCTGACATGTATGAGATAGACCACCATAGTGAGAGAGTTAGTCGAAACTCCAAGAAAATACGTTACTGTAAAAATTTGCGCAGCAGATGCGTGGTTACGTTATTGTTTATGTTATTTCTGAGTCTTACGGTTACATGCATAAGTTACGTTTTACATGTATTTTTTCCTCCTCTTGATTCACATGCACATCTTTCCTCTAATGATACAGTAGAGCACACTTTTAGTGAACTACCCCCTCACGAGTTATCCTATCGACTTGCCATGCGCAACAATACTTTTATCCGAATGTTACACTATTCACACCAGACTAGCAATGCCACTAATTGTTGGGTGTGTGGTCGACTCCCCCCTTTCCAGACACCGAAGGGAGTTCTGCCACTCTTTCCCTATCCGTTTTCACACAATGGTTCGTGTGGAGCATGGTTTACGATAACATCATCCTCAGACGATAAGTCCCTTCTGAATAGAACATGTTTCCCAGACCAGGAAGGTCTTTCCCATAGAACAGGGTTAGATCTAGAAAATGAAGTATATGATCTAGGTAATTATTCCTCGAATTTCATGGTTTTGAATGTTCAGTCCGAGACTGCTCCAGACTTGCCTGCTATTACAGTTTTACCAGTGAAAGGCGAATTATGTGTTAGAAGGAATGGTTCAGTACATCTAGGACATAGTGATTGTACTACTGTGGTCGAGTATAGTGACAGTGGGAAGTCTACTTTCAAAGCCTCACGTCATTCGTATTTTGTATGTGGTCAGACCGCATATGTGCGTCTGCCCCTAGATTGGGATGGAACATGTTACATTGCATTCCTACTGCCACCAGTTTTCCTAGCCCCATCCGATTATCACAGAAACACACATCTAGTACACGTCAGACATAGAAGGGAGATCGAGTCCCCAATTGTTGATCAAACTGAAACTGCATTAGAACAGTATACAGACTTCAATAAAGGTTTCTTTTTTTCATAGGTCCTGTCCAGAATAGTAAGCTAATACGTAGGTTAACCAGAACCCTTGAAGCAGTAGTGAATGAGACTACTTCCGCTCTAGGTAACTTAACAGAAGAACAATCTGCTATGAGATTTGTCGTTCTTCAAAACCGCCTTGTTCTTGACGTCATACTGGCCGATAGGGGCGGAGCTTGTAGAGTCATCGGATCTAGTTGCTGCATTTTCATTCCTAATAACGCACCGTCTGTTTATTCAGCTATAACAAGACTTCATAAGATAGCCCATCAGTTACACCAGAATCCAGGCACCTGGACATGGTCTGGTTGGCTCTGGAGTATAATATCTGCCTGGGGATGGAAAGTATTGTCATTCCTAGGAATAGTAGTGATGATCATATTCAGTTGCTGTCTCTGTTTACAATGTGGCCCTGCGATTTGCGGCTTGTGCGCTACCTCTTGTATTCCTAGTCCCAAGTCCCGTTCCAAGAAGATAAGAGACGAGCAAATGATGCTATATGAACATGATGGTATCATGAATATTGATGTTTCCTGAAGGAAACGTAGGGAACAAGGAGGGAATGAGGAAAATTGAATTTTGCCTTGTCATGTGTCCCTACGTGTTCCCCATTATATGTTATATGTGCATGATCGATATGCATATTTACCCCCTTGCCCGAATAAAAGACGCAATTATAGTTGTGTCCAACGTTAGTATGCCAGTTATCCAGTCCTCGTGAAAGCAACGAGTATTAGGCCTATGTTGCCAACGTCTTTCCATTGTGCACGTTAAATCATCGAGTTGTCCCCGTTTCTAGGCCTCATAGGGCCCGGACACCAGATTCAAGCTCCAGTCTCCTGAAACACTTCGAGGAGCGATGCAGCCCCTCCCGCATCCCTGACCCTTCACTTACTTCCTGCCAAGCAGCGCGGTGCCCGGCCTGGCCTGCCTGCCTGTCTGCCAAGAATATGTTATGCCTACAGTTATCAATTCAGCTCCCCGGCTTCACATTCCTAAGCTAACGAACCGCATAAACATCTTCAGCTATAGTCTAGTCTTTCTGTCTCCATGCAAGAGAATTACTGAATTAATATTCATAGAAGATTCATAGCACACACAATACATGTAGAATATATGCATGCACCAGCCTTAGTGTCAAGTAGCCTTTGCTCTGATGACTTTTAGATTCAAACAACATGTACTCCAAACACGAGATATCAGATATGCTATAGGTACATGTCGTCCTGACATCTCAGACTTTAGTCTCCTCTTCTAGTGCCAGAAGTCAGAGCCCCCAGCTCTCCCCAGTTACACGTCATGGCCCGTTTGCGCGCACCAGTAGGTTAAAGGTTCCAGCTGCCCAGGTAGCCCCCTCCATGTATCCACCCATTTATGACACTTCTGTGACGTTTACATCACATGTTTCCGTGCACGCCCTGTGCACGCCTTCTTGTCACGCCCATATGTTCTTATCTTACGTTTGTCACTTGTTACGCCTACTGTATGCAATGCAATTATACTGTTTTACTATATATACTGTATGATGTTAATATGACAGCGCGAGGTTTTTCTTCCCCCTTGTGTCTGTCCCTTCCTGAGCCTTTGCAGGTGATGGAACCCGATGGTCCATTGGCTCGAGCCATCTGATTAAAGCCCATTCTGACTCAGATATCACGGATCCTGCCTCTTATTTATTGAGCTATCCTTTTCAGTTAATGCATAGAAAAATAGTACCGGTAATTAATTATTTATTTACCACAGTGCGCCGTGATGACGTCGCTGGAGTATATAGACGCCGCCTCCGCGCGCTGACGTCAGTTCTTCTTTTTTCCGCGCCAGTTAGCGCAGATCCGAAGAGCAGTACTCCGGTCTTTTGACCAAAGTTTTTTGATAACTCTAACTCTTAAGGTGCCGGTAGGATGCCCGGTTTTAAGAACTGTGACGGGTGTGATCGCACGATGTCGGTCACCGACCACCATCGACTCTGCCTCCGGTGTCTGGGCGCGGACCACGACGCGGAGTCCTGCGTCGACTGCCGGGCCTTGACGAGTAAGGCTAGACGGGAGCGGTCCCGCAAGCTACTCGAGCTCCGGGTGTCGGCCCCGCGTCGAGAGCGGTCCCGGTCCGGCCGGAGGTCGAGGGAGCGGTCGAGGGAGCGGTCGAGAGAGCGGTCGCGGAGCCGCCACGAGCGCTCCGGAAGTCGTCACCATTCCTCCGGTTCCTCAGGTAAGAAACACAAGAAGTCGGGGCGTCGTCATCGCACCCCCGACTCCCCCCGACGCTCGCGCGATGCGCCCGGGGGTTCGGATAGCCCCACCCCCGCGGCCCCGCGTGGGTCGCCGACGCTGCCTGCTCCATACCCGGCGGTCCCTGGGCAAGGCGCGTCGCGCGAGGAGATAGAGGAGTCCCTCATGGCCATGAGGGCGCTGTCTCCTCCGGCGGGGCCTACGGCACCTGCGGGCCCGGTGGTCCCGTCCGGGGGCCCGAGCGGTTCGGGTGCTCCTGCTCCGACGCCGTCGGGTGCTCCGGCCCCGACGCCGCCGACGGCTCCTGCCCCGGCGCCGCTGGGTCCTTCAGGGTCGACGCCGGCTGGTCCGCCGGCCTCTCCGGCGCCGATTCCATCGGGGCAACCCATGGTGCCGCCTCCGCGCGGCGCCGCGACTCCGTCGCCGGCTCCGGGCGGCGCCACCCCCATTCCCTCTCCTACTCCGGACGCGGAGTCGGACCGGCGTCGCCCGACGCCGAGTCCGGCGCCGATGGGGCCCATTGGCCCCGAGGAGCCGGTCTACATCGTTGACTCAGAATATGGTGAGGATGAAGATTATGGAGTGGGTTGGGAGGGGTCTGAGGACCCTCTGTCACGCGAGTGTCAGTACGACGTGGACTGGACAGGTGACTTGGGTGAGGCCAGTGGTCTGGACGGTTCTCCTAACCCTGGTTTTGTCTCGCCTCCTACTGTGGCTTCGGAGGCTGGGGCTGCTTATTCAGTGGTGTTGATGAGGGCTGCCAAGGCTTTACGCCTTGAGCTCCCCGTCGCTAAAGTGAGGCCTAACATCCTCACCGAGGTCTTCAAACCGCAGTCTTGCCCACAGGAGCCTCTGCTGCCGTTCAATGAAGCCTTGACAGACGTTCTTTTGGGCACGTGGTCCAGGCCCGCTTCAGGTTCGCCTGTTGATAGGAACGAGGCCAGACGCCACCGTCCGTGTCCGGACGACCCTAAGTTCCTGTCCACCCATCCCACCCCTGAGAGTCTGGTGATCCAGGCCTCAACTTCCCAAACCGCATTCCCGTCGGCCCCGCCCGACCGGGAATCAAAGAGGTACGACCAGTATGGAAAGAAGGTCTTCTCGTCCCTGAGTCTGGGACTGCGGTCTTGCAACACCGCATGCCTCTTGGGCCGCTACACCCACTCTCTGTGGGATACAGTCGCGGAGTGTCTGCCGCAATGCCCGCAGGAGGTACGGGACAAGCTCGGCCAGGCTATGATTGAAGGCCGAGACGCGGCGAGATATTCCATCAGGTGTGGTCTTGATACGACCGACTCGCTGGGCAGAGCGATGTCCACGACGGTGGCGATTCGTCGCCACGCCTGGCTGAGATCCGCCACCTTTTGGACGGATGTCCAAAATACTTTGATGGACATGCCGTTCGATGGCAGTCGCCTGTTTGGCGTCAAAGCGGACCACGCGCTTGAGCGCTTCAAGGACTCCAGGGTCACGGCCAAGTCCTTGGGTCTCTCGACCCAGCGCCAGCAAACGGGTTCGTTTCGCTCCTTTCGTGGCCAAGGAAGGGGCGGTCCCACACGTGCTGCCAGCCACACACCGCAGAACACTTCTCAACGCGGTGGCGGCCGTGGATTCTGCCGTGGAGGCGGTCGGGGACAATGGCGGGGTCAGGCCACACCTCCCCCCGCAGCATCAGCCTCCAAATCCTCCTAGTCCGAGCTTTCAGGCCCATGTGACGCCAGTGGGTGGCAGGGTTCGCCATCACCACTCCCGCTGGCGCACTATCACATCGGACAGGTGGGTGCTGCAGCTCGTCCGAAGGGGCTACTCCCTCCCCTTCGAGACCACTCCTCCAGCTATGCCACCGCAGAACCACCGTGTGTCGGGGGACCACTTGACACTTCTGCAGGAGGAAGTTACGGCCCTCTTGGCCAAGGGGGCCATCGAGCGCGTTCCTGGGCCAGAAGTAGGGTGTGGTTGCTATTCCCACTACTTTCTGGTACCCAAGAAGGACAAGGGGGGCCTGCGTCCTATCTTGGATCTACGGAACGTCAACGGCTTCCTCCGGAAGGAGAAGTTCAAGATGTTGACTTTGGCTCAGGTCTTGGCTGCTCTAGACCTGCAAGACTGGATGGTGGCGTTGGACTTGCAGGATGCGTATTTTCACATCCCCGTCCTGCCGGCCCACCGGCGTTACCTGCGGTTCACGGTAGGCCACAAGCACTTTCAGTTTATCGTGCTCCCATTCGGCCTTACCAGCGCCCCACGGGTGTTCACGAAAGTGATGGCGGTGGTCGCAGCTCATCTGCGCCGGTTAGGGGTTTCAGTCTTCCCCTACCTCGACGACTGGTTGTTGAAGGCGGGCTCGCCCCAGACAGTCGTCCACCACCTTCAGATGACGGCAGACCTCCTGCACGAGCTGGGGTTTTCCATCAATGTGCCGAAATCACACCTGTGTCCCTCTCAAAAGCTCCTTTTCATCGGAGCGGTTCTCGACTCGGCGCAGTTTCGGGTTTATCCTCCGGAACGGCGGGTCCGGGATATACAGGCTTTGATTCCCATCTTTCAGCCGTTATCCCGGGTTTCGGTCAGGTTGACGCTGCGGCTGCTGGGGCTGATGGCTTCCTGCATCCTTCTGGTGCATCACGCCCGGTGGCGGATGCGGGGTCTGCAGTGGGACCTGAAGTTTCAGTGGGCCCAGCATCAAGGCAACCTATCCGACCATGTCCTGATCTCGGAGGGCACTGCGAGACAGTTGCAGTGGTGGCTTACGGACCGCGATTGGGTCAGAGGCAGATCCCTCTCCCTTCCCCAACCGGAGCACGTAGTTGTGACGGACGCGTCCCTCCAGGGCTGGGGAGGCAACTTTGGAGAGGCGGAGATCAGAGGCATCTGGTCTCCGGCGGAGTCCCGGCTCCATATCAACATGTTGGAGCTGCGGGCGATTCGCCTAGCACTGAAGGCATTCCTCCCCTTTGTCAACGGGAGTGTAGTGCAGGTGTTCACAGACAACACCACCGCCATGTGGTACTGCTACAAGCAGGGCGGAGTGGGGTCGTGGACCCTTTGCCAGGAGGCCCTGCGTCTCTGGCAATGGCTGGAACGTCAGGGCGTGACTCTGACGGTTCAACACCTGGCAGGTTCTCTGAACGCCAGGGCGGACGAACTCAGCCGTCGGTGCTCGGTGGATCACGAATGGCGTCTGAACTCGGACGTGGCGAAAGGCCTCTTTCTGCAATGGGGAGAGCCTTGGTTAGATCTATTCGCCACAGAAGAGAACGCGCAATGTCATCAGTTCTGCGCGTTGGAGTTTCCAAGACGGCACTCGCACGGCGACGCCTTTCGGCGCGAGTGGAGTTGCGGTCTGTTGTACGCCTTTCCGCCTATACCACTTCTGCCCAGAGTGCTGAAGAAGATCAGGCGCGACCGGGCCCAAGTTATCCTTGTGGCTCCGGACTGGGCTCGAAGGTACTGGTATCCCGAGCTACTCAGCATGTCAGTCGGTCCCTCGATCCGCCTGCCCCTTCAGGAGGACCTTCTGTCGCAGCAGCAGGGGACGGTCCTCCACCCGAACCTGTCCAGTCTCCACCTCCATGCGTGGAGATTGAGCGGCGACAGTTGAGGCCATTTGACTTGCCTCCTGAAGTCTGTGATGTGATTCTGGCAGCCAGGCGTCCCTCCACAAAGTCGGTATACGCCTGCCGGTGGAACAGATTTGTGGCATGGTGCACAGCAAAGGCTGTGGATCCCCTTTCTGCCCCTCTCTCCGAGGTTCTCCTCTTTCTTCTCTCTCTTGCCCAGCAGGGCTCTGCTCTGGGCACTATCAAGGGCTACCTTTCTGCCCTTTCCGCCTTCTTAAGGCTACCTGATCAGCCATCTTTGTTCAAGTCCCCTATTGTAACGAGATTCTTGAAGGGCATCACGCACATGTATCCACCTGTTCCGTTCGTGATGCCTCAGTGGGACTTGAACCTGGTTCTGACTTTCTTGATGTGCGCTCCCTTTGAGCCGCTTCATTCCTGTCCTCTCCGTCTCCTGACTTTGAAGACGGCCTTCCTGGTTGCCATCACCTCTGCCAGGAGAGTGAGTGAGCTCCAGGCTCTTTCTGTCAAACCTCCTTTCATGTCCATTCATCCAGACAAGGTGGTTCTGAGAACTAGACCTTCTTTCCTGCCCAAAGTAGTTTCTGCTTTTCACATCGGGCAGTCCATCACCTTACCCTCCTTCTTCCCGCCTCCGCATCCTTCAAAAGATGAAGAGCGGCTCCATCGTCTGGACCCAAAACGTGCGCTTTCATTTTATATGGATCGCACACGCCAGTTCCGGGTGGATGACCAACTGTTTGTTGGCTACGTGGGTGAGAAGAAGGGAAGGGCGGTACAGAAACGGACCATCTCTCGGTGGGTCGTCCTGTGCATCAAAGCGTGCTACTCTTTGGCTCGGAAGGAGCCTCCTGTTGGGCGGCAAGCCCATTCCACTCGGGCCACGGCGGCTACTACTGCCCTGGGCCGGGGAGTCCCCTTGCAGGACATTTGCCAGGCGGCTACGTGGGCCTCGCTGCACACCTTTGCGAGGCACTACTGCCTGGACAGTCAAGTCCGGAGGGATGGCTTCTTTGGCCGTTCGGTCCTCCAGGACTTTCTGGTGTAGGATTGTATTTGTTCGCAGACCCACCACCGGGGTTGGTATTGCTGGGGTATCTATTCTAAGGTAAGGAATCTAATACTAACCTGTTTCTTTCAGATGAACAAGTTACTTACCTTCGGTAACGATATATCTGTAAGAAACAGTAGTTAGTATTAGATTCCTTACCGCCCCACCCATCCTCCCCGTTCTGCGAACTGATACCTAGGGTTAAGGACATCCCTTTCAGGTCCCTAGTTTCAAATGGCACCAGTGTTGGTTCTCACATGGCTCTGCGTGTTCTGGCGCGGAAAAGCTGTGTGCAAAGAACTGACGTCAGCGCGCGGAGGCGGCGTCTATATACTCCAGCGACGTCATCACGGCGCACGACGCCGACGACGGACGCGGAGCCGCAGGGGACGCCTGCAGACGACGCCTACCGACGCGCAGGGGTACTGCTACGCAAAAGTTTCCGGATCCAGACTGACGCCTGGGGATATTCTAAGGTAAGGAATCTAATACTAATTACTGTTTCTTACAGATATATCGTTACCGAAGGTAAGTAACTTGTTCATTAACACTAGAATTGCAGTGCCAACCAAATGGCACTGTGCATTAGGGCACTCCTTTTGGAACGTGTTCTCTACGTTTGTTGACGATGTATTCAAATGTTCAAGAAAATATACATATGAATAAACTGAAGTTGCTCGTTGTTGATCAAAGTAATACGTTTATTTCAAATATTCTTCACATTGGTGTGTATCATTTCATTCATGATAGTACAGTTATCAATAACATATGGATTTCATTCCGATTGTGTAATCCCAGCTCAACTTGCGATGCATATAACCCTATGCATTTCGGATTCTGGATTCAGCGAAACAACGAGTGGGTAACCTCATACGCCATAATTTATTGTCTACCAATCCAGTACACAAGTCAACTGACAGACCGGTTTTTGTCTCAAAATTCTCGACTAAAAGCACACAAATCAAGAAGATAATCATGAAAAACTGGCAAATGGTACAAACGGAACCTGATTTTAATGGCATTTTCAATCATAGTCCACTTTTCGCTTTCCAAAGATCAAAAAATCTTAAAGATTTATTGGAGCATGTACCCAGAACCATCGGCATAAAATTCACTGGGATCAAACCTTGCCACAACTGTAGTCATTGTCATAATATCATTCTGGGCAACACAATAAACCACCCAAGTTCAGGTAAACCGATGAAGCTATACACTAATGCAACATGTGACTCCAAAAATTTGGTGTATCTTCTGAAATGTCCATGTTGCCTACCCTATGTAGGAAAAACCGAAAGGAAAATAAAAGTTCGCCTCACCGAACATAAAAGTACAATCAGGAATAAGGTCATGAAGGCACGTTTCGCTGCACACTTCGTGAACAACAATCACAACATCAGCCAAATACGATTTTTGGTACTGGAGGTTGTCCCGCTGAGACAAGGCACTGACAATAGAAAAAGACTACTACAGAGAGAACTCGTTTGGATAAAAAGACTGGATGCCAGTCAACCAAAAGGTCTGAATGACCGCATTGAATACAGCTGTTTTCTTTAAATAAGACATTAGTGATCAACATGATCTTTGTGGCTCACCACTAGAATGGATGGACTTATGTACCGTTGAGTTGCTTAATAGTGTTTAATGTTTTATTACATAATATGACCATTATACTAGTTCATATATATGATCTCACACACTGGGTTGGCACTTGGTTTATATCAATGTAATTGCTGTTTATAATTTTGTGTTAAGACCTAGGTACCAGGAACACATATTGTCCCCATGATTACATCTTTGGCAAACATGGACTTTAATGATCCGTACACCCCGGCGAATAACCACTTAATGTGTTCCAATTGACAGATTTGACCACATTCACCTTTCTAAGATGGCCGCCACTAATGGTTGACATGCTACTATTTCTTATCCATACATGATTTTCCTACACTTTTTTCCTCCAATGTCCTTCTGAGTTTCTGACTCCTGAACCCTTTCGCAATTATCGTCCCGAGCATTGCTACACTCTTTGAGCTCACTTTCAGCATTTTCCCCTCGATAAACCCGATGGCATTTACTTTTCTAAGATGGCCGCCACATTTGAGCGCCCACAGGTTACCGTTTGTGGACGAGTGATACAGATTAGTCCACCCTTTAGGTTTAGCGCGACACGCATACAAACACTTGCACCCTCGCCACGAAATTGACCAGATTCTGACCTCCCGCGTTGATGGTTCACACACGCGTGAGGACACGGACACAAGGACAAGCCGTCACGCTCCTGAACGCGGTAAGATTCACATTTTAGAACCTCGAGCTATCGCATGGCATCGCGGCACTTACAGTCGTTAGAGAAAAGACAGCTTGTTTGTAATTTCACCGTAACAGCAGGCACTATAGTGTTAACCACTTGGACACCCACCGTTCATACACCGGATTCATCGCCATTCTTTGGTCGGCACTAACCCCATTAAAAAGCAGACACGTATTTCACTAAGGTTTGTACACGCTCTCACGACCCGCTTAGTTCCCATTTCATCTTCCTTACCCCTGCAACAACAACAGCCATCCATCATGCTCTAATCGTCTACCAATAGCCACAGCATGTCTTTTAGTTTATCCATCAGCATGCTTCTTTTCTAAAATAGGGCTTTTTGTAAGAAAGAGTCTTCGTTCCTGTACAGCACACTGATATTAAACTTCTTTATTTTCAGATAGCATACTACTCCCCTGATGAAGGCCTTGGGTCCCGAAATGCATACGGTTATATGCATCGCAAGTTGAGCTGGGATTACACAATCGGAATGAAATCCATATGTTATTGATAACTGTACTATCATGAATGAAATGATACACACCAATGTGAAGAATATTTGAAATAAACAACTTATTACTTTGATCAACAACGAGCAACTTCAGTTTATTCATATGTATATTTTCTTGAACATTTGAATACATCGTCAACAATCGTATAGAACACGTTCCAAAAGGAGTGCCCTAAGGCACAGTGCCATTTGGTTGGCACTGCAATTCTAGTGTTAATTCAACTTTATTCCCCAGGACCAGAGGGAACAACACCTGAAGGCACCCAAAAGCAGCTACTTACAGCTTACAGAGCAAATACCCAAGAATACACCCAGGTGTGCCGCACATCCCACATAATTTCTAATTGTACTGTACTGGCCAACCGTGCGAGCACCCACCGGTCAAGATGTCCTACGAAGAAATAGCAAATATCACCACAAATCGAGCAGATACATTTGGATTCTCCAGCGAAGAAACAAACATGATATACTCTCTGATCCAGGAAGTGGACCCTTCTACAACCAGCACCTTTTCCACTCCAAGCATGCTCAAACAGTTACTATACACCTCCACGAATCATCAACCAGCGCCTCCATGCTGGAACATTAATACGATACCACAAGGATCAACGGATCCCAAGGGGTTTACGGATTGCATTGAAGCCTACCCTCTGTAGGAACAACCCCAAGTTTACCGAACGTTGGTACGCAATATTGAACCGTTGTTCCCTCGACCTAATTCTCCTAATAGTGTAAGAACTGGCGATAGTCATAGAAGACTTGGAGAAAGAAATCAAACAACTGAACCAAAACTTAGACAGTCATTTATCCAAGGATGAATTAGACAAAGCCCTTGATGACATAAACATACAATTGGACAAATATACGAAGGAGATCAGTGACAGAAAGATACGCAAGTACAAACGGGATACAATGGATTACAAATTGGGGGAAGTCTACAGCTGGGCGGAAGTATACGCCCAGCGTAGACAACGAACACCCTACAATCAGTCATCAGATGAAGGCAGTTCCTCATCAGACAGTTCATCTCAACGCGGTGGCCCACAAAGTGGAAGAGCTCAGAGACCCGGTCAAACCTCAAGGACAGAAGCCATGAAACCATCAGACAAAGACACAACAGGCGGTTCTTTTTTAGAGAAGGGCCCATCTATCGTCGTCGAACCAGGAGGAGCAACAGAAATAAGAGAACCTACAAGCTCAATAGCTCAATCGACGAGGAGCAAAAGAACTTGGTTATCAATATCTCCAAAACCCCCATAACCAACGCCCAGATGGCTATACTACAACGTGGAACCTCTTTTGTACCAACTTACCACTCTAACGAATTGGAATCCGAATTAAGCTTGTACAAGTTCATGAGAACTTTGAGATTAAGGCATTACTTTTCGAACATTGTAACACAAACATATCCTAGCCCAGAAGATACATGCAAGGGCCTGAGAACCAAGAGTACGTTCAATGCACCTATCAGCCACAAAATTCAGGACTCGTATGAAACCATCACCATAAATGAAATCAGAGAATTACACAAAAAACTCAACCCCAAATTCAGCAATTGTAATCTCAAACAAAAACAAGCCATTGAGCAAATCGTCAACAACAAAGAGATCCAATGTTGTAAGGCAGACAAAGGTGGAGCACTGGTTATTATGGATTCTACATTCTATCAAGACAGCGTAACTGAACATGTATCCAATGCAGATTTGTACATGAAGTTATCTCAAGATCCAACGGAAGCATTTTCAAAAGTACTCAAAGAAATTTTGGAGAAGGCCTACACAGAAGGTACGATAACAGCCAAAGACAAGAAGTACTTTATTCAACCAAACCCAAGGAGTCCGAGCCTCCACATGCTCCCGAAGATTCACAAAGATCTCGAAAGACCACCTTTTCGTCCTATAGTATCCACCAGGGGTTCTATACATGAACCCACGGGGAAATACATCGATATGTACCTGCAACCACTAGTAAAGGAAATGTCTACGTACTTGCGCGATACGACTGACTTTTTGAACAAGCTTGACCAAACCACACTTGATTCTGACATAAACATCTTACTATGCACAATCGATGTATGTGCATTATATACCTCGATCCCGCACAACAGGGGTTTGGAAGCAATAGAATCATTTCTCCTACAATGTTCACTGAGTGAGGAATTGAAGATTCTACTATTGGAATTGATTCAATATACCCTATACCATAGTTATTTTCTATGGGATGGAGAATATTACCAACAATTGGTAGGTACATCAATGGGAAATTGTGCAGCCCCCAGCTATGCAAATCTCTTTATGCACAGACTGGAACTTGACCACATTCTGAACAACCCAAGATGGACGAGCAAAATCAAGAAATTTTAGAGATACATAGACGATATCTTCCTGATATGGGAAGGAACAACAGAAGAAATCAGGGACTTCATTTTCTACATCAATAACATCGATGATCACATCAAATTCACACATGCAGTGAGTACTCAGAGTATACCGTACCTGGATGTTCTTGTGAAATATCAAGACAATCAACTACAAACTGACCTGCACATCAAAAACACGGACAGGAATAACACACTACACTTCGACAGTTGTCATCCTCTTCCGTTGAAAAAACATTTACTATATTCCCAATTACTCAGAGTTAAAAGGATTTGTTCTCAACCACAAACATATATGAACAATGGACAGGCAATGCTATCAAAATTCAAAGACAGGAAATACTCGAGCCAGATTCTGGATTCAGCGAAACAACGAGTGGGTAACCTCATACGCCATAATTTATTGTCTACCAATCCAGTACACAAGTCAACTGACAGACCGGTTTTTGTCTCAAAATTCTCGACTAAAAGCACACAAATCAAGAAAATAATCATGAAAAACTGGCAAATGGTACAAACGGAACCTGATTTTAATGGCATTTTCAATCATAGTCCACTTTTCGCTTTTCAAAGATCAAAAAATCTTAAAGATTTATTGGAGCATGTACCCAGAACCATCGGCATAAAATTCACTGGGACCAAACCTTGCCACAACTGTAGTCATTGTCATAATATCATTCTGGGCAACACAATAAACCACCCAAGTTCAGGTAAACCGATGAAGCTATACACTAATGCAACATGTGACTCCAAAAATTTGGTGTATCTTCTGAAATGTCCATGCAGCCTACCCTATGTAGGAAAAACCGAAAGGAAAATAAAAGTTCGCCTCACCGAACATAAAAGTACAATCAGGAATAAGGTCATGAAGGCACCTTTCGCTGCACACTTCGTGAACAACAATCATAACATCAGCCAAATACGATTTTTGGTACTGAGGTTGTCCCGCTGAGACAAGGCACTGACAATAGAAAAAGACTACTACAGAGAGAACTCGTTTGGATAAAAAGACTGGATGCCAGTCAACCAAAAGGTCTGAATGACCGCATTGAATACAGCTGTTTTCTTTAAATAAGACATTAGTGATCAACATGATCTTTGTGGCTCACCACGAGAATGGATGGACTTATGTACCGTTGAGTTGTTTAATAGTGTTTAATGTTTTATTACATAATATGACCATTATACTAGTTCATATATATGATCTCACACACTGGGTTGGCACTTGGTTTATATCAATGTAATTGCTGTTTATAATTTTGTGTTAAGACCTAGGTACCAGGAACACATATTGTCCCCATGATTACATCTTTGGCAAACATGGACTTTAATGATCCGTACACCCCGGCGAATAACCACTTAATGTGTTCCAATTGACAGATTTGACCACATTCACCTTTCTAAGATGGCCGCCACTAATGGTTGACACGCTACTATTTCTTATCCATACATGATTTTCCTACATTTTTTTTCATCCAATGTCCTTCTGAGTTTCTGACTCCTGAACCCTTTCGCAATTATCGTCCCGAGCATTGCTACACTCTTTGAGCTCACTTTCAGCATTTTCCCCTCGATAAACCCGATGGCATTTACTTTTCTAAGATGGCCGCCACATTTGAGCGCCCACAGGTTACCGTTTGTGGACGAGTGATACAGATTAGTCCACCCTTTAGTTTTAGCGCGACACGCATACAAACACTTGCACCCTCGCCACGAAATTGACCAGATTCTGACCTCCCACTTTGATGGTTCACACACGCGTGAGGACACGGACACAAGGACAAGCCGTCACGCTCCTGAACGCGGTAAGATTCACATTTTAGAACCTCGAGCTATCGCATGGCATCGCGGCACTTACAGTCGTTAGAGAAAAGACAGCTTGTTTGTAATTTCACCGTAACAGCAGGCACTATAGTGTTAACCACTTGGACACCCACCGTTCATACACCGGATTCATCACCATTCTTTGGTCGGCACTAACCCCATTAAAAAGCAGACACGTATTTCACTAAGGTTTTTTCACGCTCTCACGACCCGCTTAGTTCCCATTTCATCTTCCTTACCCCTGCAACAACAACAGCCATCCATCATGCTCTAATCGTCTACCAATAGCCACAGCATGTCTTTTAGTTTATCCATCAGCATGCTTCTTTTCTAAAATAGGGCTTTTTGTAAGAAAGAGTCTTCGTTCCTGTACAGCACACTGATATTAAACTTCTTTATTTTCAGATAGCATACTACTCCCCTGATGAAGGGCTTGGGTCCCGAAATGCATAGGGTTATATGCATCGCAAGTTGAGCTGGGATTACACAATCGGAATGAAATCCATATGTTATTGATAACTGTACTATCATGAATGAAATGATACACACCAATGTGAAGAATATTTGAAATAAACAACTTATTACTTTGATCAACAACGAGCAACTTCAGTTTATTCATATGTATATTTTCTTGAACATTTGAATACATCGTCAACAATCGTAGAAAACACGTTCCAAAAGGAGTGCCCTAAGGCACAGTGCCATTTGGTTGGCACTGCAATTCTAGTGTTAAACATAATTGTTCGGCATCTCCCACAAAGTGTTGCGGACTACTTTGTCAAAGTGGTGAGGGATGACCAAGATGCCTCCTGTCAGCTCATCAGGGCACGCCTGGACACACTGGATTGTGTAGTGAAGGCCACAAATTCCTCTACAGTCCTGAGGAGACATTCTTGGCTGATATCTACTGGAATCTCTGGGGATGCACAGGCAAGTCTTAAGGATACACCATTAGATAGGCCTTACTTATTTTGGGGCAAGTGTGACTGCCTTGGAGAGGTTCCACAATTCCTTGGTCTCCAGTTTCTATGTCGGGACTAAAGGAAGTTTTGGAAATTTCGGGGCTTTTCAAACGGCTTCCCAGCCCTTCCTGCCAGCCCAGTCAGCTCCTGCATCTTTAGAGAAGCAGGACCAATTAAGTGTCAAGAAGCTCAGCAGCCACCCTCCTCATCCTTCCCTGCACTGCCTGGAAAGCTGTTTTAGCTTCCCCTTAAATCAACATATGCTGCAAGTTTGGGGACAGGTATTTTCTTTTCTTCAGGCCTACAAAACCATAACTTCAGAACAGTGGGACTTACAAATCATAGAAAGTGGGTATGCCCTACACTTCCAAAAGGCTACACCCCAGATTCCTTCTTCTCGATCAGAGGATCACCTGCAGATCCAACAGTGGAGGGTGGCTGCAAAATTAGTATTGAAGTTGGTCCCAGAGCAGGGAATTGGGCAGTGGTGCTCTTGGTACTTCCTGGAGCCTAAGAAGAGGGGAGGGATTCTACTAGAGATCAGAGTAATATGGTCTCCTTAAGAGAAGGTGCTTCACATTAACCTTCTCAAACTAAAGGCAATCTGAGTATCCCTGAAGGTATTCCACTCATCCCTTCAGGTCAGTCTATCCAGATATTGACAATGTGGCTGTATACCCGCTTCCGTGCGGCGTCGATTCTGCCCCTGTGCTGGACATTCCAGAACAGGGTGCGGTCGTGACGGTACCGTTCCGTCATCAGCACAGCTCAGGTGACTGATGACGGAACGGTTCCGTCACAAGCATCGAAGGGGATACCAAAGTGAGGTATAGTGTGCACAGAGTCCAGCAGAACACCAAAGGTAGGCAGAGGTAAGGTTAGATAGCACCTCACTCTCTATTTGTGGTAGAGTGGTTGAGCAGTAAGGCAGTATCAGAGGATAGTGTTAAGCATTTGTAGTACACACTCAGTCAGCAAATGAATTCACACACTCAAAGACTGAACTTCAGACCAATATCTTTGTATATTGAATGGCAACGAAAATGAGTAAAATGAATTGAAGATAACAAAGGATTAAAAAGGATGAATAATGATGGCGAAAATTCCGGAATAACCAAAGAGGTTCATGAATTTAATGCATTGGATTCGTTTTTTGCTGTGCAGCTTGAAGGGGGTCGTAATGAGGTGCCCACATGTTCTTACACAGAGATGTGTGCCATGTCAACTCTTCACTTTTCTCTGCACCAAAACATGCAGCCTGCAAAGGCAGTGTGTGAGTGTAGTGGTACAGGACTGCTAAGGGTGGCACAATAGGTGCTGCAGCCCTTAGAGGCCTTCTCTGGTCACAGTGCCCTGGGTACCATTTACCAGGGGCTGACCTGTGGCCAGAGATGCCAATTGGGTTTAGGCTTCAATGCAGTTTTAGGCAAAGAACATAGACCCTGGGTATCTGATTAGCAGGAGCCCAGGGCACACTCAGTCAAAGCACATCAGCAATTCAGCAGAAAGTGGGGGCAACCACGCAGAAAGAGGGCACTTACTCACATAGTGTCCTCCAGTATCACTTACATGGAGCCTTGAGGGACACATTCCAGTTGAAGTGGAGTTTTACACTGCTTTAACCATTTCTTCCTATACCCTTAAGTCCTCGGATTCTGTGGATTACTCCCCAGTGCTGGGCTCAATCTATTCACATTGCCCCAGACTGCCCTGGAGTGGTGTGCTGGGCAGATATTCTGAGACACTCCTTGTGCCCTTCACTTTGTCTATCTCTCAGGCTGGACCTCCTTTCCCAGTGTTGAGGAAAGACACTGCATTTTAATCTCTGGAGCTCCATCTTCATGCTTGGAAATTGAACCACGGTTCTTGAGCTCCTTCAAGCTGCCACTGTAGGTGGTCAATGTTATACTGTCAGCTTGCCTCTCCTCCACAAAGTCAGTCTGCCCGGGATGGTGGAACAGATTTGTGGAATGGTGTGTTGATCAGGGTGTGGACCACTTGAAAGCTCGCTTGTTAAGTCCTTTAGTTTACCCTGTCTCTGGCTTAGCAGGGTTGTGCATTGGGCCCTGGCACTGTCAAGGAGTACATTTCATGAGCATTTATTTGACTTCCAGATCAACCATCCTTATTCAGATCCCCGCTAGTGATTAGTTCTTGAAGGGACATGTTTCCACCTATGCCTTTTGTGATGCCCAGTGGGATTTGAACCATGTTTTGATGGGAGCTACATGTGAACTTCTCCATAATTACCAGTTGCTTTTTCTCACTTTCAGTAATGAATCTTTTTCTTGTGCCCGTTACTTTGGTGAGGCAAGTCAGCTAGTTGAAGATGTGTCTGCCCACCTTTTACATACTTCTACCCAGAGGTGCTTGTCCTGAGGGCTAAAGTGGCTTCACTTCCTACAGTGGTGACCCCCTTCCATCTAGGGCAGTCCATCACCCTTCCTGTATCTTACACTCCTCCAGCTACCCCCAATCTCACAAAGGAGGAGAGACTATAGCAACTGGACTTCTGGAGGGTGGTCAGTTGATCACAGGAAGGAGATCAGAGATCACAGGAAGGAGATCAGATCTGATGATCACCTTTTTGTGGGGTACTTAGGCAACAAAAGACGAAAGGTGGTACAGCAGAGGATCTTGTTGCGCTGGATTATCTCATACATAAATGTCTTACTCCCTTGCCAAAAAGGACCCCCTGGGGGAATTTGTGCTCACTCCACCAGAGCAAATTTTTTTTTACCTCTGCACTTGACGGAGGTATCATCGTGGCTGAGGTTTGCTGCGCGGCGAAATGGACATATCTCCAAACATTTGCGAAGTGTCATTGCTTGCGCTCAGAAGTAATGAGTAATGGTCCTTTTTCACTCTTTGTTCTCCAGGATATCCTTTTCTGAACATACTTTCAGACTAGCACCTGGAAGTGAGGGGTACTGTTTTGGAATCTATTCACCATTGAGGACTGGAGGCAGAAGTATCCATCAGAAGCAAAGGTCACTGCCCTTCAGTAATGATCTTTCAGATTGCTCAGTGATCCCACTGCCTTCATGATCTGAAGGAAGGTCATAGGCCATGTTCTAGAAAGTTTTTTATTTTGTTGTTGCACTGCCACACTTAATGTTGTTCCCTCATCTCTGCCTCGAACGGACAAGGAGCTGATATTAATGTAACTTGCGTGGTAAAGACGATCGTGGAAGGCATACGCGTGGAAAAGACATTTACGTGGTAAGTGCCCCGTAGTAAACGTTACGCGTAGTAATGCCTTCGTTGTAAATGATGTTTCCCGATATTAATGTGCCATGGTGGGTGGGCGCTCTATAGCTCTGGTGATGTCACCCCTGTGCTGAGATTGTGCGAGCACTCCCTACTGGCATAGGAGAGTGTTGGAAAGTTCAGATCAAATCTGGTGCCTGGTAATATTCAGCAGCTGAGTAATCTGTGGGTAGATAGAGTACCAGAAAGAGAGTTCCCAAAGGTAAGTGACTTTTATAACGCAACATCATAAAATTCAAATAGTACTGCCAATATATTCTCAAATAAATATAATTTGGTGCACTTTTAACTTGTTAAGCGCTATTGATTCTTGTACTTTTTATACTTTTTTTTCACTAGTCTATTGTTGGTGATCCATTTTAGTTCGTTAATCAATCAATTAATCAATTAATCAATCAATCAATCATGCCATTTGTATAGCGCACTACTCACCCGGGAGGGTCTCAAGGCGCTTGGGGGGAGGGGTATGCTACTGCTCGAACAGCCAGGTCTTGAGTTGTTTCCTGAAGGCGAGATGGTCCTGGGTCAGCCGAAGGTGGATGGGGAGGGAGTTCCAGGTCTTGGCAGCCAGGTAAGAGAAGGATCTTCCTCCGGCGGTGGCTCTTCGGATTCGTGGTACGGCTGCGAGGGCGAGGCTGGTGGACCGTAGCTGGCGGGTGGGCGTGTAGAAGGTCAGGCGGTCGTTGAGGTACTTGGGGCCCAGGTCGTGGAGAGACTTGTGTGCGTGGGTGAGGAGCCGGAACGTGATCCTCTTGTCGACGGGGAGCCAGTGCAGGTTCCTCAGGTGGCTGGAGATGTGGCTGCGTCGGGGGACATACAGGATGAGTCGGGCGGAGGCGTTCTGGATGCGCTGGAGTTTTTTCTGTAGCTCGGCTGTGGTTCCGGCGTAGAGGGCGTTTCCGTAGTCCAGTCGGCTGGTGACGAGTGCCTGGGTGACAGTCTTCCTGGTCTCGGTCGGGATCCAGCGGAAGATCTTGCGAAGCATACGCAGGGTGTTGAAGCACGATGAGGAGACGGGGTTGACTTGTCTGGTCATCGAGAGGGAGGGGTCCAGGATGAAGCCCAGGTTGCGTGCGTGGTCGGTTGGCTTGGGTGCGGTGCCCAGGGCTGGGGGCCACCAGGAGTCGTCCCAGGCGGAGGGCGAAGATCCCAGGATGAGGACTTCCGTCTTGTCCGAGTTCAGTTTCAGGCGGCTGTCCTTCATCCTCTCGGCGACGTCTTTCATCCCTTCGTGTAGGCAGGTTCTGGCAGTGTCGGGGTCTCTGGTGAGGGAGAGGATCAGCTGGGTGTCGTCGGCGTAAGAGATGATGTTGAGGTTGTGCTGGCGTGCGATGGCTGCGAGAGGTTTCATGTAGATGTTGAAGAGGGTGGGGCTGAGTGAAGATCCTTGCGGGACGCCGCAGATGACTTCGGTGGCCTCGGAGCGAAACGGGGGGAGGCGGACTCTTTGTGTTCTTCCGGCGAGGAACGAAATGATCCACTCCAGTGCCTTCTCTTGGATACCGATGTTGCTGAGGCGCTGGACTAGGGTGCGGTGGCAGACCGTGTCGAACGCAGCGGAGAGGTCCAGGAGGATGAGGGCCACTGTTTCCCCCTTGTCGAGCAGGGTCTGGATGTCGTCGGTGGCTGCGATGAGGGCGGTCTCGGTGCTGTGGTTGGCTCTGAAGACGGACTGCGAGGGGTCGAGGGATCCGTTCGTCTCGAGGAAGGCGGTCAGCTGTCTGTTGACGATCTTCTCGATGACTTTAGCAGGAAAAGGGAGGAGCGAGATGGGGCGGAAGTTTTTGAGATCGGTGGGGTCCGCTGTAGGTTTCTTCAGGAGGGCGCTGATCTCGGCGTGCTTCCAGCTCTCCGGGAAGGTGGCGGTGTTGAAGGAGGCGTTGATGATGTTCCGGAGTTGGGGTGCGATGGTGGAGTCGGCCTTGTTGAAGACGTGGTGTGGGCAGGGGTCGGTCGGTGATTCGGAGTGGATGGTGTTCATCGTGCGGGCTGTGTCTTCGGTGGTCACCATGGTCCAGGTGCGAAGGGTGGCGGTGGGGGGCGTTGGTTCGACGGTTGGGTGCGTGGGTGGGGCGCCGAAGCTGTTGTGGATGTCGGCGATCTTGCAGTGGAAGAACGAGGCGAGGGAGTCGCAGAGGTCTTGTGACGGAGTGATGTCGTTGGTGCCGGTGCTGGGGTTGGAGAACTCCTTGACGATAGTGAAGAGCTCTTTGCTGTCGTGGGCGTTGTTGTCCAGTCGTTCCTTCAGGGATTTCTTCTTGGTGGTGCGGATGTACTGGTGGTGCTTGCGGGTAGCGTGTTTGAGGGCGGTCATGTTGTCGGTGGTCCGGTTCAGGAGCCAGGCTTTCTCGAGGGTGCGGCAGGTCTTCTTGGAGTCCTTGAGGTCGTCGGTGAACCAGGATGCCTTCTTGCTTCTGGGTCTGCTGGGAGGGTTCTTTAGTGGCGCGAGGTCGTCGGCGCAGGCGGTCAGCCACTGTGTGAAGTTGCGGGCTGCTTCGTTGGGGTCTGTTGTGTTGGCGGGTGGGCTCTGGCTGAGGGAGGTGGTGAGCTGGTCTGCGGTGATCTTGCTCCAATTCCTGTGAGGTACCTGTTGCGGGTGGTGGTGGGTCGTGGATCTTTTGAAGCTGAAGTGGACGCAGCTGTGGTCGGTCCAGTGGAGTCCGGTGGCGTGGCTGAAGGTGATGTACTTGCTGGAAGAGAAGACGGGATCAAGCGTGTGGCCGGCGTAGTGGGTGGGGGTGTTGACCAGTTGCTTGAGTCCGAGGTTGGCGAGGTTTTCCAGCAGGGCGGTGGTGTTGCGGTCCTTTTTGTTCTCCAGGTGGAAGTTGAGGTCCCCGAGGAGGATGTAGTCAGTGGAGGGGAGGGCGTGCGGGCTGATGAAGTCTGTGATGTCTTCGCTGAAATGTGTGCGTGGTCCCGGGGGTCTGTAGACGAGGGTGCCTCTGAGGGTCGTCTTAGGGTCGGTGTGAATCTGGAAGTGGAGATGTTCGGCTGCGGCGAAGGAGTCGTTGGCGTCGGTCGTGATGCGGATGGTGTTCCTGTGGACGATGGCGATGCCACCTCCGGTCTGGTTGATGCGGTCCCTCCTGATGATCTTGTACCCGTCCGGGATGGCGATGGCGATGTCGGGTGCAGAGGAGGCGTTCATCCCGGTTTCCGTGAGGAAGGCGACGTCCGGTGATGTAGCGTCGAGGAGGTTCCAGAGTTCTACGCCGTGTCTGTGGACGGAGCGGGTGTTGATCAGGATGCACTTGAGGTGGTTGCTGCTGGTGTTTGTCTTGGCGGGTGCGGGGCAGGTTCGGAGGCAGGTGAACTTGCAGGTGAAGGGTCCGTGGGTGCGTCTCGGGGTGGCTCGGCAGCAGGCGTGGGTCCGGCCGGCATTGAGTGCGTTGAGAGTGGCGGCGTCGTAGGTCAGTCGGGTCGTCTTGCCTCGGCGGGGAGGGCCAGGGGTCCTGGCGCTGGGCGCGGGCCAGGCGCGGTCGGGCGCAGACGGGCTTACCTTTGGTGCACCTTCGGTGCTCAATCGGCGCTCCCGCTGCGCGCGTCCGCTACGCGGTCGCTCTGGGGGTGTCATAAGTAAGGAGCCAGGAGGGAGGAGCAGCTGGGTGGCGGGAGCGGGGCGGCGAATGGAATCACAGGGGGGCGGGGCCGCACGGAGGCAGCGGCGGGAAATTCCAAGAAGCAGCGGGCAGCGGGAAATTCCCAGGAGCAGCGGGAAATTCCCAGGAGCAGCGGGCAGCGAGCGAAGGAATCTGCAGGCAGGAGGCGGCAAAGGCAGGCAGGAGCGGCAGCAGTGAGTGGGGCGACCAAGCCCTGTGGAGGGCTGAGCGGTCTCACTCTGTGGTCCCCTACGGTCCCCTTAAGTAAGGAGCCGGGAGGGAGGAGCAGCTGGGTGGCGGCGAATGGAATCACAGGGGGGCGGGGCCGCAGGGAGGCAGCGGCGGGAAATTCCAAGAAACAGAAAAACAGAAAACTTCATCGTAGAAGAATCCACATGTCAGCATGGTACATTGTGAAACATTCACTCAAGTATTTCAGGCACTCCATCTGGTCCTTTAAATTAACTCTTCATAATGCATGGCTGCTGTCTAAGTAACAGGCGTGACTATTACTATTGTTAATGGTACTGAATTTACCAATTTTGGACGACAGAAAGTAGAGTTGGTTGTGCTGGGAATCTACTTCATGACAAAGAGATCTAAGCTGCAAGCATTCAACTAACTTCTTTGTCCTCCCAGCCTACATACCAACATCCTACACCAAATTGGAACCTGGGCGAGTTTAATAGAGCCATCAAACCACTGCATTAAATAATATGGTGTGAATGTCAATATCTTCTGGCTGTGACCAGACAGAAAGTTACTGACATGCTTGGGCCATGATAAATGGTTTTGTACGCTATCGGCGCCATCTTTAATGCTGTCTTCTTAACCAGTACTGTCAAAAACCGAAATCGGAACATGAATACTTTCCTGCTCTCACATGCAGCACTGCAACTTTTCTGCTAGGATGCAAAATTCAAGTCTGGCCTCCCACCACCCGGGTGGGGTGGGGGCGGGGTTTGAAGGGGGTTTGCCTCAAGCACATGGCCAGTGTTTTGCAACTCAGTAGCCCCTCTGGTTGATATTAGGGGTGTATGAGAGTTTGGAAAAATTAAGCAATGTTCTGCTGCATAATCACATGAAATGCAAAAGTGTCCATCTTCTAGCGTGAAATGCATCCTTGACCTCGCACAAGGTGCATGGACACATGTTGTGATTTTAAAAATCGCTTTAAAAAGCACAAATACTGCACACAGGAGATGATGGTGCAGAATTAAAGCCATGAAGAGTGTGTTTGTTTGGCAACTGACCTGAGCTGGCTGAATATGAGCCTCATCATTCTTTCTAGGAGTCAACTTTATTATTCAAAGTGATATTTAGGTTCTGAAGGGTAGATGGGAAACATGAGAATATATACAGCTAGTTTCCCAGGCTGCAGGTGACCTAGATTTGGAGCTTTCCATGCTGATATTGGTCTTTCTAATGGATACATCTGCCTGCAGGTTCCTCACATTTGTAATAGACTCCTTAACTTTTGAATATGCTAAGCTTCTGATTCACCTTTGGAATATTCCCCAGGTGCCAGACCGGATCCGGAAACTTTTCCATAGGTCCTCTGCGCCGGAAGGTGGTGCTGTGCCGCTCTGTAAATAATGTGTAGGGGCTATACTGGTGCCACTCTTGTGCACGGATGTCAGCTCCTTTCTTTCCTTGCCCCCAGGCGTGGATCCAGAGCGCCCTCTTCTCTCAAAGACACTTTTGCCTACGATATTCTACACACTTCTCAGTGTTGATGGGATGCCGCCCCTAAAAAGGCAAGTTTTAAATCCTGTAGGGACTGTTGCAAACCGATGTCTGTGACGGATGTCTAGAGTCGAGCCACGCGACCCCAAGGCCTTTGGAGACTGTGTGTCGATGAACACGAAAGCCATCATGAAATTCAAGGCAACATTTTATGTCGCCTAGCTCAAGAGGACGCAGCGTCTGGACCACTCCAGTCCTGCTACATGCCCTTGGCTCTATCCCATACCCGCTTGCAGAGCCGCTCTAGAGGCCAACCTTTGTTGTGCTCCAGAACTTCAGGTAAGCACAAGAAATATAAGAAGTGGAAGTGGAGTTCCGCTTCTTCTCACCATTCCCACTCCCTTAACGAAGCGCATATGCGGTGCCATCGGTCTCCTGCCCACTTCTAGAGTCAGCCAACTTCAGAGCCATGTCTGCAGCTGGTTCTGACACAACCTGATTTTCTGGGGCTTTCAGCCATGCAACTTCAGATCAAAGAGTTCTGCACGGCTATGCTCTGGCTCTTTGGATCTCTGCTGACTCCCTTTGGTGGGCCTTTGGAGCCCCACCAAGCTGAGGCCTCCCCTCCTGGAGTTCCACCAGCTGGTTTGTCTTCTGCACCAGCAGGACCCTCCGAGCGACTTCTGTAACAATGCCCCCAGCACCCACCTTCACACCATGCCCAGGTACACTTAAGCCCACTTCTGCACCCGACTTTGAAGGCTCCCATGGTACTTTCCAACACCAATATGATGCAGGTCCGACTTCGAGTAACGGCTCAACTAAATCCGACCATGATCTCGGTGTTGGCTTTACCCCAAAGCTGACAACGGTCTCTCCACTTCCTTTTTGGAATGGATTCAGACAATGATGGGGAACACGGTGATAAGTTCAATCAGTCCTCTATGGATGTTATTGTTATGAGGACTTGCAAGACACTAGTGGTCCGCATACATCCCCTGAAACGGCGGTTTTCTTCTAGGTCCAGCCCTGGAAGAATCTGCCACCTAAACTATGGTTTTGCATTGGGCGGCAGAAGTGCTTGGCCTCCAACTCTCCACCATGGAGTTGAAAACAGTTGGGCTAACTGAAGACTTAAAGCCTGGCCAGACTGCTTCTAATCCTCTTCATCCATTCAAAGAGGCCTTTACAGATACTGTCCTAGGGGCTTGGGCTAAGCCTTTTACTGGTCCTCCAGTGAACAGTCAGATTCCCAGGCACCACTGCTCTGCCACACAGCCTTTTTGTCCCAGGATCCCTCTCTGAAGAGTCTGGTGGTGCATGCTTCCACTAGCTGGAGAAACCCCAACAATTTTCCCAATCACTCCCCCGATAGGGAATCCAAAAGAGTGGAGAAGTTTGGGAAGAAGTTGTTCTCCTCAGCCAGCTTGGTCCTCCGATCAGTTAATGCCTCCGGTCTGTAAGGCCGCTTCACCGATGCCCATTGGGAATCAATGGCACAAGCCCTCGCCAATGTTCCAAAAGGCCTTCAAGCTGCCTCTAACAGGCAATTTGGGATGATTGTGACATGGTAAAGTTCACGATTTAGGTGGAACATAGGCACTAGTATTACCATTCACCGACATGTGGCTTCGATCCACTGGGTTCTCAGGCGACGTCCAGTCCTTGCTCAATGACATGCCAATTGATGACACTCGCTTGTTTGGGGTAAGGCTGGCTTTGCCGTTGAGCATTTCAAGGAGGAGTAGGGCTACTGTTCGCTCTCTCTGCCTGTCTACCTAGCCCCATCAGCAGGAGCAATTCCACTAGTCCTTTTGTGGCTTTGGTAGGGGTATCCTGCCCTACCTGGGAACCCAGCAATTTTGTGGCAGAGGTTGACGTACCCAGTGCCCTTGCGGCTAAGGTCAGCATGTTGTCTAGTCTACCAGCCCCTTAGATACCCCACCTGCTGAAACTCTTTAGTGTGCCCTCGCAGAGTCACAGCCACCCGGGGAAGGCACAATCCACTGATTCTATCTGAGATGGCAAGTGAACACATCAGACAGGTGGTTCCTTTTCAAATCGTCCGCAAGGGTTTTGTCTTGACCTTTTCGATCATCCCCACTGCACAGTTCACTGTATCGAGCGACTGACGGGGGACTATCTCTCCATTTTGTGGCAGGAAGTGCTAGTCCTTTTGGCTAAAGGGGCCATAGAGAGTGTGCAAGTGCCACAAGTAGGACGTAGTTGTTATTCCCACTAGTTTCTGGTGCCCAAGTAGAATGGAGGACTTCGACCCATTTTGGCTCTGCACCTTCTCAATCACTTCCTCCAAAAGGAGAAATTCAGTATGCACACTCTGGTCCAGGGTCTGTCTGCCCTCGACCCTGGAGACTGGATGGTGGCACTTGGCCAGCTCATCATCTATTTACATATGTCCGTCCTGCCAGGCCGTTGGCGCTACCTGCGGTTGTAGAGAAGCATTTCCAGTTCACTGTGCTCCCCTTTCGACTGACCAGCACCCCTTCGGTGCTCATGAAAATGATGGTGGTGGGAGCACACCTTTGGTTGCAGCCTTCCCCTATCTTGACGACCGGCTCACAACAGCAAGTTGTCAACAACCCCCAGACTATGGCAAACCTCTTGTCATTATTGGGATTCATTCTAAACGTGCTGAAGTCACACCTTACTCCTTCTCAGGTGCTCCACTTCATCTGAGCCATTCTGGACACAGTTCAGTCTTGTGCCTTTCCCCTAGGAAAGAGAGTCCAGGACATTCGGACTATGGTCCCAATCTTTCTGCCCCGGTCCTGAATTTCAGTGAGCTTGACTTTGAGGTTACTGGAACTGATGGCCTACTTTATCCTACTGTGCGTGCCCGTCAGGAGTCATATGTGGGATCCGATGTCCCAATGGGCCCAGTAGCTACTGCACTGCAATTGGGTCAGTGGCAGATCCCTCTTCCTTCCCCACCTAGAGCTGATCATGGTGGGTGATGCATAACTTCCTAGGTTGGGACTGTCATCTGGGACCGGTGGGGATCAGAGGAGTCTGATCACCAGCAGAGTTCCAGCTCCATGTCAACTTTCTGGAGCTGAGGGAAATCCCCTTGCCATTGAAAGCCTTCCTCCCATCTATATAGGAGAGACTGGTTCAGTTATTCATGGACAACAGCACTGCAACATACAGGGTGGAGTTGGATTATGGACCCTGTGCCAGGAGGCCTGATGCCTCTGGAATGTTTCTGGTGGTGAGCCCCCTGGCAGGAGCATTGCCAGGGCAAATGCGTACAGTCGTTGGTGCCTAACGAATTACAGATGGCAGCTACATCTGGTGGTGGCTCAAGGTCTCTTTCGAGAATGTGGAAAGTCTGGGCTCGATCTATTGCCCACCACCAAAAAGGCACAGTGTCAGCAGTTCTGTGCATTCGAGTTTCCAAGGCGTCTCTCGCTTAGAGAAACATTTCACCGCCCATGGAACTGTGCTTCTTGTTGCGATTACCTTGGTTTAGCATGTAAGCTTCAGGCTCTCTGTGTTCTTCCACCTTACACTACCTTCTTCCCTGACATGCTGGTTCTGTGTACTAAGGCACCCTTTCTCCCAAAAGTTGTGATACCATTTCACGTCAGCCAAGACATCACCCTGCTGGTGTTCGGTGCTCCACCTCACCCCTCTGAGGAGTAGAGGTTCCAGCCCTTGGACCCCAAGAGGGCGTTCAGCTTCTACATTGATTGTACCAAGGACCACCAGGTGGACAATCAGCTTTTTGTGGAGTTCGCTGGAATGTGAAAAGGCAAGGCACTGCAGAAGCATGCATCTTATTCTGGATCATGCTCTGCATTAAGAGCTGCTACACACTGGCAAAGAAGCAGCCTCTGGATGGACTGCATGCTCATTCCTCCAGGGCCAAAGCTGCTACCACTGTCAACTCACAGAGTCTCTGTCCTAGACATCTGCCAGGCAGATATGTAGGCTTCCCTCAAAACGTTCATGAAGCACTATTGTCTGGATAGGCAAGTTCGCCAAGAAGTGTGTTTTTGAAGTAATAAAGAATGCTAGTGGTCTAGACATTTCCCAGGAATGAGAATTACTATCTCCAACAGACCTCCCTCCACCTGAAGTAACTTCTAACTATGCTTTGGTAAGAAAGCTGCAGAGATGTTGGATCTACAGAGACCAAGTTTAATATTTTGACTGAGATCCTGCATTCTTCATCTCACCCTGCAGAACCAATCCTCCCCTTCAGTGAGGCCATCACTTAACCTATACTAGCTGTCTGAGAGGAACCTCTACCTCTCCTACTGTATCGAGACAATTAGCTCATAGATATAAGCCTGTTTTTGTGACGACCCTTCAGCACTTGAAAGTTTAGTGGTGCAGGTGTCTCGTTCCTCCAAACTAACTCCTGGTTCATTTCCATCTACACAATCTGACCGGTAGTCCAAGAAAATGGAATAATGTGCTAAAAAGATATTTTCCTATGGAATTAAGGTATTCAGATTCCTCAATGAAAGCTGTCTGATGGGCTGTTATGTGCGTATCTTGCTAGACCCTGCCCAGGCCCTGATTCCCAACATATCTACTGACCTTCAAGAGCACTTTAAGGAGCTGATAGTGATGGTCAGGCAGCTGTGAAACAAGTAATTCAATCAGGACTGGACACTGTAGACTAATTAGACATGGCTATGGGGACTTCACTCTCTCTCAGAAGACATTCCTGGTTGAGAAGGTCTGGATTTTCAAAGGGTGTACAAACAACGTTAATGGATTTCCCATTCGATTCATCCTAGTTTTTCCATGTTAAGATGTATTCAGCTCTGAAACGATTTAACCTCTAGGCTGCGGGCGGAATTCAGCTGGCACGCTGAGAATTTGTAAATCCCTTTATTCATGACGAGCTGGGCTCGTCATGAGCGTGCGAGGAGGCTACCTCATGACGAGCCCAGCTCGTCATGAGCGTCGAAGGGGTTAAAGAAAGTTTGGCTACTGTAAGAACCTTTGGCCTATGTACTCTAACTAGGATTACCACCAGTTAAAAATGTTTTCTGGCTTCTGTAGAGTGCTCTCTTTTTGAGAGCACAAATTATACTGAGTACAGCGACAGCAGCAGGTGAACCCTCTCTCCCAGAGGCCTTAGCAAAGCAAGACATTGTACTTTACCCATTCCCCCTCCTCTTCTTCACCAGCCACAATGGGGAATCAGCCATAGTTCGAACTTGTTGGTTTGCAAGCTACCTTATCCACAATTGTGGGAAAAAAACACTCCACCAATTGTGGAGACTTGGTATGTCCTTCCCCTTCAACAGTCTCCACCCTCCATCTCTCCCAAATCCTTTCCACAAAACCAGAGCAGTGGAGTTGGTTCCAGAGCAAGAGCGGGATCTAGGATGTTTCTCTCACTATTTGTTGATTTCCAGAAAGAACAGTGGACTATTTCCAATTCTAAACCTCAGGGTGTTGAACTGGTTCCTCAAAAAGTAAAAGTTCAAGAAGCTGCCCCTTGCTCAGGTTCTACTTGTGCTGCAAGCAGAAGAGTGGTGTCTGTAGACTTACTTGAAGTCTATTTTCACATTCATATCCTGAAGTCACACGAGAAGTATATAGGGCTCTCAGTTGGATTTGAGCACTACCTGTTTGCGGTCCTTCTGTTCGGCCTCACTTCTGCCCCTTGAGTCTTCACGAAGGTGATAACAGTGGTTGCAGCCCATCTCAGAAGGTCAGGAATTTCAGTATTTCCGTACCTGAGCAACTGACTCATCAAAGCCAGTTCTCCAAAGATGGTGTCTCACCAATTGTAAGTGGCAATTCACTTTTTGTTTGACATGGGATTCTCTATCAATTCTCACCTAGTGCCTTCTAAGCTCATCTTGTTTATAGGGGCAGTACTGGACACAACATCAAATTGAGCCTTGCCTCCTTCTCAGAGGGTTTTAAACATTCAGTCTATGATTCCGATGATTCAAGATGGAGCAAGCATTCCAGTCCTGATGTTCTCGGTCTGTTATCCTCCTACATTCTGTTGGTCACCCATGCATGTTGGCACTCCAGTGATGCCTCCACAAGCAGTGGCTCTAACACAACGGAGATCTACAGGACTGTATAAAAATATCGTGGGACACTGCAGTAACCTGCAAAGGTGGAGTGTGAACAACAACTTATTTTAAAGTAAGCTGTTTCACCCTCTGCCTCCAGTGCAACAGTAATCCCAGACACCTCTACCCCAGGGTGGAGTGTACATCTGGAGTAACTGGAGATCAGAGACCTCTGGTCACAAGAAGAAGAGATTATGTACATCAGTCTGTTGGAATTTCAGGCGATATGTCTAACTCTCAAGGCCTTTCTCCCTTCCGGTTCCAGATCTTGACAGACAAAGCAACCACAATGTGTTACATCAGCAAGGAAGAGGGAGTAGGGTTGTGTCGTCTCTGCAGGGAAGCTATACATCTGTGGTCCTCCTAGGCTCAGGATCATCTGATTGCGTTGTAGCTGTTCACCTGGCTGGGGTACTCAGCATACGAGTGCACAGTCTCGGTCTGTGCCATCTTGCTGACCAAGAGTGCCCACGTCACCTGCAGGTATCCCAGAACATCTTCCAGATGCAGGGGACTCCTCACGTAGATCTGTTTGCCACTTTCGAATGCTCGCTGTCTGAAATTCTATGTCCTTCATCATCCGATGCAAGGAGCATTGGGGACGTGTTTTGCATAACAAGAACTTTCCACTTCATTATGCATTTTCTCCCATACCCTTAATTCCTCTTGAGTTGAGGAAGGTTCACCTTGACCTTGGTCAATTAATCTTAATATCCTGGAATGACTACATAGGGTATGGTATGCAGACCTCATTCACCGCTCCCTGTGCCTTCTGCTCCGTTTCCCTCACAGGGTAAATCTCCCCTGCAGTCACAGGGGTAGGTTATACACTCCAACCTCCAGAGCCTTCACCAACATGCCTGGAGATTGAGTGGGACAACAATAGTGACTTCTCTTTACCTCCTGAAGTGGTAGGCTTCATTGTATCTGCAAGAAAACAAAATGGTTTACTTTGGCACATGGGCCTGGTTTGTTAAATGGTGTTTAGACAAATCTATAGACCTTCTTCAGGCTCATCTGTCTGGCATTCTCCATTTTGCTCTCACACTAGCCCAGCAGGAGTGCACGGTTACTACTGTTAAAGGTTATGTGTCAGCCTTAGTGTCTTTTTATACCTTCCTGATCAACCAACACTTTTTAAATATTCAATTGACCTAAGATTCCTTAAGGGGTTTACAAACCAGTACTTCCCCTACTCCCTTCATTATGCCACATGAGACCTCAATTTGGTTCTTCCCTAACTGTGTTTCCAGGCTCACCCTTTACATAGTTGTCTTTTACAATTGTTAATATTCAAAATTATCTTCTTAATCACTATCACGCCTTCCAGCCTACAGTGGTTACTCACTTCCTGTTGGGCATGACCATTTTTGCAGGGTCATCTCAGAACTTTTTGCCTTTCTCCTGTATTTTTTATGACCTGTTGGTGGTGGTTTTATGACTCTGGGTACTTTATCACTGCTGATCAGTGCTAAAGTGCATGCGCTCTCTCTTGTAAACTTGGTAAGATTGGTCTACACCTGTTTGGCATATTTAATTTACCTGTGAGTCCCTTGTACAGTGGTATCCCATATACTCAGAGCCTGTATATTAAATGCTACTGGTGGGCTTGCAGTGCTGTTTGCACCACCCACCGAAGTAGCCTTTCACACCGGTCACAGGCCTCTACCACTGCAGGGCCTGTGCACACAGTTTACTGCCGCTGTAATGTGGCAGATAGAGGTTTCCACGTCTGCAACTCCCTTTTTACTATATATTAGTCACCCCTATGGTAGGCCCTAACTAGCCCTATGGGCAGGGTGGAGTTTAAGTAAAAGGTAGGACATGTGCCTTAACTGTGTGGAATGTCCTGGCAGTGACAAACAGCCTATTTGGTTTCTCACTGCTGTGAGTCTGCCCTCTCATAGAGATGCATTGGGGATTCCCTAATATGTGCTTCAGTGGTAATTCCTGACATGAGAGGGGTAGCACGATTATGTTTGGTATGTTTGGAATAGTAGTGATAAATCCTGCCTATTGGTGAAAGCAGATTTATTATTACTATTTTAGAAATGCCACTCTTAGAAGTGGGCATTTCTGTGTGTCTTTGTTCCTGCCTGGATGTGTATTGACCTTCTGGTTCTGACTGACACCTAACCCTGGGCGTAGGACTACGCTATGCTCGCGGAGCATGCGTAGTGTACGCTACTATACACTACGCAAATTGCACGTAGCACAGTGCAAAAACGCGTAGCATAGCGGGCATTTTTTGCTTGCGGTCCTCAACGTCAAGTTGGAGACCGCGAGTGAGCAAAATCAACATCCCGGCTAGACTTTTTCCTCGTTTGCGATCAGCAAAATCAAGTTGTCGATCACGAGCATGGAAAATAAACCTCCCGGTGAGATTCTCAATGCGGGGATGTCAGGTTTCTCATTGCAAGTGGTCGCGTATGCTCGCGACTGTTTGTGAAGAGAAACTACAAGTCTGCGTTGAGAAAGCTGCTGCTCGAGTACAAATCTACTCAAGTGGCAGAAAACGACAGTGCAAGATGCCGTTTGCAATGACTGCACAGTGCGGACAAGCATCCAGCACTGTGCAATCAGTGCAAACAGCATTTACCCTACCGTACTACGCAATTCGCGTAGCTACGTGTAGCGCACTGTGCAGTTCACGTAGCATAGTGCACTTTGTGTAGCTACGCGTAGCGCTACTACACAAACTACGCCCAGGGTTACTGACAATGCAGAGGGGATGTGCATTCACTACAGCCAGTCCTGAGTCCCGGGGGAGAGGGCGGGGGGGGTTGTGGTGTGTCCTGCCCTGCCTGGGTGACTTACCGCTAGGCTGAATAGACCTTGGCTGAATTTAGAGTAGCGGGAGGAGTGATGGGAGGAGTAGCACCTGCATATGCAACTGAAAAGGGCTGTGCCTGCCTTCCTGTGGTGTGTCTGGGCCCAAGCTTACATTATGAATGGGACGTGTTGTGCAAAAGACATTTGGACTATAGGTAAAAGGGCTGTGACCCCCATGTAGTAGAGAAGACCGTGTGTGGGACGTGTGACTGACAGGCAGCTGGACTGCCAGGAGGAACCGCCTTGGGACTGAACTAGTCTTGGGGGGGCTGATCTACTGCCTATTGGGCTGAGATAAGGACTGCCACTGTGCCCTGGGACCCTTGTGCTGGCCTTCCTGGCTGCACCCTGCAATCGCATCCCCAGTGCTCTCCCAGGAGTGCTGCTATGCCCCTGGTCTGTGCAGACTTGCACACTTTTTTCATCAGGGATCGTGGCCCGAACCGAAGCTTGGAGGGCGTGGTGTGGATAGTTTACCTGAACCCCAAGTGTGTGCTCCTGCTGCAGTAAAGCGCGTGGAACGCTTCCTTTTAGCTGTGCTCCAAAGGGCGGTGACCGCACACCAGAAGCGCATGGTGGGTGCTTCCAATTTTGTATTCTGAGCCAGAGAAGTGGGCTCAGTCTCCTAATACGGCGGGCACACAGCGCAGTCGTGCCATGAGGACAAGCCGCAGCAACCGGAAGCCAGGGAGGACGAGCCGCGTGGCCGAGCCTCGTTGTGGGCAGGGCTAAAGTGAGACAGCGTTCCCGACCCCAACAGTAAAGCAGCCGAGAATGAGGGCCAAGAAGCCGGCCCGGGTCACCTACCCCAAAGTGCCAGACCTCGGCGCAGCCGCCAGTACCAGCGCTGTTTTCCATCCGAGTAGGTAGAGTAATGAGCGTGTCCTTGTGAAGATGGGAGCGAGTCCCGATGGCAGCATGGTCGCGGGCAGCTCATGGGCATCCGCAGAAATGTTTCCAGGGGGGGGCTAACCTGGCAGACGAAGGGGCGTGGCTAATGTTAATCGATAGGGGCGGGGCTACAATGGCAGACAATCCAGATCGGGTAATGCTCAGGCCAAGCTGAGAAAAAAAAGGGGTGAACTCTGCATTTGAAACTGGACAACAATTAGAGCACACTTATGAACCCTAATATTACCCCCCTGACCCCTTAAAACTCATACATTCCCTGATCCCTAAAATTAGCCCCCTGGAACCCTATAACCCATACCCTCCCTGACCCCTAAAATTGTCCCCCTGGCACCCCAAAACCCATACCTGCCCTGAACCCTAAAATGTCCCCCCTTGCAACCCAAAACCCATACCCACCCTGAACCCAAAAATTAAGTCTGGCACCCCAAAACCCATATCCGTCCTGAACCCTAACATTTTCCCTGACACCCCAAAACCCATACCCGCACTGAACCCTAAAATTACCCCTGGCAGCCCAAAACTTATACCCACCTTGAACCCTAAAATTATCACTACCACCCCAAAACCCATACCCACCCTGAACCCTAAAATTACCCCACTGGCATCCCAAAAGCTGAACTCTATGGGGCAGATTTACAAGCCAACTGGCATGGGCGCAAATTCAGGACAGTGAGTGTAAAAATTCAGGACAAAGGGTCAAAATTCGGGTCAAAAATTCAGGACAAACGGGTAAGGTTTACAGACATGTACTATTGCGCAACCTTCTCTGATATAAGTAACTAAATAGACAACCACTAAAGTACAAGTGAAAATAAGTTTATATTAGGTTGCGAGAATTGTGCACTTCATAGTTTGTCAGTATACGCGCAGCTTTAGGCAAATGTGCAGGTCTTTTTGTAGTAACAAAACTGCCCCCACCTTTCCAGCTCCCAGAGAAAACACCTGATGCCCGGTCCGGCCAGTCTGGCCTCGATACCACCCTCCAATGGCGCCCCTCATCTTCACATAGACCCTCTCTCATGTGTATTTAATTTCTTCTATATTGCTACTCATCCCAAGTATGTGGGGCAGAGTTTACAACACACACATATTATAAAGAGACAATCACTCATATAAATGGGAAAGTCAATGTATAGGAAATGTTGCTTAAGATAATGGGGCTTACAATGTGTAATCATACTTTCGTCCATCATTCAGTCTTTCACCATTCATTCTGTCCTTCCATGTGTGTGCCCAACAAGGTCCATATTCATCCATTTACAAACCTATCCATCACGTTTCCTTCCATCCCTCATTTCAGTTATCTATCCCTCAATCCACCCTTTTACTCATCCATCATCTATCCATCTACCCTTTCACTCTATCCATCCATACGCTCATTCATCCACTCTTCCACCAATCCATCCATTAACTCATCCATCCAGCCATTCACCCGTTCAGTCATCCATTTGCCCATCCCCCTTCCTCTTTCAATTCCCCTTTCACTTAGCCATCCATCCTTCCATCCACCCACTCATCCATCTACTCATCCACTCATGAATCCATACATTGAACCTATCATTCATCCATCCTTTCACTCATCCATCCACCGTTTCCCTCCTTCACTCATTGATCCATCCTTTTGTCCATCTACCCGCCCTTTCACTCACTCGTCCAGCCTTACATCCACCCTTTCACTCATCCGTCCATCAATCCACCCTTTCACTTATCAATTCATCAATCCACCCTTTCACTTATCAATTCATCAATCATTTCGCTCATCCATCCACCCATTCACTCGCCCGTCATCCACCCTTTCACTCGTCTATCCAGCCATCCATCCACCCATCCCTTCACTTACTCACTCACCTTTCACATTAATTATGAGACCTATCAAGAACTCCACCCTTGCTGTAGTTCCTAAAGCAAGGGGTGGGGTGGAGCAGGGTTCACTATGCCCCTGCACATAGGCAATCTGAAAAAGTGGATGGCATGGGTCCTGCATGATGCACAGTGCCTTGGCGCTGGGGCGACAAACATGGTGTTGTTTCCAGAGCGTTAAGTGGGATGAAAAAACTAAGGGGGTCTCTCCAAAAGGGTGTTTGATGTAATAAAAGGCGTGGCTTAAAACACATAAGCTAAAAATCTGTGCTTAATATAATGTGCTGCCAGACTGGTATTTTTGTTGCTTCTGTCATTGTATCCAGATATATAATACAACAAGTAACGTTACACTTGGAACAAGTAACATTACACCTACAACAAGCCAGAACTATTGGCTTTGTCTATGGTTGTTAGTTGCATAAAATAAAAAAGCAGCAACCATGGCTGCTATACTAGAACAATATTTCTTTCCTTTGAACTTATTTCACTTCATTATTTATTTATTTATTCATTTAATGCGATTTTATAGAGCGCGAACTTTACCCGAAGGTGTCAGAGCGCTTTACATAAGAACCAGTAGCAAAACATAAGGACTAAGGATTACATGCGTTACATAAAAGATACAAACAGAAAAAATTGCAAATGTACAAATAGTAAAGTCACTCAAGGAAGAGATACGAATGGATATACTCTAGTCACATAGGAATGGTAGAGTGTACAAAGGCCTTCCTTCTATTAAGTGGATTCCCACCTAGCAGCAGCATGGGCGTTTTTCCACTTCCATGTGACCAAATGCACATGCTGTGCCAGCCCAGACTGACCCATTGTCATTCTGTATGTGGGAATCAGCCCCACACAGAATGATAATGGGCGTGGTGGGGCTGTTCTTGTGCACAGGGGAGTGCGAGGCAGCCCCATCAGCAGGGCCGGACTGGGAACCAAAACCAGCCCTGCCAAAGTGCTCGGCCTGCCCCCCTCCCGGAGGGTTGGGGGTGCCGCCGAGCTCTTTGCCAGGGCCGGTTTTCGGCCGATTTTGTTACAGGGCCGATTTTGCACCTATGCTGCAAAAACGGCCCTGTAACAAAAACGTCCCCCAGGGGCCCCAAACCGCCTGCCCTACCCGCGCGGCGCACAGTGGGATTGCCCGGTGCCCGCTACGGCCAGTCCGGCCCTGCCCATCAGGGAGCTGAGGCCTTTTGCAGGGAACAGCTCTGTTCCCTGCAATGCCTAAAATTAAGGCGGACGGTTGGATGATGTCCTGCCTGAGGATGAGCCTCGGCGTCAGGCATCTCTCCGGGATGCATTTGTGCACATGGGCGTGCGCAGGGGGGCAAGGAGAGGTGCTCCAGGGGGGGGGCAAGCACCCCTCCTTGCCCCCCCCTGCGGACGCCCATGGCAGCTGCCCCAGTACTGCTGGCAGCAAAGAAGGAACAACGTTGCCAGGTCAGCAGAGGGTAGAGACCGGGGTAGGCCTCCACTGTAATATCACTGCCGCCTGCTGGGCTGCCGCGGCCATTTCTCAGGTGGGGGGGTGGTTTGAGTGAAGTCTCCCCGCCACCGGTGGGAAGGAGGTATTTTCCTCCTGGTTCAATCCATGGCCCTTTTTGTGTCCAGGAGGATAGGACGTCCTGGCACAGCAGTGGCAGGATTATGAGCGTCTGGGGTGGGTGTGCAGGACATTAACCACGGTGTGTATAACCAGGAGGGTTTGGTAACCTGTGCAAGCTAGGAATAATTACTTCATCATGAGTGCAGTAATCGTGGCATGCCTACGGTTGGCTTAAGGTTCCTAATGTGTGCACTCTGCAAGTGGGTACTGTAATGTACCATAATATGATGTTTTTTTCCAATATGTGCACTTTGGATGATGTGTTTACATAAGGTTTTATGCTGAAGACAATCCTACCAATAGTTACTGGTTTCCCTAACTGTAATGTTTCACAGTGGCCCGATTTGCTATGTGATTTATGTAAACCCCTGTGAAGTCATGGCAAGTGCCTAGTGGCACAGCAATATATGTGATTGTGTTCTAATGTGTTTTTATGGATAATACAAATGATATATTTAGGTCTCGCCTGAGCCAACGCATGCACTGCTCTGGCGGGACTTTTAGTAAGGGGACTTCAAAAAGCTGACCACACGCAGGCACCATCTGGCTTTCCTCTCTCTTCATGGCTCACTAAGCGCATCGCATGCACCTTCTCCCTACTGCTCTCTGCTCATCAGCTGTGTTTTATCAGCATGACGATTCTGTTCTTAGCGCGAGGATGCACTGCCTAACAGATTGGCTTCAGTGCGAGGACGCGCTGCCTGTGTTTCTGGAATCTCAGCGCGAGGACGCACTGACGGTATGCCTTGCTAGAAGCGCTAGGACGCGCTGTTTTCTCTTCCCCGCTCTCCCTGGAGCCCGGGACCCGCTTCGCCGGTGATCTGACCCCCCCTGACCCATTTTAGAGGAGACGTGCCGCGCTGGAAAGCCCTTCCCCTGTCCCTCCTGGGCAGGGCAGTACTCTTTAAAATGTTGGCCCTGCCCAGATTCCTGTATGCATTGCAGAACTCTTTGGACCCAGTCCCTGTTTCCTATTTCAGGAAAATAGAGTCTTTTCAGAGACAGTTGCTTTTGGATGGCAGGCCTCGTATCGCCCATTCAAAGCTCACCCTTCCCTGGTATGACGGGGGTATAGGACTGCCGGACCTCAAGAAATATTATTGGGCCTCACAACTGGTGGCTCTTAATCATGGGATATAGGGGGCCCCTAACGACCCAGGCTGTGCGATGGATCGCTGGTTAATCCCGGGGGGAGACTATACTAGGGTACTATATGCGGCACCCCGTAGACTTCATCTCACGGGACCCACCGCGCACGTAGTTCAGGTCTGGCACGCGGCTACCAGACACCTTAAATGGGAAGGGAAACTCACGCTCACCACCCCCCAATGGAGTGCGGAACAATTGGGAAGCCTCTGGAAGTCGAAGGGCTTCGACAAGTGGGACCTCATTGGCATTACTTTCATCAAGGATGTCTGGAGGGATGGTTCAATTCAGTCTTTTGACTCCTTACGGCAGCAATATCAACTGAATGAGGTAGAGTATTTTTGTTACCTCCAGGTAAGACATGCACTGCTCACACATATCCCCTGTGATGCGTCGCTCCCGGAGGCCTCCCCTCTAGAAGATAGCATACTGGATGGTCATCTCCCAAAGAAGACGATTTCCTTGATATACAGGAAACTGATAAACCACATGGAGAACCCATTGGGGCGCCTCAGAGAACAGTGGCAGGAAGACGGTCTAGAACTAGATTATGGGGACTGGCAGGAAGCGGTATCATCCCCACGAGTGGTGGCAATCTCCATGAGGCTCCGGCTAGTGCAGCTGAAGATCTTGCATAGGTCGTACATTACTGGGCCTAGACTGGTCCATATGGGCCATTCAGTGAGCGGGGAATGTAAGAGAGGATGTGGAGAGCTGGGGACATTCCTGCATATCCTATGGCACTGTGTCAGAGTCCAGTAGTTCTGGGTGAGGGTTCACAGCACATTGCGTACAGTCCTGAACTCGAAACTGAGCCTGGAGGCACGTAGGTGTATCTTGAATATCTGGGGGCCAACGGATCTCAATGCCTATCAAAAGCTGTGGGTAACTCTGGCACTCATGATCCCGAAATGTAATGTGGCCCAATTGTGGGGTGCCAGTCAGCCCCCCAGATGGAGAAATGGAGGGAGGACCTGGACTGGTGTATGTTTAGGGAACGATCAGTGTACTTGGTCAGGGGTTGTCCCAGGAAGTCGAATAGGGTCTGGGAGGCCTGGAATGCTTATAGGGGCGACATATGCACTCCTCCGGTGGGTCCAAGTGAAGCCGAGGTGCAGGTGTCCCCTTGATCCGACACATGAGTTCAATTGTCATTTACTGGGAGGTATGGAAATGTCATTTAATGATTGATAATAACTTGGATTGTGTCACCTGATGTTTATTGGTTCATTATTGTTTTTGTATAATAAAAATAAATAAAATAAAAAAGTTTCAGGATCCTGACTAATGCTTGAAATATTAAAAGGTGAAGAATCTATTAAAAAATCGGGAATCTGCAGGTAGACAATGTACCCACCAGAAAAAGTGTTACCAAAGGTTAGTAATGTGTTCTACTGGCTCACAAATAGAATAGTAAAAGCTGATGTAACCAAAGAAAGGGACCCCCAATAGACGAGAAATCACCCCTTGCCTGATGTGAAGTATTTTTGACCAGATTCTAACCCAGTCATTTAACCTTTTGCAACATAAACGTAAGTTGGGAAATGAACACCACATGTTAAATTCTGTAATAGCCACAGAACAGTCTGAAGATCACTTGAGTCCAGTGCCTTTCCTACTGCGCAATCAGAAAAGGAAAGTAGATGGTTGTAAATCTTGAGAACAGTTCTATTGTCTAAGGCACCACTCTCCTAGCAAACATACCTGTTAATCTTCTGATTTGGGCCAATATGTCTAATTGAATACATTTCCACCCAAATGGAAATGGGAAATACTTTGGATACTGGAGATACACTTGATAATGTGATTGCAATCAATCCTGTTCTGATGGAAACTTCTAACGTTAGGTTCTTCACCTTGTAGATTACCCCAGGTGCCAGACTAGAGCTGGAAAGCTCAAAAGCAATGTTCCTGTGCGCCAGTAGGTTGCGCCGTGTAACTCTGAGTGAGCACTGTTCAGCTCTAACAATGATGAACGAGCTGCATATAAACGCCATACATAAGCATTGATGTCAGTCCATTTCTTTCCACACATTCAGATACAAATACCAAGCTCTGCTCCTTCTTTCTTCACTCTGAAGAGATTTTCCTGAAAATTCTCCAGTGTGCAAGAGACATATCATCCCTTAAAGTGACAGATTTTAAACCTTGTTGGGACTGTAGCAAATAGATGTCTGTGACAGAGCCCCACAAGGTGTGCCTCTGGTGCTTGGGTTCTTCAGACAATGCCAGAGGAATCCTAAAGCCATCCAAGAGTGCAAGGGTGAGTTCTCCATGGTGAAGCACTGGAAGACTTCATGCCGGTACCACTCCAGTTCTAAGTAGAAAGTCAAGACTCTGTTGAGTCCAATTGTGATGACTCTGCAAGCTGAGGCCTTTCGTGGGGCCATGCTTTGCATCTTTGACACTCCCCTGTTTCCATCTAGTATGCCTTCGAGCTCCAAGGATCCACAGGGACTGCCAGTACAGGTATTGATGGTGGGTTTGTCGTCCTTGCTTTCCTCTGGGGCCCAATGCTTCAGGTTCTGTACTGGCATCTGGACCTGTGCTGAAATTCACGCCAGACTCTGCCTATACTGATGCCTCCAGTGTCAAATGAGGAACCGTAACCCTAATACAAATCAGCGGCATCTCTTCCAAGGCCACATTCAGATCTTTATGTGCTGCTGCCTATACTGAATCCATGTGATTCTCACACGATTCACTTGCACGCAGCCATGCACAGACATTACACTGACTCTTTGGTTCGGACTCTGACCATACCCAGCCATATGAAGATGACAATTGTGGGGATGGGGAAGAATTTGCCTCCTCCTGTGATGACACCTGCTACATGGATCAACAATATGACAGTGGGCTGGACACCTCACCTGATACTTGGACTGGCTCTTCCTGCGCCCCCAAGGCCAGAAACAGAAAATTGCACTTCTTTTGTTACTATGATATGGAGGACTGCTGAGGTTCATGACCTCCACTTCCCCACTGTGGAGGTAAAGACAAATGGGATAACAGAGGTCCAACATCCTGGCCAGACAGGGACTGAATCTCTTTTGCCCTTCTAAAAAGCCATACACTGTTAGGCACTTGGGCTAAGTCATGTTTTGGTTCCGCAGTCAACTGACAAGTAACCCCGAGCTGGTAACTCTGCTCCGCCAATGGAGTTTGCAGATTTTTGCCTACTCCCCGCTCAGTTCCAAACGCGGAGTTTAGGCAAAAACTCCCCTTCATGGCGGAGCGGAGTCAGCTAGCCACACTGAAGGAAGTGACCCGATAAGGGTCACCCGGGTCACTCACCACCACCTCTCTACCTTCCCAATTAATGAAGAGTCGAGAAGACAGTAGAGAATACAAACCAAGCAAATTTAGTAGAAGTGCCCTGTAGCGGAGTCTGGTTTGACCAGCCTTATAGGATTGCTGTCGAGAGACAGACCACGTCTACACGGTAACACAAAATATACATTTTCGGAGGAGCTACGCGCCTGATCAAGTTGGCCGCGTGAACTCTCGCTGCTCCGGGACCTTTCGCCGTCGTCATTATCTTGAATGACATCCTGCCAACTGAGATTGGCAATAGCTTGCTGAAGGTGCGCGGTACACTGGGCGCTAAGGTTGCCTCTCCGGTGATGCCGCAAACCCCAGATATGGGCTGTGCAGTTCTGGGCCTACTCCGGGCCTGATGCCGGGGGCAGATGTGCAAAGGCGGCCGCCGCGCAGTGCGACAGCAGGGGCCCGGACCAGAAGTCGCCGGTCGGGTCTACCCGCGAGAAGCAGCGTCGAAAAGAGGCTGAGGAGGCGAGCGGCGGGGGTGTGTGCAGAGGAGGCGAGTGGCGGGGGTGTGTGCAGTGGCGATGGCGTTGGGTAAGGGCCCCCCCTTCACGCTATTGTCTGAGGGCAACCGGGAGTGAGCCTGAGCCCATTAGAGGTACTACGGTGGAATAAGAGGCCGAGGAGAGCCTAGGGTGCCGGTGTGCTGTGTCCTGGGACGGGGGCGGGCGGGAGCAAGTTCTGCCCCCCCCCCCCCGCCCGTTGCCAACGCGAGGAGGGTTGAAGAAGCCAGGAGACAGACCTGGGGCAATATACCGGGGTTCCACAGGGGGGCCTCTGGACGACTCGAGAGGCCTGGGGCAACATGTGGACTAGAATAAAGAGACCCAGACCAGAAGGAATATATCACTGGGGAAGAGCCAGTATGCAAATACCTGGGCTGTGGTTGTTTGCCTTTTGCCACCCACTCCCCCGGTGAATATAGTAATACTGATCTTCAGTGACCCGGCGACCCCACGCATGTGCCCCGGGTAAGGCTGGGAAGGGATACCCCGCGATTGCTCTCTGGGCTGAAACTGGTGAAGTGGGGAAAGCGGATTGAGAAATGGCGACTAAACCAGATGGAGAGAAGCACCCGTCCAGAGTATTGAAGTGGCCGAAACAAGTGCAGACGAATAAACTTGACCCCGCTACACAATGCCAAAAAGCTCCCTGTCCGACTTGAGACTCAGCACAGTGGGCGGAGGTGACTCAGCGGGACCTATGACTGACTTGTCATTGTCGGATGTCATGGCGGCGATAGCAGGAATTAAATCCTCCCTTGGGCAACAGATGGCGGCGCTGGACACTAAACTTGTCACTGTCTCGATAGAGATTAACCTCATACGTGCAGACCTCACTAAGGTTAATGAAAAGGTTAAATCCCTGGACATCAAGACGGCTAGTTTGATGGATCATGTGGCGTAGCTACAGCAGGACGTGAGTGCACTCCAATCTTCCCGCGGCCTTGTGGAGCGTAAGCTGGATGAATATGAAGGGAGGGCCCGGCGCAACAATATCCGCATCTTGGGAGTGCCGGAAAAATTGGAAGGCCTGGCCCCTGACCTGTTCGTGGAAGAATTAATCCTCCAGCACCTCAAGCCCAAAGGGATTGGAAAATTCTTCACTATTGAACGTGCGCATAGAGTTCCGGGTGGAAGACCGAGGCCCTAAGCGCCCCCGCGCCCCATGTTTGCCAGGGTGCTGAACTTCAGAGACGCTATCCTGCAGGTGGCCCATCAGGGAGGACCTCTACGGTAGGAAAACGCCACGTTCTCTTTCTTCCCAGACTTTACTCAACTGGTGCAGCAGCAACGCAGGGATTTTCTGGCGGTTAAGAAAAAACAGTGAGAGAGGGGGTACAAGTATGCCATGATATTCCCGGCACGTCGGTGGGAGGAAGCAGGGGGAAAGGCTTGGTTTTTTGAAAACCCAGATGTTGTATCCGACTGGATTGATAGCTCTCTCCCCTATGGCCCTGAGTCTCGAGGTCAGGATGGTGAAGAAGAAGCCGTAGAACAGGCCTGAAACCGGGTATAACCACATAGGTGGTTGGCGCACTGTCAGGTATGGGAGTGAAGCCCGGCCGACGGCCTAGTAAGATCTTCCCGGAGAGCTTGGAACTGTACCTAGTCTTGCAAGCTCAGACGAACAATTGTGTTTATTGACTACGGGGTTGGGGGGGTGGGAAGGGGAAGCTGTTATCCTCCCCTTTTACTACATTTAGTAGCTTAGTAGTTTTGTGTGTAGGGCGACAGGCACTCTGCTAGTTGGGGATGGGCGAACGCCATGTGCAGGGGTGATGGGAGGGTGGAGGGGGGCAGGGGTTGTATTGAGATGTGGATCGAAGTTTGTAGAGAATTTTGCAATGTTTAATTTTTTGCTTTTTCTTTCTTTTTGCATCAGGTGACAATGCTATGATTGTATTGTATCCATACCGGTTCAATGTCAAATGTTATTCGGGGATCTGGGATAAAAGTGCTAAGCTGGAATGTGAACGGCCTGGGAGACAGAGTTAAGAGAGGGATGGTTACCCAGTTGATTAGAAGGCACTCCCCGGACATAGTGCTATTATAAGAGACCCATCTTATTGGCAATTATTGCATGGCCCTTCACAAGGGGGGGTTATAAGTTAGTAGCACATGCTGGGTTCACCACAGGGTCTAGGGGGGTTGGGATCTTGGGTAAGAACTCTTTTCCCCTAAACATTCAAGCTACATGGTCTGACCAGAGAGGCAGCTATATTGGTGTATCAGGGCAGTGGGAAGGGAAGACAGTCACTTTGGTGTCCATATATGTCCCGCCCGGCCTTCAATCTGATACTTTCCGGGACCTAGGCGCTATCTTCCTAGCTTTGCCTTTGGGCCTCCTAGTGATGGGGGGAGACTTTAATGCAGTGGTTGACGGGGAGATAGAGACAGCCGCGGTGCGTCCATTGGGGCATAGGGGTGTAGCCCCACTAAGCCTGGTGGACGCACCCGCGGCTGCAATGCAGAGAGAGCAAAATGAAGCGCAGCGCTTCAATCGGGGGTTCGTTCCGGGAAAGACCCGATGGCAGCGGGAGTGCGCAGGGGTTGGGTTACAACTTACGTCATCACCAGTGTCTGAGACTGTGCCGAGTCGACTCTGCTGGCCTGGTTGCACATGAGGAATTTCGGCGGAATCTTGCCCACGCATGCGCTTTAGCACAAGTCCTGATAAGAAGACCGAAGGGGCCAGGGGGGGGTGTGTCTTTAGCTGGGGCTGGTCGTTTCAAAAGGTGCCAGGGCGAGTAGTCTGTGTGCCCCCCTAGCCAATCCTGGCGCTTATGCAGCGCCAGGATTGGCTGGTTCACCGCGCCAAAAGGAGGCAATCCATTATTGGATGCCGCGCGTGGGTGGGTGGCACACTGGGCTCAGGCTAGCCAGCGCCGCTCAGCACTTTATCAGTCATGGCCAATCACTGTGACTTCAGCATGTGAAGCCATTCAGTGATTGGCCATGATTCGGGGAAGTGCGCGCCGTGGAGATTCCTGTACTTACGTTTCTGTAGGGGGGCGGGGGCTCCCTCTCTGTCTCGTCTCTCGTGCACGCAGGCCAGCCCAGACAGCAGAGCAGACCGTCACTTGACTTCAGAGACTGAGTTGTTCGTCCCCCGTTGTTGACTGACTTGTTGTCGACCGTCCGGACCGTCACTGACTCGAGTCGAGTAAGTAACACTCTACGCTGTGTGCCTCTGACGAGTGGCTAGTTATGAATTTCTTAAACGCATCTTCTTGACTGTAATGCAATGTCTTCTCTTTATGGTTTTCCAGTGGGCACCTATTTCCCGTTGAGCAGTGTCTCCTAATAGAGTTCCCTGTGTAACACGATGCAGTGCACAGTGAACCCTGTTGTGCTTGATGTAGTATCTGAGAGTTGCACGGGAGAAGTGGGCATGTGGTGTGCCGGCTATGGCCTCACAATGTACTTAGCTAATGGCTGCCTCAGCAAGTCTCCCCCCTTCTCGCACTCAGCACCCTGCAATATCGGATCGGATGTCCCCTCTTTGAGCATTAGGCTAATGCTGCTCAAATAGGGGACATCCGATCCGATATTGCAGGGTGCTGAGTGCGAGAAGGGGGTGAGACTTGCTGAGGCAGCCTTTTATACTTGATCTTGGTATATCTCGTCTCAGTAGGATGAAAGGCTGGTTCTGTCCTGCATGAATGTAAACCTGTAAAGAGCAGTTTTTGCACAGATTTTAAAAACTAGTTTATAACTTGCACCATACAATCTATAAGTGCAACAAGCATCGAGAGCGTTTGGTTTATGGTGCGAAATATGTAAATCATGTATTGTGTGACCACATCAGTGGTTATACAACATTACTGTACCGGTCTGTCCCCACTGTGGCTTCCAATGCAAATAAAGTGAAACCTCTCTAGAATATTGTCATAAGGTGGCATTTTTATGCATAATAATGCAAGGGGAAAATGGGAGACGCCAGTGACTTTCAAGTAAACATTAGCTCATAGCAAACTAAGCAAAGGTCTATTTTAACGAGAGAGACCGATTCAAAATATAATTTATCCCGTGTTCAGCTTACACAAGCATGGCTTGTTTAGCTTGTGCTAGTTCCTCATCAAAGGCTAGCCTGCACTCTTAAATGCATTTACCCATGTGTAATATATCCTGAGAAGGTAAAACTCTTACTCCATGGGCCGGGTATGGGCGTTCTGCGGCGGGATACTCTTGGAATGTTGTGAACTTCCACCAGCGCAATGCTGTGTGGGTACTCTCAAACCTTTTACCCATCACATCCTGCAAGCTGACTGCTTTGTACTTTGTGCTTTGTACCCCAGTTAAGGGCAACGGTAAATACATTTCCAAGGTGGGAATGGGAAGGGACCCCCTGCAAAACTGGTGGAGGGGAAATGGTTTCTGTATGGGGTGCAGATGGGGTAAATTTCCCTGTAGAAGAGCAGCCGCATGAATGTAGTAATTTCCCTCTTCACAACATTGTATACAATTAATATTGTCGTATTTGTGTACTCGAATTGCATTTATATTGCGCTTAGTACCCCAGACGATGCATTGGAACTCTTAACGGGTAGTAGCACTCTACTCTGGTACCCAAGACCAGTGGTTAATAAAGTGGTTATTTGTATATTGTTTTCCTATGCTTTTATACGGCCAAAGAGACCTCAGGGTGTTGTCTATGTGGTTAAGTTGCATCTCTGTTATGCATGGATAATGGTATACTGTAGATAGTGGGGTAGTGGGAAGTATTTTGATCTCTTATGTGAGGTTCGGATGCTTGCTCTAGTCATCTTGTGGTGAACTTGTAGATGTGCCTGTTCAGAGAAATGTAGGAGAGAGTCATATTTTCAGTTTAATTACATTAGAAGGTCACCCATCAATGCACACACCAATTAATATTGTACCTATCGCACTATGCTGCTCTTTACCTTTTAAAGATAATGCGTTAAAGTGCAGCATGCCACCATTGATAACATTACAATCCAACACGCATATCTCCAACACACACCACATGCTTCCACTCCAACATGCCTAAAACACATTGCCATTTACAATGCCATTATCTCTAACTCAAACAAACCCGAGCCCTAATGCATTCCTAATGCTTGTTTACCCTTGGTACAGCATAGCAAGGTGTGTGAAGGAGTTAAATACTCTGAGTGGGGATGTAGTACTTTTACTTTTTACAACCCTCCTGATTTGCTGCGCAGAGGCCCCTGTCCCATCCTGACCCCTTTGTAATTGTGACCTTAAAAGCTTTGCCGTTCAAGCTATTTAGTATAACGAGTAAGTGGCATGACATTTGGGAAGGTGATTTATCACAAGAGCTTCTTGTGTTGCACTGCTGCAATATATATGCAGAATGACACCCCGTCTGGTGCTGGCACATGGCGGCTGGAGGGCCACACTACACCCCGACTGCTACTGTCACATGTACTGCAGCGGCTGAAGGGCCACACTACACCCTGACACCCCCTCAGATGCTGGCACGTGTACTGCAGCGGCTGACGGGCCACACTACACTTCGTCAGCCCTTTAATGCAGCAAGCTGTACTGCAGCGGTTGTAAAGGTCATCCCACTATCCATGGCGGCCTCCTGCAGGAATGGCACGTGTACTGACGCCTGCATTAATATGGCTGCAATGACCAGACCCTTCTCTACCCCCCCCCCCTTAATCGGGGCAGCACTTGCCCTGCAGCAGCTGCACCACATTCCGGTGAACACATTGCTGCAGCGGCTGCACAGGTCACAGCATTCTCCCTCCGCCCTCCATCGCGGGCACCTCTAATGCTGCAGCTGCTAAGGCCAGACTGCCCATGCCACCCACTTCAGGGCTGACACATGCACTGCAATGTCGGCCGGAATCCGCCACCTGCCCTGGCTCCTGTACTGCAGAGGCACCATATCCTACAAAGAGCACGCTTCAGTTTGTCGCCCTCTGTGTGGCACTGATGCTGCCAGACGCTGCTTCGACCAGTCACACCTGCGTTGCCATGCACCATCATCTGCTCTAAAAACAACGTAAAAGGAAGCTTCACTGTGTGCTCCTCGACACCCGGGGCTGGCGGGTGTCGCAGCGGCGGCTGCTGACAGCTTGAATTTACATTGTCAAGTCCTCCTATGCCAGGCAATGCCCCCTGAGCATCCACGCCTTCCAGTGCTACGAGCTGGCATTGCTCCACCCTTTCACTTCTTCTGGGAGCCAGCCCTGCTGAGACCCTCGAAATCAAAACCTGAAACTGTGGGAATTTCTTTAGCGCCAGTAACCCACCACCTTCAATGACCTGACCTGACCTTCTTTCTAAAAACAGCTTCACATTGCCCCTCACTCCAATGCCAGTGCTTCGCCAGAGAGTGCCACTATAGTCCACACGTAGAGGAGAAAACTTTCCCCTCAATTCGGCCTATTAATTTCTCTCACTTTCTCTGACAAAGATCTCACAAGCAGTAAATGAAAATGTAACAGTCACATTAGAAAACATATAAGAAAACCTTGCTCCGTTTTCTATCGCTTTTATATATCTAACAAAAAAGCTCAACTATTAATAACTACCATAATCTTCTACACCCCATTTCTATATCGAAAAAGGTTACATAGTAAAACAGCAGGGTTGTAAATAAGTGTTATGTTCTCAGCATTAGAATTGGCCATTTCAGCCTCACAGATGTTTTGGTAGTACATGCTTGGCTTTCTTCACAGTTTGGGCTTTACACGGACAAAAGCCACAGTAGTCAATTGTGTTTTGATGGGTCTATGGACCTATAGATTTGTTCTGTGTTGTCCTTAGTGACTGTACATGTTGGATTAAAGGACCATTACAGTATTGCAGTTGAGTTTCCACCGACTCTTTGCAGTTTATATTTTGGGTGGTCGAGGGTGTGAGTGAGCTATAGAACTTTTACATTTATGTCATTCACTGAGGTTGAGCAATTGTCTACTGTTCAGTCAGTTGTGTGTGGGATGCTGAATTCAGCACCAGAGCATAATAGGACGGATTGTATGAAGCTCTGTGGTTATACTGAATAAGCAGCTACCTACGTTATGCCATCTATTAATGTAATAACTGCACTTTCACAATTGCTTTATTAACCTTCCTGCTTTCTCAAATTTGCTTGAAAATGCACGATTTTTCTTCTTTTATTTCAAAATTTTGTTGGGGGGTTACCCCCCCAAACTCCCCTTTTGGGGTTCGGGCACGCTCGCTGCGCTCGCTCGCTACGGTGCTGTATGCTAATCACTTTGCGCCTCACCACTTTCAAATGTCACCCACCGCCCCTGGATAGAGAGACACCCGGCCAGAGCCCTGAGACGGAACAGAAGTGGCATCCCAACTTCCTAGAAATGACGGGGCTTGTGGATGGTTGGAGGGTACGTAACCCAACAGGGCTACACTATACGCACGTTTCTGCCTCGCACCACAGCCTGTCTAGAATTGACTATATTCTGGTACCGGCGGCCCAGGCTGCCGCGGTTAGGAGCGCGACACCTGGGGAGGAGGATCTCCGAACACTCTCCCATATGGCTTCAGCTGGAGATTGGCCAATTTGCAGTAGGTAGGGTGGCTACTATTAACACATGATAAACAGAACAGGGTAGCTGATCAGGATAATTTACAAAACAATAAGATCCACACAGCCAAAACGTGCTGCGCAGCCCAAGGTAATATTCCAAACAAATTTATTGTATTTCAATATCCATTTGCATTAAATCAACAAACACATGGCATCAAAAAGGGACATACAATTTGGAAGACAGAAAAAAGTTGGTGCATGAATGAAGAGAAAGTGAAAAGAATCTTCATTCATGCACCAACTTTTTTCTGTCTTCCAAATTTGTGGGCATTAACAATGAGGTTACTGGATTGGTGGTGTGGCGTTTGGAACATTCCAAACGGGTGGAATGTCTGGCGCTCAATATCTCTCACTCTAGAACTAGGAAGATGTCTTTCAAAATGCGATGTTGGGACAATACACACTATGGCACATAACAGGAGTGTAGGGCCCAGACACATGGGGCGACTTTGGAAATGAACCAGATGCTTCAACGGGGACAGACTCAGAGGAAAATGGCCCTGGTGTGTTTTTAACGAGTAACAAGTTGCAGCCCGTTAAAAATGCCTGTCTTGTGCTTTAAATCCATTTTTCTAATAGTTTACTTGGCATGTTCCGCATTTGTGTCATCCAACCCTCCTCTTCACGATCCGCTTCCCTGGCACTCTGTAACATGGAACTACCAGTACCATGTTCCCCGGGATCCATTTGAAGTCCCTCTTCTGTGTCTATGCCCGCCAGTCAGCAGCCTGTCTTAATACACGAGCGCGAGCCACTCTGCTCCGCTTTCGCTTTCAGGCACAAGAAGGAAAGGACGTTCACGCTCAGGCGCTTTAAGTAAGTAATAGCCGAGCAGACCCCCTCTTCCGTTAGGCACTACATGACGAACGCTTTGTAATTGCCTGGTGTTTGTCCCGGCCTCTCCACAGCGGTACGCGGCAGCTTGATTCCCGCCCCGCTCCCCGGATTCCTTCACGGACCGGCCGTTTTTCCAAGAGAAGCAACCTAGGTGCAGGTAGGCTCAGTGTCTCAGTTCTATACGAATCCCTGCCTAGGAGGTCACATTTTTTGCCTCTTTCACGCTGAGTGCAGTGTTGGCAACCCACTCTCTGTTTGTTTGTTTTTTTCGCCACCCAGCTGGTTTAATAAGAACACCACCATGTGACTCACCCCTCTATCCACCGCGCACCGCGCCTTGGGCGTTCCACATCCGGACACCTCCGCGTGTGCACACAGGTAATGCCGATTATGTATGTATCACTGCCACAACTTGCCTGTCTGTGTGTGATCTGTCTCCTAGGCACCCAGCAGACCTGATTCCCCACACTCTTTTCATTTCAGAAAAACGTACCTGAAGCTCCATACACATTTCCTGGTGCAGCCCCAGCTCTGGCTGACAAGGTAATTCTTATTTTCTCAGTGCTGTAGAGTCTGAGAGGGCTATCTCAGTTTGACACAAACACGTCTGTTGACACCACCATTCAATTCCTCTTTCCAGATAAATTCCCAGTCCATGTCCTGAGGAGAACCCATATTCATCACGGTTCGAAACGCGTTGACCCCCAGCCTGTGTCAAGAAAGAAGGGTGCAGCTAGGGACTAACTAACGCCACTCCTGTGGGCCCTTGCTGTCAATCTGAAAAAGACTGTATCACAGGTGTTGTGAGACAGGCAGGCTAACCCTTTCCATCTTCAGATCCGCCTGTCCACTGGTTGTTTATTTATAGGACTGGTTTTTTCCACTTGTAAATGGTGCCTTTCGTGTAAAGGCTGTTCATGTTGCAATGATCGCCACTCCTGTGGGCCCTTGCTGTCAATCTGAAAAAGACTGTATCACAGGTGTTGTGAGACAGGCAGGCTAACCCTTTCCATCTTCAGATCCGCCTGTCCACTGGTTGTTTATTTATAGGACTGGTTTTTTCCACTTGTAAATGGTGCCTTTCGTGTAAAGGCTGTTCATGTTGCAATGATCGCTTCATGTTGCAATGATCGCTATGTAATTTGTTTTCAAGTTTCTTATCGGTGTCGTCATTTCTTGAGTGTTCACCTTATATGTATGTATATTTGTGTATATTGTATATATAACTGTATGTTTTTGAACTGACTGTATGGATAGGATGTCCCTTTTTGATGCCATGTGTTTGTTGATTTAATGCAAATGGATATTGAAATACAATAAATTTGTTTGGAATATTACCTTGGGCTGCGCAGCACGTTTTGGCTGTGTGGATCTTATTGTTTTGTAAATTATCCTGATCAGCTACCCTGTTCTGTTTATCACGTGTCGAGATCCAGGCTGGTCAGTGGTAGGATCCAATACCTTCATTTGTATACAGTCCTATTAACACATGGCATCTGAAAGACCCAGACACCAAGAAAGAGATCGTTAAGATAACGGAGAGATATTTCCAAGAAAATAGGGGCTCAGTAGACTTGTCGCAGACCCTGTGGGAAGCATATACATCCGTCATTCGGGGGGAGGTACTGTCATTGGTAGCAGGGAAGAAAAAGAAGCGTCAGGCGGAAATGGAAAGGGCGGAGGCGGAAGTGACAAAGTCGGAAGAGGAGGTAGCTAGGGCAGCAACTCCGGAGAGTATGCACCTCTTAAAATTGCGACCAGACGACTATAGAGGCCTCGCAAGAGACAAGACCATAGCTCAGAACGACGATACTCTGAGCAAAATATACGAGCATGGGGCAAGGCCGGTAAATTGAAAGCGTGGCTTGAGAAGGGAGAGTGGGCATCTAGGCTACTCCCAGAACTACAGGGAACGGATTCCACGATAGTCACTGACCCACAAGCAGTTGCGGATGAGTTCTCTGAATATTATGGCCGGGTGTATACCTCGGTCGGAGGGTACACAGAGAAAGACAATAGTGCAATGATTAGAGATATCCAGATGCCTACGCTTTCGGAGGAAAACCGGGAATATTTAGATTCCTCCCTCATGGATGATGAAGTGGCACAGGCCATCAGAGGGGTGCACTCCGGAAAGGCTACTGGTCCGAACGGAATTACCATAGAACTGTATAAACTAAGTGCTAATAAACTCTCCCCGTTTATCCAGTCCATGTTCCTGGAGAGTAGAGAGAGGAGCCAGCTCATGTATGACCAGCTCGTGGCCAACATTGTGGTCATCCAAAAGGCTGGTAAACCCAAGACGCACTGTTCCTCATATAGACCAATCTCGCTGCTAAACGCCATGCCCAAAATTCTCGCAAAGTAGTTTGCGACACGATTGGTCAAGGTAATCACCACCATGATACACGCGGATCAATCCCGCTTCATGCCCCGCCGTAACATGGCCCTCAATCTGCCCAGGCTACACGGGATACTGGGCAGGACCCCAACGATCCAGGAGCCAGCAGTATTGGTGTCCTTAGACGCCACCATAGCGTTTGATAGAGTTGAGTGTCCCTACCTATTTGCAGTACTGGGGAAGATAGGCTTCGCTCCGGAGTTTGTTAGCTGGGTACTTCTACTGTACGCAAATCCCCTAGCCAGAGTAGTTATAAATAATCGCAAGTCTGCCAACTTTCTCTTGGTAGACACACAAGGCAGGGATGTCTCTTGTCCCGGCTTCTGTTTGCTCTTGCCCTAGAGCCCTTGGCGTTTTGGGTTCGTTATATGCTTACGATATCCTGCTATACCTTATCAATCCTAGGGGATCCCTGATTTTTTTCTGGATGTGCTAGCTATATTCGGGAGGTATTCCGGTTTCGCAATAAACTGGGCGAAATCGGTGCTCTTCGTCCTTAGGGGCCATCCACCGGTAATACTGCAGGACTGCCCAATACAAATTGAGCCGTTGGGGTTTAGGTACCTCGCTATCTATGTCACCCTCGACGCGAAGTTAAGGTATGCTAATAATTTAGGCCCCCCCTTTGACCCGTTTTCAGAGAGATGTGGAGTGCTGGAAGGCTCTTTCGCTCTCCCTCCTGGGCAGAGCGGTGCTTTTCAAGATGATGGCCCTTCCTCGATTCTTATATGCACTCCAGAACAAAATGGACCCAGTACTGGCATCCTATTTCAGGGATTAAAGGCCCTCCAGAGACGGCTTCCCTGGGACGGTAGACCCCGAATAGCATTCACTAAACTCACTCTTCCCTGGTATGACGGGGGATAGGATTGCCGGACCTACGGAAATACTATTGGGCCTCTCAACTGGCAGCAGTGAATCATGCATTGTACGGCCCCCCCGGGGATCCAGGTTATGCTATGGACCGCTGGCAGGTGCCAGGGAGTGATTTTACCAGGGCTTTGTATGCAGACCTCGCCGGTTTCCCCTAGCAGGACCAACGGCGAAGGCTGGGCTCGTGTGGCACGCGGCCAACAGACATCTCGGGTGGGAGGGGAAGCTCACACTTGCTACCCCCTTATGGAGTTCAGAGAAGCTGGGTCGTTTGTGGAAGCCCAAGGGTTTTGACAAATGGGATCTTATAGGGATCACACCGATCAAAGACGTATGGGGGAAGGACACAGTGCACACATTTAATTCTCTCAAGCAGCAATACAGCCTTCATGATAGTGAGCACTACCGTTACCTCCAGATGAGACATGCTCTACTTATACATATCCCTAGAGACACAATGCTTCCCGACGCTTCCCCTCTTGAAGACCGGGTGTTGGACGGGCACCTCCCAGAGAAAACTATCTCTTTAATCTATAAAAAGCTCATAAATAATATGGAGGACCCGCTGGTACCTATCAGGACACACTGGAGTGAAGATGGGTTGGAGCTGGACGATGAGGATTGGACGGAGGCGGTCTCCTCTCCGAGGGTGGTAGCAATACAGATGAGGCTCAAATTAAGATTGTACATAGGTCATATGTTACGGGGCCACGTCTGGTTCGCATGGATCGAGTGGGGAGTGTCAGAGTGATTGCGGGGAGCTTGGCACCTTTATACATATCTTGTGGCACTCTACGGAGGTGCAGGACTACTGGGTGAAGATCCATGAGGCTCTGCGAGATGTCCTTGTGGTGGAGATACTGGAGGCCCGCAGGTGCATATTAAACGTTTGGGAACCCACAGATCTGAATGTGTACCCGAAACAATGGGTAACGTTGGCATGTATGATTGCGAAACGAAACATAGCTCTGCTGTGGGGAGCCAGTCAGCCACCCCGGGTTGCGAAGTCGGCGGGAGACTTAGATTGGTGCATGTTCAGGGAGAGGTCAGTCTACGTAGCCAGGCGTTGCCCTGAGAAGTGGGGGAAGGTATGGGAGGCCTGGAACCGACACCGTGGAGATATTTGCACGCCCCCGATACGTCTTGAAGAAATGGAGGTGCAAGAGTCCCCGTGATCCATTATCTTTATTTTGTATTTTGTATTTAATATTCTGTACGTATGGGAAAGTAACATTGACAAGTGTAAAAACTGCTGAAGTCACCTGATGTTTTTCTTTGTTATTGTGTTAATAAAAGATTTTTTTTTAAATATACATTTTCAACACCTCTAAAGTCCTGCCCAAAGTGGAATTTTCCAGCTCAGACCATGGTGAACAAAGAAAGCAAACAAGGATGAGCCATGGCACATGCTATCTCGACTCAAAGGCCATTCGTCCGGTGCCTACCATTCAAAGATGTGGAAAGTTGTCTATCTAACAACAAAGGTATGCAACAGTAGACCATACATTCATTAGTGCAACAAAGCTACAACCTTGAGAAGTACAAGCTGGAGGCACAGGGGCAGCTTTTCTGCTGGGGCGATCATTATGAGACAGCAGCTCGATCTTTGTTACAGAACAAGATGGCGCTAATAAAGAATGGCGCCATGAATGCTAACTAAACACGGAATAGAGTTTGAGCATGGCAAAGGGAGCATGTTGATTCTGTATATTACAGAAATAACATTTCAAATATAACTAAACCCTCCTTTTAGCATTCATGCTAAGGTTTATTGGTGCCATCAGGTAAGGGTCTTTACAATTCTAAAACGGGGAGAAAAGAAATATTCACATATAGACTACTATTACTAACATATGAACTGTCCATTAGAGCTAATGCTGTACCATGTTAACACATATACTCAATACTCGAATATTCCTTCATCAATATTTAGGAAATCCTGAATATCCTGCATCATCATAGCCTTTGCATTAGAATCATGACTCAGGGTCCTGGGACGTGTCTTGAACATTGATACACAGCAGGCACAACAGGCAGGAAGGCAGTGTATACACAGACAGCATGTCAGGAAGATACCTGCTATGGCAACCAGGAAAGTGAGAATCTTCCAACCCCAAGTAGTGAACAGGCCCCAAAACCATCCTGTGAATGACCATGAACCATTCTCCTGGAGGCTATTTTTTGCAATTTCTGTATGGCAGCGTACACAGTGGGGGCATGGTCAGGGATGTACACACACCAGCTACTGCCGTTCACCCGACGGGTCCCAACCCGGTCAGGTAGGATAATGTCTAAAACCATACAATTTTGGAGGGCAACAAGTCTCATAGCCTGGACCTTCACTGTGATATTTGTCAATATTCCTGCGGTCATATTAATAACTCCTTCCACCATACTAGTGAGCCATCTAATTGTAAGACTATTAGCCTTGGGGCCCCAGAATGGTATGCTGCCTTTCATTGAATCGGTGAACTGCTGCAAAGTGGTATCTGTCTGATCTATGCCATCAGTGCTAATCATTCTCTTAAACCGGGGTACATGAGCATCTCTAGGATGTAGACGATGGTCCTTATGGTAATTGGGAGGCGCTATATACACAGGTGGCAGGAGGTAAGAAACATAACACCTTCCCAGCCACCCTTCAGAAAGCCAAACATAACCGTGAGCTCCACAAACAAAATAAACATTAGGTGGCGGGGTCAGGGGTGGACTTTTTGTTACTCTCAGAATATAAGTAGCATTGCATCTGCTCTCCCCCACCTCTATTTCTCCAACTCCCTGGACGCAAAAAGGGGCCATGACATCCACCACTGACAAGGGTATCAGCTTATCTTCAGTAACAGGACTGGTAGTATTCTGATGAGTTGAACTGTGGGAAATTGTCCCTTTCCACTGAGGCCAATTCCCTTTTCTCACCCCTTTGGACGCATGCATGCAGGAGCTCAAGAACAACCTGCCAAATGGCTCTCGGCCTGTGGGAGCACCAGGGGGTACTCTATGCTGGAAATGTACGTTCTGTGTCAGGGTACGAGAACTAGTAATTTTTCGTTCCAATGTGTCAATCTGGTGGAAGTAGCTGACCATGCTAAGCAATGCAAACCACCCTTTACAACTACTAACATATGACAAGGGCATGGATAGCAATTTCTCTCTTCTATGAGTTACTGAGGGCAACAACCCACATACCCAACATTTTGTTGTATTATAAGCTGTGTGCCTTTGATGCAGGGTCTGAATAAGCATATTATCTTTATGTTATGTTACGTTACAGGAGCTTTTAAAGCGCACTTATACCCGACGGTTTCCTGGCGCTGAGCACTGACTCACAAAATCGAAAGATAAAATGTCTAAATCGAGAATAGCCACGTCTTCAGCCTCTTTCTAAAAGAAAGGAGCTCCGGAGCATTCCTAAGATGCAGCGGCACAATGTTTTAAATTTTGCTGGTTTTAATATTGGCAGCCAATGCAGTTGCCGAAGTCCATCTCAAGCTGAGACAAACCTTGGTATGCCTGTAAGCAGTCTAGCCGCCGCATTTTGCACTAGCTGGAGTCTGTACAGATGTGTTTTTTTTTCCAGATTCAGGTACAGACAATTACAATAATCCAGCCGTGACAAAATGAGAGCTGAGACTGCTGTCCTAAAACCCTCATCTGGAAAGAAAAAATTTAATTTTCCTACGTATTCTGAGGAGGTAAAATCATGTCGATACAACTCCGCTGACATGGTCCCCAAAGTCAAGTTTGTGATCCGTGATCACTCCAAGGTTCTTGGCTTTAACTGTGGGGGCTGGCGTCTTGCGGCTTGCCCATTACTTCGGGCCATAGATCAGGTGTCCAAAGATTGGGATTATTCCCAAACATAATGACCTCGGTGTTACCTACTTTCAATTTCAGACAGTTGGAGGCCATCCAGCCAGAGATATCTTTCAGGCAATCATGACATCTAGAGGCCATTGCCGCTTCAGTTCCTTGTTGTATGGACAACACAATTTGTGTGTCATCTGCGTAAGATGTAAGTTGCATTCCAAAGTATCTATTCAGTGCTGCCAGCGGACTGACATATATATTAAGAAGCGTGGGACTGAAGGAGGACCCCTGAGGCACCCCACAGGGGAGGGCGAAAGGTTGTTTGAATTCTGTCTGCCAGGAAAGATCTCAAGAGGCTCCAGGCCCTACCCTGCACCCACGACTTCGATAATTGGTCCATCAGAACATCATGATGGACCGTATCAAAGGCCGCTGACATCTCCAGTAAAATTAGGACCGCCACACCTCCCTGATCGACTGCCGCTCTGACCTCCTCCGTGGCCTTAATAAGAGCTAGCTCCATGCTATGAACTGCACGAAAGCCAAATTGGGTGGGATCAAGCTCGTTGGTACTCTGAAAAAATTTACTGAGTTGGCTGTTAATAGCCTTCTCTATCTTCTTTGCTGGCAACGGGAGTCGAGATAGAGATCTATAATTGTTAGGATCGTTTTTATCCAAATTCATTTAATCAGTGGAAGTATTGAGGCGGATTTCCAGATTTTGAGATACTGGCCTGAGTCGATGGTGTTGAACAAGGGTGTGAGGGTGGCCGCCACGACCTCAGGGATGTTTTTAAACACCGCCACTGGATAAGGGTCCCGAGGAGACCCTGACCGAGACGTCAGCAGGAGCTTTATGACCCCCGTGATCTCCAGAGGTTTAAAACCTTCTAGCCTGTCTGACGCTGAGGTAGCCACCGGTTTGGGGCTGGCTGCCGCATCACCCAGCTCTCCTAGAGGGTTGGAAAAAGAGGAAAAGATAACTTCCACCTTATTAAGAAAGAAGGACGCTAGTGATTCACACAATGCCGGGCTACTATGCAAGCTAGCTTGGTAGGATTCGTAAGGTTAGTAATGGTCCTGAACAGTTCTCTGGACGAGGATTTAGCCTCTTTTATCTGCTCAGCAAAGTAAGCTCTCTAGTAGTAGTTTTTTATTGGTGATGTGGCTTTCTTTATACTCTTCTTTGTTTTAATGTTGTACCCTTTCCTCCAAGCCCTCTCTAACCACTTGCAGTCTGTTTTTTGCTTTTGCAGGTTAGCAGAACACCAAGGTGCTGCGGGCTGGGCTCACTTGGGTGTATGTAACTTAGCTGTAGCAAATTTATCACAAGCGGTCTCTATCCACCTCGAGTACAACGCCACGGCCTCATCTACATGAGCTGGCAGATTTGGAGTAGTTAACGTCCAAAAATTCCCCATATCAGTGCTATCTATGTTTTTCCAGGTCCGTATAGCTATGCTCTCCCTTGGCTTGGATTTAGACTGGTTGTGAGACATTTGTAAAAGCGTAAAAATAATGGTCGCATGATCCGACCATGGGAGTGGCAATATTTCCGATATGGCAAGACCGATGTCGTTAGAAGTATGCCATCCAGGGTGTTCCCCGCAACATGTGTAGCGCCCACTACCCGTTGCTCTAGACCACCTCCGCTCATTAATTGCTCCAGTCTCATATTGTCCATTTTTGATGCCCAGAGAAGCTAGTACCCTATTGACAGCAACTGCAGACTCTTCATGGGTGTGTGTTGGGTCTAGTACAATACAATCAGTGTTTTTGACGAATTCGGATTTAAGGATGTTTGAAGCTCCAGTCAGGGTACGGATGGGAAGGATATCAGAGGTAGGAACAGATCAGGGAGCCTCTGGAGATCAGCACGTTTTACAGTCTACAGCATCAGAAAACAGACGAAGAAAGCAGAGTGGTGAAGAGGAAGGACCGAGTAGTGTGTCAAGTCAGGGAACTATTAAAGCTGCAGTGAAGGTGAAATTCTCCGACGTAGTGAGGTTGAAAGCAGAGGTGGATGAGAGAATCAATGGAAGCTTGCCTTTAGAAAGAATAGAACTTTATGAACAGGATGAATTATTGTTTGTAGCAAAGGATGTGACTAGTAAAGCAAGGCGAGAACATAATTGGCTCAGAAGTACTACGTAGATTTGTCTAAGACAAAAATGCTACAGGGAAAACATAGGTTGACTTATACTGATCAGTAACTAGAAGAGAAAAGCGTCACAGGATTGGAAACACATATTCAAGAGTTGGTCATAGGGATACGCGCATGGGGCATGTTCGATAAATGGAAGGAAAAGTGGTCAAAGAAGAAGAATGTTAGGAGGATGGTAGGAGATACACCTCCATCAGGAGGAGGTAGACCAAGAGTTGAAGTTTACCCATTGCGAGAGTTACCAAGCAGAGGGTATGTGCATGTGCCTTGGAGCAGGGGTGATTTGGCAGCATTCACAAATGACTCTCCACGGCTGAGGGAGAAACCTGTTGAATGGTATAAGCAAGTTGATTGCTTTGTGAAGATTTCATGTGTTTTGGATTTATTTGAATACGTTGTTTGACATTGTGGTTCCTCGTGAATTGTGGTTCTCTTGTAAAATCGCTATTGATTGGCCTTCTACAGAACCAGATAGAAATCCTATAACGCATGGTCCTTCACCTTTGGTCATGAAAAAGTTCGAACAGGTAATTACATGGTCACAGTTTAAGATTGCCCCACAAGATATTGATTGGGTTAAGATAGACCGAATTACCCAAGAGCCTAAGAAATCAGTACATGCTTATTATGAAAGCAGTACAGTGGGTTGGATATTTTGGACCCGAAAGATGTGGGACATTGTGTGTCCAAGTTTGTGCTGGGTTTGAAACCAAAGGTTAGCGTCATGATCCAGCAACATCTAATCTGCTGGCAAAACAAGTCAGTGGACAAGATCCTACGGTATGCCAGATACTGTAGCGATGAGGTGGATTCCAAGCACAGGAAAATAAAGGACAAACTAATGTTGGTCCAGATGAGGAATGCGTACAGAGTGGAACAGGCGCAGACAAATGGAGGGACTTTAGGTCTGAATCAGGGGATTAATCCAGGTGGGACTCCGAATGCATAGAACAATACAGGTCAAGGGAAAGGAACAGATTCCAAGTCAAGGGTAGACAGCGGTACGTTGAAAAGAACCAATGCCTGTTATTATTGTCACAAAGTAGGGCATTAAAGTTTGAGTGTAGGGCAAATCAGTTTCAGGACAAGGAAGGTGTACAGACGGGAGATGTTATCAATACAGTAACGAGACCTAGATCTGTAAATGGGAAGAGGGTGGTCCGAATCAGCTAGTGCAGGTACCCCAACCTCAGAGGATTTCTGTGGGTAAACAAGCATATCACCAAATGCCCTTCATGGAGACTCCAAACGGATTCGTTCTGGACCCGTTGCAATGACGGTGCCTGATGGGGAGGAAGACTATACCCTAGCAGCAGTCTTAGAGGTAGACCAGCATGGACCAAATGTGGAGGCAGATGTAGAAGGTTATCCCAATACATTCTTGATTGATACTGGTGCTACCCATTCTACTGTGAGATATGCAGTGGTCCCAAACCTACCCCTCTCAGGACAATCGATTCAAGTTGGAGGAGTTGCCAAGAGGAGAATGAAAAACCAGTTGACAGATGAGATACCTGTGAGAATAGGAACATTTCAGGATCAACACAAGTTTGTGTTGTGCGTCTCGAGTCCGCTCTGTTTTTTGGTAAGTGATCTCTGGCATAAGTTGAAAAAAGTGTTCTAATCATAAATTGGAGTGAGCATATGTATGTCCCACTCATCTGAGAATTTCACAGCCAGCAGTTTGTAGCAACATATGGCACTGCTCTGACCTTTTAAGGGATTCTTACAGCTCTCTTGGGGAATCCTTTGCTGTGACTTAGAATTGTACTACGAGCCACAGTGGCAGTTTTGTGCAGCTTGTTTAGATATTGTCCACATAAAGGTTATAACTTTTATTAAATTGTGAATAAACAAGAACCCATACAATTATTTCACTAATTTCCAATCTGCAAGGCCAACCTGCAAGATTTACACTGGAGTCCTTCCCAGTATGCACTCTCAGGCTGTATGCATAAGCAATGGAGCCCACGCACAACATGCTTGGTACCTCAACCACCACTCTGACTATGTATATACTGCCTGAGCAGCAGTCACCTTTTGTAGAGGATCAAATACTTATTGACTTCTATTATGTTCCCTGGAGTATAAATCTCAGGAACCTTTGCAGAGAAATGTTCCACAAAGTACCAAATTGTGAAAAACCTGTGATGTCCCATGGCAGTGCTATCATTTTAACCACCCCCTTTTGTACCGCATCATTTTAATGTAGCATACACTGCTAAATATTGCCGCCAGTTTAAAATCAGTTTAGGCAATATTCCTGTGAACAGTTTAATGCCCCACATTTTTTTTTAACTCCCCAGTTAAAGTGGAAGTCCACAGGTGTGTCCTAGAAAGAGGCAGCATAGTGTCTGTTTGTTTCCCCCGCAAACTGTTTGGAATCCAAATTCATTTGGTGGACAATTTATTCAAGGAACAAGTTATCAACAAAAAGATGGAAGTAGTCAATGGGCAACAGATTTGCAACTCCAATGAAGGGGGGCATTTGTGGCTAAAATATACTAGGGGGCTGCCAAGTGAACACTCTTCCTGAGCTCCGCCCAGCACCTGCCTACAATCTGGATTGACTACACTGCTGCTGTCTCTCAGCTGCAGAGATTGTACTTGAGAACTACCATGCTGTGCTGGAAGACCATGTTCTTCAGACCCACTGGAAGAGGAGTAGAACTCCACCGACTGAAAAATCCCTTCCATATTCCGATCCATGAGCCTGTCCCTTTGATGCAGTCTCATTTTAAGAACCCACGTCAGAGCTCTCCTCAGTTATTTGCGTCAAGGCCTAGGCAGAAGTCATCCACAGAGAAACTATTTCTGCTTCCTATTTAAAAACCTTTTTATCGAACTACTATGTGAGAATGCGGTGTGTGCGATAGGATAAGGAAGGAGAAAGCAATGCAATCCTACGAGTGTTGTACAAAAGTAATAGAGATAACCAGAAAATTGATTCATTAGGTAAATGAAACGTCTTCGCTATTGAGCACAGGAACTGCACCAATATTTAGCACCCAAAGGAACCTACAAGAGGAAATAGGGTAAATAGTACTTCAAATTTAAACACACACATTAAGGCAAGCTAAAATACAATTACAATAACTATATTCGATGTTCCCATTCAAGGGAAGGTCGCTAACAGGAGCCAGGGCCCCAGCAAATGATGAAAAATAATTATGCTCTACTGTGCCGGTGACACCAGCTCTAGGGATCCACCACCCAAAAATAATCTTTCCTGGTGCCCAATGATCTATCTCTGCTTGGCATCATGAAGTGGCAGAAATCCCTGAGCAAGAACCTGTCCTATAGGGGCCTTGTTGGAAGGGGGTGACTCTACCCTTTCCAATGGGGTCCCTCATGTGGGTTTATGTGCTTGGTGGTACAGAGCTCCAAGCTCCAATATACTTAAAGGGGAAACATTGGAAAGCCAGTTTGTTGTGTTGGCTGCCAGCCTTTTGCTTTGTCATGCTTGCTTTGCTTTGTTACGCTGTTTGCAAAACTTAGTCTCAAAAAGCACATATTGTCAAAAGGGTACTACTTTGCATAAGGATGTGCTCAATATGAGAAGACAGAATGGTGCCATTCCCAGTGAAGTTAGCCAACGGCTGAAGTGGGCTGACCCATTGACCTGTGTTGTACGTTGTAGTGGGTGGAAGAAAAATGTGAATGACATAACAGGCCAATGGATTAAAGGGCTTGCTGAAAGCCCCCTGTAAGTAAGTGTATTATACATGTAATTTGAGTGAAATCAGGAACTCTTGGCTAAAGACAGACATGAAAATGGCTGCTGCCATTTTCTCTCCAATGGGGGGTGGGGGCGGTTAGGTGATGATAGACAAAGGGAGCCCGATCACCCCCTCCCCCCCCCCCCACCAATGGAAGGGAAAATTCTGATAGCAAATTATGCCTTGTAGGGTGAGCCTCCCAAAAACACCCTGGTGCCTAGTAGGGCCAGCTCAGGAATCCTAGCCCAGCTGCGCCAGAATGCTAGTTAGAAGGGCACCATTTGAAAGGGAAGCCACTCCCCATCCAATGGTGCTACGGTTAATTACATTTTCATCTAGGGGTGGCACAAAATCCCCCAGAGCAAGAAGGGAAAAAAACTAAATGTCAGCCACCATTTTACCTTCCTTTGAGGACCAATTGAGGCCCAATCGGCTCCACCAGGGAAGGGAAAATAATGTTCATTGCTTATGCAACACCCTGGTGGTGGCGTCTCCCTTGTCAAAACAGATCCCTTAGTGGCAAGTGGGCATTCTTGCTTGAAGATTGTAGAGCAGAAAGCCATTTGAGAAAGGCACAGCTGGAAAGGACAGACTCTAACCATTCCATGCAGCAGCATCTCTTCCATATTTGTGGGTGCCCATGTAGAGAGGAGAAATCCCACAGAACATGAGCCACACTACTCAATTGCTCCAGTCGGCCCTGCCATTTGGTGGGTAAATGATGAGTGGAGCTACTGCCACAATGCGTAGATCTATATAGATTGAAAAGCTTTCTACACAAGTGTCTTACTTGCTCCAACAGCAATTTCATCCATCCTTTATTTTGGCTTCTTGCACGTAATCTAGCTAAAATAAGAGACAAATATTTCTAGGCATCTTATATCATTTGAAATCAGCAATGTTAAATCTTTTGGAGATTTCCCTCTTGTAGCAAGATAGAGATTGGAATTGAGGTCAGCAATTCGATCCAAATTTAACAGTCTTCCTCCATGCGGTTGACAATATCATGAACTGCAATAGATTAGCCTTTGACTCCTTACCACTAGCATCTCTCCATCAAATCCACGTTCTATGCCACAACACATTACACACCCATAAAATCTAGTTTAAGGAAAACAATCACACTCCTGGAACTGTTTTCTTTTCACAGAGTTGCTTTATTTCTTAAATAAATGTGTTGTTTACCAGTTGGTCTATTGTGATTAAATATTTTCTTCACGACAATGGACAACATCCATTTTAGACAGTATACAATACTACAGACCAACACTGCTGGGATTTGTAAAAGATGCAAATGATCAATACAGTGGCAGTGAATAGTAAACCATTTTTGATTGGTGCATAGAAAAATTAAATGAAAGGTTGGTTTAAATTTCCTGATTTGCATAGCAGCAACTATATGACCAAAGATATTTTCTACGTTTTCTACATGATAAGTACACTCATTTATCATATCGTGACACATGCTTTTTCACTTCATTACTTTAGGCGACAATTTCCCTGACGAAGGGCTCGATTAGCCCGAAATGCATTGGGACTGCTAATTTGTTTCGTTAAAGTTTTCTCGCTGTCAAGACTTGGAAAGAAACAAACCTTATCATTTACGAACAGCCATTTATGACGATTTAATAAATGTACCTTTGAGAACTGATCAATGGTTTTTAATTTTGATTAAAATTGGAACACTCCATTTACTGGACACCCAGCTGTGCAGCTGGCGGACGCCACCCCAGGGGTGGCACTTTCTACGTAAATTAGACATAGCCAAGATAAACTCCTATTATTATGTTAGTAGTAACGCCTGGAGAGTGTTCTACAATAGCAAATTTTAAATATCATCCTGCCAAAGTATTGTATCCAGAACATTGACTACCATGATTTCATGAAGATGAGTACAAAGATGAGTATAGATTTATTATAATACGATAAATAAATCTATACCTTCCCATATACAGTTACTTTTAAGATATTGAAGCAGTCACTAATAGAAACATGATTTTACGGCAGGACAATATTTTGTCACTTGATATTATGAAATGCATGCACTTTGGAGAACACCTAGTGGTACATGGCTTATTACAAGTTCATGTCAATATATTGAGGTTGCAGTCTAACCCTTTGTTTATGGATCGGATGAGCATAAAATGTTTATTGGGACAATAATAAAGGTAGAAGTAGCATACAATACTCACTTTAACACACAAAGTTCTGCAATAACCTACGTACATTCCTTAGTTGACTGATCAAAGTCCGAAAAATGAACGGCAGAAAATATATTATTAAAAACCCTGGATAATCCGTTGCTGAAACTTAGCGATCAATGTTATCTTGACTGTGATATGATCTATCTCTGGGGCTTTAACTAGTCAGTTGTGTCAAACCACAGTATTCCATTTTTTTAGAAGCAGGGTCCTTAAAGATTTGAATTGTGATTAAATAGAAAACCTTTTTTCAGATGGGTTAACTATTCCAAACTGAGTGGTACATCCTTCAATTCAGAAGAAAGCAGGCCTCTCCACAATATTCATGTCTTTCCATCAGCTGCCCTTATCAGCTCTGGGATTAGAGAAGATTACATTCTCTGGACGAATTGATAATCATGGACAGAAAGTGATTAATTATTGCTTTCTTTCTATTATGTATGGTTGCAGCCAAAAATGAATAATGGCCCTACGTATATGTACTGGCATAGGAAGAACAGAAGGTTCTGTATTTTAACGCAACATAGAGCACTAAGAAGCGAATAACAAGACAGATGGTTCTATATATGGTCAATTTGTGTAAACTGAGGTCAAAAAGGGATCATTTTAATCTATTCATTTCAGTTGGATCCGAATGATATGGAATAGGATTTTTAGATCTTTTACACCCCAGTCTATTGAAATTATGGTTTCAACTTTTGACGACAAAGATGCCTGTCTGGTAATGATGTTGAGATACACACGTTGCTTGGATAAAGATTGGTGCAATCTATCTCTGGCAAGTTTTCTTTTTTTTTCTATCCTTGACCCGAGGATAGGCTGAAAACATGCCACACCTAGGAAATTTTCAATGTTAACAAGTAATTCGCCTACAAAAGTAAAATAAAATGCCAGCGTTTAATAGTATTGTATTTTACCATGTGCTACTTGCTTATCAGCAGGTGTAAAAATCCAGCCAATGTCAGTGAAACTGTGGCATGTCAAAAAATAAATATTGGTGTGTATACCAGGAGGGGATTGTCGTGAGTGTGAGGTATTGATGGTGGTCTTTCTCTTGTTATGATTCTTGTTTTTTTTACTTCCATTGTCTTGAATCACAATTCAGAGGCAGTCGTCATCATCTGTTTTTTACTTCCAGCTGAGCAACACATTGTGATATGTTGAGCCACATAGTAGCTTCTGAGTGACATTGGGTATGTACATGTAAATGTATGCCAAAGTTGGCCTTGGGCAGATCTCATGGACATTAAATGCGCTCCATTGAGGCTTGTCTTATCCTCTATGATGCACTTCGACAAGCAGTTTTTTTATGACTTCCTACTGTTGTTGACTTCTGATTTCTTTACGATTGAAGACCATGTGCTAGATGTGTACTGGTCATTCATAACTTGTCCTTCAATAGCAGTGAATCCCAGACCAAGGTCCTCATCCGCAGCCATTTTTCAAGGTCTGAGATATCAGTTCAATAACTTCTGTCGTACATCATTACGTAGCAAGTTAAAAAGATTCACATAATGTTTGTTTCATTTTGAGCAATTTGAACAATATTACCCATTAATGGATGATTATTTGATAGGAAAAGGTGCAGAGACTCAAATAATAGTTTTGGACCACCATGTCCACCACAACCTATAGCGATTAAAAGAAGATGTAGTATCAGGTACCTTTCAAGGATCAAATATAGACATGTTTTTGGCTGCGGCTGGCAGGCAGAGCAGCAGTCACAATATCAGGGTTTAAGGCGGTTGTGGAAGGATTGGTTGGCATCATGCTGCTGGATGGCATCAGTGGTGGAAGATTCAATTCTTCTTCTTCCTCCCCTCATTATGTTTAGGAGGGAGATCTTATTTCTGAGTGTGGCGAAGTTGATGTCGCGGGAACGCTGGCCGTGTCCTGTGGGGTCACTTTTCCGGGCCGACTCTTGTCTTTCCATCCACAGCTGCGGGTGCAGAGGTGGCAAGAGGCACAGAAGGAGTTGCAACAGGGGATTGCTCTGCAAGCACTGACTCTCCAGATGAACCATCCTGGCGACCAGCAGCACCAAAAGAGTAGGGCCATACTCACGATCAAGCCCAGGATAATGTACAAAGCCAAGAGGGATGTGTATGTTGTCTTATCTGTGAGGACAAGAAAAAGGGGGAACAATTAATTAGAGAGTGAAAGAGCCTCCACCACCTTCAGAAAAAGTAATTACTGTAATACGTCTCCCATCAATCTGAACCTTTGTTTCAGTAAAGGCATTATATCTTAAGAGAACACAAGTTTTCAAAGCACACATAATGTTTAAGGTTTCCAGGTACTGCATGGAATTAGAAAGAAGCTTTGTGAACCAACAAATATACAACAACCACACTTGTGAATTAAAATCACTGCATTCAGCAGAAAGACAACCCAGAAGAGGCGGGAATTATATTGACATTGAAATATGTTTAGGAGAGGAAGTAATAAGGGTGTAGATATGGTAAAGGAGGTGCATCTTAAATATTGCAGTATGTAGTAAAAACACTGGTTTGGGATGGATGTCATGCATGTCTAAAATGGCTGCCTTAAGCAAAGGTAGGGTAAATCCAAGGGGCTTGGAGGAGGCCTAGCCAGTGAACTTCACTCTGTTTGCAGAGTTTGCGGAGTTTTCTGCACTCCGCGGAGCTCGTGGAGTGCAGAAAACTCCACTTCGTAATGTGCAGCTGGGCTTTTTCCCCGCTCGCGATGGCCAACGGTAAGTTTGCGAGCGCGAGCTGCCGCTCGGGTAGAATTTCTACCCGAGCGGCAGGAATACAAACACAAAACTGCAGTTCGCACTGCACTCCACCACTCGCGGAACTTTGCTGAGTTTTTTGTAACTTCGCGAAGTTCCGCGTAGCAAAACTCCGCAAACTGTGCTCAGGCCTGGCTTAGGGTAAATTACTATGGGGTAACCCAGTGTCCCTCAGAACCTGGGCAGTACTATATTATGTAAACAGTGGTTCTGTCGGGTAAAAACCTGATTGCTTCAAAATTCAAAACAATTCCTTCAATTATTCCTTTAGTTATAGGTTGAATTTCAGAGTAATTTAACCTATAACTAAAGGAGTAATTGAAGGAATTGTTTTGAATTTTGAAGCAATCAGGTTTATACCCGACAGAACGACTGTGTACATAATACAGGCCTGGCTTGGAGGTATCAGAAGATGGAACAGAGCTGTGGTGACAGAGGCCATTGAATAGAGGTATGGTTCTTAGAGGAATGAAATGAGTGGTAGAGTGAATGCGTTAAACGCTTTACACGGTTAAGATAAAAGGATGAGAAAGATTAAAAGACTAATGAGATCATTATTAGTCTGACAAGGTTGGTAATGGACAGACCAGAGTTGAGGATGAACACACCATATGACTGGTCCTATGGAACAAGCGGATAGAATAGTGTAGAGGCCTGGGTCTGAGAAGGGGTAAAGAGGATGTTGCTGCACAGCAGAGATGTACGGAAACAAAGCAGTAAAAGCAGAACTGGTCTAGCAGTGGCACCTTGGACCGGATGGAATAGCGGTATGTTCTAGTAGGGTAACCAGGAGCGTGTGACATAAAGGATGTAAATTTGGAACTAAGCTAAACTCTTGAAGAGTCGAACAAGATGAAAGTGGTATCTTTAGAAGAGTCTGAGCAAGACAAAGGGAGTAAAAGATAAATAAATGATAATATAATATTCTGATTTGTATAGCGCGGCTAATCACCCATGAGGGTCTCTAGGCGCGGTTCCTACCAGGCACAGGGAGATTTAATGATTTGCCAGAATCACAGAATGTTGAGCCGATGCTGAGACTCGAGCCTGGGTCTCCAGCTCCAAGATTGGCCGCTCTGGCCGTTCCGCCACACCCTTTCCCCGAATGGGAAGTCGTGGTTATGACGTGGCACGGAAACATGAGATTTGAAGTAGGTGAAAAAGTTAAAATTGGAATGAAAAGATGGATTCGTAGCTGAGCTGTTTCTAGGAGTTTACTGAAAGAAATAGACAGGGGGAGAGCTTCATACAAGGAGGTGCAGTGTAGGAACTAGCGTCTGTGTTCTTCTTTGGTGTCAAGTAGTGCCGCCCTATTAGTATAGCTATTGCTACGAACATACCTTTAGTAGTAATTCTAAAATATGAATATCTTTCCATATACTCTGATTGTATATCCCTACTGAATAAGCAATGTACACTACATCTTTTGGTCGCTCTACAACAGTGTCAAAGTTTAAATATTGAGCTGCACTTGTACAGAACTCTTAGTACTGACAACTAACGTATCATCATGGAAGGTAGAGTTAAAAATAACAATCCCATGCTCCCATATGTAGAGCATCGATGCGCCCATGTGTAGAGCATTGATGCGCCCATGTGTAGAGCATTGATGCTCCCCTGTGTAGAGCATCGATGCTCCCCTTCGTAGAGCATCGATGCTCCCCTGTGTAGACCATCGATGCTCCCCTGTGTATACCATTGATGCTGTCCCATGTATACCATTGATGCTCCCCTGTGTAGACCATCGATGCTCCCTTGTGTAGACCATCGATTCTCCCCTGTGTAGACCATCAGTGCTACACTGTGTAGAACATTGATGCTCCCCTGTGTATATGATCGATCCTCCCCAGTGTTTACCATTGATTCTCCCCTGTATAGACCATTGATGCTCCCCTGTGTAGACCATCGATGCTCCCCTGTGTAGACCATGGATTCTCCCTTGTGTAGACCATCGATTCTCCCCTGTGTAGAACATCAATTCTCCACTGTGTAGAACATCGATGCTCCCCTGTGTATATGATCGATGCTCCCCAGTGTATACCATTGTTGCTCCCCTGTGTAGACCACCGATGCTCCCCTGTGTAGACCATCGATGCTCCCCTGTGTAGACCATCGATTCTCCCCTTTCTAGACCATCAATTCGCTCGTGTACACCATCGATGCTCCCCTGTGTATACCATTGATGCTCCCCAGTGTATACCATCGATGCTCCCCAGTGTAGACCATCAATGCTCCCCTGTGTAGACCATCGATGCTCCCCTGTGTAGACTATTAATACTCCCCTGCGTAGAGCATCAATGCTCCCCTGTGTAGACCATCGATGCTCCCCTGTGTAGACCATTGATACTCCCCTGTTTAGACCATTGATACTCCCCTGTGTATATCATCGATGCTCCCCTGTGTAGACCGTCGATGCTCCCCTCTATATACCATCGATGCTCCCCAGTGTAGAACATCAATGCTTCCCTGTGTAGACTATTGATACTCCCCTGTGTAGAGCATCAATGCTCACCTGTGTAGACCAGCGATTCTCCCTTGTAGGCCATCGATGATCCCCTGTGTAGACCATTGATGCTCCCCTGTGTAGGCCATCGATGCTCCCCTGTGTAGACCATCGGTGCTCCCCTGTGTAGACCATCGATTCTCTCCTGTGTAGACCATCAATTCTCCCCTGTGTAGACCATTGATGCTCCCCTGTGTAGACCATCAATGATCCCCTGTGTAGACTATTGATACTCCCCTGTGTAGAGCATCAATGCTCCCCTGTGCAGAGCATCGATGCTCCCCTGTGCAGAGCATCGATGCTCCCCTGTGTAGACCATCGATACTCCCCTGTGTAGACCATCGATACTTCCCTGTGTAGCGCATCAATGCTCCCTTGTGTAGACCATCAATGCTCCCTTGCGTAGACCATCGATTCTCCCCAGTGAAGACCATCAATGCTTCACTGTGTATACCATTGATGCTCCCCTGTGTATACCATTGATGCTCCCCTGTGTATACCATTGATGCCCCCCTGTGTAGGCCATCGATGTTCCCTTGAGTAGACCATTAATACTCCCCTGTGTAGATCATCGGTGCTCCCCTGTGTAGACCATTGATTCTCCCCTGTGTGGACCATCGATTCTCCCCTGTGTAGACCATCAATGCTTCACTGTGTCGACCTTCGATGCTCACCTGTGTAGAGCATCAATGCTCCCCTGTGTAGAGCAATGATGCTCCCCTGTGTAGAGCATCGATGCTCCCCTGTGTAGAGCATCGATGCTCCACTGTGTAGATCGATACTCCCCTGTGTAGACCATCGATATCCCCTGTGTAGACCATCAATGCTCCCTTGTGTAGACCATCGATCCTCCCCTGTGTAGACCATCAATGCTCCACTGTGTATACCATTGATGCTCCCCTGTGAATATCATCGATGCTCCCCAGTGTATACCCTCGATGCTCCCCAGTGTATACCATCGATGCTCCCCTCTGTAGACCATTAATACTCCCCTGTGTATTTCATCGATGCTCCCCTGTGTAGACCATTGATTCTCCCATGTGTAGACCATTGATTCTCCCCTGTGTAGACCATCGATGATCCCCTGTGTAGACCATTGATGCTCCCGTGTAGATCATCGATGCTCGCCTGTGTAGACCATCGATGCTTCACTGTGTAGACCATCGATGCTTCACTGTGTAGACCTTCAATGCTCTCCTGTGTAGACCATCGGTGCTCCCCTGTGTAGACCATCGATTCTCCCCTGTGTAGACCATCGATGATCCCCTGTGTAGACCATTGATGCCCCCCTGTGTAGATCATTGATGCCCCCCTGTGTAGACCATCGATTATCCCCTGTGTAGACCATCAATTCTCTCCTGTGTAGACCATCGATTCTCCTCTGTGTAGAGCATCGATGCTCCCCTGTGTAGACCATCGATACTCCCCTGTGTAGACCATCGATACTTCCCTGTGTAGCCCATTAATGCTCCCCTGTGTAGACCATCGATGCTCCCTTGCGTAGACCATCAATTCTCCCCAGTGTAGACCATCAATGCTTCACTGTGTATACCATTGATGCTCCCCTGTGTATACCATTCATGCTCCCCTGTGTATACCATTGATGCCCCCCTGTGTAGACCATCGATGTTCCCCTGTGTAGACCATCGATTCTCCCCTGTGTAGACCTTCGATGCTCACCTGTGTAGAGCATCAATGCTCACCTCTGTAGAGCATCAATGCTCCCCTGTGTAGAGCAATGATGCTCCCCTGTGTAGAGCATTGATGCTCCCCTGTGTAGATCGATACTCCCCTGTGTAGACCATTGATATTCCCCTGTGTAGACCATCTATGGTCCCTTGTGTAGACCATCGATCCTCCCCTGTGCAGACCATCAATGCTCCACTGTGTATACCATTGATGCTCCCCTGTGTATACCATCGATGATCCACTGTGTATGCCATTGATGCTCCCCTGTGTATACCCTCGATGCTCCCCCGTGTATACCCTCGATGCTCCCCAGTGTAGACCATCAATGCTCCCCTGTGTAGACCATCAATGCTCCACTGTGTATACCATTGATGCTCCCCTGTGTATACCCTCGATGTTCCCCAGTGTATACCCTCGATGCTCCCCAGTGTATACCATCGATGCTTCCCTCTGTAGACCATTAATACTCCCCTGTGTAGATCATCGATGCTCCCCTGTGTAGACCATTGATCCTCCCCTGTGTAGACCATTGATTCTCCCCTGTGTAGACCATTGATTCTCCCCTGTGTAGACCATCGATGCTCCCCTGTGTAGATCATCGATGCTCCCCTGTGTAGACCATCGATGCTTCACTGTGTAGACCTTCGATGCTCTCCTGTGTAGACCATCGGTGCTCCCCTGTGTAGACCATCGATTCTCCCCTGTGTAGACCATCGATGATCCCCTGTGTAGACCATTGATTCTCCCCTGTGTAGACCATCGGTGCTCCCCTGTGTAGACCATCGATTCTCCCCTGTGTAGACCATCGATGATCCCCTGTGTAGACCATTGATTCTCCCCTGTGTAGACCATCGATGCTTCACTGTGTAGACCATTGATTCTCCCTTGTGTAGACCATCGATGCTCCCCAGTGTAGACCACCATCGATGCTCCCCTTTGTAGACCATCCTTGAAAATATGTAGGTTGTCGATATTGTGGAACTGATAGGTGTGTAGTTTTGTATTCTTGACTTCAGTAATGCATTACTCTCTTTTGGCCACCCAGCTTCGGGTGTGCGTTTAGTGTGATAATACAATATGCCGGGTCATACATAAAAGGCATATATAAAATAAGTATGTGTGCCATATGGGCTCTGGGGTCAACCGACAAAATGGCGTAGATAGTTAACATACCAGCCCCTGATCCTTGCTGGATGATGGTATCTGGCGAAAAAGGCTGTAGATTTCCAGTTGTTTCCAGATGCAGGCTGCTGGAAGGCACCACTCGAGCAACAGTACGTGTAGTTGTACTAGCAGGTTGCCCAGGAGGTGATTGTGATGAGAGACCTGGAAGCAGGAAGTGGAGAAAATGTCACATTTTTAGCTCGTTTCACTAGAAACGTCCATCTCATCCCATTTTTCCACAACGTTTTCATGATTCTCTCTTCCATTAATACGTTGTTCTCTAAAAAAGATATCCTTTTCTTTAATCACAATGTTTTCTGCACTCTGACCACATGTATGGCTGATGCGCCATATATTTTATTAACATTTGCAACCCATTTCATCCATATTGTTATACAGGAGTCAATCGTATTTTAATGATGATTTCCATGTGTTAAGTAATACAAGAAATGGGCTTTCACAAAAGTGATCATGAGACAAGATTATTGTAAAGACTACTATCTCGGTCATTTTTGTTTGTGAACTGCATTTTGTACCCTTCTTTCATATTATTTATGTACATACATTTGTATAGAAAAAGTATACACCCATTGTTGTTCTTCCAGATTTACTCTGTTGTGATTTTTTGCAATTGATTTTAATAATTCATATATTTGAGGCCACTGATTCCGGCCTTTATAATTTGTTTGTTCAAAATCATGCTGGGTTCTATTTAAAAGAAATCCCTTATAGGCACTGTTACCTGATACCTAGTTCTTATCCAAGCCTCAAAGGGTATATTGGGTTGTCCAGTTTCTTGAGTACCATGTATTTTAATTGCACCATACGCATGTGTGCAATGTAAACTCTTCCTTATCGCCCTTGATATGTTATGTTATGTTACCTCTTTTTATATAGCGCACAGCTGGCTCAGCAAGGAGGCGTCCCGGGGCTGGTAGCAGTATCAGTAAGGAAGCCAGGGACTAAGCCAGAGGAAAGAGATTTGGCAGCCTTTCGAAATGCCAGCAGGCTATCCAGACAACGAATCTGATAAGGCAGATAATTTCACAATTTAGCTGCTAAACAGCGAAAGGACCGTCCCTCAGCTCGGAGACGCTTCACTTGAGGAACCGTAACCAGATATTGTCCCATAGAGCGTAACTGGCGTGTAGGGTTATAAGGTAACAACAAATTAGACAGAATCTTAGGGAATTTAAAAAGTCAGACAAAGGGTTTTAAATTCGATCCTTTTGGTCATAGGCAGCCAATGTAGATGTCGGATAGCCCCCGTCACAGAAGAACTTCTGGGAAGCCTAAACAGGACCCGAGCTGCCGCATTCTGGACTCGCTGAGGACAAATCACCTCTGCCTTGTTTGCTCTTAAAAGGAGCGAATTTTGCATAGTCCAGTTTGGACAGAATAGCCGCCTATCATCTGGCGGGTAGATGGATCAAAAAACCCCAGCAAGGGCCTTAGTCCCCGGAGCAGGCCAAAGCAAGTGCCTGCTACTTTCTTAGTGTGCTCCTGAAACCTAAGCGTGCAATCCATCCATATCCCGAGATTTTTTACAACCAACTTGGGGGTGGGAGCACTTCCCCGAGTCTTAGGCCACCACTGCTCACTCCATAGTCCCTGATCTCTCCCCACCAATAACACTTCGGACTGATTGTCAGACTTTCATCATTCCCCTGCTCACTTTTAGGAAACTTTTTTCCTTTTAGGTTAAGCACTCCACAATAATGCATTTTCCTTCCAGCTCAATCCCTTGTGTGCTGCGCCCAAAACACCCGCTCGGGCTCTGTGTTTATTTCACATTGTGCTTTTCTCTCTCTTGTTCTTCCACTCTTGTCCCTCTGCATTCCGTGTTGCTCTCTCCTTCCTGTCCTTCTTCACCTGTCTTGCTAATACTCATTCTTTTTGTGGGAAAAGTACACCGGAATGAACACAGGCCAGGAAAAGATTGAGAAGACTCCGTTTATTCAGGTAGGTGTGGAGGTATCGGAAGTCAGTTACAGAGTCACCAAACATCATTATTCCACAAGCCAACAGTGCCTGGGGTTTCTAATAATAACTTTCCTTCCCCATTCTCTCACACGAGGCAATTCATCTTTGAATGACAACATGAGCGTGATAGCTATCAAGCTGATACTCTCGAGACCAATACGAACATGAAAAGCCCGCGAACACACAACACTTTTCTCCTCCAATCCCATATGCTCTCACTCGCATGTTCTTCTACCCTACCCATGCGTTCTTCTCTTCATCATGTACATCTCCGCTTGCCCAGGTGTGGCTGCTTTTCCCCTCCTTCGCCAAAGACTCCCCCACATGCTCCTTCATTATCCCCCCACCCCTCAGTTATTTTGTTTACTTTGTGCTTGCTTCCCCAAAATTTTCAATGTTTTATTTACTGATCCAAGTGGCATCAGCCATCTTTCATAGGTCGACAAAAAAACCCTAAGCAAATGGTGTTCATGTTATTCCATTGCTGCACATGCCTGCATACGTGACCACCAGCAGTGATCGCGGTATTGCATCTATTTTCTTTTTATATATTTTGCCATTGCCTCACAGCACTTGAAAAAAACAATTTGCTTTATTTGCAGCTTCGTACAGCATTGCAAAAAGGCATTGGTAAAGCCAGTGGGTACCAAAGGTGAGACCCAGTGGCTTTGCCATTGCTTGTTTTGCTTTGCTTAGGCTCAGTCCTGGCAAGTCCTGACCTGCTTGGAGCACTGCCACTTAATTTTCTTTTATATCTTTGAGGTTAACCCTCTCTTTCCAGCCCTGTGGCTTGGAAAAAGAATGGGTAACTGGATATTCCCCAAGGAACGCTCAAAAGGCTAATCACCCCTCTCACTAGTTTCTTCTGTGCTGTTGACTACCTGGCCCAGGCCCAAGCAATAAACTCACAAAAGGTGATTCGAGGAATGCTTGCAAATAGTCTAAATCGTTGCCAATTGCTATGGGTAGCATTGCAACCCATCGCTTCCACCCGCTGGTTTGGATATTGCCTTCTAAGATGGACTTGGCCCTCTGATATGGGTCCTAGAGCTATCTGGTGTTGCTATCCTCATCTCTTGAGGCTTCATCCCACGATCCTAGAAGAGACGGACAGTGAGGGAGCTGGTCTCCCATTACCTACAGATAGCGACGGGGATCCCATTTTGATGGCCCTTGATAAAGCCAGGCTTCCTGGTCAGCGTCATCCACTGAGGGTCATTTAGAAGACACGACCTGGTTATGCACGCCAGGCAGAAGGGTTGCATGGCTTTCGTAGATCTTTATGTTCACTCCCAAGTGGGTCTTGTTAATGTTACTCTTTCTCCTTCCTCTGACCTCTTGTATCATTCCCTCTCCATGGAATCTTGCTCTTAGTCTAGGTACTATGCACAACACCCCTTCTTTCTGTGATTAACTCATTTTATGGCTGCATACTTCTCCTGCAGTGGTAGTCGAGGGCGCTCTCTTTGCATTCAAGCGATTAACAATCTTGAACATTGTGTGAGAAATCTACATTATATAGCAAAATCCTGCTTCGATCTCTTCGGAAATCAGCTCCTCTTGGGACTTGTGCGAGCTATATTTTTCCATTTTAGTTCTGGTCCTTAACTTTCACTTAATCCGTTTTTTCTACATTTAACGATAGTCACCCTGTCCACAACTCCAGCCCCTTGGAAACGGGAGATGAAACACTGGGGTCATATTTACTAACATACAGGGTAACAAGCAAAGCTGCTGCGCTGCATTGCATGAAACAGTGAGCAAAAACGAGCCATGTATACTAAGATATGGTGCACCTCTGCTCCCTCCTTACTCTGACGCACTTGAGGCGGCCTAGCGCCAATGTAGGCACCACTGCACTTTGCTGCATGGATGCCTGCGTTACAAGCAGGATTGTTTCTGAGCAGGAAGGGGTACCTTCCTGCACAAAAATAATCCAAGGTATTTTACTTTTTCTATGTGTGATGCAGGATGCAGCACACATAGAGAAATGCAATAACAAGGACTAATAAAGATATATACCCCTTGTTACGCCTGTGTCTGTGAAGTGCACCATTTTGGTGTAAAATCGTCAAAATCCATTGGTGGATGCATGGGAATGCGCATGCTCCACCCAATGAAACCTCCCTGGCGCAAAGTAATGCAAGGCCTTGCGTTACTTTGTATTTTACTCAATCATGCAAAGCCTAGCAAAGTGGCAAAGGACTTGCGTTGTCTTGCCACGACTTGTCATGCAAGGACAATACAAGTCCTTAGTAAATCTCGGCCTGAGTCTTTAAAGCCGGTGCAGGTTCCTGACAGTAAAGGAATAATGGGGCATATTATCAAGAACGGCGTTAAAAGTTATCGCTGGTTTAGCGGCAGAAAACTGCTGCTAAAGCGGCGATATTGGGATAGATGATATGCCCTGGAGAATTCCTATAGAAGTCCATGTTCTGGTGTGAACATGGGCTTCTATTGGAATTCTCCAGGGCATATTACCAAGCCCATTATCGCTGCTTTAGCGGATAATTTTAATGTCGTTCTTGATAATAGGCCCCAGTATACTTCAGAGGCCAAAGTTTAGGGAAAGTACACTTTTTTGAGGTCAAGGTGCTCTGATAGTATTTGCTACAGTGAAAGTCCACACCTCATTTGCTGAGCTTTTCCTGGATCACTCCTCTAACACTCTACTGAAAATGTCTAGAAGCAACATTATGTGTGCAAAAAGCAGATTTTGTGTGCACTATGCACACTTCAACAACATCTCCATGTACCCAAAGTCCCTTTGTGTATCTTAAGTACTGCATGCACATAGTCAATTCTTTTTAGGCATACCTCACACTTAGGGCTGGATACGGCTTTGTGATCAACTCCCTACATGATTTTTTCACGTCTCGCCCCACTCTATCTCGTTTTGTTATGTACATGTCATGCCACACTTTGTCATCGTTGCCATTTGTTGTGACATCCTCTTTTCTTTTCACACAGGTTTCCTCCCATATGCCTTTATACTATTTTCCTACAAGTGAAGTCGGCCCTCACCGCCTTCTAGGGTTCCTTTACAACCTTCTAGGGTTATCATTCAGTCCACTTCCTGTTCTCCATGTTGTAGCACTGCTCTTTCCCTATATTGAACACTTTTATTTCCAAGTTTCTTTGGACATTTTCTCTTTTTATCACATCAATACATTACCATTCTCTTCTCTCATTCCTTTATGTTTTATATGTCTCTTAAAACATTCCTTCCGGTCATCCCATAGGATTTCCACACTTCTTGGTTTTATTGCATAGGCATGTTCCCACATTTGCTTATGTTATTTCACATACGACTTCTCATACTTCTAAATATTATCACTTAGGTCTCTCCCCACACACAGTCCTGTTATCACATATGTCTCATATTGCAGTCCATTATGGAACCCCAAAGGTCTATTCCAGCAGTTCTTAATTATAGTTCATTGGTGCTTATTCATGGTATTACTGCATAGGTTTGTTCCTACATGAGCTCATGTTATAATCTACGTCACTTAAGTTATCAAACAGGTCTTTGCCTACACTCCTTCATAATACTGCATTGGAGGTCTCTATCCTGATACGCACTCTTGTTGTGGCTGTGGCCTCTTCCCATACGTCATCTCATTACTACTGTATCACATTCATCTCATCTTATATTCCATCAAGGTAGGAGGAGATATATTCTCTTACTCTGGCATGTTGATGCACAGGGCTCTGCATACACTCCTTCATGCCATCACAGAAGATCATTTACAAGACTCCATCTTGTTACTTTGGCACATGTCACATGGATTGATCCAAAGGTTCTCTTCCCATAGTCTGCACCCCAAACTTGATCTCACCTGGACACTTTGCTGGCGGCCTCGGGGACTGGTCTGATCCATCGCCGCAGTTGTCAACATTTCTTTTATCACACACCAGGCTTGTGGGGATGCATTTACCATTCCAGCAATGGAAATATGGCTCGTCATTGCATGCTGAGGAGTTGAAACCTAGAACCAAGAGCAAAGACGTGATGTAAATACTAGTAAATACATATGCTTTCTCTCCACATTGTCTCCCCTATTGAATCATGTTCTATAGGTTGCTTCCTGCATCACATCCTCTTAGTTTGAATTTGCTTTATACTGCACCAAAGTATAGTGAATACAAAGAGTGAATTGATATTTATGTCAGCCGCTGTGGCCCAATATCATCTTATGTCATCGTAAGTCTACAAAAGGAGCAGTATGTGCCAGAAATATATTTTTGGACTAGAAGTCAACAATCACAAAGCACTGGTTTAGGAAACCGATTGCAAGAGAAACATGCAACTGCTTACTTTGTATATTTTATCAAACATGTATGGATGTGTTATTGCAGCTCTAGAATGATCATCTGCTCACACTGTGGAGCTACTTATCCTTCAGAAAAGTCCTCTAAATAGTTCTGTTTTCTGCCTTGTCTTGTTCCCCTGGCTCCCTAGGTTGGTTTAGGTATTTTCTATTAGTAGCTGTTTTCCAGGGCCAAGATGCTTCTAGGAGTTGGCGTATTTTATAATAAATCAAAATAGTCGATCAAGGCTGAGTACTAGGGGGCAGATTTATGAAGGCCTTGCGCCGCCGGTGCGTCATTTTTAACATGGGAAAAAGTGACGCACCGGCGGCGCAAGGCCTTCATAAATCTGCCCCTATGAGCCTTTCTATTCAGTGCTGTTAGCACCACTAACACAGAGGGTGGGCTAGAAGGTATTACACCTCTTTGTCGGCAATGTTAAGAAATGAAACATGGCTGAAACTTCATAGAGGGGTGACCACCTCATTCAGGGTCGTTATTGGTACTTTCTCCAGCCCTGAACCTTTCACCTACAAATCATGGATTTCAGGTGAGTTAGTTTAATGTGTTCAATGGAAGCCAAAAAACACCACAGCATCCAAACTGCATTCGCTTATTGCACAAAAATCCACGACTGGATCAGTGTTCATCATGACCTGGAGGGTGGTGGTCACCCTACGTCAGAGTCAGAGAGATTATGAAAACAATGGATGGTTTAAGTAGCTTTTAAAATTCAAAGCAACCAACTGCAAAATGATTAATTTAAAAGTGAGGCAGGGGAGGGGAAAATGACTACAGGTAGATGAACAGGAGAGGGATCTCAGGATTATTAGATCCCATGAATGTGGAGTTTCCTAATACAGTGACAATGAAACGTGGGAATCAGGGGATTCATTGGCTACACAGGGAGAGGTGAAACCCACAGATCAAAAACTGAATACATTTATCTGCTCAAAAAGTTGTGAGGGTTCTCCTGGAATTCACTATGGACTTCTGCTGCTCATGTCTCCAGGCGGATGAAGACAATTTAGAGACAGTCTAGAGGAAAGCTACAAAGTGTCTTCACTACAACTCTTAAGAAGAGAGATGCACGAATGCAATACGCATAGTGTAGACAAGGTGGAAATATGTAGATATGACAGGGACATTAAGATGCCACAGGGGTATCACTACAACAGCAGCAGATCTATGTAGAGTCTAGACCAAGGAGCCATGCGGTACCTTGCATGGGGTGCAGCTTCCATTGGTGCAGCAGGTGCAGTGGCACCGGTGCTTAGAGGCCTGATGGACTCCCAGAACTCTGATTATTGGCAGGGGTCCCATTTCCTTCTTTGCACTAGGGCCCATGAACCAGTGGCTACACCACGGGTATTAGTAATTAGTATTGGCTGAAGAAAAGCAGTAGGGAGGTAAGAGTAATAGACTTTATGCTAATGGTAAGGGAGAAAATTAATTTAAAAAGGTAAGAGATACACAGGAATGAGGTAGTGAAATGAAAGCAGTTAATGTTGTAAATTAAATAAGGTGAATATATCAGTGAAATTGCTCATCAGTCAAAAGGACTCCTGTGCGTTCAACAAGACATGAGCTCCATGCTAAAACTTCAGACCTGTCAACTAAATTACTTTGTTGAAAAGGAATGAGATGTCTTAATTGCTAATTTATTTGTGTAAGTGAAGTAATATTTAGGTACATAGGAACAAGGACTATTGCACTATATTAGGGCAAGTGGTACAGCATTGCCTCCAAAGGTCAGTCTGAATGGGCCTCCACTGGAACCATGGCTGGTTTGTTAGACATTCAGAGCTGATATGACAGAGTTTCACCGATTCTGTGTCTATGGGGAAATGTGCTGACACTTCAGGGCCCTCATCTCACTGAAACAAAGAACAATTACCTAAATGTTAGAATTATCTTACATCACCCTCAAATACAGAAATGCTGGACATCATAGCAGATGTGCTCTGCATACATGGGTTGTCTACCATCAACTTTACTGATATGTACTATTCATTTTCTGTTTCTGGCAGTTTATTCTTTCAGGTCTACTTTCACTGATGTAATGTAGAATTCCAGGTATAGATGGAGGCAATACTTGGAAAGGAGAGAGGAATAAGACACGTAAGAAGGAAACGTGATAGAAAAGAGAAAAAAACTGGAAAAAAACAGAGGTAGGAGAGTGATGAAACTCATACAATGGAGAATGAGAAAAGCGGCAGAAACAGTAGTTCTGTGGATTGTAGTCGGGACAGAGGTAAGCACGTAACATAGCATATGTAATTGTAAAGTGCATATTCACCCACAAGGGTATCTTGGGGCTGAATAAGAAATGTTTATAGTTACCCACCTCAATGACATTCATTTTATCAACCTCAGAAGGATGAAAGGCGGAGTGGCCCTACTGGGATTCGTACCTGTCACCATGAGGTCAAACACAGGCCCCTACCGTGGATGCATTAGTCCCCTAAGCCGCCCGCGCCGGCTGGAGAGGTAGATTTGAGGTGAGACAGTAGTTGGGAGCTATAAGGATTAAGGTGGCCCTGACATAAGGTGGCGCTTGCTGGCTACTGGTAGCATACTAAGCATCATGGTGGCCTCCCCTGATGTCGTGGCATAGCATTTTCAAAGCAAAGTAACTGCAGATCGTCTGTGCAGCTGCACACTATATTACAACCTCACTGTTTTTGGTACTGCCTCCTGCCATTAAGGGCTACACAGTCTAGACCTCTCTTGGTTGAATCTGTGAAAGTTCATAATGAGGTAATGAACCAAACCATCAGGAAATCCCTCATTTGCATTGAGCTGGGCCCCATAGAAATAAGTATATGCTCAGCTGGCACCAGTGACTGCTGGACTCCTACATATTCCATACTAAGTTTAATAGAACTCACTAGATGTTAGTGCCACATATGTTTCTACTGTACTGCACTAAAACCGGAGCCCAAATGGATACCATTTGTGAACGTGGCATGTAAAAGAGCAATTAACATGCTGTACGCAAGATAAAGATAACATAAACTGGCCAGAGGATTTATTTTCACCCTCAAACAAGTGTACTCCTTTTCAAGAACTCTGTGGATGAAATCCCAGGAGACCCACCAAGACCTAAGCAGGTGACCTATAGTTTGTACAAATAACATGGTGCGTGACATGTATTCTGCACTATAGCCTTATATCCAGCTGCTGAGGGCTATATCGGTTGTTAAAGGCCCTGAACCAGAGTTATAGTTATAGTTATAACCACGGAGAGGGCCATTAACAGCCGGTATACCATAAGGCTATCAGAACATCTCACCCACTGAGACTAGAATGTTCTAAAATAACAAGCATTGGCAAAGCCAATCGGTCTCTGCAGTGCGAGAGCTATTGGATTTGTCATTGTCAATGTGTTTCAGCATTACATGGCTAGATGGTAAGTGTTCCCTAGGGAGATGCAGCACCTAGGCGCCCACAGCTGATGCGCTGTTACTCCTTTGTGTAACCACGGGAATACATGAACAAGGCATTTCCAAATTAAATGTACCATTTGATAGAGGGCAAAACACAATATGAAATGTGTCAATTCCCTTTAACAAGTGCTGCCAACATTAACTAGTAAAATCATGATACTTATTTTGTCCAACTCTCAAGAACAGAAGGTACTGTTTGCCTTAGTGCAATTCATACTTGTGACTTGCATGTTACACACACATGCTTGCTGCAGGCCCTCCACCCACTGAGCTACCCAATTGACTAGAAGTAATGCGGCCAACAATCATCAAAATGCAGAGACCACTGCATGCGTAGATTCGAATTCAGGAATCCTTTACTAAACATATTCCCTCTTCCTACTGCACGGTGTTTTGTGGGTCACTGTTGTGTCTATCTGGTTTGACATAAACATGGTATAGTCTGACCATACCTCCCTCCCAGTCAGTAAACTGGACTTACAATGACCATCTGGATGTCAAGGCCATGGCAAGAAAGTGGTAAGCCAGCTCATTAGCCCACTGTACTTTTATCACTGGGTCACATGGCCGTATCCTGACAGGGCTAACTAACTCAGCCTTTGGATATTCATGGGTTGATAAAATTAATCCTGTTAATTTGTGTAACAGTAACAAATTCTTGCAGTACTTATGTATGACAGCCTTAAAGTGGTATGTAATAGTATTGTATTCTTTTTTACCACTGTTGTTATTATGGTTTGCACAGGGCTTGGAGGTCGTGCACGTGCACAGTGCCTCTTTGGTGCCCCTGGTAGGTTCCAGTTTTCAAAATGTGAGTAATGTGAATTTACTTGAATGCTGGCATCAACATTTACCAAATCTACATCTCCAAGGCGGGATGCCATCTGTTGAAAATACCTTTGTTTTTTTATCTTCAAATAAGCCTTTTAGTGAACATTTGCTTTTAACCTGTAATTCTTCATCATAACAAACCATGTGCTTGCTTATGTACTTTGCGCTGTATTCTAAACCACATAACTCTTACTACAAAGATATACTCCAGCACCTAGGAGTGCAGTTGGTGGCATGTGGCGCTTTACAATGACCATCCAGTGAATTGAAACAAGCCTTTCCGCAGCCTGTGTTATTAGTAACCAGCGAGCCCGTTAGGACATGTTCCTTTTTATAATAACTATCTCAGGGGTGGGAAGGGGTGAGAATGAGTGAGTGAATGGTGGCTAAAAAAAAGAGGTTACATGACCTTGCAAGGCAATGGAGACCTGATTGTTGATGTACTGTGTGTTGTATTCTAAACCCCAAAACTCTTATTATACAGATGCACTTCAGAGCTGAAGACAGCAGTTGGTAGCATGTGGTGCTTTACAAGGATCATCCATTGAATTGAAACAATTCCGCATCCTGTTTTATTAGTAACCAGCGAGACCGTTATGACGTTCTTTTTTTTTTTTTTAACAATCTCATGGGTTGGAGGGGTGAGAATGAGTGTGAAGGACAGCTGATACTAAGCAGTTACATAACCTTGCAAGTCAATGGAGACCATGGATACTGTTGCTTGAAAAACAAGATAAGCATATGATTTACAGGTTTGTTTCATTATGGTAGCAGAAACACAGGGCAAGTAGCCACGGGGCGCAGAATGGAGCAAGCATCAGCAGGAGGAGGGTGATTGGGGGGCAAGATAAGAACAAGCATTTACAATGCAACGGTTTCGCCTTTGTAAAAGTTAGAGCTATTGGCATTGTAAATGACAAATTTTTTATTTATGTGTTGGTTTTGAAAACCGATAAATAAATGGCATTGTCATTTACAATGCCAATAGCTTAATCTCTCGCAACTGCGAGACCTATTGCATTTGCACCCACACGCACACACACACACACACAGAGCCACACACACACACAGAGCCACCCACACACACACAGAGCCACCCACACACACACACAGAGCCACCCACACACAGAGCCACCCACACACAGAGCCACCCACACATAGAGATAAATGTAACTCTACAAAGCAGAACCACGCTTTTTTGTAGCGCAAAGTTCAGGAAACGACTGTTCAAATTTACATTAACCCAATAATAAGGACCTGCAATTTTTGTGTAGTTCCATTCGGCCTTTTTTTGCTATAGTGGTGAACACAAATTTGTATGAGACTTCCGGTGTGAAATGTCCTTCCCAGTCTCCCCAAATAACGTTGCCACACTTTAACTAATCTGCAAATATGTTTAAATAATGATGAAACTTTAAATTAATTAACCTTAACTGAAGAGTGTAGGTTCAGGCAAACACCATAGCATCAGTCTGGGTTTTCCCAAAGAACCTTAGCTGCAGTCACTGTCACCCACTCTGGGAAAGATAGAGAAGTGTAGATATACAGATCTTGCTGTAAAATAAACATTTCCAGGGTGTTCTAGTACGTCTAACTCCCTGCCTAAATAAATAGTATCCGTCCCCGTGGTCCTGGGTCTGCTTTTGCCCTTACACTAAGATCTCCTCAGACTTTCTCGGAATTGTCTCACAATCTGCCTTTAATGCGCTAGCGGCGCTTTTGTTGTTCTCGAGGTGGTTGTTCATTGTTGTTACGTCTTTGCTTTCACCCCGGGCTCGGAATACTGAACCAAGCGTTCCCTTTAACCGCTGCCTCTCACAGCCTACGTCTTTGCTTTCACCCCGGGCTCGGAATACTGAACCAAGCGTTCCCTTTAACTGCTGCCTCTCGCAGCCCGTGTGGGCTGGTGGTGGCTTTAACTTGCAAATCAGTCAGCCGGTCTCCAGGGAGGAAACAGTGAAACAGGCGGCAGAGGATCACAAGGAGCGAGAGGGGAGGGCTCAGAGTATGAGGCAGAGGCATAGAGAAGTGATGCCCAAACTCTCAGAGGCTTAACTGGGACAGAGAGTCTAAAGAGCGGACAGGTGAGTGCAGGGACCGGTGCAAACAGAGTAGAGAAACTGATAGAGAAAGAGAGGCGTAAAGAGGCAGAGAGAGCGAAAAGAGACAGGGAAAGAAACAGGCAACTGTTTGAGAAAGAGCGACGGAAACTTCGAGGCTGAGAAAGAGGAAACATAAGATATAGGGAGAGTAAAGATACTTCCACAAATTTATAGTACAGAACGAGAGACAAGGAACACCTAAGAAAGGTGGATGAGACTACGGAAACCATGAGAGGAGACAAACCTAAAAACGAGACTGAAATGCCTCACACCGCGAGTTAGTTAGCACAAGGAAAGACCATCACTATAAAAGAATTAATGTCATCAGTACAGTTCAACAATGTACATTTACACGCTTGTTTTTAAAAGATCCTTAACGAATTCTTAACAGGGTTTTCCCTATATGTACGAGATAAAATGAAAAGATATCAGATGCCTATGAGGAGGAGGAAACCTTTTCATGATTTGGTAATTCAGCATAAAGAGTTACGGCCAGCCTCCGATGTTGACTCGCTCCCTGCCCTGTTTGCGAGTTTTTAACCATCAGGCTTGGTAATTCAGCTGCTGAGTATGGGAAGGCAGGCGGGGTCCAGCCTCCAGTAGCCGAAAACACAGGACCTATTGCACACCAGTTCAATGAAGTATAGAAAAAATGTCTCAATGGACATGTAAATTTCCAGTTTCACAGTTGAAGAAAGAAGAACGATGGGTAATACGATTCCTCTTTTATTAGAAGGATGTCCAGCCGACACGTGTTTCGTCGCCAAGCTGTAACAGCGCTTGCACGACTCCTCAGGGCTGGGGAGGATGCAAAATACATGATGGAATTTCATGGGTACATGGCAATGTACATAACGTTGCTATTGTGATGATTTCCAGTGCTGGTGCAAGTTGTGAGTGGAAATCGTGGAAGTGACAAATAACAATCACGTGGAAGCACACAACACCATACCGCCGTCCAGTATATATGTCTATATGTGGTTTATAACACGGTCGTGATGCGTCAGGGTGTTTGTCTGTGCCGCCAGAAAATAATCGGATCATGTGTGAAGGGAAATTTTTATCTAGTTGGCGGATAAATCTCGGTGAGAGTGAAAAGTGCCCAATCTATAAATATAGAGTGCAAAACATTGTGTTTAGATAAATAAAAGTGTGAGAAGGAGGTGCGTTCCTACCTGTTGCGAGGGGATACCGAATAACAGATCTGTAGCGTAACCAAAAAAGAGGGAACAGAAGGGGCAAAAGTAGTTAAGAATAGGGTCTAGGAAGGTGTAAAGGACAAGGCAAATTTACACCAGTTATCAGAACTGCGAGTGAGTCAAAGGTGGAGTAATAATATGAGAATGGAAAGGCTCACCGCTTAGCCGGTGATACTTCCGACCCGGACTACCAAGATGAAATCTTAGGTCAACTACAGGACATTACATGTTATGAGTGCCTTGAATACAATCCCATAGCATCACTCACCACCAACATTAATAGATTTCTCTCAACCTGGAAAGAGAATGGTCTCATCAATGAAGATGAATACCTTTACATGAAAATATTCAAACCCTCCTATCCTTGGATTTACACACTGCCTAAGGTACACAAACACCTTCCTTTCCCTCCTGGACGACCCATTATCTCTGGTATAGGGGGTCCTACAGAAAGACTAGCAGAATACGTGGACTTATTCTTGGGGCCCCTGGTACGCAACCTACCGTCTTTTATTCAAGATACAAAACACATTTTGAGCATACTTTCTGATCTACAATGGCAGCCAGGCAATTTTCTAGTCACTATGGATGTGGTAGCTCTGTATACTAGCATCAAACCTGAATTAGGATTGGAGGTTGTAACCAAAACTTTACAGAACCGACCTGCTACCATGTGGCAACATACCAACATGTTGGTCTCCATGATGGAACTCATCCTTAAGAACAATGTGTTCATGTTTAATAACTCATGGTACAGACAAATAAAAGGGGTCGCAATGGGCTCTAAATTTTCACCGTCGTTTGCTAATTTATTCATGGGCGCACTTGAAAATGACCTCATCTGGGGTACAAAAGGAGCAACATTTATAGACTCTATAGTATTTTGGGGAAGATACATAGACGATTGTCTATTGATCTGGTCTGGTACTTATGAACGTCTGATGGACTTTCACAAATACTTGAACCACAACACTTGGGACATGAGTTTCACCATGGAGGCTAGCCTCGACAGAGTTGAATTCCTTGACTTATAAATTGATATCTCTGACAACAAGTTAAACAGCAGACTTTTCAGAAAAAATACTGCCTGTAATGCGATTCTGCACGCTAACAGTGCCCACCCAGCTCATCAGATTAGCTCCATTCCTTTTGGAGAATTTCTAGGAGCGCGCAGAAACTGCAGTAATGACAATGATTTTAAAAAAACACTAAAAGAAATGCAGGAACGTTTCAAGAAAAGAGGCTATTCAGACGACCTACTTAAATCAGCCACCACTCGAGTCATGAGAATAAAAAGAATAGACACACTTAAGAAAAAGCACACTGACAGGCAAAGTGGACCAGGGAACATTCGTATGATCACTGATTTCAATAGCCATCATCAAGCATTGCGTAGAACTTTCACCAAACATTGGCACATCCTCAGGGCAGACAAGGTCATCCAAGACTTTTTAAGTGAACATCCACAGATAACCTATAGGAGGGGTAGGACCTTGAGGAACAGGTTAAGCCCTACAATCCCGCGTTGTATGATGACTGAAAACTGGTTAACCAAACGCAATATAGGTTTCTATAAATGCGGGTTTTGCTCTATGTGTCGGTGGGCAAAAAACAAGACCACTGAATTTCGTGACATAAATGGAGAGAAATATGTCATCAAGACTAACATTAACTGCACTACTCGCTATGTGGTTTACATCATTGAGTGTATGTGTAAAAAATTCTACGTGGGTAGCACCATCCGCCCACTTAAGGAAAGAATAGCCGAACATATCAGAGCTATTCACAAACAGGATCCGAGGTACCCGGTTGCTTTGCACGCAGCTGCATGTTATGACCAATCTATGGATAAACAAATTTCATTTTTTGGGATTGACACCGTACCAATTGGAATACGAGGTGGAAACAGAGAACTCAAACTGAGACGCTTGGAAGCAACGTGGATTCTCCGCCTTCGTACCGTGGAGCATGGTTTAAATTTTGACCAAGAGATGCAATACTTTCTAGGGGATTAACTATGCATAACATCCCCTTTACTTCCTGCATGTATTCAAATGAAATGTACAAATATCTACCTGATTTGAGATACAGACAACATTTTGTTATTTTCTGCAGTAATCAAACACCTTTCTTTAATTTCCTAATTGTGTATCCACTTCTAACCTTATTCTTAATCACACCCTCTATGAGATGTACATGAGGATTTCCTTTAAGAAAAAATGTAATGACCTCCCATGCATATTATCATGATGTATGATCGATCAGTCTTAATGAGAATGGTATTATACTTACGTTATGTATACCACATGAGCTAGAATGGTAATATTAGTTAACTTACATATGTTAATCTCAACAACAATGTCGATAATTACTTGCGACTATTTGCATAATGCTCTTTTTAATCAGATCACAATTTCGATACCACTGTATGGTGTAGATCGGATGCATGACAAGTCACCCTTGCATGTTTTTGAACACACATTTCGTCTCTTCGTTTTTTTTATTTTTTTATTTATTTTTCTTCACAAGACTATGGTGCGTTTTTTTGTTTTTATTAGACCAATATTGATAAAACATTTATTCCATCTCCTTTATTTCCTCCCGACGTACAATGATACCATTTCTTTCTTCCTGGGAATGCGCACCGCTTCCCTTGGAATTTTACGTTCTAGTCTTCTATATAAGGGCCCTTCCCGGGCTATTTAATCACTTCCGGGTCGACATCACGTGTCCGCACCCGGAACTAACTTCGCGGGAGCACCCTCCCTGCAGATTCTTTCTCGCCACTCGGGTAAGTTTTATTAGCTTATCATTGTCTTTACGATAGTACTCTATCGCTGAGTCAACAACACTGATGGTCGAAATTATGAAGACAAACATTTGTCTTTCCGATCTACCGTTAATCTTTATTTAAATGATTATGTGAATGTCTTGTGGCCATTCGAGATGTCCCTCTGACGGTTTGGCTCCTCTCGCCCATGCATACAGCTCTGATGGATGGATAATCGTCCAACTTTTAGCCTCAACTTAGACGTGCCCTCACACGTACTTCAATTGACCGTGTGGATTCTTTCACCCTGCTACGGTACCGTGCAACAAAAGTGGACCCAGAGCACTAACTTCTTAATTTTAAGGTGAGAGGCCAATCGCTCATACTCTAACAATGGCAAATAGAGTCTGTTGCAATCATGTTCAGTGAGCTAGATTCAGTTCATTGATCGGGATCTTTATTTTCTTTTTCCTTAATTTTGTTTGTATTATCATTTTTTTATTACCTTCTTCCAGGCATATCACAGTACATTTCTGGTGACCCCGGATAATTCACCTTGACGTTTTTTGACTACTACGGAACCTGGTCTCGAGCGGGGCCGGGTCGGAAGTATCACCGGCTAAGCGGTGAGCCTTTCCATTCTCATATTATTACTCCACCTTTGACTCACTCGCAGTTCTGATAACTGGTGTAAATTTGCCTTGTCCTTTACACCTTCCAAGACCCTATTCTTAACTACTTTTGCCCCTTCTGTTCCCTCTTTTTTGGTTACGCTACAGACCTGTTATTCGGTATCCCCTCGCAACAGGTAGGAAGCGCACCTCCTTCTCACACTTTTATTTATCTAAACACAATGTTTTGCACTCTATATTTATAGATTGGGCACTTTTCACTCTCACCGAGATTTATCCGCCAACTAGATACAAATTTCCCTTCACACATGATCCGATTATTTTCTGGCGGCACAGACAAACACCCTGACGCATCACGACCGTGTTATAAACCACATATAGACATATATACTGGACGGCGGTATGGTGTTGTGTGCTTCCACGTGATTGTTATTTGTCACTTCCACGATTTCCACTCACAACTTGCACCAGCACTGGAAATCATCACAATAGCAACGTTATGTACATTGCCATGTACCCATGAAATTCCATCATGTATTTTGTATCCTCCCCAGCCCTGAGGAGTCGTGCAAGCGCTGTTACAGCTTGGCGACGAAACACGTGTCGGCTGGACATCCTTCTAATAAAAGAGGAATCGTATTACCCATCGTTCTTCTTTCTTCAATTGTGAAACTGGAACTTTACATGTCCATTGAGACATTTTTTCTATACTTCATTGAACTGGTGTGCAATAGGTCCTGTGTTTTCATATATACGGCGTGTGTCTCGGCACACACTTTATGGAGGGGTTTAGGGCTTTTTTCCCCTCACCTACCTGCACCTAGACTTAATAATATCACACCCACTACCGTGAGCAGTGCGCCTAGTATTTCCCTCACCTTAATAAAACCCAGTTCTTTTTAGGTTGTACTACATTGAAGACGGGGGCAGCCGCCACGCATCCATATACTGACATAGGGATTTACACTTCTCTACCCTTAACATGAATAGAGACAAAGCTGCCGAAGAACTTTTTGACAACCTTGCTAAAGGCATGTCATCACACAGAGCAACAACCAGTAGTGCCCCTAGCACTACCAAACAAGAGGGTCTTAGGGACAAATTCATAAGACTTGAGAAATTGAAAAAATTGGAAAATTCAAAGTGGTGGGACGGCACTACTTTGAAACAATATGTTAGACTAAAACGGATACCCAGAGGCCTAAGGGCACAGATCTTCCCTACTTACGATAACTTAGACTCGGATCTTCTATGTAAATGGGAAGAGGCTCTCACCAATAATTCCAATATCCTCATTGACATCCTCATTGAGAGTTCCGACCGTAAGGTCTCGAAACTCCAAGCCGAAATTGCCATTTTAGAACAGGAAATAAAAGACCTAAATCGTCCTGAATCTACCGTAAAAAATTACACAATACTAGATGAGATCCTGCTCAAACACCAAAATGAGATAAAGAGCCACAAAGCCAGACAGTTAAAGAGAGATGAGGCTGACTACACTGAGGGTAGAATCTTCACATATGATAGGAAATACGACTATATGATAAATAAACCATCACAAAAAGGAAGAGACAAACCCAACTTAATCGACGCAAGCTCGATCTCCTCAAGCAGCACATCACTCAGCACTGTTAGTATCAGTGAGGACGAGTCTAATAGAACAGATAGTGAGACCACACCTTTTTTATGCGAGATATAGCGGATCAGGAGAGGTATTCGCATACAAGATCCAAAACCCGCAGGGGCAGGAAGGGGAAATGTAGAAGATTACAGGAAGAAACTCAGATCCGGGAACAACCAGCAATAACTGATACACAGGAGGGGGAGGTACAGGTCATCAATTTATCATCAAGAACTTTGACACCCAACATGATCTCCCTTCTAAGTAAAGGTCTTAACTTTAACCCCTTCGCGAATACTGACATCTGTAGATTAAAAATTGATCTGTTTAAATTTGTAAGAAATTTAAAATTGAAAAAGCACTTTTCCAGCAAGAATGTGTCCAATAAAAATTCTACAAACATCCCCACCCAATTTGAATCTGGTGTTTTAACTATCAATGATATTCATGCCACACACCTTCTACTTTCTTTAACTGATCTAGAACAAACTCCTCACGACATGGAAACTCTATTAGAAGAACTCAATATTGAATCAGACTTCAGTATTGTGAGCGGGCTCAAGTCCAAATCCAAATGGATTCCGACTTTACCAGGAGGTAACTCAATAGACAATTTTCATAAGAGTATTGGAGGACATTGATAAAAATAGACCATAAAAGAGACACACGTACCTTCAACTATAAGGACAATCTAACAACAGGAGAACGGGCAGCCCTGAACACCCTTACAAAAGACCATGACATAATCATCAGGGAAGCGGACAAAGGGGGTAACGTAGTTATCATGAATAAAACAGACTACCAAGATGAAATCTTAGGTCAACTACAGGACATTACATGTTATGAGTGCCTTGAATACAATCCCATAGCATCACTCACCACCAACATTAATAGATTTCTCTCAACCTGGAAAGAGAATGGTCTCATCAATGAAGATGAATACCTTTACATGAAAATATTCAAACCCTCCTATCCTTGGCTTTACACACTGCCTAAGGTACACAAACACCTTCCTTTCCCTCCTGGACGACCCATTATCTCTGGTATAGGGGGTCCTACAGAAAGACTAGCAGAATACGTGGACTTATTCTTGGGGCCCCTGGTACGCAACCTACCGTCTTTTATTCAAGATACAAAACACATTTTGAGCATACTTTCTGATCTACAATGGCAGCCAGGCAATTTTCTAGTCACTATGGATGTGGTAGCTCTGTATACTAGCATCAAACCTGAATTAGGATTGGAGGTTGTAACCAAAACTTTACAGAACCGACCTGCTACCATGTGGCAACATACCAACATGTTGGTCTCCATGATGGAACTCATCCTTAAGAACAATGTGTTCATGTTTAATAACTCATGGTACAGACAAATAAAAGGGGTCGCAATGGGCTCTAAATTTTCACCGTCGTTTGCTAATTTATTCATGGGCGCACTTGAAAATGACCTCATCTGGGGTACAAAAGGAGCAACATTTATAGACTCTATAGTATTTTGGGGAAGATACATAGACGATTGTCTATTGATCAGGTCTGGTACTTATGAACGTCTGATGGACTTTCACAAATACTTGAACCACAACACTTGGGACATGAGTTTCACCATGGAGGCTAGCCTCGACAGAGTTGAATTCCTTGACTTAGAAATTTATATCTCCGACAACAAGTTAAACAGCAGACTTTTCAGAAAAAATACTGCCTGTAATGCGATTCTGCACGCTAACAGTGCCCACCCAGCTCATCAGATTAGCTCCATTCCTTTTGGAGAATTTCTAAGAGCGCGCAGAAACTGCAGTAATGACAATAATTTTAAAAAAACACTAAAAGAAATGCAGGAACGTTTCAAGAAAAGAGGCTATTCAGACGACCTACTTAAATCAGCCACCACTCGAGTCATGAGAATAAAAAGAATAGACACACTTAAGAAAAAGCACACTGACAGGCAAAGTGGACCAGGGAACATTCGTATGATCACTGATTTCAATAGCCATCATCAAGCATTGCGTAGAACTTTCACCAAACATTGGCACATCCTCAGGGCAGACAAGGTCATCCAAGACTTTTTAAGTGAACATCCACAGATAACCTATAGGAGGGGTAGGACCTTGAGGAACAGGTTAAGCCCTACAATCCCGCGTTGTATGATGACTGAAAACTGGTTAACCAAACGCAATATAGGTTTCTATAAATGCGGGTTTTGCTCTAAGTGTCGGTGGGCAAAAAACAAGACCACTGAATTTCGTGACATAAATGGAGAGAAATATGTCATCAAGACTAACATTAACTGCACTACTCGCTATGTGGTTTACATCATTGAGTGTATGTGTAAAAAATTCTACGTGGGTAGCACCATCCGCCCACTTAAGAAAAGAATAGCCGAACATATCAGAGCTATTCACAAACAGGATCCGAGGTACCCGGTTGCTTTGCACGCAGCTGCATGTTATGACCAATCTATGGATAAACAAATTTCATTTTTTGGGATTGACACCGTACCAATTGGAATACGAAGTGGAAACAGAGAACTCAAACTGAGACGCTTGGAAGCAACGTGGATTCTCCGCCTTCGTACCGTGGAGCATGGTTTAAATTTTGACCAAGAGATGCAATACTTTCTAGGGGATTAACTATGCATAACATCCTCTTTACTTCCTGCATGTATTCAAATGAAATGTACAAATATCTACCTGATTTGAGATACAGACAACATTTTCTTATTTTCTGCAGTAATCAAACACCTTTCTTTAATTTCCTAATTGTGTATCCACTTCTAACCTTATTCTTAATCACACCCTCTATGAGATGTACATGAGGATTTCCTTTAAGAAAAAATGTAATGACCTCCCATGCATATTATCATGATGTATGATCGATCAGTCTTAATGAGAATGGTATTATACTTACGTTATGTATACCACATGAGCTAGAATGGTAATATTAGTTAACTTACATATGTTAATCTCAACAACAATGTCGATAATTACTTGCGACTATTTGCATAATGCTCTTTTTAATCAGATCACAATTTCGATACCACTGTATGGTGTAGATCGGATGCATGACAAGTCACCCTTGCATGTTTTTGAACACACATTTCGTCTCTTCGTTTTTGTAAAATTTTTTATTTTTATTTTTAATTTTTCTTCACAAGACTATGGTGCGTTTTTTTGTTTTTATTGGACCAATATTGATAAAACATTTATTCCATCTCCTTTATTTCCTCCCGACGTACAATGATACCATTTCTTTCTTCCTGGGAATGCGCACCGCTTCCCTTGGAATTTTACGTTCTAGTCTTCTATATACGGGCCCTTCCCGGGCTATTTAATCACTTCCGGGTCGACATCACGTGTCCGCACCCGGAACTAACTTCGCGGGAGCACCCTCCCTGCAGATTCTTTCTCGCCACTCGGGTAAGTTTTATTCATTGTCTTTACGATAGTACTCTATCGCTGAGTCAACAACACTGATGGTCGAAATTATGAAGACAAACATTTGTCTTTCCGATCTACCGTTAATCTTTATTTAAATGATTATGTGAATGTCTTGTGGCCATTCGAGATGTCCCTCTGACGGTTTGGCTCCTCTCGCCCATGCATACAGCTCTGATGGATGGATAATCGTCCAACTTTTGGCCTCAACTTAGACGTGCCCTCACACGTACTTCAATTGACCGTGTGGATTCTTTCACCCTGCTACGGTACCGTGCAACAAAAGTGGACCCAGAGCACTAACTTCTTAATTTTAAGGTGAGAGGCCAATCGCTCATACTCTAACAATGGCAAATAGAGTCTGTTGCAATCATGTTCAGTGGACTAGATTCAGTTCATTGATCGGGATCTTTATTTTCTTTTCCCTTAATTTTGTTTGTATTATCATTTTTTTATTACCTTCTTCGAGGCATATCACAGTACATTTCTGGTGACCCTGGATAATTCACCTTGACGTTTTTTGACTACTACGGAACCTGGTCTCGAGCGGGGCCGGGTCGGAAGTATCACCGGCTAAGCGGTGAGCCTTTCCATTCTCATATTATTACTCCACCTTTGACTCACTCGCAGTTCTGATAACTGGTGTAAATTTGCCTTGTCCTTTACACCTTCCAAGACCCTATTCTTAACTACTTTTGCCCCTTCTGTTCCCTCTTTTTTGGTTACGCTACAGACCTGTTATTCGGTATCCCCTCGCAACAGGTAGGAAGCGCACCTCCTTCTCACACTTTTATTTATCTAAACACAATGTTTTGCACTCTATATTTATAGATTGGGCACTTTTCACTCTCACCGAGATTTATCCGCCAACTAGATAAAAATTTCCCTTCACACATGATCCGATTATTTTCTGGCGGCACAGACAAACACCCTGACGCATCACGACCGTGTTATAAACCACATATAGACATATATACTGGACGGCGGTATGGTGTTGTGTGCTTCCACGTGATTGTTATTTGTCACTTCCACGATTTCCACTCACAACTTGCACCAGCACTGGAAATCATCACAATAGCAACGTTATGTACATTGCCATGTACCCATGAAATTCCATCATGTATTTTGTATCCTCCCCAGCCCTGAGGAGTCGTGCAAGCGCTGTTACAGCTTGGCGACGAAACACGTGTCGGCTGGACATCCTTCTAATAAAAGAGGAATCGTATTACCCATCGTTCTTCTTTCTTCAACTGTGAAACTGGAACTTTACATGTCCATTGAGACATTTTTTCTATACTTCATTGAACTGGTGTGCAATAGGTCCTGTGTTTTCATATATACGGCGTGTGTCTCGGCACACACTTTATGGAGGGGTTTAGGGCTTTTTTTCCCCTCACCTACCTGCACCTAGACTTAATATTATCACACCCACTACCGTGAGCAGTGCGCCTAGTATTTCCCTCACCTCAATAAAACCCAGTTCTTTTTAGGTCAGCCTCCAGTAGCCGTTGTGTTGACGAATAAACAATACACTTTGTTTGGTGTGCGGTAAAAGCCGGGGAGCCCGTGGCATCGGATTGCACGGTCGAACGTGCCTCACCTGAGGTATCGCTTCCTGCCCTGCTTTCCACGGGCGCTTTTGAAAGTCCGGCCTTTGTCACCCGAGAAGAGAGCTTCTTGTTTCTGCCGGTAGGAAGGAGAGTGAGAGTGCTCACCTCTGCTCCCCATCCGACGGCCTCTTTGAAGCCATGGAAAATGCGGCGGGCACAACGGAAATGCCGAGTCAGTTCACACTCCGAGCCGCAAAAAGACCAGGAAGAACAGCAGTGGATAACTAAAGCTGCCACTCTTTTCTTATCAGGTGAGGGAGGGCGGGCGGGGGTGTTGGGGTGTTGGGGTCACCTTAGCGTTTTCTCCTCAGCAAGGGGCCGGACTACGACAACAGATGAGACTCACAAGAGAGAGACAAGCAGCGTGAAGGGGAGACAAAAAAACACGTACATATGCACCAATGCACTTATACACAATGGGGGCCGCTGCTAAGGTAACCCTAGCCTGGCTAAATAGGCGCGGGTCACCACCAAGACGCCACCGCGCCCCCTCATCCCTGCAGCACTCACTTCGAATCAAAGCCGTATGGAGCCAACGATAGCTGGGCACAGAAAGAACGTGCGTTTCCACCGGCCGGAGACACGGACAGCGGGGGGTGGGGGGACGGAACGGGCACACGGACAGCGGCAGGGGGGCGGGAACGGACAGCGGGAGGGGGGGCAGGATAGGTTTAAGAAAAACGCTTAGCGGCTCCCGCGAGCTGAGGAGCGCTTGTTTGTGATGCAGCAGGGGCTGAAATCACTCTCCACCGGGCACCATCTTCAAAGAAATGCCCAAACAAACCTAAACAAAAAAAAGAAATACACCACCGCCCACCACCGCAATGACGTTGTCAAAGGGGCAGGATGAGAAAAAATCGCCGGGAACGCCCACCAATCGCCTCGCTGAAAGACGGACGCCTCTCTCTTTCAATGGCTAGCCTCCATTTATGGAGCTAGCCAATGGAACAGAGAGGCGGGACTTTTGTCCATACTGGTAAACAAAAGTTTTCGCCTTGCGCGAAAGTCTGCTGCGCAGCTTTCGGCGAGTGGAAACCTAAAAAATGCAGAGTGGGAGAGAGCACTTTCACGTCAGATGGAGAAGCACAGGCAAGCAGACACAGGGGTGTGGGATGGAGAAAGCGACAGCAGAAGGAGAGTGAGTGGGGGAAAGGACAAAAAACCGAGATAAGAACATGATTTACAGGCCAGTTTACAGAAACGGCACATCGCTCAGTGTAAGTGAAAACATGACTGCCCCTGAGGTGAAACAAAGAAAAAAAGTTCCTAAACGTCATTAAATAGGAGGAGTGGATGGATACTTGGATAGTAGTAATTGGTCCATGCTCTCTGGAGGGATAAACACAGGAAGAGGCATGACGCAAGCATGCCATGGACAAATGGAGAGAAAGATTTGGAGAGCGACAATGGAGCCAGCAAATGGGAAGCCTATGGATGGGCTGAAGCCCACAAAGTATACAGAACATGTCTCTTTCGAGACAGCACACGTGCTGGTTAGTGCTGAGACCTAAAAAGGGAAAGAAAAAAAGACAAACATTGGAATGTTGGAGCAGAAGATTTATACCAGCCATTATTAGCCATAAGCCGCTTTACTCTCTCCAATGGAGCTGCCACATTCCAATGTTCAATATAGCCTATAGATCTAAAAGTGTATTATCCTGATACCCCCGAATCCATCAGCATTAAACAAAATGTAATTGTACTGTCTTGACCATGTATCCCAAAATACTTTTTCCCTTCTAGACAGAGCTCTGTAGTGCATATGTTTAACACCTAGTCACATTAAATTCAGACCTTCCAACTTTCAACTTAGTTTTTATTGTGTGAGGAGGAGAGAGGCCCTGAAGGGGCAGTGTCTTGGATATGGAGAGGGCATTGATCCCATTACCACCTAATCAAATTTGGAGGGGTTAGAGATCAGGGGTAGCAGCCTAGAGCCAGGGTTGCCTCCACCAGATTCTCCTACTCTTACCAAAACAAATTACAAAGGCTTGTGACGCTGCCAACAACTTTGGAATGTTTTATAATCCCATATTGGCTGTGCAGAGCCTCCCCACAATACAGCTCATTGTGTGCATACCGTGTGGTATCAGCTCTTCAGCTGGAAATTGTATGAAGAGAGCCCATGTTGTGTGACACAGTTTGTGCCTTGTGAGTCGGCAGGTCAGTAAATTGGTAAAATTCACAGAATTGGATAACTTTTGAGGGGAAACATTCCCAGCTTGGTTGTCATAACACCAAAATGCTGAAGGTAGTGATTTGTCCAAGGGTGTTTGATAGAACTTTTACCACCAGGGTTGTCACACATTCTTGTCCACTGATGCCATCACAAAGTCAATCCTTTGCACTTCATGGGCAGTCTATTGCCTGTTCGGTGGTAGTGGAAAGAAGGAATGGAAGATTCAGAAAGTAAACAAGGGCTCACAGAATGTCTATGATTACATGTCAGACCCTGTGGACCAGCTGCAGACCTTAGTTGTCCTAGTTTAAGACAATTCCATAGAACATATGTAGTTATTGGCTACTCTATTCAACTATTCCTTTATTTTGCAACATGAAGCATTCCTGCTTGGTACACACACTACTGCAAGTCCATTTCATTGCTTACCATTATTTCAACTCTATTAACAACAGGAAAACAATTACTTTGAGGGCCACTATTTCACTGGCCTTTATATGCCAAAGATCACTAACTTAATTAGCCTATGGATACAGGTCAATGAAAAATAAAGTTAAATACCAGGAAAAGTAATAGATTTAAACATTTTTAAAAAGGGTGCAAGGTGGTGTCCCCACAACACACATGTTATATATTTAAAATATTAAGTTAGGTTATTACACTTAAATAATTAGGAATTTAATGCATATATTAAGAACGTTAGGATGGTGTATCCATTAAACATTAATTGAATATATTTAAATGTTTGGATAAGTTTTGTAAATCAAATTAAAAAATAATTTAAGTTAACATATTTAAAGGTTAAGGTTAGATTATAGATAATAAATTAATTTTAAATTAAGCACGCAGAAAAAGAAAAGGATTACAATAAGGAAAACAAAGAAGAAATGTATTTTTTTTTAAAAACAATGTGGATGTAGGGCATGGCTATGGTCAATCCAGAGTGGGTGAGACAATGGTAAAGTAAATGAAAAATGTATCTTGATGGCGTAGCGTTAGATACAGTGGCGATGTCAATCCAGTGATGGCTAATATAGTAACATATTACCTCCAATTCATTGATTTATGCTAATTTAACCACTGTGCTTCGTAACACACAAATCCTTGTGTAGGCAATGGAGGCTATCAGTAGTGAGACAGATGGTCCTTAGCCTGCGTGTACCTCTCCTACTTCAGATACTGACCATTCTTGCTCAGGAAAATGCAGGATATGCAGAGAAACATCAGAACAATCACCGTTTGGGCACGAGCTGACGCAAAGAGGCTCTCTAGTCAGGATTGCTCTCTGATACTGTCAACCTAGTCTAGATCCAGCAGCAAGACATTCTATACTGTACACATAAGACCTTAGATCACCAATAAATGCACATATGTCACCGATCTGGATTGAAATTAGGAAACTGAAGGATCACAACTTCCTCCTCCCCTTTTGTTGATTAGTAGATGTGTAGAAAACTAAACACAGAGTTTATTGTGAAGGACCTTCAGCCAGTAGACTCTTCTTCATGTCTAGAGTTTTCTTCAGAATTTGGAGAATCTTCAATTCCCTTGAAATTCTTAATGAGAAGAAGCTTGGAAACACAATACCACAACACATTACAAAAGGTCTACCTTATCCCCAGAAGATACTTGCTGCAACCATCTGAGCAGTTTTCTTACGTTCCAACTTGGAGAACATGGCAAACAACCTGGCACATGGCAACATGGCAAACAATCCTGGATTGCACCGACTGCTACCTCTTATATTTTCTGCCTACTTTTGGCCACTCACTAGTGTCACTCCTGTGCTTGTAACCAACGGTTGATAGTTGTTCTTTGCATATGTGCATTACTATCATTCTTCCTCCCGCACCCACTATTACAGCCATCCTAACATGGATCTCCTCGGCAAGCACACATATAGAATCAACTACCCTTCAACTCTCACCAAAAAAGCCGCTAAACGCTTTAAACACAACTTCATGAGGTCGCACCCTGAAACGCCCTTTGCCGACACCTACTTCTCACTGGGCAATGGAGCCCTGAACACTGATATCATCTTCCACACCTCACGCAGAGCTCAATGGAGAAAAGCGTTCCTAACCCTACTCACCGTCTCCACCACCAGGAAAACCGCTCATGGCCTAACTCTCTCTATCACACCTTCCCAACTCTTCCCTGGCAGAACCACCATTACTATCTACAATAACGGGATTGTCCTAATCCAATCCACAGACAAGTACCTGGAACTACTAGACAACCTGTTCCCCAAGTTCAAACAGCACCTTTCCAAGCTGCGGACCTCCATCCATAACTCCTCCAGCACTATCACTCCTGACGTCGCAGCCCCCAGCCACAACCCTTCTAACATAGCTCAGCAGCGGATCCACACGCACCTCACCTCTACCCCCAGCACCCTAGTCAATAGCCCACCTGCTGTTACCACCTCACGCTCCCCAAGCGCATTCACAAATATCTCCCCCTCATACACTAGCCGCCCCTCTAACACTATCCCCTTGATCCCCACTCATATCACTCCCATTCCTCTCTCCCCTGACATAACAACTCCCACCCACAACGCCTCCTACCTAGATCCGCACCAGAACGACACACATAACGACAAACGCCACCCTTTTTTCCACCCCACTCTCAGCCCCCACGTGAGAACTCTCCCCCCACACATCCTCGATACCCCCACATCCTCAACACCCCCACGCTCCCTTCCCCCACCTTACACCCCCCACGAACGCCTCTGAACACACCACCGTCCGGAGCTTATCTCCCCCCCCCTCGCCCCCCCGCGACAGATCCTTCTCCCTCCCCTGCCCCACCCTCCCAACTAGCCCCACAGAACATACCACCTCCCTTACCGTAGCATCCCCCCCTCTCTCCCCTCCCATTCTTAGCCCCCACTACCTTCCTGCCACCCCCGTTGTCTCCAGCCTTCACTCACTCTTCAATTCATCGGCACAGTCTCCCACCGACGTCTCTACCTATGCCTCCCACCTTCCCCCTACCTCACCCACTCCCCTCGCCCACAAATTCTCCCACACATCGAATGCCATCCCACCCAATATCACCGTAGAACCCTCCAATAACGCTAACATATCCCCCCCCCCCCCGGTACCCTGCTCGCTTTCCAGCTCACTACTCAACCACTCGCCAACGGCTCCCATCACCAACCCCATCCCCAATACACCTCTGGACTTGACTTTATCCACCCTCCAACAAGTCAAAGAGGATCTCCTACTAGTCAAAAAAGACCTCCACGCAATCAAAGAACTTCTCTTCTCACAGCCCAGTCAACCTCCCACCATTCCACTACCCTACAAACGACGCACCCTCCCCACATACCTTCGCCTTCAACGACCCCCGCGCTGGCCGACTATCCCCGCTCGCAATAACTCCCACTGCCCCCGTCGTGTCCTCAACTCCCTGTCGGACCGCGACTTATGCTCCCTCCTTCGCTCTTATGGCCCAGGTCCGGTAAAACACATAGCCATCACACACATCCCCATACCCACAATTCTCACAAATCCCCTGAGGCTCCCAACCCTTAGCAACAGAGGTTCCGTCCCTAACAACCTCAGAAAAGTCCCCCTCTCTCTAGAAGGCTCAACCACCCTTCTCACTCCCAAACTCAAATGCATCCTACTCAATTGCAGATCGGCCCAGAGACACTCCTCCGACATCGCTGATCTCGTCTCAACAATAGATCTGGACCTAGCCATTCTGACTGAAAAGTGACTTACTGAAGCCTCTACACCGATAATGGACATACTAGTCCCCCCCAATTATCAAATCATTAGACTGGACAGGCCTCCTTGCAAGACGGGCGGGGGAATTGCATGCATTTTTAGGAGCAACCTCTCCGTTACTAAAGCCACCTCCCCCTCCCTTACTTCCTGTGAACTCCTCTGCCTCGATATCACCAGCGAGGGCAAACAAATTTGTGCTTTACATCTCATCTATCACCCGCCTGGTGACAACCTCACATTCACTCAACAATTCATGGACATGATCACATCAATGCCGGTCGGCAGACCACCCAAGTCTACCTGGGTGACTTTAATCTCCACTGGAATGATCAGAAAGACACAGTGGTGAATAGTCTCAAAACTTTCCTTAATGCGCTTGACCTCACCCAAATATGCGATAGACCAACACACGACAAAGGCTCGATACTCGATCTCATCATCGCCGAAGAGGACTCTACCCAACTGGAGGCGATCCAACCCTGTGACTGGTCAGACCACCACATTATCACCTTCTTTATCAACGAAAAAGTTAAACTTAACCCGGCTCAACCTACCAAATCCAAGACCTGGAAAAGGGACATGAAGAATCTTAACCCCAATACCCTGCCTCCCCACATCGGCAGTCTCCTCCTTCCCCCTTCAGGTGCCTCGGATGTTCTATCGCTAACCAATCACTACCTTGACTCTATGAATTCAATAGTCAACGAAGTCGCCCCATTGCAACTGAAGAGAGTCTCCACCAAGATCTCTAACCCTTGGTATGACGGCAGACTCAATGATGACAGGCGTGCTATGCGAATGGCAGAGCGCACCTGGAGATCTGACCCCTCATCACTGCATCTCAAAACGCTTAAGAACAAGAGAAATGCCTACTTTAGGAAAATAAAGCGCGCAAAGTCTGACTTCTTTAGCCGCCAGCTGGACCAAGCTAAAAACAGGCCAAAAAAGCTGTTCGAACTAATCAAAACTCAAACAAAGTCACAACCCTTACAATCAAACAGCACAACAAGCGACACCCCACACTGTGAAGCCTTCTCTGCTTTCTTTAAGCTAAAGACCGACAACATAAGAAATGAGCTCATCATGGATGTAAGCCGATTCCCCAGCCACACCAGAATATCTAACACTCAACCTAAAAATCATGCATCATGGTTGTCCTTCGACACCTACTCGGAAGAAGCAATACACAAATTGCTCTGCACCTTGAAGCCCTCTAATCACCTCATAGACCCCCTACCTGCTAATGCTGTAAAAGACTTCATCCCCCTGCTCCTCCCACTTTGGACCAAAATCATCAACAGCTCCCTTCAACAAGGTCTCATCCCAGACTCCCTCAAGGTGGGGCAAGTCACGCCTATTCTCAAGAAACCTACAGCTGACCCGTCTGACCTGAACAATTACCGCCCTATCACCAATATCCCCACCCTGGCCAAACTGCTGGAAAAATGTGTCCAACTCCAACTAACAAAACACATTGATCAATTTGACCTCCTCAACCCTCATCAATCAGGCTTCCGAGCGAAACATAGCACGGAAACAGCTATGACACACATAATTGATGACGCCATCCAAATCCTTGATCGCAATGAGTCCTGCCTCCTCATCCTTCTTGACCTCTCTTCAGCATTTGACACGGTCAAACACGAGAACTTACTGGAGCTGCTAAGCACTAGAATGGGTCTATCGGGAACTGTTCTCCAATGGTTTACCTCCTTCCTTCATAACCGGTCTCAGAAGTTCAAGATCGACAATGTGCCGTCTACACCTGTGCCAGCAGAACTAGGTGTTCCGCAAGGATCTTCCCTCTCCCCCACACTGTTCAACCTCATCATGGAACCGCTCGCCGCCTTGCTCCAAGCATCCAATGTTCAATTCCATATGTACGCCGATGACACACAACTTTACCTAAAGCTACGATCCCCGGAAGATGTCAAACTTCTGAATTCCACACTTAGTAACACTCAATCTTGGTTGGCCGATAATCAACTCAAACTAAATGCTCTGAAAACTGAGTTCCTACTCATCTCACCTCCGGCGAAAATCACCACCACCCTTTAATCATCCCTCGCATAGACTATGGAATTGTGGCCCTCAGCGGACTCCCGCTATCCACAACAGCACCCCTAAGAGCCTCCCTGAACGCTGCCGCGAGACTCATTACTGGCTCAAGAAAACATTCGCATATATCCCCAGACTTAAAATCTCTAAAATGGCTGCCTTTTGAAGCCATAATACAGCTAAAAATTGCCGTTATGACACACTCGGCCGTGCACCACAAGGCACCCAACTACCTCGCTCAAAAGTTGTCTATATCGGGAGGTTCGAGATCCAACAGAAGTACAAAAAATCTACTCCTGAAACCTCGTAGATTCCGGAAAGAAAAAACATACAAGCGCTCCTTCTCAGGAATGGCACCCAGGATCTGGAATGCGCTCCCTCCTGAAACCAGGCTTATCTCCTCCGCTGCACTCTTCAAGAAAAAGGTGAAAACCATTCTTCTGGCCAAGATCTCCTGAACTTTATAGATGTTGGACCAGAGACTCTGCATCGCTCTGTATTATTGTTCACCTGATTGTCTCTTGGCACTATATTCTTACCTGATTGTGACACTACTATGCTACTCTCCTACTACCGACCAATATATGATACACTTTAGGTGGTTGAATCACCCTCCCGATGCCCCCACCCTGTGTTCTCTCTATCCTAAGAAATTGGTATAAGCCATCCCTACATCCAATGTTTACCTGAACTCTATTGTAGCGGGATCAATGACTTGCGCCATCTTATATTATTTGTTACCTGATTGTATATCGGTATGTTTTCTGTACATTACTGTTATCCTATTATGTTAGTGACTATTATAATGCTCCCATTATGTCTGTTCAGTTCTGTTGCCCCTACCCCTGTCTCTGTGAAGCGCTCTGATATCTGTAAAGATCTTGTTCGCGCTATATAAAACTTTGAATGAATGAATATGCCCGCATATGATTGAACCAATGAAGTGCTTGGGCATATGTGTACAGTTGCGTAGAAGAACAGTAAACTTCTCTAATGAATACAAGGATACTGGGAGGCACTCCAGTCTTCATACTAAATGTTGTCCATGAATGTAAAAGATCTATATAGTGCAACAAAACATACAGTCTAACGTTTAAGAACCTCCAAGCAGACAAAAAACCCTCTGATTATCGTTTTATAATAAAGTGAATGGCTGGTATTTTTTTTTGGACCTGTATTCATGCTGTCCTGCTGGCAGATAAGGCAGACAAGGTACAGCAAGATGAATGACAGAATGATGACAGAATTCTGCTCAAGTGGGAAGACTAGGATTAGAACTGAGGTATTTATGTCGATAATTTACCGAGGTATTTATGTCGATAATTTACTGACGCATTTATGTCGATAATTTCCCCTTTCAACAAAGCAAAGGAAAATGTCAGGGACGGAAGCCTGCCTAGGACAGTAAACTTCAGTTGTCTCTTTCACTGTAGCAACAAGAGTACATTCTTTAAAAGGCCAGACCTCCTTTTTAAACGTTTACACCAATAACACGGGTGTTCTAGAATAAAAACCAGAACATCCACATTGCAATATTATTTGTGCCATGGCATTTTGAGCATGAAGGGTTCCCTTACCCTCATGTCCCAGTGCATATATGAAAGATTCACCAGTCTCATTTCTGTACATAAGCATGTCCATATGAAAAAGTAATTTGTAAATCATCCCTCTGTCTTCACTGTCCTTTACCACTCTTTAACATCCCTAGACCACCCTGGGAAGAGGTAGCTCTGAAGTAACCAATAAAAATGATGGTTACAAGTGGCAGTATGGCTGTTAGAAGATAATGTAAGAACCACTCCTCACTGTACCTCATAAGCAAAGAACAATGACCTGCTAATCGTTGGTAAGCAAAATGTATAAAAATAGAATTACCTAATCGAAAAGAAGTAAAATCCCCTACAAAATCCACTCTTGGCTGCTGTCCTCTGGTCACCAATCGCAGTGTCAGGTAATTGCCCGTGGACAAGACTGGCCGCGGGATGCTTTTCCCACAGAGCGGTGGTCCCAGTGGTGGCGCCGTCCTGTCACTGCCATCATAAAACTGCACATAGGAGCCCGCATTACAGGGATCCGGAGCCTCCAATCCCTCTGCACCTTTCATCCCAGGTCTAGCACTGTCTGAGAGAGCTGATGTCCTGGTGTCATTGAGTGGGGGAAGCACAGCAGGGGTGGGCTGCAGGCCGGCTGACATGCGCAGTAGGCTGTACACCAGGAAGAAGCGGAACTGGAATTGGACGTTGTCCTTGGGGGATGAGGCCTGCATTGTCAACCGGCAGTCTGTTCCTATGGCCACAAAGTAGTATTTCCGGGATTCCGCGTGGGAGTTGACAATCATCCCGTCGTCCTTGATGACTTGTCCGCAAAAGTCCACCATGTGAACTGAAGAGAGACAAAGAGGGAAAAAGGAATTAGTTGACATGGTAACCCAGAGGGTTCATGCATGCACATATCTCTCAACCACCGCATGGCGTCACTCTGTCTGGGCTCTTCCAAGCTGTTGCTTCTAGGAAGTGAAGTCACCTCTTTAACCACATGCCTTCCCTACTGAATAACTCAGTGAATCACAATAGAAAACTGTGCAGTCCTTACTACTGATTGGCATGACGGGTGGAAAAGCGAAATATCCCCATTACAACAGCTTTGTCCCATTTGGCACCATTCTAGAATGCCCACCCGTTCCCCTCAGCACTGCCGGTGCTATTGAAACTCTCCCTCTCCATTGCTGGTAACTCTTAGCTGCCTATCTTTGTAACCTGTGGCCCCATACAGCATTTTTACTGTCCAGTGCTTCACAATGAGCTGATCCCCCTCCTCGCTCTCTCCGTCCACCAACCAACTCTTGGGCTCCACTATCCTCCGTATCATAATTTATGATGCACAAGTGCATCTTCCTACATTTCCACTCATGCCTGGTTCTAACACTGTTTTAGACCCCTTGGAATTGAGCTATCTCTTCTAGGAATATGAGGTTGCCTGTTGTGGACATGCAGTAAACAAGGGCAACCCAGTAACCCCTTAAGAGCTTGGGTAAATATAAACCTAATATGAAAAGGCTGATAAGGGGACCATTCAAACCCTAACACATGAAATATAAATAGATTTGATCACCAATGTCTACATAGAGATATCTTTTAGTACTGAGCATCAAAGGGACATTCTGCAGGGGAGTGGAGGCCAGGGCCTCTACTGAACTGGCAGAGTCTAAATGACCCTCTTAACCTATTTTGGTGATCAGAAAGTCATCCAGGTAACAGCATGTTCCTGTCATGGCCTGCGATAGAGTGAAAGGTAGAGTTTAGAAGTCTGACTCATAACATATTTTGAGCACCCAAGTTTCTCTTGGATACATTTAAATTGTCATCTGCAGGTGTAATTGGCAATACTAAGTCACATAATGTAGAACTTCTACCAATTACGTCTGTAGATGCAAAGTCACAAAAGTGGGAAAAAAGCATCATGGTTGATTTTCTGCGGTACCAAATATGTGGTTAACAAAGGAATAGTTAGCATTGTCACAGGAGGGGATGTGGGTTGCCCAGTGGGAAGGTAGAGAACACCTACAAAGTCTTAGCTTTGTGGATATTCGAAATCATACATATGGCTTTTCACTCTCCATTTTCTCACCTACATTTGGTGACAAAAAAGACTAGAGCAAGTGTTCAAGTTTGTTGTAAAGGAAAGCACAAACATTCCGGGGCAGATTTACAATAAGTGGCGCATCCCTGCATATTAGCAGGGATGCGCCACTTATTGTGCACCATGTCTCCGCCACCATTAATGCGCCGCATTTACAATGCGGCGCACCAATGGGCAAAAGCGGCACAGATGCGTGAAGCATCTGTGCCGTAAAGGCGGCGCATTGCTGGAGTTGCGTCGCGAGCGTGACGTAGCTCCAGCAAGGCTCTGGGGGGCCCTATCTTGTTAATGCTGCGTCAATCCTTACGCAGGGTTTTGACGCAGCATGGGCCCCAAAGTGACTGAGTGAAATCTTGTAGATTTCACTCAGCCTCTTTTAGGAGGCGTTCCTGCACCGGAACGCCCCCCCCCCCGCGCAGGAACGCCTCCTTCTGGCGCAGGGCTTTACAACGTGACGCATCTTCCAGATGCGTCACGCTGTAAGTACCACGCACCATGGCACATCTTTTGCCACGCCGCTGCGTCACAAAAGAGACTCAACGGCGGTGTAAAAGGGGCGCAAGGGGCTTGTAAATCTGCCCCTCCATATTTTCTCATTGTTTAGGGGGATGACTGTTATCACCTCTGCCACATTTACTCCTGCAGATTGTCTGCCTGCTGACAACTCATGAGCAACATCAGGGCAGTGGTGAGTATGAATGGAAATTTGACTTGCATAGATTTCTATCCCTCCTCCTTGAGGTTTGGTGTATAGCCCTATAAGGCCATAAATCAATGCATAATTTAAAAGGAAATATGTTATGTGAAGATTTGAGTGTTGTACAGCTCTTTCTAAATTGATCCATTGAATCTTTAGAGAGGCAGCCACTTGCTTTTTTCTTTGTTGTTGTCATTAATATCTCAATAGCAGTGAGTAACATTGGTAGCTATTGATACTTATCAATGTCTGGGCCCATTGATGCTGACTGTGCCTACGGATATTTATTACTGTCTCAGCCCACTATTTCTTATTAATGTCTAGGCCCATTGATGCTGGTTGCGCCTACTGATGGAGTGTGGAGTGGTGTGGCTCACTGGTTAGAGGCGGCAGACCCGGAAGCAGAGAACGGCCTGGGACCAGGGTTCAATTCCCGCCGCGGCAGGGTCGTGGACCAGGGTCAGCGGACTCGACAATTCTCGCCTCGGTGCCTACTCTAACCAGGGATCACACTCGGCAACTCTGGGCTTTAAGCTTGCCTCATCTCTACAACGGCCCCCCACAGACGCCGGGGATGCCTGGTTTCACCTTGGAGATACCCAGAAGGGGCCATCTCACAGGAAAAGCCAGGACGGGTTCCCCAGTGGTCTCCAGCGCCGGGACGCTTACGGGCAGCTGTGCGCTTTACAAGTCCAACACATTTACACATTACACATTACACATTTACTGACATTCATTACTGTCTCAGCCCATTCATACTTATTGTCTGGGCCCATTGATGCTGGCTGAGCCTACTGATATGTCTCAGCCCACTGTTTCTTATTACTATCTGGGCCCATTGGTGCATACTACACTCTGGGCCCATTGATGCTACTGTTCCATGTGTTCACTCAAGAAGTGGCAGTGTCATTGTATAGGCTGTTTTTCCACCACTGTGACTGCTGCTCGTGCGCTGATTGCTCCTTCCAGGATGAATCATGCACATGAGCAGCCATTGCATCGCCCATAGACATCTCATATGGTTTCAAGGTTGAGACTGAGAGAGCCAGACCCCAGTAGGCACGAAGACGAAGGAACTCATTGACATGGTGGAATACCATATAAATTACACCCTTTCTGGCCAGAAATAACAAATATTGAGCTCATTTTTCTGTACTGGCATATCTTTGCAACATATATCAGCCTGTTTGGGTGCGCGTGCAGACACAACAGGTTTGTATTTACAAACCTCTATCTAGCTTGCTACGTCTTGTTTTATTATGGAAGCTTCCAAACTGGTCATAGGCTGCTGGAAAAATGGTCACAAACTCTTATCACATACTAGAGGGACTCCGGTAAAGCTATTAGCAGATAAATAATAATAGTCTTATAAAGCGCAATGATTACACCACCCGGTGTGTCCACGTGCTAGGGCAAGACCCTCATCTGAAACAGAGGGCCCAATACTATGAATGGCCTAGGACAGGAGAGCAAAAGTCGACAGCAGCACCTATCCTATGGTGATTGAAATAGCCAGGTTTTGAGCCTCTTACGGAAGATCATCATTTATTTACTTTATTTTTAATGTTTTTTTGGCACTACTTCACCAGAGGGTTTCAGAACGGTTTACAGAGAACAGCAACAAAAATAGCAGCATCTCAAAGGTTACATTGAACAGTTTAAAAGAAACAAAAAGACACATTGAAACGAGAGGCGGCCTGAAATCTGGATGGAGACAAGGCGTGGATAATTGAGAGAAGAGCGTGAAGGTCAGGACCCGGAATGTCCCCTTCTAAGCATAAAACATCATCACTCCAAATTCATTCTCTTCGGGTGGGCGGATTGCATTTGGAAAGACTGCGGCTGAACAGCAGACACCGCCAGCTCACCGCACACCGCCGAGGTCATGGTCGGGGAAAAGCAGCAGCCATAAGGTGGTACAGGGAAGTTTTACTGCCAGCCATATTACAAGTTGGCTTTTTGACGAGCTGACTACGGCGGTGGGATCGCCAGCTTCAAATCGGTGGAAATTAAGGATTTGGGGTGCATACTCACCCTTTTCCTGTTCTTTCGGTCAGGGTTTAACGTGGATCCCTTTCTTCAGGTCCCTCCTTCACAGCAGCATCCTTACCCCAGGATTATGGCCCTTTTTGCAGCAATATACAGGTGAGTCCTTTTTATACCATATACCTATTGCCTGGACAGCCCACATGTAAGCCAGACTCCGGCAATGAGTAGGTGGCCTTTTTCCACATGCCTCATGCATATGTGTGCATCCGACACATATGCAGTCAAAATGCTCACATAGGCATTGATACATATGGAAAAGCTATCACCACCGCCACAAGATCTCCACAGCCACTCCACGGTAAACTCGCAATACGGCGGTCGGAAGACCATTGGCGTTGCGGTCTTCTCTAGACCGCGGCTGAGGTGCTCGGGTGATTGGACCACCAAACTCATCATAAGGCCCTAAGTGGACAAGATCACCACAGATTCTTAAGAGGAAAAAAATATTTCGTTTTAAACTGAGTACCATTTTCTGTAAGGAAAATCAGCTGCAAAAAAAAAAAAGTGGACTTCATTGAAAGGCAATCACCGACGTGCTGGTCAGTTGTCCCCAGCAAGATACCATCCCTGTGATGGCCTCCAATCGAAGGAAGTCACACTTTGCGACCTACCTACTTAATGTTCATGAGGGGGGTCAATTTACAACCCACTGCAACTTGGATTTTTTAGGATCTTAAAACTTGTACCTGGGACAAAGTCTTATTGCCTTTTGTACTGCAAAGGCTTTAAGCATAGGATTAGCAAAGTGGCATCCATGCCGAGCTGTAAAATGGCAAAAGCCCTTTACCACTTGAGGCACTGTATTAAAGCTTTGGATTGGTATAATACTATCTTGTTATGGGCCCTTCAGCCAGATACTGGGACGAAACCTGTCCTGGATTGCTTGTGCACCATTTCAGGGAGGACCTGGCTTGGCAGTTCGGGCTAGACTGTTCCTATTTAAGCAGGACCAAGACTGATTTGCATATAGTTGGGTACCAACTAAGGTGGCATGCTGTGCAAAATAATAAAGGACTGGGATGCGGCTCTGAGTAATTACCAGTGGCTGAGATTATTTCAAGCATTCCATCCATCACATGTCTTTATTTTAGTATGTCACCCTAAGTGGGATGGGTATGCCCAGATGTGGGTCCTGTGCGCACTGTGTCACTGGAACCAAATTATATCCAACTGATGGGCCCATAATAAGAGTGAAACTGGTCCTGCATTGCTTGTGCTTGGGTTCAGGGAGGACCTAGGTTAGCAGGTCGGGCTGGACTGTTCTTTTGGAGCAGGATCAAGACTGATTTGCATATAGCCGGGTCCAAGCTGAGATGACACGGTCTGCAAAATATTAATGGACTGGGATGCACAATTACCACTGGCCGAGATTAATTCAAACATTTCATCCATCACTTTTGTATGCTTTAATATGTCGCCCAAGGGGGACGGGTATGCCCAGATGTGGATCCTGTGCACACTGTATCACTGGAACCAAGCTATGTCCGCTGATAAGCTCATAACAAGGGTGAAACCAATCCTGGGTTGCTTGTGCTCTGGTTCAAGGAGAACCTGGCTTAGCAGTTTGGGCTGGACTGTACGTATTGGAACAGGATCAAGACTGATTTGCATATAGCTGGGTCCAAACTGAGGTGGCATGGTGTGCAAAATCATGATGGACTGGGATGTGGCCCGTGTAATTACAAGTGGCTGAGATAAATTCAAGCATTCCATCCTCACTTTTGTATACTTTAGTATGACTTTATTCACATGACCTGGTCTTGCCCTCAGATCCTCTCATTCTGGCAGAGGGTGATGGCCAATTTAGAGCGCACATTAAACTGTACAGAGCTTCTGTGACTTCTCTGGCTGTCTTCCTCCACTGAGGGCGAGGATGGCTGAGGCTAGATTCCTGAGCCTGGCACTGGTCCTTGTCCAACAGGCCCTTGCAATGCTTTGTATGTCACCTGCCCGCCTCTATTGTAGGTGCAAGTAGGAGGTCGAACCTGAGCCTAGTAGAGGAAACTGCACTGAGAAACAAAGAGAGAAGGGGGTCTGATAGATTGGCTTATTGCGGAGGATTGGGCATCTGTCATGGCACCCTTTGTGACGGCAGTGAACCCAGAGTCCACTTGGCCAACGATAAGACTGGGCTCGCTGTCGTTGTCTCCCCCCCCCCCCCCCCCCGAAAGCTGATTGACACACACTTGACTAGAGACTGAATAGAAGATGCCATCGAATATAAGCACAATGTTACCTTTTCGTTACATGTTGATTGTTGACACATTGATGTTGGAATGTCTGATACTCACTGACTAGGTGCTACTTGAATACCCCCAGTTATGCTGTCCTAGTTTGTAGGATTTCTGATCCTTTGCATTTGATATATTAACCGCATGAGCAACCATGGATAATAGAAAGCTGTTCTGTTTCTGTTGCAATTGATAATTGCTATACATATGACTCAGCCTGTCACCTGCGAAGTTCATAATACTGGCTATGGGCCGCTATGTTTATGAAGTATCGCACAACTGTCGAAGATTGTATGTAAAAGCCAATGAATAAAGTTTAAAAATATATAAATAACAATACATATAGTAATATAAACTTCAACAAAATAGCATAATTATGGAATCATTACTTTATTTTAATTGATACATAACAATCAAATTTATTTAAGTAACAAATATCATCTCAGAAACAAAATTTCACAAATACTTAACAATCAAATTTAATTTAAGTAACAAATATCATCACAGAAACAGAATTTCACAGACCCTTAACATCAAATTTACTTATAGCGCAAACTAGATCTGAAGGTATCAGAGTGCTTTACATGAGCACCAGTTGCGTTTCAGATGGACACATTTATTATTATTTTTTGTTAGGTACTTGGAGATTAAGGGGCTTATTACGATGTCGAGCAGAAACGGGATTGACCGACCTCCGGTTGGCTGTCCCGGCTGCCTAATTACAATGCGGTCGCAAAAACTCACATTTTCCTATTGGAGCATGTGCTACAGCCATAAACCAGCTGTAGCACAAGCTCCCATAGGGAAATGGGAGGTTGTGTTCATCCCTGCACCGCATGGTAGGCACCTCAGGGTGTCGGCCACACGGTGCAGTGATCAGCCCCCTTGGCCCCCAAACGGAGGCCGCAAACAGAAATGGGCCCTTCTAGGAACCCCTAAACTCGCTTTCCGACAGGCGTACCATGCTGGAAAGCCCGGCATGGAAAGCCTGCTATAAACCGAGCATCGTAATCTGGACGGCGTAAAACACCATCCATATGGATTACGAGCCAGTCTCCGACTGGCTGATGGGCTCCTTGAGCCCGTCGGAACCCAGCTGGAATGACTGGCCAGTTTCACTAAATTGTAATTAGGCGGTTGGAAGTGAAACCGACTATCTCGGTTTGAAAGCCTCCGACCTAAGGTCTAAGGAGGCTTTCCGACCGAAATAGTAATCGGCCCTTATGTGTTTTGCCCAGAATTGCAGGATGTTGAGCGTCCCTGCTGAGGCTCAAACCCGGCTCCCCAGCTTCGAGGTCGACCGCTTAATATAAAAAAAACTTTTTTTCTTAGCAACCTAATCACCTAAATAAATACCAAACCATTAAAATACATGTTTAATAAACATATGAAAAGTAATATATATATTAAACAAATAAAACATTACAACAATTACATAATAATTCATACATTTAGTAATAAACATAATGAATAATCAAATAAATTTGTTTTTTACAAAAATGTCATTACATTAAAATACATTTAATGTAATTTTTTTTTTTGCAGTTTTATATAGCGCGAACTAGAACCGAATCGAATCAGTTATCAGAGCGCTTTACATAATTCAACTTCCAACTCTATTCCTCTACAAACCTAGAAACCCACAACTAAAATATAACTTAAATAAATCAGTATTAAACTATTTATATAATTAACAATCAATTAAATAATGAGCAGTCAAAAACTAATTAACAATAATGTATAGTTTTTGATAACCTAATGAACTTCCCTCTCTATACTCCTATGAACACAACAGCCCACTACTAATGTATAGCCTAAACCTGTAACAAACTATTTTCATAAATAACAATCAATTAAATAATTAACAATTAAAAACGTATTAACAATAATATTTATTTATCACCCTAGATGCCCAACATTCTACTAAAATACAACTTGCTATTACTAATGACAAATAAAATATACATTTTAAATTCAAAATATAACACTTAAAAATTTACATAATTCATAATCAATTTAAAAAAATTAGCAATAAAAAACAAATTACCAATAAATTAAACATATTTAAAATTTAAATACCTTCCCACCCTTCCCCCTACAAACCTAACAACTCGCTACAACACTATGAATCGCTAATTATATGAAAAAAAACGAAATCGCTTAAAGTTATATGCTACATTTTTTTTAATTAATAACAATTATACCAACCATACTAAATAAAAAACAATCTTTTTTTAAATTATATTACTGAAAAAAAATGCTAAAGACAACATTATTTTTAAAAATGATATTACTTGCCAAAAAAAACCCTGATATTTTTGACAATGATATTATATACAACACTATTTTTGGGCTTGGATATTTTTAACTCAATGTTTTGTCCAAACACAGGGTGAGTAAGTGCTATCAAGAACTGTTCAATACATAAACAAAGCCTGGCTTCAGGGAATGTTTCAGACCTTTCATATGACCCTAGCCTAATTTAACAAACAGTGGCAAATCAATTAGGCCTGGGTAATGTGTTAACACATGAAATGTTATTACATTAAAAACAGAGAAGAAAAGCATAATGTATTCAAGCACAAGTAGTTGTGAAATATTCAATCATGCAGTTTAACACAATCAATCACTGTAGTGCATGTTGAAGGGTGCACCAAACAGCTAACGCTTTTGGTGAAAGATTAATTCTCCACTGGGCTGAGCCAAGAAATAATTGGCAAAGTCTCAAGCACATGGCTGGAATAGTCTGGACAATAAAGCCAATAGTTGCAATGAGTGGAACTAAAGTCCACTCTATGTATATTGTAAGAAACATGCCTGCTAGACAGCTGAGCTGTCTAAACCCAGACCTAAATTGAAAAGGTTTTAACTCCCTATCCAAATTAGGAGTGGCACATACCTTCTCATAAATCACTGGCATCATTACACCTGGGAGCTCCTTGTCGGTAGCTTCTGAATCCATCCCTTGGTACACACCAAATGTGATCCATAGGTCACCACACAGCACTACAGCATTTCAAAGCCGCTTGGCCTAATCATCTTAATTATTTAATTGATTATGAATTATGTAAATTGTGCAGTAATCCTATATTTTAGTTATATTTTAGGTGCAGGCTGCTGGGTTCGTTCGGGTATTGGGTGGGAAGTTAATTGACGAATTAATTAATTAACAATTAACTATCAATTTATTATTAATTATTGAATTGATTACTAATTATGTACATTATGTAATACTGGTTTATTTTAGTTATATTTTAGTTGTTGGTTGCTAGGTTTGTAGTGGTGTAGGGTGGAAAGTAGTTAAATAATAATTTTATTATAATAATTATTATACAATTGAATATTTAATTGATTATGTGAATTGTGTAATAATTTTGTATCTTGGTTATATTTTAGATGTAGGACTTCTTGGTTTGTAGAGTTATAGGGTGGGAAGGTAAGTAAGTAATAACTAATTTCCAAATACATAATTCTTAATTATGTAATTGATTATCAATTTTATAGATTGTGTCATACTTATTTATTTTAATTATATTTTAGATGTGGGTTGCTAGGTTTGTAGGGGTATGGGGTGGCAAATTAAGTAATCATTTAAATGCAATAATTCTTTAATTAAAAATTAATTCTCACATTATGAAGTTTGTAAATTGTTTACTTGTTTATATATATATATATATTTATACATATATTAAGTAATAATGATTATCTTAAGAGTTTTATATGTTTTCTAAACGAATAGAGTTATTCAAATATGTAATGTGTTTGAAGTGAAGTAGTTTACCTACTCTTGCTTAGACTGGAGTGGAAATAATAAATGTAACCCCTCTGAAGTCCAACATTTCTCCTACTGTTACAAAAACTGGAGTGGGAATAGTAAATCGTACCCCTCCAAAGTACAATGCTTTCTCTACTGTTGCACAGACTGGAGTGAGCACAGTAAATCTTGCCCCTCCGAAGTCCAATACTTTCCCCACTGTTGCGCAGACTGGAATGGGAATAGTAAATATTACCCCTCTGAAGTCCAATGCTTACCCTACTTTTGCACAGCCTGGAGAGGTAATAGTAAATTTAACCCCTCTGAAGTCCAATTCTTTCCCTACAGTTTCACAGACTGGAGTGGGAATAGTAAATATTCCCCCTCCGAAGTCCAGCGCTTACCCTACCATTGCACAGACTGGAATGGAAATAGTAAATATTACCCATCCGAAATTCAGCGCTTTCGCTGCTGTTACCCTGCTTGGACTGGGAATAATAATTCTACCCTGTCCAAATGTCAGAGCACGTTGCTGTTTTATGTCATCATCCACGAGGTCCAGGACCAATAGATGTGGGAGCAGCATGCACTGTCTCTCCCCTGCATCCACCACATCACCACGGGTAGAGAAGAACGCAATGGTGTCAGGATGAACACAAGGGAAAGAGGGTTGGGAATAAACAACAAACTAAAATAACAACCTAAAATAAAAGGCTATAATGATTTACCAAAATAACAAAAATAATGATACGCAATCTTCCAGAGTGACCACTTGGATCTACAGAACGAGTAATCATAAGGAAAATGTTAGTATAGATAGCAGGACATGTATATCACTAAAAACGGAAACTGACAGGGTATTTAGCGTACACCGGAGGAGGGGCATCACACTATGACCTCACGATGGTGTACACAAACAAGAATATCACATGGGTACATACATTATTGTCACACCGCTTTATAGATCAGAACACATAACTCGTGTTTCAACCTGCGTACCTAGTAGATGTGTGATCTCCACTAGTACGCTGACAAAGTGCACACTGATGTTTAGTGTTTCTCCTCACATGATAGTACACCAGTACCACAAAAATAAAGAGTTCCTAGGGAGGTTGAAAGAGAACACAATGTACACAATAAACAACAAACTTAGTTGCGTAGCTAAATAACCCTAGCTTAGCTGTTCTTAGAATGTTCAGCAGCTTGAATGCGCAGAGTTCTCGCCGGTGGTGCGAGGTACAAAGCTTTCCTTTAACCAGATTCACAGCCAGAGGCCCAAGCAGGGCGACAAGTCCCTCCCAATGACCGTGGCCACAGCGGGACTAATATCAAAGCTGAAGAGCTCGTAATTAACTACTTATCTGATCCAGATGGAGACGTGTGATCCGAATTTGGAGGCTGAGCAGGAGATGTGTCAAGTCTGGATTCCTGGCTGCAAAGCATCAAATGTTCAGGAGTCAGGCTACTTATAGTTCAGAATTTTAGAAAATGGCGTCCGAGACTTAGAGGTCTTGCGAGATATTGGCCGGCCATTTCATGTTGTTGTTTTGGATGACTTGGCAGCTGAGGATGACTCATCCTCATGTTATTGTTGTGGATGACTTGGCCACTGAGGATGACTCACCAGTATTCTGCCCTTCTGTCTCATGTTGTGAATGACTTCGTCAATCGAGGATGACACACTAGTATCCAGTATTCAGGCCCCCTTAGTGTTCTGCGCAAATAGGTGACCAAAATTGTTGAGTTCTATATCCTACATACCCAAGACCATGATGAACTGAATGTGAGTGCAGTAGGCCACGTGAGGGCAAGTGCTTAAGGTGTGGATCAGAGCGTGGAATGCCAAAGAAAGCACCAAGACAACCGCAGGTTTGTAGGCAGCAGCCACCAGTGCGATTCCCCGGCGGCAAGTACGGTGGCTACCCATGAATCCCTGACACCAAAGTTCAAACCTTTCCCTACTGTTGTGCTATTTGGATTGGGAATAGTACATTTAACCCCTCTGAAGTCCAACGATTCCCCTACTGTTGCCCTCATTGCAGTGGGAACAGTAAATCTAATTCCTCCGAAATCCAACACTTTGCCTACTGTTGCGCTGTTTGAAGTGGGAATAACAGATTTACCCCTCTAAAGTCCTACACTTTTTATACTGTTGCATAAACTGGAGTGGCAATAGTATATCTATTATTCCCAGACTCCAATACTTTTTTATAATATTGGTTAAATAGATTTATTATTAATATTTTTTTATAATTTTAATTGTATACTATTTATTTATATTTTTATTGGTTTACAAAAAATTATAATATTTTTGTAAATGTCTTTTTTTGCTATTTTAATTATTTATATTTTATTTGTCTGGTGAATTATTTGCAATTGAATTGTTAATATTTTATACGCTTCATGATATATATATATATATATATATAATGAAACGTGTATATATATATTCCAACTTGACGTCAAAGTAAAACACATGCACTCCCGAGACATGAAAGTCCAGTTAATTAAATGTGCTGGCAAGGTTGGCAGTACATTAAATTAACTGGACTTTTCGTTTTTCTCTAGGGTGCGTGTTTTACTTCAATATCGGTGAAGAGCTGGATTGACATACATCGGGTTCCCACAACCATGTACGCACCTCAATCTTGGGGCATGGAGGAACCAGTGGAACTCGTGGAATATATATATATATATATACATACATATATATATATATATATATATATATATATACATATATATATATATATATATATATATATATATATATATATATAATTCACTAAAAAAACATAGGTTTCAGGGACGTTATAGTTAGTTGAACATTTGACTCATATAAACCCAGAGAAATTCGCCTGTTATAGTTAATAGTTAGTTGAGCTAACTATAACTTGCGCGCCCGTAATGCACTGGTGATGATGTCACATATTACATCACTCATGACATGGTCAGTGACATCACCGATGACATCACTGATGACATCATCCAGTGAATGTATGTTTCTGGAAAGTTTACATATTTTTCATATATATCTATGCCAAGGTGTATTGAAGAAAGAGTGGATTTACAAGTGCCTGAATGGATTATTTAGTAGATGCGTGACTGACTGTATAAGTGAGTGATTGAATGTGTCTTACTGAATCGATGGGTTAGTGACTAAACTATGTGAAAGTCTATTAGTCTCTCAGTTGGTGTGTAAGCGGCTGCATGGGTTGGTGAGTAGCTAGATAAGTGTCTATATGAGTTATTGATTTGTTGTCTGAGTATCTGTATGGGTGCCTGAGTGTCTGTGTGGGTGGGTGGGAGGGTGTGTAACTGTGCATAGATGTCTGAGTGGGTGATTCACTGGTTGTATGGATTCAAAAGTGCATCTAGGAAGGGCTGTTTGTGTAAGTTAGTGTGTGTATGGGTGTGTTGATGAGCCAATGAATGTCTCATTGGTATATGTGTGAGTAATTACATATGTTTTAAGGCAGTATATGTGAGTGTCGGAATATATAAATGACTATACGTGAAAGTAAGTTATTTGAAGAGTGTGTTTATAAATGAGTATCTGCTTGTATCAGTGATTGTAAAAGACAGTAAGTATGTGTTAGTATCTGCATAAATAAGTGATGTGGTGTGTATAAATAACGGAGTTGGTGTGTATTACAGGATACATGAGTAAATTGGTATGTGATTGATTCTTTGCATGACTGACTAGGTTTGTGAGTAACTCTATTGATGAGTAGTGGAGTGTTACTGTATGTATAGGTGTATGAATGCATATTATAGTACTGTATTGATGAGTAACTGCATGTATATGTGACTGGATGTGTGTACGGACCTAGGAAATAGTGGGTGGTATGTAGTATCTGGCATTGTTATGTGTATGGTTTCAAAAATAGTAGTCTGTATTTCAGAGTGCGTGTATCGAACTTTATATTGGGGCATCAGTATATGCATCAGATTTTCACTTGGATGATGCCATCAGTGATGTCATCAGTGATGTCATTTGAGATGTCAAAAGTGATGTCGTAAGTGATGTCACTGACCATGTCATGAGTGATGTAATATGTGACGTCATGACCAGTGCATTGTGGGCGTGCGAGTTATAGTTAGCTCAACTAACTATAACAGGCGAATTTCTCTGGTTTTGTATGAGTCAAATGTTCAACTAACTATAACATCCCTGAAACCTATGTTTTTTTAGTGAATTTCTAAGGTTTTTTAAATGCTAATTCCTAACTATAAAGTCTGTAAAACCTATGGTTTTTTCAGTGAATTTCAAAGGTTTTTTAAATGTTAGTTTCATATTTTAATGTTTATAAAACATATATTTTTTTCAATTATATTTTTAAATATTTTGAACTCTATTATACTTTTTTTGTAACTTTAAAAATTATGTAATGTTTTATATCTTCCCCCAAAAATATGTATCTCTTTTTTTTTTTTTTTTAGAAAACTGCACTCCCATACCGGTAGCGTACCAAGCTCCATCACCACGTGAATCCGATCCATATTGCTAAACTCGTAAATGCTGCGCTTTTCTTATCCGATGGGTTTGTGACACCACGACCCGCGGAACATCATATACGCATGAAGTCGTCCCAGCTGCTACTTTGGTATCCGACTGGTACGCAGTACCAAGCCACGTGTTATGTCATGTATGTATGGGGTCGTGCCCGCTGCACATTGCGTATGAGACAAGTGCACGCCGCCAGGCCCTGTGTTACGTCACAGACGAATCGTGTCGAGCCGGGTACGCCATTCCCTCTTTTTTTTTGTCTCAAAAGTATATCTAAATAGCTTTAAACAGTATAGGACAGCAAGTGATAATCTAAAATATTTTAAACATTTATATATTTCTAACTGTAATAAACTTATATTATGATAAATATATTTTCTCAAAATCGCGTCGGGTGCGGCCTCCTTGCACACTCGGTGCGCGATTGCCATGTGACCTTATAAAAAAGCATTTGATTGCTTCATAACATTTCCCATTGTAACAGTTGAACGACCCCACCCATTTTAGTAATTCTCTCTACAGCGTTTGATGAGAGACACTCCTTCACCGTAAACAGCTTTTTTGAAAAGTTTTTTCTCTGTGTACACATATCTTATACTACACACACCATGCATCGATCATCTTGATCAATATTCATGGTCTGTACATTAAGCCTTCCAAATGTGATGGCCATGCAGCTGAAACGTTACATCAAAAAACAAATGTGTATAACACGATGCCCCTGGTGTGTGTGTGTGTGCACATTATTGTGCTGCCTTTCGGCCTGGGTATTGGTGGCTCTAAGGAATATCATCAGCCACGGGCAGAGTGCACATCCTAGATCACATGTGACAAACAGTAAACAGTAATGTGTAGATTTGTATTGCCGTACGCTCTGTTGTCAGGCTTTACCAATATAGTAGTGTGTTATATGTCAGACTTTCAGATTCACGTTTGACATACATTTCTTGACTGTAATGAGCGTTATCACTGTGTATGACGTAGCCTCACTGCTGATCCTCCCTCCATCCGAGCACATTCACATGTGTACGGTTCGCGATAGCAACACTTTCAATAATACCGCACACCATTGACATGCATGTCTGCGCATATCCACAACCTTGACAACAACATGTGATGTTCGCCATTCAATCTTTTCGAACAGCATCTCATTAGCAATAGTTGCCGCCCTCCCGATACATGCTACATTAATGTAAATTGTGCATTCTGCGACGTCAAAACTGCAAAAGAAACACACATAAGTACACTTCTTGGCCAGGCAGGAACTGAAGAACGCCCCGATCCCCGGAAAAATTATTCACACCCCCGCGTTTGCCTGGCGTATGCAAGCCCAGCCCACTTTGCGTACGTTTAAATAGGATAACGACGACTCCACATGTCCCAGTTCTTCTACACTGTCTCGGGTGCTATGGCCGCATCCACCTCGCATATCACAATGCGCAGTAAAAAAAAGGGATCCATTAGGTGTACACCATCCTGGCAATCAACACTGGTTCTAAATTGTGTACCCTACTGCCCGTCGTATTTCCAAAGGGATCCATGAGGTGTACACCATCCTGCTATCAACACTACAACTGAATTGTGAACACTGCTGCCCGTAGTGTTTGCACACACAACAATGACAGCAGGTGAGCAGTGGGGCCGGGGTGCACAGCGGCTCCAATTGAGCACGGTGCTGCGGGAGGGATGGGCTGCATCAGCCTGAGTGCGCATGTGCGAACAAGCGAAGTTGCCCTGTGTAATGTGATCTCTCACCTCATTCAGTAACATCTCTGTCTCATTTTAAAGACCTGATGGACCGTACTGTAGGCCTGAGCTAGCGGGTGGCGCTGCCCTAGAGAAATGTGTTGAGGGGTGGGCTGCATCAGCCTGGGTGCGCAGGTTCAAAAAAGCAATGTTGCCGTGCGTAATGATGTGAACTCTGACATCATTCAGTCACATGTCTGTCTCATTTTAAGGACCTGCTGGACAGTACTGTAGGCCTGAGCCAGCAGGCAGTGCTGCCCTACAGACATGTGGCGTTGGCTTTTAGGGCACTGTAGTGAGCTCATTACTAAGTGTACATGCACACAGGCTTCTGCCACTGCATTACACACGCACATTATGCTTCTAGCATGCGCTCTGTTCCTTTGTATGTGAACCTTGGTATAACATAAAAATATTTAACCTTGTGTATTGTCGTGCACTCCAACTCCTCTTTGAACCACGATTACCACTAACAGTTGTTAGATAGTACTTCAAAAACGTAGGATGCACTCAACTGGTGTTTTCTATTAAGCTTGAAATAAACCTTCATGTACCTCCAGACGTTTCCACCATTAAATTATTTCTCCCTTTTCAGACGCTGAATTAATTGACCGAAAATGGGCGGAGTGGGTGCTCAACCCGTAATGATAATAATCTGATGCCTTCCATTGTGGTATCCAGAAAACGTCCCGGACTCGGAGCTTGCACCGTCACGTCGTTGGACCCACCAATGGTGGCAGGTGAGCAGTGATGCCTTGGTGCGCAGGAACTACAATTGAGCACAGTGCGGGGGAAGGGGCTGGGGGACAGCAGCCTGGGTGCACAGGTGCAGGCAAGCGATGTTCCCGTAGCTAATAATCTAATCTCTGGCCATAATGTGGGAGGAGTTAGGGGCATCAGCCTGGGTACGCAGGTGCGAACAAGCGATGTGGCCGTTCGTAATGATGTGATCTCTGACCTCATTCAGTCACATCTCTGTCTCCTTTTAATGACCTACAGGACCGTACTGTAGGCCTGAACCAGCGGGCAGCGCTACCCTACAAACACGTGTAGAGCCAGGTGCTGCGGGAGGGGTGGCACACATACTTATGTTTCATTTTTGTCTTTCAGGTTTTGTACGGTTTTGTACGGTGCTTCCGGAGGAGACCCACCCACGTATTTCATGTTATACTGTTGTTTGTTCTAATAAACTTGCGTTTCCATTTATTTGTGTAGTTTTAATAAAGATTTTTTTTTCCAATAAATAAGCGAATGTATACGTCTTCTTTTTCTGACAACACTTGTCTGTAGTTTATTGTGAAAATCGTCTGTTTATAGGAGGTTATGAGGGAAAATATTTGTAATTTTGCGGTGCACCTACCAAATATAAACCAACAGGCTATTACATAAATGAAGCCTGTGTAATTCTACAACTGCAAGGGTTCTATGCATGTATCACTTTATAACACCATGAGTATTGCCCGTGTGATTACAGAACCAATAAGGCACTGCTTAGGACCACCGCGGCTTCAGGGACTGCCAAGGCCCACCCTGCATATTTAAGTAAAGCCCCGGAGGGTGATGATCCCCGGACTTCAGTTGGCCTCGAAGCCCCCCCGAACAATTAATAAATAATACGCGTGAAGGTGGCGATCCCCTAGGCTACGAAACATCTCTGTGCCCTTCCGCGCCTAATTTACATTTGACGTTAAGATCCCCAGTCCTACAGAGACCCCGCAATATAATAATAGGATTAGCCACAGAACATTACCCACCAGGTGCCTCATTTAAATCAACGAGTGAGACCCCGTTTTTTTTCTCTCCATTTTTACCATCCGGATCTGCTCTATTAAAGCGATACAAGGTTTTCCTTCTCTCGCTTTAACTAGTCAAACAGGGATTTGCTATCACAGGGTGGAAGCCATGCACCCGCCCTCTAATAGCAAACATAAATGTCCCGCGGATGCACACCCCGGGACATTGTATGAGCTGCGCCTGGGAGGTTGCGCTCCCTAGGACCATGATGCTTTGGTTAGTATAAACGCATACTAACACTACTTACACACGTGTAGTACAGTGACCAGAGTGTAATGAAGAGGCAGAGGAAGCGCAAAATATAAAAATATAAATCCTACCAGAGGTCAGATGACATAGTTCAATGAGCCGACGACCCTGGGATGAGTAGAAACAGCTACACGAAGAAAACGGGTCTTCAGCACAACGCAAGCAACTTTGAAATATTGGTGAGTGCTGCCTTTTTTTTACCTTCTCCCGCTCGTCGCCAAATTTATGTAGTGAAGAGGCAGACAGTAGTGGATACGATATGTAGGTTTATTGCAGGAAAACAAGACACCTTAAACACCCACCAACAGGAGCAGACAGCAAGGCAACCGTCTTCTCCAGCACCGTGTACAAACTCTCCAAGGTTCCCCTCATGACAGTCCTACAGTCTAACATTACATACTTACATTCTAGTAGAATTACATACTAACATTCTACTATGTCTTACAGTGGAATACTACACAGAGCACATGACTTTCCAGCAATGAGCTCATGGTTTCATCCAGGAGTCTCGAGACTGGTAGGGGTGAGTAGTTCGCTTCCCACTCCCTGTATTATATAAACGCAAACTAACACTACTTCCACAGGTATACTACTGCGCCCAGAGCACATCACTTCACAGCAATGTGCTCCCGATTTAGGCTCATGGTGTAATCCTCGAGTCTTCAGACCAGTAGGAGAAAGTAGTTTGCTACCCACTCCCTATATACTATAAACGCATACTAACACTACTTACACAGTTATACTACAGCGGCTAGTATCCTACAGCGCCCAGAGCCCATCACTTTACAGCAATCAGCTCGGATTGATCCCCGAGTCTTCACACCGGTAGGCGTGAGTACTTCGCTTTCGGTATCGTATAAACACATGGTAGCGGTCAGTAGTTCCCTTCCCACTCCCTGTATAGTATAAATGCCTACTAGCACTGCTTGCACACGTATACTACAGCGCCCAGAGCCCATCCCTTTACAGCAATCACCTCGGTTCGATCCCCAAGTCTTCACACCGGTAGGCGTGAGTATTTCGCTTCCGCTATAGTATAAACACATGCTAGCGGTCAGTAGTTCGCTTCCCACTCCCTGTATGGTATAAACGCCTACTAACACTACTTGCACACGTATGCTACAAAGACCAGAGCACATCACTTTACAGCAATGTGCTCACGGCTTAGGCTCTCGGTTTCATACACGAGTGTAGCAGCATATCATCTCAGCACCATGTCACTCTGAGCACTTTCAGACTGGTAGGAGTGACTACTTCGCTTCGCACTCCCCCACAGAGCTTACAGTGCTCCTATCCTCCTTTCCTACTTCCCCCCCCCTTTTTCCCCCTTACTCGCTTCAACTGAATCACAAAATGGCAGCCAACACTTCTTAGTTTCAACCGCTCGCAGCGCTCGCAACCAATAAGCAGCAAGCTCGTGCTCGTAACGCCTCAGCCAATCAGATGGCAGAATTCCCAAATATAGATATCTGTAAATTTCGATATTTCTCAAAAACTGCTACACGGATTTACACCAAATAAACAAAAGCATGCTTTCTAGACCAAGACCCTTCTCCCTATCAAATTTGGGGTAATTCCGTTCACCCGTTCGACCTGTAGACTTGTCTAAAGTTTCCTATGGAAATTAACATGGACAAACACCTTTTGGGACCCCCCTTTTTTCTCAGCCCCCCCTTGACGAATCACCCCCATACGTCCAACATAGGAGCTGATATGAACAAAGAATTAGTTTGGAAAATGACATGAAGATTCATCAAATGACGCCAAAGTTATAAGCAAAACATAAAAAAATGCTCTTCCTATGGAAGCTAGGTCCTAACTATAACTACCTACTGGCAACTATATATATATATGTATATATATATATTTATTTTGTTTGTCGCTCAACTCCCTTCACCTGGGCAAAAGAATGGGCCGCACTCTGTGATTCAAGCAAGTACGAGTTAAATTTCTCGTATTCAAACAGCAAACAGGGACGCGTTTCGGCATCGCGCCTTCTTCCAACTGTTCTGTATGTAAATATATATATATATATATATACATACATATATATATATATATATGTATATGTTTTTATAGTAGTAAATGTAAAACAAATAAAATATTTTATATAATTTACAATTTTTTTATATTTGCTACATTTTATATATATATATATACATATGTATATATTAGCATACATACACACATATATGTATGTGTGTTTATATAACTATATATTTATATATAGTATTAAATGTGAGTTATTTAATTAACATCATATTAATGGTATATATTTAAATATTTATTATTTACTACTTTAAGATATATGAAAAACAATGTTGGTGTACCTTTTTCAACAATATTAGTGTGAAAATATTTTTTTCAATATTTTTGTACTTACCATTATAACGAAAGGGACCCAATATTTTGGTAAACAATATTTTTGACACAATATTTGTGTTAGACAATATTGTTGATTTTGATATTGTGTCGGTGATCCCTGTGAGAAGCGTTTAATGCAATTGATATATGAGACTCAGAAAGGGTCCCTTTCGTCTGGAAGATTGCACCATGCATGCATTCCTTATCAAGAAGGACTACTGTCCCCCTTGTTGGCTGGCATCAGCTTGGCAGCAGTGGTAGTGTGTGTTTTTAATCATAGTTGCAGAGCAGGTCTTTTTCCCTATTGTATGCCATGCCCTGGGTAAGTGGCCTACTGACCTTGGTTCTGTCACAAACTCTCTATGTCTTACATAGCTGGGGCCCTTGCTACATCATGTGTGTGAGAAAGTGCCATCTTTTGTACATTGATGTGCCCCAACTTTTTCTGAACTGCTGATGTGCTTTGACTGAGTGTGCCCTGGGTTCCTGCCATCCAGGCACCCAGGGCCTGTGTTCCTTCCCTAAAACTATGCTGACACAAAAGACCCAATTGGCACCTCTGGCCACCTGTCAGCCCCTAGTAAATGGTACCCTAGGTACCCAGGGCGTGATGACCAGAGAAGACCCCTGAGGGCTGCAGCACTTATTGTGCCACCCTCAGGGGCCCTGTACCCTGGCACCCACACACTGCCTTTGCAGGCTGAGTGCCTAAGTACAGAAGTAAAACAAGAGTCGACATGGCACACATCCCTGTGTGTATACCCACAGAACCCACTGCCCTGGCATACTTCAGTCACCCCTCTAGCTGGGTGCCCTATGCCAGAGGTGAGGGCACATGTGCATGAGCCCTGTGCCCCTACAGTACCCAGGGCCATTTCTGGGCACTGTAAGTGCAGTGATGCCATTAAGAGTATATGGTGCTGGGAGGTTGTCATTACGAACTCCACAGCACCATAATGGCTACACTGAAGACTGACAAGTTTGGTACCAAACTTCTCAGCACATTAAACCCGCACTGATGCCAGTGTGGGATTTAATGTAAAATGTACGAGAGGGCATCTTAGAGATGCCCTCCAAAACCCGAACCGACAATCCACGTCTGGGCTGAGTGGCTGCAGAGGCTGCCACACAGCAGACATGTTGCTGGACCCCTGGGTGGAGAGCCCCCCGCTCTCCTGGGCCTGCAACAATGCACATCCTAGGCGAGGTGCTATGTCTCCTTCCCCAGGATGGACAGGGGGAAGCTTCAAAGGCATGGCGCCTCTGAGAGCTTCTCCAGACCATTTGCTGTACCCAGCAACTGGCCCCCACCAGTTCTACCCCCACACTGGGGGGCAGACTGGCGGGAAAAAACTAGGTCAGGAACGGGGGGTGTGCCAACCTTTGCCAACTCCACCCCTCAGGTGGAGGAGGCGAGGTGAAGCAGACCCCGGGCTCTGGCCATCTTGTAGATGGGGAGCCCTGCCCAATCCCAGCTAGGCTCCTGCCCCCCTCCCACAGGAGAGGAGCAGGCTAGGGGGTGTGCTCATCCCAGGACAGGGACCCATTGGTCCCTGCCCTTGCCCTACCTGTAACGCCCCTAAATTTAGTATTTAGGGGCTCCCTGAACCTTCCTTCCTCAGATCCCGATACCAAAAAGAAGAATGAAGATCAAGAAGAATAAGACCCGCAGTGCAGCTGATAACAACAGGACAACCACAACTGACTTGGCACCAGCCCTACCGGCCTGTTGATCCTGGAACCTGCTCCTGCCTAAAGGCTCTGCTGCAACAACCCACCTGGTGCCAACCAGGAAGCTCCGGACCAGCCCACTCTGCACCAGCCGAGCTCGGGCTGGGCCAACCCGTACCAAGACCACGAGGACGTCCCCCCGGCGACTGGGACCCGAAATCCAGTGCCCAAAGACTCTCCTCGACGAACCAGCCGACGCCTGCAGACTCAGAACCAGGGGCCACCCCAACGGTGACCAGCAGAGGGTAAGCTTTTCCGACACCCAAAGACACCACTGCACCCGGTGCCCTACAGCCCCCTGTGCCCACCTTTGGGGTACTTACCTGTGCTCCAAGATCCCAACTTACCTCTTGAAGTGCTGGTCACCCCTGGAGAGTCTCTGTCCCCGAGCCTGCAGCCTTTGTTCCCTTTTTGAGATCCTCATTGGATAACATTGAGTACCCAACGGCTCAAAAGCACCCTGCAACCAGCCGCCCGAGTGCCGCTGGCTGTGACCCCTTTGTCCTAACCTACTTCCCCCCTTGCCCTGAGCAAGTGACCAGAAGCCCAGCTCTCAGAGCCGCGTGGCCTGCTAGCCAGCAGCCACGAACCGAAGGCCCCCTTTCCCTCATTGGATATCATTGGGCCTATCTACCTCTGCACCCGGCCGCCCCGGTGCCGCTGGGATTGAACTAATTGTACTTACCTGACCCTGGGGGGGCCCTGAGTCTATACCCAGAACCTTCACTTCACCAACCAAGTACTCACCTGGAAACCGGTAACTCACTTACCTGCCGTTGGATAACATTGACCCATTTTGACTCGAAAATGTTCTAAGTGTGAAGTTTTGAAAACTGAAAATATTCACGTAAAATCAGCCAAAGTCAGAATTCCGAAGTACTCGCCCGTGACCAGGGGAGAAGCCAGTACTGTATCTTTCAGCCCCGTACTGAACCGCAAAAGTAATCCCTAGCGGGTTTCTAGTAATCTGTATTTTCTCCATAGGAACCCATTGTCTGCTTTTCTATGAAATTTCTTCTGTCTACTTTTGAAAACTGGAAATATTCTTTAAAAATCATACGAAATACTGAAACGCATTTACCTACCTGTTTTGAGTTAAGTTCCCAGTGCTGGCCCTAGGAGACCAGTGCTGGGTTACAAAAGTAACGCGATCGTACTTTACCTGCAACCTGAATTTTCTCCCATTGAATAACATTGCCAGATTTACATTGAAAAGTTTCTAAGTGTGAAGTTTTAAAACAGCTTTATATTCATGAAAATTGACTACAGTAACTAAAACGTTTTTGCTAATCTGTTTTCAGCTTAGACCGCAGGACTACATCTAGGATCTAGTCCTGGAACTACCAATGTAATCCATATAGTAATCAACTGTACTTATATGTACTTATATGTAGAAAACCCATTGAGCTCAATGCTAGAGCGTGTTTTAGGATTGTGTTGCTTACTACCAATACTGTAATCATTGTGTGCAGGAACTTTATTACTACCTTGCAAAGTATTTACATGAGAGTACTCATAACCAGAAAAGTATATTTTTATAACTGTTGGTTCTAAAAATAAAACAACTATATCTGTGGATATAAAAACAATTGGCTGGAGTTCAGTCCTTGAGTGTGTGAAACCTTTTGCTGAGTGTGTACAACAAATGCTTTATACTGTCCTCTGGTACTGACTTACTGCTCGACCAAGCTACCACTTTGGAGAGTAAGGTTAGTTCTGACTTTAACCTCCGTTATACCTCTTGGGGTTGGTGGACTCTATACACACTGTACTTCATTCTAGTCCAGTATATATAGAGCCACTTTCTCACAATGTGCACATGGGTAATAAACGCATGCCGTATAGGTAGATGGTAGTATGAGCTAATGGAGTTTGTGGATTTTATGACTGTTAGTGAAATCCATCTTGGACTGCCAGTGCAAGCATACTGTACAAGATAATGGTTGGAGGTATTTTGTCAGACTAGCGTTGTGTACCGTCTTTTGTTGCTTCCTAGTAATGCTCTCATTATACCATTTGGAGGGTGTTGGGAGTTTGGACACACTGGTCTTCTCTGAAGTGCAGGGTTAACCATTGTCAGGACCTGCCATCTTTTGTGCCCCCAGAAGTGCTGTTCTGAAAACACAGATGGACTCAGGAGTGAAGACTTCTTCCCTTTTTTTTGCAGTTTTACATAGAGCAAACTCGGCTTGGAGGCAGTGTTTACTTTGAGCCAGCGGCTTCCGGTGCTCTGCACCAGCAAATAATTGTTAACTCCAACACTTATGACAGCTGCCACATGGTGGCGCTTTCTGTCTAATTTAGAAATAAGCAGAACAATAGTTTATTATTGATATAAGATACTTTAGAAATTACCAATAGCTGCCTCCCAAGCCTTATAGATTTGGGAGCCATGAACAGTCTGAATGGTCATTGGCAGCGCTGGCAGTGGCCCAATTCCGATCTCATTTGGAAATCATACCGACTGGATCCATTCCGGAATGCTTTCCGTACGACTCAGATCGGGGGAGTCCTACTGAACGAGTATGATGCATCCGGATCCAATTCGGCCAGACTCCCATTGACTTCAATGGGAGCCTGTGTTCCGAATGCGAACACAGGTTCCCAATTAAGAAAGGTGATTGGGGAAAACCTTGCACCCTATGGCAGCCCCCCCCCTGGTGCATTCCACATGTGCATGGTTGGAAAGTGGTGACCCATGGGTACCCCCACGGGCCAGAATCGGAGGGCCCCGATGAAGGGGGGCCTGCTACGGGCCCCCAAAGACTGATTCTGGCTGCTGATTTGTTCTGGGCAAACCGAATCGGAAAGGCTAGCCGGATCCGTCATTGTACTCGCTCTTTCGGAAACCAAATCCATAGAGCTGTACGAATCGGCTCGTCCTGTCCGGATGCCTTTCAGAACCGATTCAGTCAGCCCTAATGGTTTCCAGGCATCATACTTGGTTGTTCGGAATGGGGACCAAGTCGGTGGGAAATAAGGGCTCCGGATCAGATTCGGCAAGCCCGAAACCGATTTGGAGCTCTTCCAAAAGACATCGGAATCGACCCCTTGGTCCAACCTGCATTTATACCGCCTGATCGAACTGTAATGCTCCCATTCTAAAATAACCTACCTTTTTAAACATGATCATTTATTCGGCCTCCAAATATGCATTTCCTTCTATTTCTTATGCAGTAAAGACATTATGACACGTAGGTATTTCCTTTTTACGGACACACTTCTACCACAGAGCATGAAAATAAATATGCACTCTCAAAATTGGAAGTGTGTGCTTAACTTTACACATTCAAGATTAATACACTATGGAGGAGGAGCTTCGCGCGCATCCAAGATGGCCGCGTGAGCTTAGGGCTCCCGAGACCCTCGTAGCCCCCCTAATATCCTGTTGTTTATCCTGTCTACTGTTGTAGTGTAGTTCCTATTATCCCAATAGGCTCTGCGCATTGGAATAATACCTTCAATAGTATAGGCCTAGACCAGACGTTAACTAGGTCTTCTATTGTCGATATTAGACTTAAAGTTTTGGGTTTGCCAGCTAGCTCAAAGTTCACTAGAAACTTTCTCGAATAGGCAAGGAGGAGTTGAACCTCCCTGGATAGACAAGAAGGGATTTAGTTTCTGACAACCATAGAACATGACAACTTTGCTCTCCCCTAATCAAGAGTGTATCTCTAGAGTCGTGTGAAAACAAAAGACAACTTATTTTACTCAGTCAGTACGTGCATTCTTAGTCTCACCAGATTGTAGAGAAAAGGAAGAGACGGGCGTGTTCAATAAAAGATGTTATTTATTGATCAGTCTCTTTTCTCGTACAAGAGAAAGGGATCGATATTACCGCAATACTTGTGGTTAAGTAAAGTGCATACAATAAAAGCAGAATTATGAAATAATACTGTAAAAGCATTGATATGGTTTCTAAGCCATATGCTAGTTAAAATGGATAAAATAGATACATACATATATACATTTGACTAATCGTACTCAACTGGTGCTTCTAACTACGCCTACCCCAGTGTACCTGACCTAAGCCTAATACGTGGGCGGGAATAGAAAGTAGCAGTTTAAGTTAAGTTTGTTTTGCCAAGTGACTGACTCAAGAATTCTCTGCAAGGGGTTATTCAGTTCTGTACCTGAGATCTAGGATGGTGGAGGGATGGTATCTCTCGTCTTTGGTCTCGATATTCCAGGCTGCCTGCAAGGGCTGCTTGGAAGCGCTGGAGCTGGATTTCTCGGCAGGAGAAAGCAGCGTCTCGTTCTCAGCGCGTCAGGAAGGCGGGGCAGCGCCAGCGGGGTCCGCTCTGTGCTGGGCTCCTTCGGCAAGTCTCGCTGCTCCGATCTCGTCACCACCGCGTGTGTTTGCTTAAGGCAATATCGGTAATATTTATACCTGTAAGGTGCCGAGATTGACGTAAGGATGGACATAGATACGTCAATAAGGATGTCATACGAACTGGTCGTTAGCACATTCTTTTACTGAAGTTCTCGGTGAAATCAAAACAATGGCCGCAGGGTTTTCCCAGGTTGTCATAGGTTTGATTTGATTTGAGAACTCCGTATGCCTTATCAGGGGCTGGAGGAATATTGCTTGCCTTATTAGATGGCAAGCGTTATGACCTAATCAGATAACGCGTTCCTGTGCCGTGGTGTGGCTTAATCAGATAACGGTTTCTGCATCATGGGATGGCTGCTAGTTAATTTGTTAACCAGAACAGGGTCAGGAATAGGGGGATCGATACAGAACCTATAGGAATACATCACACCCACTCCACGCTAACTATGGCCATATTTACGAATCTAGGCATAGTAAAACATACTGTAGAGTATCGTGTATACCTTACCACCCCAAAATACATATAATGCATTTCGAAATTATGTAATATGCGGAAAAAAAAATAGTCACATGTACTATATGCACTCAAGCTGTAGAACAATGCTAAATTAATCACGCATATGTATACATTATTATTAATCGAATATGAGAATTACACATGAAATGGCTCTTAATACAGAAGAAAAAGTTCGAGACCATTTCATCACAGATCAAAATATTTATGAACATACCAGTGAGCAGCTAATGTCTATGAATTTACTAAAAATAGAAATTTAGTTCTCTAAGAATAGTTTCTACTTTAAGCAGAAGATAAGTGTCCCGAAAAATTGTAAAAAATATTTTGGGGCTGCTGAAAAATTGCTGTCCGTGAACTGGAGGGAAAATTGTTCATGCTACTTTATTATTAAAAGTTGAAGGCCAAATTCAGGGTGTTGGGAACGCCGTGTGCTAGCTTGCTCAAAAGTCGTTATTTCTGCTCTGGAGAGAACATCATATCATTTAGACTGTCGAAAAAGCTGTCAACAGCTTCCTGTGAAAGTTCCACTAACTCGGAAAAAGATGTAACCATGCATTCATGTGCATGATTGTCTCCATTGACGTTTTGATTAGTATTGCTGACAGAAGGTCGTACCTGATCGATGCTGCTTTCATCTTGAACTTCACTACCCCTCAATCGTAGTGGTGAAGTTTCCACGAATGCCGTCATCAGGATTGGCAGCCGTTGAGGGCAGCACAATGCATGAGCCGTGACCGGACCCAACAAAGTTTCTGCATCCATTGGCGCATCCGATTGTAGCGTCAGACAGGTGTCCAACACGCATTCTTCTCCGCACAGCATGCACCTTAATACAGGTAAAACACATCGATGCCACATTGGTCGAAATGAAAGAAACCAAGTCATGTTTAGGTCTCTAAGCCGGGATAGTCCCAGGATTTCTGATATCCGGTCCCGGTATCCAATGGCTCGGATTGTTTCTTCCCTTGTCGCAGGTGTTTTGTCTGTGACATGGTTTGCCATAACGAAATATAAGGACCAAGAATAGGATTCCTGCAATTAGTCCCAAAATGAGGGGAAGTCCGCCAAAAATCGAATGGACAAAGTCGGGAAAAATACCCAGTATGGCTTTGAATGGTGTTAATGCCCCTGAAAACAATGTCTTAAATACATTTGAGACCCCACTGGTATCAGAAATATTTAAGATTTCATTCAGGATTTCTGCGAAATGTATGGGGGAATTAGTTGATAACAATGAGTGAATCTCTGCAGTCGTCCTTGCGACTAGGAGATCATACGTTTCTTTTGATGACGTGAGCCTGGTCGGCGTCTGAAGAAGCACTGTTTTCATTCTGCTTAAAGTATCAATTCGAATAGACGTAATTTTCAAGTTGGGCCATGTCCTTGCCTCCCTGTCTGGAAAGGAGCTGGGGAACAATAAGCGTCCACAGCACATGACCTTCGCAGTCGTAGTTACGAGATAAGGAACCCCGGGCAGTAAACTACAACATCTGCGATCCACAATTAGAATGTAACTCCCGTTATAGAGTCTTTTAAAGAATGGTTCTATCTGTGTTGCAGGTGTGCCTAGCTGGTGACATGAAAGGTTATTTGAGTTCCCTTCACAGGCTCCATGCAAACTAATTCCATTACACAGAAGTGTACCGCTTAGTGACATTGCACAATTATTGCCACTAAGAAACACTTTCTGTCCTTTATTACTGACACATGCATGTGAATAGGGCAAGTTCCATGTTGACTTAATGTACCCTTTTCCCAATTTTTCGTACATGCCAGCCTGTATATATTTTTGGCAGTATTGAAACCTGAAAGTAGATATTGGAATATTAATTATCCCATGTATTATCCATTCAATGACAGGTCGTTCTGACATTGTCAATGGTAATCTCTCGAGTTTCTCAATGCTCAGGATTGTATAATCAGCACCCTTCTGTGCCATACTGATTTGTTTATCAGTAAGGTTAAAGATATTGAATAGTGACGTTGTGTTGATTAAACGCCAAGGCACATAGCCTGAACGCAGATTTTGTAACGTCCAGCCAAGCTGTACAATAGAACGCAATTGAGACTGACCGTGTTGTAACAACAGTAAGTCTTGCGATATTATATGTCGATTGCTGAAGACACAATGCTGTCCAATGAAAAGATTCTGGAGGACAGAGTCATTAACCCATTGTCCACTACAGAAAGTGATTTTTCCAAATGAATACGGTCAATTTCCCGTATACTTTCTGCTGTCTCAATTTGAGTTATCTTCCAGGCCTCGTTGTAAGCTGCATATATAGAGGCTGCTATGAAGCGTTTTTGACGCTGTTTGCGCGGTCCCATAATGAAATCACGCAAGTCAGCACCATCAGTAAGTAAAGTTAGGTGTTGCTTAATTTCTGTCAGTGTGGAAGTTTGTAGCCATTGAAGGCAGAGTTTGCCCACACTGTAGGTGGTAATGATCCCTGGGTGTTGTCTTTGGGAATATCTAGGGTCTGGCCTGGTCAATGTGAACCCCTGTGTTTTGTTCAGGAATCTGTCTTGACAGTTATTAGTATCTGTGGGCCAGATTAACCATTGTTTCCAATCAGGATGTGTTCTGTTTTGGTTTAATACATAGATTACGTCTATCTCTTCATCTGTAGAGCTATTGCTGTTCATTGTTGGCTTTGGAATAGACGGTTTGTTTAAGTCTTTGATTTTGGCTAGGCCAAGACAGGTAGTTTGTTGAACAGTGTCATTCAAAAATATAATTTGTTCTGGGATCATGCAGGCTCTAAACAATGATTCTATACCTTGTACTTGCCATTCTTTTGTACCCCAAACACTTTTTACTTCAACATTTTTGTCCCAATAATCAAAACCAAATGTATTCATTTGTTCAAAAAACGAGTCCGAATATATCAATTTCGTGTTTGTAAGCATGGTTTTTGTTCCTGTCTCATTTGACAATTTGAAATAAAATGTTTCAGCATTACTTGTGTTGAACCCTGAAAAATATGAATATTTGTCATAAAAGGTTCTTGAGCTTCCTTTTGGAGGGGTTGCACAATGTTCCCATTGATTATAATTTAAAACATTTCTAGGTTGTGCCGATTTATGTAGAAAATGGTTACCATAGTGGTTGTAACAGTACATACTATCATAATTAGACGAACCCTGCCAATAATCATGTTTGGTAAATTTAGCAGACATCACTAGGTCAGACATCATATCATTAATACTTTCAAAGTCCCAATCATCAGCAAATGAGCTTGGTTTTACAAAGTCACTCAACGAGATCTTGATTTGGTGTGGATATTTCAGGATTTCAACTGGACCATAAATTTCATAGTCAGTATTGTCCCATGCTACCCCACCCGGTATAGGATTGGCTGTGAAGTTGACTGAAGAAAGTTCTCTTTTCTTGACGTGTGTGGCTTGAGGATCAAGTTGATTTTCTGGCTTGCTGTGTCCATTTTAGCATATTTTCCCTCAATGAAGCGTCCCAAGCATAGTACCATGATGAGCCAAAGTATGAGGATAAATACACCAAAGGCCACCCAAAATTCAATCCATGGAGAAATCAGATAGGTTTCTTTCAGTTGTTTCAAAAGTTCCTTAGCTTTAACTTTAAAGGTTTTTGTTGATGCCTGTGTCTTTGATTCACTGAGGTCTTCAGAGGAATCATTGAAGTTGATGAAGTAGCCGGATGCTGTTCTGTCAATTGTTCCAATTGCTTCAGGATTACTGTTTCTTGCGGCTTCAGCATATTCATTTGTTACTTCATTGTAGGTTGGTGTGTCTCTACTAAATGTTTTTATTTGGGTTTTTAGAGGTCTGAGTTCCAATGCATTGTTGCATAGTCCTTGTTGTTGTTCTGTAGGCGTTTCGAATGTGATTAGCCTCTTAGTTAGGACCTCTGTATTTGTAGCAAACCTTGGTGTTCTACTACTTATCGGGAGTCCACTTGGCCTACTGTTTGTTATCGGCCACATGATTGTGGTTTTACCAGGTCGATGGATACAACTCGGTTCTCCTTTTTACCAGCAAGCGGCGGTAGTACTACTGATCTTGTCCCGTTGATAGACAAGACAGGAACTGCTTTTCTGTAAGAAGGCCCAAATTCCTTCTTTACCACGATCTTTTCTCTGACTAGATCCCCGACTTTTGGAATCCAGACAGGTCTAGCTGGGACAGGTGGTGTTTCTTCAGTGGTTGTTGGCTGCTGTTTCAATTTTATGTTGCTCAGGTCTTTTCTTGTTTCGTTTAAGTCCTGCAAAATAGCCAAACGATCTTTGATATCAAAGCTTTTTTCTTTCACCACTGAAGTCTGACTGTCAAGATCTAAGACCATCATCCTAGTCCCAAACAACAATTCGTACGGACTGAATCCCTTCAGAGAATTTCTTGGCAGGTTGTTTAGACTACGTTGGACACTTATTAGATGTTTGACCCACCCAGCTCCCGAACCTAATATCCTTTCTGTTATAGATTGCTTTATGCCTTGGTTTTTTCTTTACACCATCCCGTATCCCTCAGGAAGGAAGTGAGAAGAATCCCGCTTCGCTATGCTCATTTGGCCATGCTTCCCCACAGGCTTGAGGGCTAAAGTGAAAACATTGGTCAAACGTAGCATGCTCCTAGCGTATATGCCATTTAGACTCGCAAATCTTTGTATAACAGTCCCGACGTCAGCCGAGTGCTGGGGTCTACATTATAAGTGGAAACTAGTCTTTGTTTGTTAATTGGACGCATTATTTACACTGGTCTTATTGATTATTGTTTAGCCCTTCTTGAGTGAAACGCCATGGTATTATACCGTTTCTCTCGCCGCTGCGATCTCTGTTGCAGTCCGGGCATTTTTTTACAAAAATATGATGCTGCAGGCTCATGCCTGGCCACCAGTACACTGATTGTAGTTCTTCCAGAGAATCTTTTAGTTTGAGATGACTAAGACCCTCTCCTATATGTGCGTCTACAATTAACAAAGTTCTCCTGTCCATGTTTGGAATTACTCTATCCCCCACTCCAGGGATTCGAGCAAAAGGGACGGAGTTTGCATCGATTATGTATGTATAATTGAGTGGATAGTTGATCGGTAGCGCTGAGCAGTCGCCTTTTGATGACGTTTTCACCGCCAGCACTGTTTCACCGTCAATGTATTTCACTGTACGCTTTTTTCTAGCTACGGAAGCCAATTTAGTTGCTACCGTTGTGGCTGTCTCAGCCAATGAATTCCCTGCAACGTGAACGCCATCACGCTGATGACTCAGTGAGTGTGTCACGTGAGTCTTTGGTAGTTCTTTTTGTAAAAGAACTACTTGTTCCCAGAGCATTTTATGCTTGATTGTGCCTCCTTTTGCATCCTTAAAACCATTCTGGAGCCAGATCTGCAAGTATTCATTGTTAGACTGAACGCAATAATACGAATCGCACACTATGAGTGTGGGGAATTCTCGATCGGTAGTTTCAAGCGCCATCTTGAATGCCAGTAGTTCAGCTCGCTGAGCTGTACAATCTCCTAGAGATTGTGTTTTAGTGATTGCTGGTTTAAATTTCCCTTCGTGCCAGCGACCTTTAACAATCGCGCACGCAGCACTGTAAGCTTGTTTACCCCCCACTGCGGGTTGTGCTGATCCGTCTGTATATATTATACAGCCGTAATGTTCTAGAGGCAGAATTTCGGTCGGCGGAGGACATTCGAATTCGTATTGGAGAAATTCTTGTGTTTTTAAGTTGGGATCAAATTCATATACCACGTCAGTTGCAGCAAGAGAATTAGCCCACTGCATCCACCTTGGATGTAGTGCTTTAGCATTCGGAATGCTTGCCTTTGTTACCGCCTCTAGGGCTGGTATCGGTGTCACGATTATTATTCGTTTACCTTGTGCCAGGGCTCGTTCTTTTGCTATAGCTGTCTGTGTTGCAGTAAGAATTTTTTCCGTTGGGCTATATTTCATTTCAGCTTTAGTGTACAAGTGTGATTTGAATGCAATTGGTACCTTTTCTCCCTCATTAGAGGTCAGGTAAGTGAATCCGCATCTTCCTGGGATGACTCGAATCACAAGATTGCGTGTGTTATCACGTGTTTCTAATTTTGTTTTAATTAACATGTCTGTTTGTAAGGATCTCAGAATTTCTGTGTGTATTTGAGTCCAATTGGTTCTTTTAAAATCTGGTTTTATTAGATCATAAAGGGGTTTGACCCTTTCTGCGTAATTTGCAATGTATGTTCTTCCGAAATTTAGGAAGCCTAGAATTGACTGTAGGTTTTTTAGTGTTCTTGGTGCTTGGAGTACGGCACATTTCTCTAGGAAATTGTCAGCCAGGCTTTTGCCTTCACTTGATAATTCATATCCTAAGAACAGGACTGTTAGATGGGCAATTCTAGATTTTTTAAAGTTGAATTTGTAACCCTCTGCTGTGAACCCAAGTATTATGGTGTTCACTCTCTTCAAGTGAGTATCCAAGTCATCATCTGTTAGGTATATGTCGTCGACATAAGATAATGCTTCGTCATCATAGGTTTGTAGTAACTCTGTTACTCTCGCTGAGAATAATCCTGGGCTGTTCTTGTACCCCTGGGGTAACCGACAGAATTGTTTTTGAGCGCCATTTATTGAGAACGTGGACAAGTATCTGCTCTCTGGTGCTATATTTTGACAAAAGAATCCATTAGAGATGTCTAATGTTGTTTTATATTTTTTGCGCACTATGTTATTCATTAGTGCAGCACTATGCGAGTTTTGCACTGCAAAAGTTTTGCAACATGAGTTAAGGTGTCTGTAATCCAAAACTAGACGATATGAATTGTCTGGTTTGGAGACCGGAAACAAAGGGTTGTTCATTTGTGAGGTGCAAGTTTCAATCACCCCCTGGTATTCAAGTTGATCTAGGATTTCTTTTACCTGTTTTTTAGCTTCTTGCTTGATTGGATACTGTGGTTGTGCAGTAGGTTGTGATTTTAACTGGATTTTGTGAGGAGGAGAGTCCTCATCCCATCCTACATGATTTTTATATAAAGCAGGAGCTTGAGCTACTGCCCATTTTCTAGCAAGTGTGTATTTTTTATGAATTGGAATATTATTTGAGAAGGCAGGCATAATTATTTCTTCGCCATGTGGGCACTCCCTGACAAACTCTGGTGGCCAGTCTTTTTCAGCTAGAAGGATGTCATAGCCCTTGGAGAGATTATCCCAAAATAGGCCCCTTATTTTTCTAGTCTTATCCCCTTCTATACGTAAAGTTATTTCATATATTTTGTGAGGTTTGCTAACTCTGGTGTCTGCAGTTTCCACTTGAAGGTATTCATTCGTGTCCACTGTCTCCAGATGATTCATAAGGACTTTGCGAGCTATGCTCACTTCTGCTGCGCTGTCTAGCATTGTCTGAGCCCATTCTCAGTTTTTCAGTTGTGTCCTCAGTATTCTCGGCATTGTTGATTACTTTAATACTGGCTACCTTCTTTTTTGGAAATTGTAATTTCTTATTTAGATGAGCAGGTTCCTTGTCTTTGGACTTGACGTGCTCTTCCCTGTGTTCTGATCGTCCTCTTCTTTCCGATTTCTGCGAGGAAGTCTGAAAAGATTGAGAGGGACGTGTATCAATTTCTTGATATCTATCAGGCTTCTTTATATTATCCCTATTTCTAAGATTGTATTTTTCCCCAGAGGGCTCACTTTGGGGAGACCTGCGTCCTTGGTTCAGAGATCTTTCTCTCCGCCGAGGAGACCTTCCTCTGGACTGGAATTTCTTTTCTTTAGGATTGGATTGTTTGTTTCCATCCCAGCTCTTTTTTTGTGTTGTTAAATTATTTAAAAAAAATACCTTTTCAGGACTTTCAATCAGTTGGGGTTTTACTGGTATTCCACCTAAACTATCTCTACCTAGTTCCTCATAGGATTTTTCTATAATTCTGGCAATTTCAGCTGGTTGGTCTGCTATATCTGTCTCTTTTAACCTTTGGCGGATCGCCACGTTTGCTGCTTCTCCCTTTAAGTTGGCTAATAGTATTGCCGAGACCTGCTTGAAGTCTTTTAGTAATTTCATACCGAGAGTTAAAGCGGGTTCTGGACCGTATTCATCTTGAATTTGTTTTAGCACATCTGGTATTACCGAGATGGATGGAACACCATGCGTTTTTGTGTAAATGGAAGCAAAGACTGTACCCCAAGTGTCACAGTCCTCCACGTGTGGTGCGATTCCCATTGGAAGACAGATAGTCAGAATCCTGTGTTTTTCTAACGGGGTGGTGTCTGGAAACACCGCCTCTATTTGGGTGATTTTTTGTGCTAACCAGAATGGTATTTGTTCCCGTTTAGCTGGTACTTTACCTAGGCAGGACTGTATGTTCTGTGGTGTAATTTTATTTGTGTTCCCCTGATGAGGGGTCAGGTGTGGAATTTTAATTGCTGGTTGGATTGTTGAAGTCCACATTACATATTGGACTAATTGTCTATGTACTTTTATTAATTGTTTTAGTTGTATTAAAAGATCTGCTGCAGACATTCTTTCGATGTCTGGATGTGGTGTGTATCCGGCTAGGACCGGCCACGTTGCTCCTGGTCTGCCTAATGGACCGAGCCTGGTGATGTGATTATTATGTTTTAGGGCGCCATTAAACAAGAGCAGGTGCTCTTGAAATTTGAGTGGTACTTCCACCTCCTCGAAAGGAATGTACTCATTAGGAGGTTCCTCTGTTTTGTAATAGTGGAAGTGCTTTGTTACAGCGTTTGCTGCTGGAAAGTGTATCCATGAATAGAATACCTCTGTCTGCCGATATTCGGTTGCCTCAATTACGAATAGGACTGTGCCACCTCTCGGTGTCAGTCCATTTTCTATAAGTTTTAAAGTTATAGATTTTCTTATGTTGACCGGGATGAGTATTATATCCGGGTCTGCTTCTTGCATAGTATTATCAGCTGCTATGAGTTCAGCTGCCATTCTAGCTGCCTCTCTTTCTCCTTCACTGTCTGACATTGTACTGTCCAGAAGGTTATTCCGTTTGTTTGCAGATCAGGTTTCTTATGGAAACAAAGATTAGATGCACAATATTTTGGAACAGTGTATCCTTCAACGTTGATTGAACCAAGAACCATACATAGGAGTTTCCTCCTGCGAGGTTTGGCGGATATTACCTTTTACCCACTCCAGACGTCTTTGGAGTATTATGGGAAAAAAAGGGGTCTGAGTGAAAAAGCACGACTGAGTTACTCTAATGTCTTGCGTTAGTTTTATCGCCTTTCCAAACGTTTGGGCGCCATGTAGTGTAGTTCCTATTATCCCAATAGGCTCTGCGCATTGGAATAATACCTTCAATAGTATAGGCCTAGGCCAGACGTTAACTAGGTCTTCTATTGTCGATATTAGACTTAAAGTTTTGGGTTTGCCAGCTAGCTCAGAGTTCACTAGAAACTTTCTCGAATAGGCAAGGAGGAGTTGAACCTCCCTGGATAGACAAGAAGGGATTTAGTTTCTGACAACCATAGAACATGACAACTTTGCTCTCCCCTAATCAAGAGTGTATCTCTAGAGTCGTGTGAAGACAACTTATTTTACTCATTCAGTACGTGCATTCTTAGTCTCACCAGATTGTAGAGAAAAGGAAGAGACGGGCGTGTTCAATAAAAGATGTTATTTATTGATCAGTCTCTTTTCTCGTACAAGAGAAATGGATCGATATTATCGCAATACTTGTGGTTAAGTAAAGTGCTTACAATAAAAGCAGAATTATGAAATAATACTGTAAAAGCATTGATATGGTTTCTAAGCCATATGCTAGTTAAAATGGATAAAATAGATACATACATATATACATTTGACTAATCGTACTCAACTGGTGCTTCTAACTACGCCTACCCCAGTGTACCTGACCTAAGCCTAATACGTGGGCGGGAATAGAAAGTAGCAGTTTAAGTTAAGTTTGTTTTGCCAAGTGACTGACTCAAGAATTCTCTGCAAGGGGTTATTCAGTTCTGTACCTGAGATCTAGGATGGTTGAGGGATGGTATCTCTCGTCTTTGGTCTCGATATTCCAGGCTGCCTGCAAGGGCTGCTTGGAAGCGCTGGAGCTGGATTTCTCGGCAGGAGAAAGCAGCGTCTCGTTCTCAGCGCGTCAGGAAGGCGGGGCAGCGCCAGCGGGGTCCGCTCTGTGCTGGGCTCCTTCGGCAAGTCTCGCTGCTCCTATCTCGTCACCACCGCGTGTGTTTGCTTAAGGCAATATCGGTAATATTTATACCTGTAAGGTGCCGAGATTGACGTAAAGATGGACATAGATACGTCAATAAGGATGTCATACGAACTGGTCGTTAGCACATTCTTTTACTGAAGTTCTCGGTGAAATCAAAACAATGGCCGCAGGGATTTTCCCAGGTTGTCATAGGTTTGATTTGTTTTGAGAACTCCGTATGCCTTATCAGGGGCTGGAGGAATATTGCTTGCCTAATTAGATGGCAAGCGTTATGACCTAATCAGATAGCGCGTTCCTGTGCCGTGGTGTGGCTTAATCAGATAACGGTTTCTGCATCATGGGATGGCTGCTAGTTAATTTGTTAACCAGAACAGGGTCAGGAATAGGGGGATCGATACAGAACCTATAGGAATACATCACACTGTGAAGTGCTTCTTGCAGAGGAACCGAAGGAGACTCGGAAGCTGAAAACCACGTTTCGAACGTTCCACGGAAACCAGAGTTACAGGATCGTAAAGTTTGAGGACTGTTCCCCTTGGATGTCCGGTGATTTAGTTGGCACTGTCCCCGAGTGGTAATGCAACAACATCGGCTTTCGGCACCGGAAGTGACTGGCCTGGCCCCGCTACTCCATTTGGTTTCGCTTTCGATTTCACCTGAAGCCTGCTTGGGTCCACTCCAGATCATCTGAAACCCTTATCGGCGATAGAAGTGCCATGCTCTGAGGATGCTGCAACGGACGGCTGACCTCTGGATTGGAAATCAAAGGGGTTTTGGCTGACTGTTGCGCCAGGCCAATTACTGGATAGTACGGAACCACAGAAGGCTAGCACACTATCCTAAAGAATTGACAGCAAGGGGCTTGCTACTGGTCTAAATACTAGGATTATCTATTACTATTTCCCCGAGCTGAACGGTGAACTTTGGATTGTCCCACAATGGCGACCAAGCCGGAGGGGAATAAACGACAATCGAAGGTATACCCAATCTAACAACATGGACTGGTATGCTCAGACGAGAGGGTCGCCGAGTGGACTGGGAAAATCCCAAGAAGGACTAAAAGACACCTCTTTCCTGGAACCGGAGCTGACATTGCAAGATGTTATGGTCGCCATTGATGGGATCAAGTCCTCTTTCGGACAAAAGATTGAGACTCTGGCTCATAAGTTGGACACTGTGTCTATTGAGGTGATTTTGATTGAGGCAGACCTCATGAAGACGAGTGAGAGAGTGAAATCACTGGACATAAAGACTGCTAGTCTTACGAATGATGTCACAGAATTGCAATCAGAAGTTCGGAATTTGGCGGCCTCGAATGACCTGGCTATCCGTAGACTGGAAGATTTTGAAGGGCGAGCCCGGAGAAACAACGTGCGTATTATTGGTGTGCCGGAAAAGGCAGAGGGACAGGCTGCGGACCTCTTCGTCGAAGATTTGGTACTTAAGCATCTTTTGCCCAGGGGTCTGAGTAATTTCTTTACCGTTGAAAGAGCGCACAGGATTCCCGGAGGTAGGCCACGTGTCGGTGTCCCGCCTCGACCCTTGATAGCGAAAATATTTAATTTTACAGACAGAGATGCGATCCTCCAGGCCTCCAGATCTGGAGGCCCTTTGAAGTACGAAAACTCGTCCATCAGTTTTTTTCCGGACTTCACGCAAGCAGTCCAGAAGCAGAGAATGAGCTTCAAGGGGGTTAAATGGAAGCTTCGCGACAAGGGGCTCAAATTCGCCATGATGTACCCAGCCAAGCTGAGAATTGAACACGATGAGAAAGTCTATTTTTTTGACAAGCCGGAAATCGCTGCGGACAGGTTGGACACTTTAACTGCTCAACAGGAACCTCAAAGACAGAGTGGAGATGAAGGAGAGGGTGCGCAGGAACAAGAATAAGTACTGTTGCCGTGAGAACTCTGGAGAATTGGGTAACGGATTATGGTTCTACTCTTTACAATAACATGTTATGACACAGTAACCAAGGGGGGTTAACGGGTTGTCCCTGGGTCACTTTCCTCCTCACATTTAGCTTGTTTGTAGTTTAGTTTAGATGTTGGGGAGTGTTAATTTTTTGTTTTGTTTTTGTCTTTTTTGTTTTTTTCCAAGGCATTGTATTCCAAGATTGCTTATTGATGGTGCGAGGATTGGAGGAGGGTTGGGCCTTTTTTATGTTTTTTGATGGGGGTAGGGGGTTGCGAGTATTAAGTTGGAATGTGAATGGGCTGGGGGATAAAATTAAACGCAGTGTGGTCCTACAATTCCTCAAACGACACTCCCAGGATATAGCTCTACTTCAGGAGACTCATTTGGTAGGGAATGCCTGTAATGCGATGCATAGAAAGGGCTATCGTCTGGTAGCGCATGCCGGATTTACTTTGGGGTCAAGGGGGGTTGGGATCCTCCTTAGAAAATCTCTTCCGTTTGTAGCCGACTCCATCACCGCAGATGAGAGGGGTCGATATGTAGCGGTATCAGGACGTTGGGAGGGATATACTCTCTCTGAAAACCACTACCTATACTGAATTGGGGAAGCTTGTTTTAGACCTTCCCAGAGGGTTGCTGATTCTGGGTGGGGATTTCAATGCTGTAGTCTCTGGCACCATGGACAGGTGTCCGCCCCGTGATATGGGACGGGGACACAGATGGCTTCCTGATTTCCTGGAGGCTCTGGGTTTGGTAGATAGCTGGAGATTGTTCCATCCTAATCAGCGACAGTACACCTTCCACTCCGGTGCTCATGGTAGTCTCTCTCGCATCGATTATAATCTAGTACCGGCGGCCCAGGCGTCGTATATTACTGAAGTAAAACATCTGGCTAGAGGTATTTCGGATCACTCGCCGCTCTGGATCAGATTTGAAATGACCTTGGGTTCTAGTGGTAGGATCGCCCCTATAAATCCGTGGTATTTGCGTAATCCTAAGATTCGCAAGGAACTGTTGAAAGCGTTGGAACACTGTTTTCAAGAAAATGAGGGTTCGGTTTCCTCGTCGGTCTCGTTATGGGAGGCCTTTAAGACAGTGATTAGAGGTCAAGCCTTGTCCCTGATTTCGGGAGTTAAAAAACAGAAAGAGGAAGATGTGGTGAGAGTTGAATCGGACATAGCGAATATTGAAATGGAAATAGAGCAGGAGGTTACCCGTGCTAGACTGCACGCCTTGCAACTTAAGCAGCTTGAGTACAGGACGCTGGTCACGATAGTGCGAAGGCCCTGAGTCGAGAGCAGTAGGGACGTTTATATGATGTGAGGGACAAGGCCGGTAAACCTATTTGCTTGGTTCGACAGGAGGGATAGAGCAGATCGGGTAGTTCCTGAGATTGAGACTACGGAGGGGAATCGTATAAATGACCCACAAGGGATAGTAGATGGTTTTGCGGATTACTTTTGTAACGTTTACACCGCCGTCTCAGATAGACCGGAGGAAGACTCGTGCCTATTGCTGAGGGATATTCAGCTTCCATGTTTAACTGAGGAGGATCGTGACCTCATGGATAGTAAGCTTACCGCGGATGAGATTGCCTTGGTGGTGCGCTCTTTGAATTCTGGGAAAGCAATGGGTCCCAATGGTCTTCCGATCGAGTTGTACAAGCTTAGACCGGACAAGATTGCCCCCATTTGAGAGACATGTTTTTGGAAGCTCGAGAACGTGGGGTCCTACCCCGAGATCAGAGAGTGGCTTCGATAGTAGTGATACCCAAGGAGGGGAAGCAGAGATCCAATTGTGCTTCGTACAGGCCGATTTCGCTGCTGAATTCAGAACCCAAGATATTGGCTAAAGTGTTGTCCAATAGGTTGATCACGTTATTAGTGAACTGGTACATCCCGATCAATCTGGATTTATTCCACATAGGAATACGGCTTTGAACCTGAGGCGATTGCACGGAGTTCTAGTTTGGGCGCATACCTTGCGAGAACCGGCCACACTAGCGTCACTAGACGCGACGATGGCCTTTGATACGGTGGAATGGCCATATCTGTGGGCTGTTTTGGCTAAATTTGGTTTTGGTCCTGAGTTCGTTAGCTGGGTGCGGCTATTATATACCGAACCTCTTGCCCAAGTTGTTGTGAACAATCGTGTCTCTGCGCCATTTTGTCTTGGGCAGGGCACTAGACAGGGTTGTCCACTCTCGCCCCTTCTGTTCTCGCTGGCTCTTGAGCCTCTTGCGGCTTGGATCCGTTGGATCCGTTGGCAGCCCTCGATAAAGGGTATTCGTTGGTCCCCACAGTTTGAAGAACGGATCTCTTTATATGCCGACGACATTTTACTTTATCTGACTTCTCCCAGGAAATCCCTTAACGTTGTCTGAGATGTTTTGGTCTCTTTTTGGTAGGAATTCGGGATTGAAAATAAATTGGACAAAGTCCTATCTTTACGTGTTGTGCGGCGATGTCCCCGTTCTGCCCCGTAATTGTCCTATTCAAAACGCTAAGGATGGGTTCAAGTATCTCGAAATTTATACTTCAAGGGATCCCACAGTTCGATATGATAGGAACCTTCTTCCTCCACTGGCTCGGCTGAAAAGCGACGCGGCTGGCTGGAAGAAACTTCCGTTGTCGCTGCTAGGACAAGCGGCCCTGTTTAAAATGATGTCTCTGCCCCGGTTCCTCTATGCCCTCCAGAACACTCTGGATGTAGTACCAGCTAGTTACTTTCGAGAAGTGGAGGGACTGCAGTGTATTCTGCTTTGGGAAGGCAGATCACGTATAGCGTTGGCTAATTTGATGCTCCCATGGTACGACGGAGGAATTGCCCTACCTGATATTAAAAGATACTACTGGGCATCTCAGTTGGGAGCTATAAATCATGGTACTTACGGGTCCAATGCGGATCCGGGTTATGCAATGGACAAGTGGCTGCTCCCTGGTGGTAATTATAGCAGAGCGCTGTATACTAGATCTATAGAGAAAAATTTAACGGGACCGACTAGAGTAGCTGTACGCTTATGGCACAATGTTACCTGTTCATTGGGATGGGAAAAACCGTTTGACTCTAGCTACCCCTTTATTTGGATCGGATAGGCTGGGCAGGTTATGGAATACGAAGGGTTTCGACAGATGGGACTTGATAGGGATTACTACTGTAGGCGATGTTTGGGCGAAGGGAAGGATTAAATTGTTTGCTGAATTACAGACTGAATATGAGCTAGGTGGGACGGAATATTTTCGTTATGCGCAGGTGCGGCATGCATTGAGGTCGATATTCCCCGAGGGGGAGGAGATACCAGAGTCGTCACCATTAGAAGACCGAATACTAGATGGGCATCTGCCGGACAGTACCATTTCTCTCATTTATAAAAAATTGATAAATCACAGAGCTGATCTATTAACAGAATTAAGGAACAAGTGGACGCAGGAAGGTATTGAAATAGACAATGAAGATTGGCAATCCGCAGTTTCTTCCCCTAAGGAAGTTGCCATTCCGGCGAGATTGAGGCTCGTCCAGTTGAAAATATTGCACAGGGTTTCTGTCACTGGTCCACTTCTGATTATAATGGGGTTCACGGAAGATGGCTTGTGTAAGTGTGGGTGTGGTCAGTTGGGAAAGTTTTTTCATATCCTGTGGGAATGTCAATATATGATAGATTACTGGAACATGGTACATACTGTTATGCAGGAAGTGACGGGTGTGCCGCTTTTGCCGGAAGCTAGGAGATGTCTATTGAATATTTGGGAGCCTACAGACCTAAACGCTGCACAAATTCGATGGGTCACTCTTGGGGCCATGATAGCTAAGCGGAACATTGCACAGCAGTGGGGATCTGCAAGGCCGCCTACGATAGACGGATGGAAAGAAAGTATGGATTGGTGTATGTTCCGCGAAAAAAACTGTTTACCTGGCGAGGGGTCTCCCTCAAAAGTGGAATAATGTTTGGGGTCCTTGGAATCAGTACAGAGGAAATATTTGTGTACCACCTACAACTGTCAACTTTGAAACTCCTCTTTCCCCATGACCCTTCTGCCTGACATCTGTGCTCCGTGCTCCCCTCCCCCCCTCGCCAATATTTTCTGTATCATAGATTGCATTTGTGAACGACCCTCTTCTGTACTATGCACTAATGTATCTCTTTGATGGCTTGTTTTAATAAAAAGAACTATATATAAAAAAAGATTAATACACTTCAAATTTAGCTCTTCGTACACCCACCATTCTATTCAAATTCAGAGGCATAAACCACATACCAACTCACAATAAGAAGTTAATGGACACTTATTTCGCTGGGCAACAGCATACAACAACCATTTGCAATCCAATATGTGTCGTATTTATGGGAGTTTGAGCTATTTGCATTGTAAATGACAATAGCTTAAATTCTCGCAAATGAGAAACCTATTGCATTGCATATATTTGTTGTTGTTTACAACCTCCCCATGCTGCACTTTAATATTAATAGAGGCCGCGTCCCCTTCTTCAGACGAACTGTGTTTAAAGGCAGGGGCGCGGCCGTCATTAAAGTGAAAGCGTGGTACAGGGCGATTTAAAAAAAAAAAGCATATGCTTGTCAACTTGACAAACAAATGCTTTATTTTGTAAAAACACCCCATGCTGCAGTTTCACTTTAATAGTGGCTGCGGACCGTTCTTTGGACGCGGCTCGTCTAAATAAAGGGGCGCAGCCTCTATTAAGGTGAAAGTGTAGCATGGAGCGCTTGTAAACAACAACGAAATAAGTGAATAAATAGTAAAAACAACAACATGCGGCTGTGTTCGGTGCCGCAAATAAACCAAAGGCGAGGTCGCCACTGTGGCGTGCCGTGCTATAAAAAATAAAATAACGGTTAGGCGAGAGGGTGTCTTGCTTGCAACAGCAGGCAGGCGAAACAAATTTAACTAAATAGTGCTCTGATGCTGTAATTAAAGCCTACAGAGTACCAACACAAGTAAGAAGACCAGTCCTTATGGGAGGTTCCAAGATGAGACAAGGCGGTACCAAGGATGAACTACTAAACTTATTGACCAATGAAAAGCTACAGTTTGCAAAGGACAATAACTAAAGCCAATGGAAAAAATGGGCAGGGAGTGGGCGGAGCTTCAAATCCATACCTGAATACAGCATGCCTGAAAACTGTACTGTTCTAAATCTTCCTCGGTAGGGCAACAAGCAGTCTTAGCGCGGAGATACCCCTTTTGGGGTGATTCAGGCACTATACAAGTCACATAAATAAATAAAATAAATAAATAAAATGCCTCACAGAGCAGTGCATGCACTGCCCAGGCTTGATCTAAAAAGGGGTGAATGTTGGGGTATTAATGTTAAATGTTCCTAAGAGAACATTCTGGGAGTATTTTTACCATTGCATAGATGTAAAGCTATTTCCAAGTTGCTGCAGGAGGACATGCATAATGTTATGTTTTCATCACATGACAATTGCTCAGGGCTAAATCTGTAAGGCTACCCAGCTGGTATCCGCCAGCTTTTCCTGCCACCATTGCCTTACTCCCAACATTCATGTCCAAGTCTGTGTGCAGCAATCTTTTACCTTTGTCAGTGTATACCCTTAGGTCACAGATTGAAGACTGGATCGATGTATATGTTGGCGGCATGTATACTCTGTCATAACAGCAAACGAATAAATATACCGCCAACATAAAGGTCCACCTGCCTGAATTTAAATGCGGGTAGACCTTTGGTTTGACCATTTTGGTGACTACTCAGTCACTGCCGTAGGCCAACCTCACCTTCAGAGTAAGGGCCGTCAGAGAAATGGATGTATGTCCACACCTGCAATCAGGATGGGCAGACATGTAGCTACTTTTTTACTGTCCATCACCACCAGAAGGGATGGTTAAAACCAATAATAATGCTCCCCTCGCCATGGGAGATTACTCCCATGGCGAGGAGCGCATTACTTTTTTTTTTTTAAGTCTTTTTATTAAAGAGAAAACAAGAAAAATCAATAGCAGGTGCCTTACATCACGGAACAAACAACAATTATACCATCATAGAACGGAATGGACAGATGACCCCCGAGGCAAAAACAGAGTCATGAATTGTAGCCGGCGTGCGGTCGCATAGTATACAGGAGATATGATAGTCAGTTCAACCAGTACCAATCACAAACCCCACCACCCATAAGGACCTAAGTGTAGTGAACAGGATGATTTCAAGTGGCAGGAGAGCGTAACACAGTAAAACAGTGAACTAAACAACGACCGCAACTAGCCTGCAAGAGTAATACTCAATACATTATAGAGGTCAATGTAAACAATATCACCCCCAGGACCCGTCTACCCATCGAGCAGGATTACCCCTCAGGAAGGCACCTAATAACAGGATATTAATAGGATATTGGACATACAAACAAAACATAAACAATACAAAAAAAACCTTCCCCCCACCCTGCACCCCTGCATATGGCTTTCGACTAACCCCAACTAGCAGTGTGCCTGTCGCCCCATCTAACTAGGTACTAAAAGTAGAAAAGTGGAGGAGGATATCTTCATATAGGCTCCCGGTCTCCCCTCCCCCCCGACAGGAACAAGCAACCCCTGTAGAATAGCTAGAAATTTTAGAAAACATTGGCAAAACAAACAGGGGAAGCTGTAAACACCGCCCAACCTCCCGTAATCATAATGGTGACAAATCCCACATCTGCTGAGGCCATGATATTAAACCCAGTCAGTCAATCTCATCCTTGGCCCTTCCGATCTTTTATGCGAACCCTTTCCGGTTGAACCACCGCATTCACAGGAGAGTCAAAGTGCGTCAAGAGTTCAAAATAGTTCAGACTGGAATGAGTCAAAAATGTTGAATCCTTGTGAACTCCATCCGCACTGAAGATCTCCCTCAACCAGTTAAATTCCCAATGTTGTTTTCTTCTCGGCCGTGATAAAGCTGCCAAGGAGGGAGAAGATGGTATTTCAATCTGGGAACGATCACCAACAGTCTCCAGGGATGGAGAACCGATAGGTCCTCCCTCGGTCGGCAGCGACGTTAAGGGTAGCGATCTTCCCGGAGCCCCGGGCTCGCTGTTATTTATCGGCACACAAACCAAGGGCTTCGATACTACTTTCTGCACGGGGCCCTCATCCTTTGTTAAGATGTTCACCCTGGGAGTCTTGGCTTGCTTTAGATCTCGCAATGGAGCAGAGTCCGGTCTCACACGTCCTATCACTAGTGTACCAGCGATCATTTTGTGGACTATGGTTTCCACATGTAGGTGTAGTGCCCCGACAGCGGCCAGTACGGTCCTCAGCGACGGCTCACACTCCGTCCGAACCATCCCTTCTCGATCAATATCGAACATAGTCACTTTCCCCAGAGAGCCGGGTCTCTCCGGGGGGACAGGCAAGAGCGGAACGGCCGGCCGCGGAGGGTGACTTATCGATTACCACGGCAGCGACCCATACTCCGCTACCGCGAGCGAAGATCCCAACCCATCGAACCCGGCGGCGGCAAACAGGGTCTCCGGGACAGAGACCTCCGCCCACAGCATCAGACGTGCCTTGTCACCACTCCTGCGATGTTAATCAAACCAAGTGACCGCCATCAGAATCGGGCAAGGGCAACCTCCACAGCGAGAGACTGGACCCCACCAGGGTCCCACGGCCGATGTTGTTCAACTGAAACCCGGCTGGGCCAGTACTCGAGGCCCCGGCTCACAAGCTGGGCTAGGCAGCAAATTAAAACACGACGTATCTACGTCAATCAAGCCGGTAAATTTCTCGGGATTGCACCATCAGACTTTGCACCGGTTCATACACACGAAGGCTGGGCGTAAACTCAGGATATTTGACAGGATCATCCGGCTGGAGATGGAGGTCGGCGGAGCCGGGAGCCTACGCGGCCATCTTCTTTGCTAGCATAGCTCTTCCTCGACTTTTTTTTATTTTTAAAAAGAAAATCTAGTTTTGGGAATATCATTTTGAAAGAAAGAATATTGTTTGGTGCAGGGTTGCCTCATACTGATGCAGCCCTGCACCAAACAGCAAGATGCATTGATGGCGGCTCCTGGCAATGTATTATAAATGACCTTCTGCTTGGCGGTCAATTATAAATTTGGTGGACAGTCCCTCCGTCATGGTGACCGAGTAATTTTCTCTGGCCCCATGGCAGAGCGACGAGCCGACAAAATATAAATGAGGCCCTGAGTTCGATAATTCAGCGAGGTAATATGCCTGCAGGTGTTGGGTAAAAATGGAGGTCACATACATTGATCCCCAGTAGTAGCAAAGCTTCCTTCTAGGGACAACAAAAGATTTACTTTTAAATTCATTAATAGTATCAGATGTAACTACACGACTTGGCTGTGCTAGTGTTTTTTTGTTTTTTATAGGGATAAAGAGAAAAGCTTGCTTCTGTCGGAGGCGCTAGGGGGCGTGCAGCGGGATGGCTGGGTAAGACCACAGCTCCGCCGGACGACTGGCATCGAACTGGATTGCGCCCATCTGAAGGCTCACGAAAACGCCACCAAATGGCAAAAACAGGTGTCTGAATGAAGCGTGCACATTTTGGACAATGCGATCAAAGGCTGATGAAACGATAATTGGAGAAATCGGAGAAACTAGGTAGCCAGCGCGGAGCAGCGGACAAGATCGCGGCCGCCGCGCTCCACAACAAGTCTTTCCCCAGAGCCTAACAGTAAGTGGGACACTGTGATCCGATGCCGGGTGACCGGTGGAGCCTGAGCGATCGGAGAGCGAGCTGAGTGTCCTGGTGACTACTGGCCGGGTTTCAAGACCGGAATAAGCGGCACTATTCCACTTCGACATTCAGGGACCGGCCGGGACAAGATGGCGGCGCCCTGTGAGACGGAGATCGACCAGCACTTGCATCGTTAGAGAGAGCGGGGAGGACGCGGCGATACCGTGCGACAGAGCAGCGGTACGCATATTATTAAATCGGAAAGCGGCGAGAAATGTGGCGGTGATCCGCTGGGAGAAGTGACATGGCCGGCGCGCTTGTCTATGGCGCCACTTTCATATAAGAGCAAAAGCGCAAACTGGGTCCTCTGTGCTCCGGGGATGTAAGCGGTAGAATAACGTGCATACCACCATGGGGGATGACATTGCGGTGAAATTTGCCTCCAGATGATTGTGGAACTCTGGGATACCAACAGCCTCTATTGTGCATGACACGTTAATTGCGCTATGCAAGACTCTCTAATGAACAGCGCTTCGTTACTGACGCATGAAGTGACACGTCCATGATCACAACAGACCACCACTTTTACGCTCCAGAATCACGCACTTGACAACAAAGACCCAAACGGGAGGCAGGGGCGGTGAGCATCCCGCTTGAGCATCGATCCCCTAAAATGGCGGCGCCCAGTGTGTCGAGGATCGGCCAGTAAACATCGACAGCGCGGGCAGGGGGAACCCGGATTGTCCACATAACACAGATAGAGGCCCACAGTATATCAGCGCTGGTGGGGACAAGTAATGAGGGTCGGGGACTCTGGGCGATGCTTCATGTACGGAGCACATAACTGACATTCAAAACACGAAGAGCGCAAACTGAGTCCTCGAGGCCCCGGCCCGTCTATGAAGATACGGCGTTGGAACCACCATGATGAGGCTACAGCAGACCTCTTGTCCCACAGTCCATTGCTGAGACCTGTGCCGCCAATAGAGCAAGATTTAAAACGCGGCACCTGCGGTGCGTCATTTCACTAACCCCAAACGTGGTGACACAAATCGGACCACACAAGACCGTCCATAGCATGACAGAACCCCACAGTCGCAGACAAAGACCCCAAGCGACGGACAAAAGCAGCAGGTGACCCGCGTATGTAACGGTTCCCTGGAGGGCCGCGAGACTGTATGCAGTACAAACTGAACTTTGCTCTGAGTGCCATAACGGCGACGTCCACAAGATTAACAAGGTCCTCCCTGCAAACAGCTAAAACGCGAATCGCTCCGCAAGGGATAATGGTGAGGCCGGACAAGCAGCAACAAAAGATCAGCTTTGAAGCCAAGAAGACCCCTAAAAACGCCGAACAGATGGCAGAGGGTAGCGAACCGCCCGAGATGCCGCCCAACAATAACATGGAGAAGATACTACAGGCCATTCAATCGAACTTACAGGATATTAAAGGTAAGCTGGATCACTTAACGTGCAGAATGGATGGCATGTCGGACAAATTGAACAACATGGCGAACGACTGGACGCGGCTGAGACCAGAATTTCAGAAGTGGAGGATGAAGCACGAGCTACCGCAACAAAATGCAATGGCATGGAGTGGGTTCTGGAGGTGATCCGTGGGAAGGAGGAGGAATTGGAAGTCGTTCAAGACGCAATAATGTGCGCATTACAGGCGTACCGGAAACAACAAACACGGGACGCATGGAACTATATGTAGAACAACTGTGCACTGAGCTGTTTGGTCCGGAGGCCCTCTCCCCCATCTTTATAGTTGAGAGGGCTCATAGGTCCTTGGCGCCACGTCCTCCACCAGGTGCTACACTGCGACCCATTGTGGCGAGACTATTGAATTATCGAGATAGAGATGCCATCCTCAGACTTGCGTGAGAGAAGGGGCCCATCAAGGTAACAAGCTGGAATTTTATCCGGATCACACCGTCACAGTCCAGCAGGCAAGGAAGGAATTTGCGTCCACACCACTGGAGTCAAGCTATCCAGGCTGATGAAGGCTGATAGCCAGAAACCGGTCCTTGGATGCTTGATTCCGGTCTGGGAAAGACATGGCTTGGTAGTTCGGACTGGACTGTTCCCATGAGGCACAGGGTCAGAGCTGATTTGCATATAGCCAGTGTCTAACCCAGGGTGGTGTGGAGTGCAAAAAAACTATGGATTTAGGCCCAGATCCTTGTACTGGGGTGAATGTATGACATTGTTCTACATTCTGTCCATCAACTGTGTTTTTTGCAGGCTCAGGGATCTCCATATTGAATATTCTATGCTATACCCGGCTCGGCTCCGAGTAATGTGGGAAGGTAAAGCAGTCATTCTATCAAACCCAAAGGCGGCGCAAGAGTTTGTTAAAAAAGCTGCGAAACAGGCTAAAACTAAAGCACGAGAAGAACAGCACATAGATTCGGAATGAGGGACAATAATGACTGACAAACGAACGTTGATAAACAGCGGTAAGGTTTTTTCAGTCACTTTAAACAGCGAATTGTTGATCTCACCACCTGGTCAGGGGATATGGGGGTTGTAGCTCATCCTTGTCGCATAACGTACTTTCCTGAGGGGCAGAGGCGTACCTATGGCCGCTCAGAGACAATGTGCCGTCATTCATGCAGTATACGTGCTGTCACAGATAATATGGGACATGAGCGCTATGCTGAACTGTATTGAACACATATGAACATTTCATAGCCCGCTAAGTATTTGATGCATGGGTCCACGGGTACAGTCTTGAAAGCGCACATGAGCTGTAACATACGACGACAAGGTGGAGATCCCTGAAGGTGGCGCGAGCCACACATGTTTAATGACACTGGCATTGTGAGCGCTAAAGGGATCCTTGTTCTAGCCTGGCCGTAGGGCTGGTTGTTAAGCCCATCACACTCTGTTGGCCGCTCTACGTGAATGTGCTTGATCGCCTATACATATATGACGCGTTGTATAGCAGCATGATACTATTTAACACTGCTCAAGTTCCATATGCAGAAATATGTCGTGCGTAGGAGGCATTGGGCCATCCAGACGACACACACATGTGTAACACAACTGCTACTAGAGCCGTCCACGTCCATTAAGTTGGATGTTGAGTTGTGCCCCAAGCGGACCTCCACAAGGGTGTCCCCCAGTTTGGTTCTGTTCTAATGGGAGCTGCAGAAAGTTTTGTTGGGATGCAGGGAATGGTTCGAATGGGAAAATGGCTTCGGCAGGATTGGGTTGCTGGAGTGGGTGGGGGTAGGGGGGTTGGGGTGTTGTTACCGTTAAGAGACCAAGTCATCTGGAGTATATTACTTGATTTTTTGGTGTACGATAACTGTTTACAAGAATATATGCGACCATGTGTATGGCAGTATATAACGGCCATGATCAGATTAATATGTTGTTGTTTGTAGCCTTGCTTCCACTCTCTAAATGACGCAGAGTACAAAAGCTACAAGTAGAAATTGTGTGAACCTCATCTCATGGAATGTCCGGGGCCTCACACAGCCTAAAAAGGTGCTACAGATCTTTGCTTATTTAAACAGTTGGGAGGTAGACGTGGCCCTACTGCAGGAGACACACATCGCGCCTAACACGCATCAATCCATAGGCAAACGCTGGGCGGAATCGGTCTACACGGCCAGCTATTCATCGTATTCCAGGGGGGTGATGACCTTGGTCAGGAAGGGTGTTAATTTCACGACATAAAAGGTGATACAGGACCCTAATGGTAGATATGTCCTTATTACCGGCACACTCCGGGGGCAGAGGTTAACATTGCTTAATGTATACGGACCTAACGTAGATGCACCTGAGTTCCTCCAAGAGCTATGGGGACACTTACAGACACTAACAGACACTCACAATATTTGTGGCGGAGACTGGAATGTGGTGTTGGTGGATGAGGCTGACCGCTCCCCTCACGCCACAGAACCACACAAGCAAGCTAGAGCTGGCCTCTTTCACATGATACAAGACTTGTCTTTGACGGACGGGTGGAGGCACGGATACCCTGACATACCGGGCGCTACACACATCTCGGCCATCCACAAAGCTGGTCACGTCTTGACTATTGGCTGGGAACGGAGTGCATTACGCTGTGGACACAGGACATACAAATTCTCCTTAGAACACTCTCAGACCACAATCCCGTATTGTTGCACATCACAATCCCGAATTACACACCACCACCCTTTCACTGGAGGTTTAACTCTCGCGCTTTATCGGACACGGTTTCCGCTGATACCATTCTTAAAGCGATCAAGGAGTATTTTCAGATAAACGAACCAGTTGTAGAGGACCAGGGGCTACTGTGGGAAGCCTTTAAGGCTACGCTGAGAGGCGTGTGTATGAGTACCACTGTGGGCATTCTACGGGACATACGTCAGCAAATTAAACGCTGCGAAACGCGCATGAGGGAATTAGAGCGAGCCTTCGAGGATACTCAGGACGTCACACTCTTAGGGGAGCTCCGTCAACTGCACACAGAACATCAAACATTTGTGGATGATTAAATAAAATATTTAGATAAAAAGCACACGGCTAGATCATACGGTGAGGGAGGCAGGCCTGGCAGGGTATTGACAGCAAAGATATGCGAGGGAAGGGCACACACGGCTGTTCTCCGTATCAAATCAACGGATGGGACTCTGAAGACGCAAGCCTCTGATATCCTCAAATGTTTTGTTGACACCTATGGGGCATTGTATAAATCACAACTGACAACTTCTACAGAGGAGACACTTAGTTACTTGGATGATGTGGCGTTAGCGTGGTTGTCGGATGGGCAGAGGGAATACCTAGCCTTACCCATAACGGTAGAGGAAGTCACGGATGTGATAAAATCACTGCCCAATGGAAAAGCACCCGGTCCTGACGGGTACACTAACGAATTTTACAAACAGTATGTAGATTTTTTAGCTCCTCACCTAGTGGCCTTATACGGGGCCGCATTTGAACAGCAGAACTACCCCACACGCTCCGTGAGGCAGTCACAATCACTCTTCTACAGCCTTCCAAAGACCCCGAACTATGCGACTCCTACCGACCGCTGTCGCTAATAAACGTTGATTCCAAAATCCTAGCAAAAATACTGGCGGTCCGTCTGACGCCTCTCATGACCAATTTGGTACTCCCTGACGAGGCGGGATTCATACCGACGCGTGCCACGTCCCACAACACTAGAATGCTCTTTGCTCTGGCCCACTACCTTCAGCCCTCTACGAAAGCAGTAGCGGTTATGCTAGATGCCGCCAAGGCGTTTGATTCTATAGAGTGGAGTTATCTGATTACCATACTACACAGAATGGGATTTCCCAAACGTTTTGTACAGTGGGTATCCCTGATATACACTAACCCGTGCGCTAGAGTCAGGGTAAACGGGTACGTCTCCGACGCTTTCACGATAGAACGTGGGACAAGGCAGGGGTGCCCACTGTCACCCTTGCTATTCGCCCTAGCGCTGGAACCATTGGCATGTCGGATTCGCCAAAAATACAAATCGTCAGCCTTACAATTTCCATCCAGACCTCTTAATATTTCTTTGTATGCAGATGACATGCTTTTATACGTTTATGATCCTGCGACTCACCTGAATCCGCTACTGAGAGAATGCATTAAATTTGGGGGCCACTCGGGACTGGCCATAAACTGGCCCAAGTCATCCATCATTCCACTAACGGACACGACTACTCCACTAGACACTGACTACCCACTAGAATGGCAGGTTGATCCCATTAGGTATCTGGGGGTGCTATACCACAGAGACCCTGAGGTCGTGATCCGTTCGAATTATGGTACAACGATCTCCAGGCTGGAAGAAAAAGTGATGCGGTGGATACGGCTACCGTTATCTCTGGCGGATCGTATAGCGATCGTGAAAATGAATATCTTACCCAAACTCATATACCTTTTCAATAACGTACCTATCACACCTCCCGGGGAAGTTTTCCGTCGCATAAAATCACTTGTGTTACAACTTATATGGGCAGGCAAACAAGCACGAATTGATCTTCAGACACTAACACTCCCACATATCAGAGGTGGTTTTGGTGTACCGGATTTCCTGTTATATTATTTATGCGCCCAGGCACAATATGCAGCTTACTGGTACTGCGAGGTACCATACCTCACCCACACTGCTGTGGAGGACGGGGACGCAAAACCTATACCACTGACAGCTATCCAGACACATGTGCGGCAACCCCTCCACGCTCAGGACATAAACACAATAGACACCACAGTCAAGGTGTGGCGGAAATTGGGACAGCTGGCGCATAAATCCCCTCTGTATGCGCCAGAAATGCCTCTACACCATCATCAGGCGTTGTCAGTGACGGGAGAAATAATGGGCATGAAACTGTTACAACAGGTAGGCATGGAGAAGATGGGAGATATGTTTCACGAAGGCCAATTTATAGAAATTGACGACCTGACGTACATCCAAAATAAATCACAACTGTTCTACTTTACATACTATAGACTGAAATGTGCATTGAAGGAACACTACCCCACCTTCCCTAAAGAGCCAGAGAGTCTCCAAGCGCTGCAGCTGATCATAAAAACACAAGACATGTCACACCTAGTGTCTAGACTATACGCCGCAGCACAAGCAGAAATACCATACACCACTGAGAGAGCTAGAGCGAGATGGGACACGGCACTAGAGGCCCCGCTAAATGACCAGGAATGGCAGCAGACATGCGCATTGACACAAATTCTCACTCCTAATTGTAACCTACGCATTATTCATTACAAGTTTCTCCACCAGGCATACTACACACCTGCACGAATGTGTAAATATGGCCTGCAAGAGAAAGATGGATGTAAGAGATGTGGTTCAGTGGGAGCTGACTTTGCACATTTAGCCTGGTTCTGTGCTCGGATCCAGGGGTATTGGATGGAGGTAACTGAAGCTATATCTACCATGTTGGGAGTGGCGATAGAATGCACGATACGCACCTGCTTGCTAGGTATAATACCACACCTCAAAGCCACCAAACGTAAATTTTGCGCGATCTCACTATTACTTGCCAAGAGACAAATCGCACAATGCTGGCACAGTAAAAGGGTGCCTAAGATGTCTAGATGGTTACACGATATGTCCGGCTGCAGGGATAAGCTCCTTACATATGAGGAGGACTTACCGGCAAAATCGAGGCCTAAAGTCTTCTGGTACTACCTCACGGACTATGTACGGACATTGGAGGTTGACACGGATGAATGATCTAGAGAGAAGGGCCGATAAGAAACGATTATTACCAAAAGGTTATGTGCCCTAGCGATCTGCCTAAGAGTTTGCACAATGGTACACACAGTTCTCATTGCTTTTACTGCTGGAATGTACTGGTCTCATTCATTGGTTTAGGAGTTATTGTTATAAGTTCGTTGTGTGAGATTACCACAATGCCATGAAAAGTAAGACACAACAGTATCCACTACGCCGCCGGACCTACGGTTGTCGGCTGATGGGCTGTGTAACTCCATCATAACAGTATTCTATATGTTACTTCGCCGCCGGCCCCAGGGTTGTAGGCTCTCGGCAGTGTAAAATATTCTACAGCAATAAAGGTCTTACAAAAAAAATAAAAGCTTGCTTCTGTCAATGACACCACTGCCATTCAGGAAGGACTATCGATCGTTTCCTCTGACCAGACAGAAGTGTCTGGTCCTCACCCGCCCCCTACACCCCACCCCATAAATAGAGGAAGGTGACACAAAGGACACTCAGTGTTCTCACTAATCCCCTATCGGCCATCCCAACAAAGGCCCAGATTACACTTCCCATTCAAACAGTGCCACCCGAGTGCCACCATCTATTAGCGGCTCATAAAATAAACAAAAACATCTCCTCCTCCCAGGGTCCAAGACACAATGGAAGACAGGCTGCTGCCCTGCTAGGGACAGAGGTCAAAGTGTCGACTGGACCCAAAGGGGACATTTTCAAAGCTGAGGAGGAGACTCGTGTTCCTTTTTACCCACTCCCTCCTGACCCTGGGATAGGTCAGGTTTTCCAAGAACAGTCTCTCCTTTTTCCATCTTCCCCATATATATGGCTGATTCCATTTCATCCTTCAAGACGTATAGTTTACCATGCTTATTCATTTAGGAGATTTATATAGCGCTACGTGTCTCCTCAGTGTTACTTGAGTGCTATTTCCCAGTTGTGCTGGGCACTACCTCATCTACATCTCCGAGTCCGTTTTGTCATGATATTGGTGTTTGTGCATTTGTCCAGCACATTTCCACTTATTCTACAGCCTCTTGTTGATGTGGCTGTCAGGGCACTGTGTTGCTCCCTTACTCTGGATTGTCTAGGTCAAAGATTGCTGCACACAGACTTGGACATGAATATTGGGAGTAAGGCGATGGTGGCGTGAAAGGCTGGCAGGTGATTTTGACAGTGGCATGATACCAGCTGGGTACCCTTTTGACTAGTGCTTAAATTAAAAAAAAACATAAGTGCCAGGACCCTCGTCAAGAGGCCATGGCTGCTTGCACCACCCATTGCCCCTGCCAGCACTGCCAACGACAGAACCAACACAACTACTAACCATCCCAGTATACAAGTGTAACAATTCAGACTATTCTAGGCTATAAGAATGCCATGGGTGGTATGTATTAGTTATTTGAATGTATATTGAATTAATAAATATAATTGTTGTGTCTATCTCTAATTTAGACAAACAGTACCACCACGAGGCAGACTATCATAAGTGCTGGTGTTGACAATTAAGTGCTGATGCAGAGTGCCACAGACCACCAGTTCAAATTAAGCACTGCTTTTGACAATGTGCTAGTTTTGTGCATGTAGGCACGAACTCCTGACAGGCTACAAGCAGAGAGCGAATGCAGTGCTATCAACAAGAACAGTGTACTGAGAACCACATGTTGCTGTGGTTGGTTAGAGTTTTGTGCTATGGTGGATGCAGAGAAAACAAGTATTGGCAAAGCCCAAGGGCCTCACATTTGGGACCTATTGGCATTGCCAATCATTTTTTTTACCATGCTGCACAGCATTGCTAATACTGTGCAGCATGGCTAAAGTTAGAAAAAAAAGCCTTTCACGCACCTGCTCGCATCATTTGTAGGTGTGCACACCACACGTGTGTGCACTTACAAAATGACGCAAGCGTTTTTTCTTTTAGTTACCAATCCAAGTTGCAACATGCCAATTTTTTATTTTTTAAAGTGAGCGGCGGGGGGAATGAAAGCAACTGGGTTGGAAAAAACACCTGAGAGCATGGGGAAACGTAGAACCAGCATAGAAGAGGATGGTGGGGGACACCAAAAATCAATATAACACGCAACACAAAAGCAAGACCTGCGTCAGGTATAATGTATGCAGGGTGGGAGTTCTCAAGCGGTAAAGCCTCATAGAAGTGATGCACTGTGCCACTTCTAGAACGCAACTGGGTCAAAACCCTAGGTAAGTGCGGAGTGGTGTTCGCACGTCCGGCGCAGGAGAGGAAAGAGACCGGGACCACGACTCCCAGAGCCTAAATAGGCCAGAGTCTCCGCCCTCACCCGCACCGGATGCGCATCACGGCTGACCCGGAAATGGATCGCGGCCAGTCGCCCATCGGGCGAGCCGGCCGCCTACTCTCCTAAGGGCGTGGCGAGGAGCCGAGAGGCCGGGCCCTAAGTGCGCGCTCGTCGAGCCTCGCGCTTGGCAGACTTGGACATGAATATTGGGAGTAAGGCGATGGTGGTGTGAAAGGCTGGCAGGCATAGAGGTGGTTTTGACAGTGGCATGATACCAGCTGGGTAGCCTTTTGACTAGTGTTTAAATTATAAAACAACATAAGTGCCAGGACCCTCGTCAAGAGGCCACTGCTACTTGCACCACCCATTGCCCCTGCCAGCACTGCCAACGACCGAACCAACACAGCTACTAACCATCCCAGTATACAAGTGTAGCAATTCAGACTATTCCATGCTATAAGAATGCCATGGGTGGTATGTATTAGTTATTTGAATATATATTGAATTAATAAATATAATTGTTGTCTCCATCTTTAATTTAGACGTACAGTACCACCATGAGGCAGACTATCATAAGTGCTGGTGTTGACAAGTAAGTGCTGATGCAGAGCGCCACAAAGCACCAGCTCAAATTAAGCAATGCTTTTGACTATGTGATGGTTGCATACATGTAGGCATGAACTCCTGACAGGGGTCAAGCAGAGAGTGTATGCAGTGCTATCAACAAGAACAGTCAGTGTACTGAGAACCACATGTTGCTGTGGTTGGATAGAGTTTGTTGCTATAGTGGATGCAGAAAAAACAAGTATTGGCAAAGCTCCAGGGTCTCCCCTTTTTGACCTATTGGCATTGCCAATAATTTTTTTTACCATGCTGAACAGCATTTCTAATATTGTGCAGCATGACTAAAGTTAGAAAAAAAAACTTTCATGTAGCTGCTTGCATCATTTGTAGGAGTGCACACCACACATGTGTGCACTTACAAAATGACACAAGTGTTTTTTCTTTTAGTTACCAATCCAAGTTGCAACATGCCAATTTTTTATTTTTTAAAGTGAGCGGCGGGGGGAATAAAAGCAAATGGGTTGGAAGAAACACCTGAGAGCGTGGGGAAACGTAGAACCAGCACAGAAGAGGATGGTGGGGGACACCAAAAATAACACACAACACAAAAGCAAGACCGGCATCAGGTATAATGTATGCAGGGTGGGAGTTCCCAAGCGGTAAAGCCTCATAGAAGTGATGCACTGTGCCACTTCTAGAACGCAACTGGGTCAAAACCCTATGCCTGCTGGGAGCAGGCGTAAGGAGAGACGCAGTGTATTAGGATTAGGCCTCCCCATACATTGCTGGAGTTGCGTCACGCTTTTGACACAACTCCAGCAATGCGTGACTTTTGCGCAGACAGATGCTTCCAATTTCGGACGCATCTCTCAATCTTTGCACCATGGTGAACAGTATTGTAAACACGGCGCATCCATGGTAGCACAAGGGTTTCGCACGCAGGTGCAGGGAAACTGATGCATCTATACAGATGCGTCAGTTTCTTGTAAATAAGCCCCACAGATTCAACAATCTTTATTCAAAATGTTATTGCAATTAAACTACTCACTTTCATATGAACACAGGAGTTCCAGGGGCCTTATGAGGCTGTGCGTCACTTTTACGCTGCTGGTGCGTCACTTTTTGTGACGCACCAGTGGCGTAAAAAATGCACCCTGTTGCGACATATTTACAAAGTGACGCATCTAGTTAGATGCGTCACTTTGTAAGTCCTGCGCCACATTATACCTGCGCCAGGTATAATGTATGCAAGGGGGGCGTATTGACGCACGAAAGGGTCGTAGAAGTGACGCAGTGAAATCTATGAGATTTCACTGCGTCACTTCTAGGACACCATTGCGTCAAAATCTTGCGCCTGCCTCACAGCAGGCGTAAGACTGACGCAGCCCCTTTCACATGGGGCTTGCCCCATGTGAAAGGGCGCATTGCTGGAGTTGCGTCACTTTTGTGACACATTCAAGCAATGCGTCACTTTTGCGCTTACAGATACGTCAGAAATACTGACGTATCTGTAACTCCTTGCGACATGATGCGTCATACATTAAATATGACGCAACAGGTATGTCGCAAGGAGTGCGCACTGAGAAGTGACGCATCGCTGCTTTCACGCAGCGATGCGTCATTTCTCATAAATGAGGCCCCAGGTTTTTAACATTGTCTTTTCTACCTACAGATGTGAAATAGATTGTCAACATTGCTCTCAACAATATACAAATCTATATATAACACATTTCTTGCAATAAAAGATGTACCTCATTTAGTAGCCACTTCCCAATTAAGCTTGCCTTCGTTTTAGGTTTAGCCTTGTGTGCACAGGCCTCTGAAATTGCATGATGCATTTAACAGATGTACAGAACATTACAGTACATTTCATACTTCTTATACACGAGTCTCTAGGAGGTACTTTAGAATTCAAATAATTAGACTTTAAAAACCGGATGCCATGTGCTTGCCATCCTCTTCAGTCTGATGGCCCTCTTGAAATAGCTCCTACTTTGGGAACAGTGTCTGGTTTAACTGTGGTTTTCTGTGAATAGTGAAACATAATATTTTCACGACAAAGACAACATTGTTCTTTCCTACCTGTTTAAATTACATTTAGGGTTTAATTTTTTTTTCTATTCAAAAGCCACTGTCTCCCAACCACCCACTCCATCAACTGAGAGTTCCACTCTATCTGAGCAATTGTTGCCACACCCTTTAATGCCAGGTCAGAGCAAATATGCAGCTGAAAATTTAGCAATTATTTTGCATAAAGTACCTAGCATAACATTTCACTACATGTGCAGCGACTAATTATTGATTTGTTTTAGCTAGAATTAAAAAAATCTGCAGATTATGCATAAACTATTGAATTCTACAGCACGTGTGATGTACAAAGTACAGTGGCCATATAATTGCTTTTTCCAGTGGTCCTGATTATAGATGTTCTTCAGTTCCTATTATACTATTAGAAACACGTTTCTGTGCTTCACCAAGCATCCCCTAAAAGCTCTAGCACAATAAAACCAACTCTTTGGTGGCAATCATGAGCATTTAATGGTGCTGCGTGCAAAGTACATATATGCACAATGGGCAGTACTTAATTTGAGCCGGTGGTTTCCTACCCTCAGCACTGGCACCAAATTGTCAACACTGGTACTTCAGATAGTCTGCCACATGGTGATGCTGTTTGTCTAATTTAGAGATGAGCACAACAGTTGTTAATACGTTCAATATACATTAAAAATGGCTACTGAACTACCAAGACATTCTTAAAGCTTTGGGGGCCTGGAATAGTCTGAATTGTCACATGTGTGTAGGTGTGTGATGGTTAGTAGTTGTGTTGGTACTGTCATTGGCAGCACTGTAAGCTGCAGTGGCCTCCTGGCGAGGGCCCTGGCACTTATTTGTTTACAAATTAAGCACTGCACACATGTTCACCCCTGGGGCTTCTTGGTGCTGAATAAGAGGTATTTTTTTCTTACCCAACTCAATGCTACTCCTTTTATCGACCTCAGAAGAATGAGAAGCTGAGCAGACCCAGCTGCAACCATGAGGGCATACTAGGAGCATAGCTTTCATTGGTACAGCAGATGAAGTGGCACCTGGGACAGAGGATTGGGGGGATCACTGAACCCTGATTATTGCCGTATTTCACATTTCAAGCAGCAGCCAGTGGGCCCTTTTCCTCCTTTGCACCAGGGCCTGTGACAAAATGGCTACTCCATTGGGACAAACACAAATTCTGGAGGGAATGAATCAGTCCACTCAGCCATCAAACATGGCATTCAGGCGTGGCTTGGGAGGTTCCTCATGAAACAGCTGCACACATTAGTCAGTGCATACACCTTGTGTTTGTCCAGGGTCCTTACATGCTTCAGAGGTGATGTATGCTACGACCCTTTAGCGGGCGAGATCATGTATAAGGAAGGGCTTCTATATCCTGCCACACTACTAATTTATTTTGCAGTCTTCATAAACTACGATCCAACCCACTGAGAGGGATGACAGAGCGCTTTACATAAAAGAAATTGTAATAACAACATAACATAGAGATGTGGCAAAGTGAATAGTACAATGGGCAACAACGGATCCTCTGCAATGGCGGAGGAGCATCACCTCACTGGTTCAGATCCAGCAGCTGAAAAGTAAAATGATATTTAATTATTTTATTTTTCAGCTTGTGGCTGATCCAGCATGTGTTGGGCGGAGCTGGGGTTGTAAGGAGCAATGGTTGGTGCACTTCTAAGTGTGCATGTCTCTTTGGCCATCTGTCTAAGGCTGGCCAAACAGACAGGCGCAGTTCGGTTTCTCTAAACCAGCTGTATTCTACAGCCGGGCGGAGGAATGGTACAAACATGGAGTCTGCCTGAGCGGAGTGCGAAACCAGCCCGCCCAGGCCAATCCCAGAGCTGCTCTCAAAATATGGATTGGTTGGGGAGTTTGTCCCAGGCACTGTCGAGAGTAACAAGAGAACTGAGAAGCACGAAGCACGAGGCGGCTGCAGGATCAGGTAAGTTTGTTTTTTAATAATTATTTTAATTCAACCCTCCCTCCCACTCCCCTGCCCGCCGCCGCCGCTGCTTCCTTGCCACTCCCCCACAGCATATTGGCAGCAGCCCCGACTGGACCATGGGCGGGGAAGACATAACAGAGTGAGGGAAATCAATAAACAGAGAGATAGAAGTGGTTAAAATACTGACGGATATAATACTAGATCACTATGGGTAATACAATATGTAGTATGAAATTCACTGCAAAGTTTGAGATACGCTGATGTGTCGGCATGTTTGGTATTGCAGGTTCACGTCAGTCACAATATTGGCCTAGAGCTGCCAGGAGAATGGGGTAGAAACATAGTCATAGGAATGATTTGAATTTTGCAGCTGGACCATATTTCAACTAATTACTGATTTACAGATCTTGTCAAATATTCCGCTGTCTGGGGCATATTTTGCAGATATAAACAACACGTGTTTCTATCTCAAATGGAAAAAAAGTTACTAAAAAAACCCCATACATGGTTAAGGCAGGGGCAGACCCTTTGGAAAGTCTAACTGGTCACCTTTCAGTTGCTGTTGGATGTATCAGATGTTAATCTGGTACTCGGTGCATCCTCTGCTCAGAAAGTGTTAATACATTTTAATATGACAAATAGTGATATAATAATGTCAAAAGAAAGTGACATGTAATTTGCCATTTGTTGCCTCATAATTTAGTCAAGCATGATGCATTATTTTCTCCTGCATTGCCATATAATGCCAGTGGCTGTGTAATCTAGATAAGAATGATAACAATGTTAAGCATAGTGAGGGCCATAATTTGTACAGAGGTGGGACTCAGTTTTTGGATTATCAGTTCTTGCAGTCAACTGGAAGATAGTACGAGTGTGGTGACAGAGTAAGGGGGAGAGTGTAAAGAAGATGCAGGTAGTCAACTGGAGGTGGGGGGAGGTCAGGTAGAGATGAAAAGGATGAATGAAGACTGTACAGTGGCAAACACTTCAGCTCTCCGTTAACTGGTACCTATTGTTGTACGTTTTGCTTGCGATCAATAAAAAATAAAAAATAAAAATAAAAAAGGATATTGGTCCCTCGATCAGAAGCAAACCTAGACAATTGGTCAGTGTCAGAGCCTCCCCTAATAACAATGGAATTTCATCTAAGACCCCATAATGTTCTTTAACAATATTCATATTTTGGGCAAAATCTCAGTTCCTTCCCGGAAAGTAAGAACTCGGAACCCAGAAGGACCTAAAATTGTGCATATGGAAGGCAGAGGTTCAAAAGATATTGTCTTTGAGCCAGAGGCAAAAAATACAGATCGCAGGGTGCAGGAGTGCTCATGACTGAGATTTCAAGGTTTGAACTAAAGTTAATGTCCTGTTAAATCCTTTCTGCCCATTCCGCAAAACTGTCTTTCATAGGCAGGCGACCACTATTGACCCAAGCTACTTTCTGAGTGTCCTTGGATCAGAGGTACCTTTGCAGTGTTTCTGAGGGTCGAGGATGAAATATACTTCCCGATATTTTTAGATCTGCAATATTTTTGGAGTGTTCTTGCGCCTGTCATACATTTTGAGTAATCTTAGAATTCTTGGATGAGCAGTGGTTTCCAGGTGTTCTTAAATTAAAGCTGCATTCTGAGTGTTCTTGGGTCATTGATACATTATGAGCGCTCCAGAGCATTCTTGAGCCAGAGATGCTTTCTGAGGGTTCTTCCATTAGCTGCCCTTCTCTCATTTCTACAATACGCTTGACTTGCTTGGCTATTTGGTGTTGGAGGTCAGCTGACCCGAGTGGTCTTGGATCACTGGTACTCCATGAGTGTTCTTGGGTGTTCTTTGATCATATGATCTTAGTGCTCTTGAGCATTACGGAATCAGTGATATGTTCTCCGTGTTCTTGGTTGTTCTTGGATTTGCTATCATTTCTGAGTGTTTTTGTTTCTTCTTGGACCAGATTTTTACAGGGGCGGTGCTCTCAGAGCAGCAAAGGATCAAAATAAAATGATAACAACTTCATTATTATCCTTTTATTTTTCTTCGCTACGGAGCTGGGTTAGGAAGGGGCGGTGCTGGTGTTGGAGCCTGGGAGGTGCGGCCAAACAGTCATGTGCACTTTGCATGGACCCCACCAAGTTGTAGTGCACAACCTGGTGGGGAACATGCACAGGCTCCCTATCCCCATCTGAGCGCCTAACCACACCGCTCAGACCAATAACAACGCAGCATTGTGATTGCCTTAAGGAACTCGTCATCAATGACAGAGGAGAGACGGAGGCGGCCGTGAGGAGGTAAGTGTTTTTTTTAAATGTTTTGTTTCACCCTCTCCTGTGTCTCAATATCCAGGTTTCCCGCCAGCCGCCACTACAGATATACTTTCAGGGTGTTCTTCTATCAGTGATACTTTTTGTGTGTTCTTGGGTCTGTGATACTTTCCGAGTGTTCTTGAATCACAATTTGTTGTGACTGTTCTTCAATCATAGACTCATTCCTTTATTGGCTGTCCCTTCTTTCTATGTGTGATGCCCTCCACTTGTTTTGGTATTTGGTATCGGTGGGCAGCTGCCTCGGTGGACGGATGGTAGTAGTATGCACGTCTTTCCCACTTCTACCTTTATTTCCATTCAAAGGCCAACACCCACACGTTTTCCACTATTTAAAAAACACAACTATAGGCTTTGTCAGGGCTGGCTGTCTGTATTTTTCGGTGTCTGTAGTTCTATATTTCCGATTACAAATGTCAAGATTAGTAAACCCAAGAGTAGGTGAACAACACTCACCGGATAAGGAACAAGATGCTCTAAAAACACGACATCTTTGCACCCTCTTTCCCACAGGCTCGATGTTTCTGGAGCTTACCAGCTGACAGGTGCTCACACGTCTGTGAAAACTTTATTACATTGAATTTCCCACTGTCCCAAAACAATCCTCCACCAAACCCCTTGTAGTCGCCCCAGCCCTCCCACCATTGGAATCAAATGCCATCCAATAAGGGGATTTATGTCCCAGGCATTTATGTGCCGGATCTCTAGGGGTTGGGAATGCCGGAATCCCCTTCCCTGTGTGAGAATCCAGAGCTGTGAATGGCAGGCACACCCCCAGACCTTTATTTCTATAGCTGGCGACAAAAACAATTAGTTAAAATGTAACTTGCTCAGTTTGAGATAAGGGTGATTGGCGTGTCTGGCTAATTAAGACCATGTAGACCCCCACCGCCCGCGGGCAGCATGGATGGGGGATACACGCCTCAAGTAAAGCCAACGGGTTAAGGGAGAGCAGGGGCAGCCTTCACGCTCCAACATCACATAGTCTTTGTCTGTGTTCACACCCTCTTCCAGTTCCCTTTTCTTGACCTAATCATTAAATCTATATTTGAGATTTATATTGATAATATTTATCATTTGATGTGGTATTTATTGCAAATGAAAAGCGAATAATATTACATATGAAAAGCATTGCATACCCTACTTCTGCCATTTCTGAGCTCTAGATAGATCAGGTTGTTAGCATTACCCGATTTCATGGTGGAAGCTTGATTTGCCCTGCTCGGATCCTGAATCATGACCCACAAAGGATGGAAGATGTCAGCAACAGACAATTAATCACTGAGCTGTTTTTAAAAAAAATACTATCCCCATGCTTTACTAAAGTTGTGCTTGGGTGCTTGTGGGATGCAGAGGATTGCTTCAATTTACTTGTCATTGTAAAGGTCCTCTTGAGCAATGCCAAACTTCGGTAGAGCATGTAAACAGGACACATGGGGCCTCATTTATGAAAAGTGACGCAGCGCTGCGCAAAAACAGCGATGCGTCACTTTTCACTGCGCACTCCTTGCGATACCAATGATGCATCATATTTACAGTATGACGTATTATGGCGCAAGGAGTTACAGATACGTCAGTATTTCTGACGTATCTGTATGGCGCAAAAGTGACGCATTGCTGGAGTGTGTCACAAAAGTGACGTAACTCCAGCAATGTGTCCTTTCACATGGGGCAAGCCCCATGTGAAAGGACTTGCGTCAGTCTTACGCCTGCTGTGAGGCAGGCATAAGTAATTGACGCATTTGTGTCCTAGAAGTGGCGCAGTGAAATCTTATAGATTTCCCTGCGGCACTTCTATGACCCTTTCTTGCGTCAGAACGCCCCCCTGCATACATTATACCTGGCACAGGTATAATGTGGCACAGGGGTTTACAAAGTGACGCATCTACCTAGATGCGTTTGTAAATATGGTGCAACAAGGCACATTATTTACGGCCATGCTGGACATTCAAATATGTGTAATGCTAGCCACATACAGATTTCTGCAGCAGCTGGAACCCCTCAGAGCTGTCAAGCCAGTGAAATAGATGAGTATCTCTTTTAGGCACAGTGAAATAGATGAGTATCTCTTTTAGGCAGGCAAGCCCAGTGAGTATAAGTCTTTACCTGTGGGTAATTATATGTGTAAGTATGAGATATTTATATAGTGCGAACCTAGCCCAAAGGCAGTAGAGTGATGTGCAGGGTCAAAGGCAAAAACAAAGGTAACTGTTATTGGATGAGTTACAGTGGCGGTTCCTCCATTAGGGAGGAGGAGCGTTGCCCCCACCCCAGCCAGTGCAACAAATATAAAAAAATGAAATGGTAATAAAGAGTTTGTTACCAATTTATCCAATTTATTTTTCAGTGCCACGAGCCCGAGCCGAGTGAGGGCTGAGCGGGGCCATTGCTGCTGATTGGCAGCAGGGAGTGGTGGTGATTGCTGCTCCAGTTTAAACTGCATGTCACTTTGGTCGGCATCTTGTGACGGCCAGCCTGAAATGTTCATTTTAACCTCCTCCAACCTGGGCTGTTAGGGGCAGCTGGGTGGAGAGCAAGAACAGGCCCCAGTGTTCGAGGGAGTAGCAAGGCAGACCTCTCTAATTGATCCTGGTGCTTCTCTCCTCACTGCCTTGGAGCCTCCGACTGCAGGACCAAAGAGGAACACGGGTCAGTGGGTAAATAAGCTGTTTTATTTGTTTTCATTTAGACTGCTTTTATACCCAACAGCAGGCAGTGTGAAAAACCTGCACTGCCTTGGCTCCCAGCGGCGGCTCCTCCGCTAAGGCGGAGGAGCGTCGCCCCACTGCTCTATGAGCAGTGTAAAGGAAAAGTAAAATGATAATAACTGAATGTTATTATTATCAATTTATTTTTACTGTAATAGACTAGAGCCAGGTTAGGCAGGCAGGGCTGGGCTCGTTTCAGAGGGAGGAGTGGATAGTGCGCCTAAGTGTGCATGACAGTTTGGCTGGCCGTCTTGGGCCAGCAAAACCGTCATGTGCACATAGCATATTCTCCACAGGACTCAATTGCACAGGCTGGGTGGAGAACATAACCAGGCTTCTACTTCCTGTCTGAGAGCCGAACCACGGCGCTCAGACCAATCACGACATTGCTGTCCTAGTGATCGTGATTTGTAAGGGGAGTCAGGAAGCATAGGTACTGCTGGGATGGCAGAGGAGCAGAGGATAGAGGAGAGGCAGTGGCTGGCGACCGGCGACGAGCAGGTAAGTCGTCTGTTTTTTTCTAGCCTCCTAACCACCGTTCTCTGCCATCCGCCACTGTTGGCTCCAGTTCTCTCAATCCCGGACAATTATAAACATTGTTTATAACAGACCACGATTGAGAACTTTGCTGGTTTCTCAAAGTGCCTCCAAGTGTGTCAAAATATTTTTTAAGTGACGCGGCCACTACTGGGCGAGTAGCTGGTTTCTAATCGCGATAGTGGACTCTTATTGTATCATGATGTAGATTTCTTTAGGAAGGTGCATCTTCAGATCTTTCCAAAACTAAAAAAGGATTGGGCTGTCCTGATGGACATAGGATGTCATCCTAGATCCTAAGAGCTTAGATGGAGAAGGCCTGTTGCCTTGATTTCTTTTCTTTTCTTTTTTTGCAAGTCTTTGTTTCTTGCCCGATGGTGTCCTGGCTTTAGGTGTGCCAAAAGCCACCAGAGATGATGAGCTTGCCAGCTGGATAGTCCAGGGGTGATGGCTTTGTAGATGATGGGGATGGTTTTGAAGATGTCCCGGGCTGGCAAGGGCAGCCATTTGAGTTCCATCAGTGTGGGGGCGATGAGGTCAGATTTCTTCAGACAATTATTGAGACATGCTGCTGCCTGTAGGAAGCTCTTTAAGAGGCGGGAGGGGCAGTGTCGAGTTTGAAAGACAATAGAGCAAGACATTGTTTCCATCCAGATGTGAGAGTAGACGGGCTTGAATGAAAGTTCAGAAGTGGTTTCTGAGAGGAATGGTTTATAAATAGCGAGAGCTGGTTCAAGGCCGTCTTGGTTTTCTTGGTGATGTATTCCTTGAGAGTGAAATTGATGTCCAGGTTCAATGTGTGACACTTGGCACTGGGGGAAAGTTGGACTTCAAATCCTCCCTGGTTCATATGGTGAAGCCAGGTGGACTACTGTTTCTTGTTGTTTTAGGTAAACAGCAGGAATGCAGTTTTGGTTGGATTAAGCTACAGGTAGATGCTGGACATGGACATCCAGGTCTGGATGAGGTGCAAGCAGGCATGAGCTGAAATATGTCAGGATCAGAGGAGATTGTCAAATACATATGCATGTCATCATAGTATTTGCAGCTTTTCATGTTATTATCTGTAAATAGAGTTTCTTAGATGTTGAAGATGAGAGGGGACAAGCCTAGTTGGTAGTGGCGTAACAATACTTGAGGGGGGCCCGCTGCAAAGTACACGGAGGAGCTCCCCTCTGGACTCACTCAGGAGCTCTCAGGCCAGGATACTGTGCTGAGGGGGCCCCCTGGAGCTCCGGCCCCCACACTGCGGGGGCTACAGGGGCCTTTGTTACACCACTGCCAATTGGATAGGTAGGATCGGCACCAGTAAGGTGCATTTCCCACGAGTCTGATTCGAGATTTCAGGATGTGTAGTGTTTAAGGCAGCTGAGAGGTCCAATAATATCAGGAGACAGAAGTTATATGTATCTGTGGTCAGGAAGGCATCATATATGATTTATAAGTTAGCAGTCTCCCTTCTGCAATGTGATCTTAGATGAAGAAAGCAGGTAAGGCATAATTTTTGTAGGTAGTGGATTTGAGGGAGTAGCGTAGAGTAGTAAGGTCTGTGAGAGACAACACTATTAAGGATGGTCACTGTGGAATGCAGGGGGAAGGAATGGATGTCAGAGGTGAAGCAGATTTGGTTTTGTTGATGTGAAGTCAGATCTTCTGTATTTTGTCATTGAAGAAGTGGTTGATCGATTTAGCATGGCATGGAGTGTGGAATAGGAAAGTCAGCAGGAGTTGACTAGTTGAAGAGTGTCCCACCTCTGTTGGCAGCTTATTTGATACTGTTGGCATAGTGCTTGCTTTTGACTAATGTGATAAGCAGTTTGTGTATGACACAAAAGGACTTATATTGCATGGCATCATCGAGAATTCTATTTTTCTTCCATTTAATTTCCTGTTGGTGGAAGGCTCTCCACAACATCGGACCACAATACCTCAACAACCGTCCTGCCTGCCACGCCCCCAAAAGAAACCTCCGTTTAGCCAACCTCTCCCTGGCCACCAACTCACGCTTTTACAGGAACAAAGCGGGTGGAAAGTCCATCTCCTACTTCACAGCCAAGGCCTGGAACAACCTCCCCCTGCACCTCCAGCAATGCCCTACACTGCTCCAGTTCAGGAAAGACCTCAAGACCTGGCTCTTCAGATGACCCCAACGGATCTGCACCCCCCCACGCCTTGAGACGCTAACGGGTGGGAAGTGTGCTTTTCAAACCCCTGATTGATTGATTGAATGTTTATTGTTAGCAAGATCGTTGGAATGCCATGGTGTTGAAGGTTTTGCTTTCACATGTGTGATTTATTTGGAGTGTAGATGGTCACATGACTTTCCAGAAATGTGTTGAAGTAATTTAGGAGTGTGTTGGCATCAGAAGCGGAAACGGCAGGGCTAGTGATGTGTTTGATTTTTAGTTGTGTTTATGAAGTTTGGGAGTTTTCTCTTTTGGGTTGACCTAGATGTGTTGGTTGGATGCTAAGCAGGGTGATTGGGATAGTGGGGTTGTCTGTCCAGTCTAGAGATACAGGAGGCTTGCATTTGATGGTTGGTGATGTCAAGAAGCTGAGGTCCAAGATGTGGCCTTTGGAGTGTATTGACCGGGTAACAATTCATACCTTGTAGAACATGTCAATGAGCTTGGGCAGAGTGTTCCTGTTTGTTTTAATGCTTGCATTGTCTGGATACCATACTTGTGGCTATGGCTCTCTCTATATTAGGAAACGCTGCTGATACTTGACCATAAACATCTACCTCACGCAAGGACTCGGCACATTGATATCTGAATGTGTCAGTGTTTTATATGAAACGTTTGATGTAAAATGCTTCGTATGAGTTAACAGTTATCAAGGCAGTAAGAAAATGATCTTGTAGGAAGTTATTTGGTGGCTGGTCATTGGATAAGGGTCCGATGACATAAAATGACATGACTTAATGTTAGGCTCTAAATACCAGCGTGAGCCCCCAATGACATCCTCATGTGCTGCATGATATCTGTGTGGATACAGGCATTGTGTGTCTGCAGGGACTATCATGTCCAGACTGAGAACCAAAACCAGCCTTGGTAAAAATATTAAACCAGATTAACATTGCGCTGTGCAACTGAGTGACCCTGTCACTCTTCAGTAGGTTGGTGGGACAGGGAAGTTCTCTCCCAAAGAGTGCTTTAGAAAAAATGGGTCTAACAGTAATAGTTACATTACAATGTGTACGTCTAGTTGCTGCGTACTTTCAGAAATAGACATTGACAGCCCATGCTGCCTTCAAAGTTGTCCCAAGCTTACAGTCCACCATGAACTGGCTCGGGCATTGCGACACTGGTCACTACTGCAGCAAGTTACCACGTCCAGGATTCTTGCTTAACAGTGGGAACGGGTGGTCCTGTAAGTTTGCAAGTGTGCAGCACACGCTTCCACTGACTGGACTACTCATTCCAGCACACTTCCAACCAACAGAGCATGCTCCTTTCTTTTCTTCTTCATGGTTAACGTTATTGAATAGCGGATTCCACCCTGTAGGATGATTCGTATGCTCATTCTAGTGCGACGCTATGCAAATGTATATTTATCTGTCTGTCTTAGAATCTTCTAGGTATATACATATCATAACACTGTGTCACATCATTCCATTCTTTATCTCTGTCCCCAAATACTGATATGTTTTGAACTATAAACATCTTCACCCTGTCCTACTTATTTGAGCTTTGATATGGTTGTTTTTCACCTCACATTTCTCACATAATATACAGTTGGTTCCCTGTCTGCTCCAAAGATAACGTAAATACTGTTTCACTCTCTGCACCAATTACCTTGGAATCAATATATCACTGTTTGTACCAAAGACAACCTAAATACTACTTTAATGTCTGCACCAAGGACATTGAAAACAATGTTTAACTGTTTGCACCAAAGACAACTGAAATGCTATTTCACTGTATGCACAATGAAATTGGTAACAATGTTTTACTGTTTGTACCAAGGACAACAGAATAACTGTTTCACTATCTGCAATGACACTGGAAACAATGTTTGACTCTTTGCACCAAAGAAGACAGAAATAATATTTCACTGTCTGCACAATGACATTAAAAACAATGTTTCACTGTTTGTACCAAAGACAACAGAATAAATGTTTCACTGTCTGGAAACAATGTTTCACTGTTTGAAACAAAGACAACAGAAATACGTTTTCACTATCTGAAGTGACAATGGAAAGAAGGCTTCACGTTCTGCACCAAAGACAGAAGAAATGCTGTTTTGCTGACTGCACCAATGATATTTAAAAACAATAGTCACTCTTTGTACTAAAGACAGCAGAATTCCTATTTCACTGTCTGCACCAGTGACACTGGAAATAACTTTAACTGCCTGCACCAATAGAACAGGAAATAATATTTTACTGCCTGCATTACTTACCCCAGAAATAATATTTCACTAATAGCACCAGTGATACAAGGCATGTGTGGAGCAATGTTTCACTGTCTTTACCAAAGGCAACAGGAATACTGTTTCACTGGCTGCACCAGTGACACCGAAGCAACGTGTAACTGAGTGCACCCGTGACACAGACACAGTGCTTTTACTGTCTGCACCAGCAACACTGGAAACAATATTTTACAGTCCCTTAGTAATGAAAACCTTTAAAGTGGCACAAAAAAATTAACAACATGTTTTCCCACACAACAGTCTCTTGGGGAAACCCAAAAACTCATAATTGAATAGCCATATACACACACAGAATTATTATTAGTATTATTTTTTTAAACAGGACGAGAATTAACAATTCACTATATAGCATCCAAGCTTTTATACTAGTTACGTAAAAAAAGCTATGTTCATTTAGCAAGTGTTGGTAAAACCACAGTCCCGCTTTTTAAACCCTAGTTTATAATTAACTCCGTTAATTTATTTTTAATATATGTGTAGGTTGTGTAGTCTAAAGTGGTTAAGATAGGCTAGCTATATTTTTACCAATAGTAAAGAGATCTTTTTCTCACAAATTTTGGTGCAAAGTGTAGGTTTGACTTAGCAACTTGGGTAGAACACACTACTCATGTGTTAGTGCATTCCTGGAGCACCTTGGAAGTGCTTGCATTTCGAACACTTCAGTATGGTGCACTGCAAAGATAACAACTTGCAAATTCTTAATAACGAATTCAATTTTGCACCAATAAAAAATAAAAATAAATAATAATCCATCACATATAGACTAGAGACTACTGCTGGAGAAACACACTTTTTCATGTTGCCTACGGCTATACTTTGATGATGTTCACAATTTTTTGATACTGCTCTAAGATGGAGACAAATGAAAAGCATATTCCTGAATTTGGGAGCTCTGGAACCTTGATCCGGTTAACTCATCAGAAAATCTCATGTTCTAATCTTAAATAATTGTATGTCAATTTAAATATTAATATTTTATATTGGTTCAATGTGCAAGAATGAATATTAATAATGGGGGTATACTTAAATTAAGATTCAAGACCTTGTATAATGGATGGTATATGCATAAAAAGGCAGAGGGTTAGTCTTTGAGGTGCGGTGCAATCCATTTTCAATGCAAATTTAAATAGCAGGTAACTTGCATAGTTGTTGTAGGAAAGTTCCCTTTTTCACATGGTCACTCACCACTTTTTGCCTGGTATTTGATATGAGTTCAAATGAAGTCCACTTTGCTCCTGCTAACCAGTTTCCCAGTGCCAGATCTATTTCCAAAAACTGTGCAATTGTTTTCCTCAATTGGCAATACTTTTAGTCAGGGCCGGACTGGGAACCAAAACCGGCCCTGGCAAAGTGCTCGGCCGGCCCCCTGGACACCCCCGGGAGGGGGGTACGGGTGCGAACGAGCACTTTGCCGGGCCGGTTTTCGGACGTTTTTGTTACAGGGCCGATATTGCAGCAAAGCTGCAAAAATGGCCCTGTAACAAAAACGGCCCTGAGGGACCCAAAACCGGCCCCCACCCTTGCAACGCACCAGGGGATTGCCCGGTGCCCGCAACGGCCAGTCCGGGCCTGCCTTTAGTACCCTCTGTATGCCCCTAGTAAATTTTACTCCTGGTTCCTAGGGCCTGAGGCACTAAAAAGGGTCCTCAAGGGCTGCAGCACACATTGTGCCACCCTAAAGATCCCCTCTCCAAGGTCATGCGAACTTCCTTTGCAGGCAGCGTGTCTTGGTGCAGACAAAAGGGAAAACATGACATGGCACACACCCCTGTATGCCATGTCCCCTAACACTGCATGTAACATTTGTAAGTTACCCCTACAGCAGGCTTTAAAGCCCTAAGGCAGGGTGCCTTCTATTACTTGTGATGACATAGCTGCATGAGCAGATATGCCCCAGTGCTGGTCAGTTCCATTACTTCCAGTACCAGTGAACAGGGAAGCCATTTTAAGAGACATGCTGGACAGTGGTGAAAATGAGTTCCCCAGCTACATGATGGCTTCACTGAAAAGAGGGATGTTTGGTATCAAACATCTTGTGTTAATAAACCCACACCAATGTCAGTGTTGGGATTAGTAATAAATGCATCTAGAGGACATCTTTGAGGGGCCCCCTGAAAACCTACCAGCACCTGGTGCTGACTGACTGGCTTTCATCAGCAGGCCACCAGAGACGAGTGTCTGAACACCCATGGGTGAGGGCCTTTGCAGAAAGGGATGGATACCTTCCTGCACAAATACTATTTTTAGAGGCTTATTCCTCTTTGTATGTGTGCTACAAAATGCAGCACACATGCAGAGGAAGTAATGATGAGAAACAAAATAGTTCTATTTGTTGCACCTGCCTTGCGCAGGCGCACCATTCTGGTAAATATGGGATTAGGTCAAAGTACATGGGTGGATGCACTGGAAGGCCCATGCTACAACCACGTAATGCCTCCCTGATACAAGGGGGCATATTTCCAAGAACTGATGCATCGATGCGTTAGATTTCTTGCACCTGCTGCAAATACCCTAACAATACCAAGGATGCGCTGTATTTACAGTACAGTGTTCAAGAGTGCAAGAATTTATGATACGTCAGAAATTCTCCTGCACCTATTGCTGCTAAAGTGACTCATTGCTGGAGTTGGTCGTAAGACTGACCCAACTCCAGCAATGCATCAGAACACAGAGGCGAGTCCCATGTTAAAAGCCCTACTTCAATCCCTACGCCTGGTTTGAGAAGGCAAAGGGATTTTGATACAGTTAAGTTTTAGAGTGACTCAATTACAAGGTGTACATTTCACTGCATCAGTTCTACGTGGCTTTTGATGTGGGTTTTGATGTGGGAATGCCAACCCTGCATACATTATACCTGGCGCAGGTATAATGTGATGCAGGTCCAACGCATCAGTTTGTAAACATGGAGCAGTGTGGAGCACAGATTGCACCACCACTGCGTAAACAAAAAGTATGCTGTGGCGGTGCGAGCTCCTTGTAAACATGCCTCAGATTTTGAGTTGGTGCTGCGTCAAATATTAGTAAACCTGGGCCTGAGTGCATGGATGTCCACAAGTGGAAGAGTGAAATGTGTTGACACCTTCTGGGGTCGAGTGGTATCTTCACATTCCAGGATTCTACCGCCATTCACTAAACTCGATTCTAAAATGGAAGCTCGGCCTCTCCCTGGCAACGGTAACTCAAAATGTAAACAGAGTGAGGCAAGCGCAATAAAGGGGGAGTACCAAATGAAGTAAGTTGAGTATAGTCGTGAGAGCAGAAAGCCATAAAGGAAGACAGTATGTATGCAAGAGATAGGGAGACCAACCGAGTGATGCAACAAGTGGGAGAGCAAGAAGGGATAGCTCAAGGGAAAGAGTGATTGCGAGGGGCAACAAGAGAGAATTTAGATCAAATTTAAAGGAAGAGGCAGCCAAAGGGAGGGACAAAAAAGACTGAGGAAATGTAAGGAAAGATGCAGATAGAAGGGGAAAAGAGACAGCCTCGACATTCTGAAGAAGGAAAGACACTCTGAATAGGGCGAGACACCGTGGAAAAGAAGAAACCTACCATAAAGAGCAGTGAGATCCTAAAGGGGAAATTCATCCCATAGAGGGACAGACAGCACTAAGACAAAATTACACTGTCCTGGCAGTCACTTTATGATTGTGAGAGTTAAGAGACAGCCTTTAGGTGGAGAAAGCCTGAAGGAATTATGAAAATGATATGAAAAAGGAGAGACACCCCGAAGGAAAGGCACAGCATAACACACCACAAAGGGAAAAAAAGGAAAAGGAAAATAAACTTTTACAACTCTGTAGCATACAGATATTCCAAGACATGGCTGCTAAAATCAATAAATGTATTGACTATAGCCTAGAGACATAAATGATATGCGATAATGGCATCACTGCTGAGCAAGAGGTGCACTTATTTCCCAGGACCTCAAAATAGTTTTTTAGCTATTGCCCCCGTGATCCGTCATTCTGCAAGGGCCAGAAATAAATACATGAAAAAATGCACATCGGAAAATGGGTAGTGATACAAGCAACCGGAAACCTACAGGTTGATGCATTTTTTCCTCCTATCAAGTATACCGTTCCCGTATCTCTGACAAAGGGAGCATCCTTTGCCATGTGGCGACCCAGATAAATTAAATGGCGGAAAGAAATAAACAATTAAACACGTTTAAAAATCTCCTATCCGAGAACTGATTGTACATATGACGTGTCTGTGTATGTGGCACTCTCCCTTTCTTATCTCACGCCCTCTCTCTCTTCAGCTATCTCTGTGGTCCAGGCAGCTGTATCCATGGCAACGGTAACAGGCATGAACCTGTTGAAGGCACATCTTTGAATGGGCTCTTGTGAGCTGCATCTAAACAAGGGCTCCATCGTCTCACTCGAGAGATAGCTTCTGCTTTTGTCTGCCCTTGCACCCAGTCTGCCTCCCCACTCAGATTTCCCCAGACCCTTTTAGAAGGGCAATTGTTCTCTTAATACCCACCCCACAACCAGATAAACAATAAAAGGATAATAAGATGTTTTTTTCAGAACCTGGTGGTTCCCCTGTGCTGATTAAACGTATTGCACCACTGCTGAGAAGTGCAGGTGCTCGGTATACCTGACAATAGCTGCCCCCTGAAAGCACTGTCTGCACTAAAATATACATGCAATAGAGTTATAAAAACAGAGCAAGGGGCTGTGTAGAACACAGCACTCCTGGTCATTAATCTTTTGCACAGCCTTCTGTTATTTCAGAGAGGACAGCTGGCAGGATGGTTCAGTGTGACCAGGGGTGTTCTTCGGGTGGGTGTTTGGGGTGTCAACCACTCCCTCAATAAACTGATTATCCAGTTGCTAGTTGTGTCCAGGGTCTCTGGGTTGGGTTTAGCAGTCTTAAAGTGTTAAATTTAGGTTTTCCCAAACAATCATAAACATAAAAACTCATAGCACAAGCAAATTTCTTTTTTTGGGATACTTTTTTATTTTATTCAATACATTAATGCATGTTACATTATCACAATCCCGGAACATTTTTATCATTCACAATTTGCAGTACACAAAAGTTATCCTTGTACATATCCCCACCTACCCCAGTCCTGAATTATTTGAATGTGCGTCTATCAGTTACTTGTCCTTGGGGCAGCAGGCTCTTCTTGATTTGTAATTAAATATCTTCTCCTCGGTTACAGTCCTCTATGTGAAGCCCAGGTACCGAAGACTTTATCCCATTTTCGGGGGCAGCCTCTGCTCAGGTAAACCACCTTCTCTGCCAAGCAGCACCAGTCAAAGTCCTGCTCCCATTATCTCACTGTTGGTGGCTGCGGCTTTTCCCATGCTCTAGCTATAATAAGTTTTTCAACCATATCTGCAAGCATTAACCATATTTTAATATTCTTTGTCCAGTTGTGTTCTCCCATGATACATAATATGTGCCAACGGGCTTCCATTGGAACCACTTGGCCTGCAATCTTGGACATTATAGCTACTATGGCGCTCCAGTAGTGTCTCAACTCAGGGCGGCACCATATTGTGTTAAAAAAATGTACCCTCTTCCCCACAGCCTCTCACAGCACAATTTCTGTCTTAATCTGTGACAAACTTGTTTAGACCATTTTATAAGCTTTGTTAAAACATATTTGCTGCAATGGTAAAATGGGACAGCAGGCTTAATATCAGTGGTCCTCTGTTCAGCAGTTCTTCTGCTTTTATGAAGGTACCCCTTTTTAGGTCTCGCCTACGCAGCACACATGCGCTGCATAGGAGTGCCTTTAGCCGTCGCTCTACTCATTTTCCAGCACTGCACTCGTGCTTGGGGCGGCATCCACCTTGCGGGAGCGAGCAGGGGCACGCCACAAGCGCCCGCGCGTGCACCAATCGTGGGCTCACCTCCTGCTCCAATTAACCTTCGCGGGGCCAGGCTTGTGTTTCAGCGCTTGTTCCCTTTTCCTAATGTGCTTTGCTGTTTCCTCTGCCGTTTCCTCGCTGGTGGGCCCAGGGCTCTCTATTCCGTGCTGCTGTACTGCTTTACTGTTTCCTCTGCTGTTTCCTCGCTGGCGGGCCCAGGGCTCTCTACTCCGTGCTGCTGTTCTGATTTGCTGTTTCCTCTACCGTTTCCTCGCTGGCGAGTCTAGGGCTATCTACTGCTGGGCAAACACCTCAGCGGTGCCGTGCGAGGCGCGCAGCGAACCTGGCGAGCGCCCTTAAGACACTGCCCAGCAACTTGGCTTGGCACTACCTGCCATCGCTTCTTTCCAAGGCGTCTTCAAGGGATGTATGACATTACAACGCATGCTTTTACATCGCATGCCTTTACAAAGCTGTTTTTACAACGCATGCCTTTACAACGCATAGTGCTTTGGGGCGCTGGATAGTGAATAGTTTAATTTACTATTCCAACTCCAGTCCCCGTGGATAGTAGGGAAGGTGTTGGATAGTAAATTAAACCTATTCCCTATCCTAGAGCGCCCCCCAGCGCAATGCATTGTAATGGTTTGCGTTGTAAAAGTTGCGTCATAAAGGCACTGCGTGGTAAAAGTTGCGTTGTAAAGGATGTTTTCCGTCTTGAAGGCGTTTAAACAGGCGTTATACCCAAACCATGGTCTAATTCCAGAATCCCTCTGTGACCATATGAAGTGATCCGCCAGACATTTAATCTTGACTACGTGTTCATCTTTACCTCCAAAAAGCGCTATCTAAAATACTCGCCTTTTCGTTCATGCTCCAAACCTCCACCCTGCCTTGGCTTGTCTTTCGCTCCTTGGTTTTGATGCTCCCCTTTTCTTACACTCTGTCCCTATTTCTGAATGTATTTATGTGCTCTGCCCAATCTCTTCTCTTGTCCCTGACGCTCTGCCCTTACACTGCCTGCTTCTCTTCTACTCATGTGATGTTTACCAATTATTTCAACTAAAATGTGGCTGGGGAACCTTATCCTTCCCTTCCCTCCACCCCACCCATCCTGCCTCCAGGACGTGATATCAGCTGGAGCCGTGCCACCCTCAAGCGCCCGGCAGCCAGGGGAGTTTGTCACGCTTGCTGGTTAGTGTTATGGGGAGTGACAAGTCCTCTTTAACATGCCCAAGGGCAGGTTTGAGTAATGAGATTATATCCCACTGCATGGGTTTGATCTTTTATGCTTATGTTATGGCTGTTAGTAAAATCCAGCATCGCAGTATGTGGGATCGAAGTAGCCCCGAAGTGTATGGATGGGGGGGGGGTCTTTTGAGTTAAGGGGACCTTCAAGGGTCATACAGCACTATTAAGACCAAGCATGCAGCACCAAGTATAACAAACCCAGCGTGCCTAACTTGCTCAAGTCATTTCCTTGTTTAAGGAAGTGGTAAGTAAAGAAAACAACCGCCTTTTTTACTGGAGTTATTTCTTGGTTTAAAACAGTCGTAAAACTGCCCTAAAGGAAATATATATGTGCCTTATTTACCAATACCATTCCCTGGTTTAAGACTGTATTTTCTACGGTTTTCCCACCAGCCTTTCTTACTGCTGTATTAAGTCAGACACGAACATTTTAAAACGCATTAAGAATGTTTTAAGATTGTCTTAAGTTAGTACAAAACAATTCATAAATCAGTGAGACTTTTTCCTGGCTAAAGACTCTTTCAATACTGTGTTAAGTTAGGCTCGAGCGTAGGGAGCAATAAATAAACCATGCCCAGCATGTTGAGGACACACAGCAGACAGAGACTTCTGTTCAAAGAACTAAAGCCCCAAATTCTCATCTCACCCTTTCATCATCTGCACGAGACAAGACAAGAACTATAAACAAGCATGCAAATAACAGCTATTGTTGAGGCACCAACAGCCTATCTTACTAAAGTTTTTTCTGACTTAATCAGTCTTTAAACTGTGTTAAGCAGGGTTGGACAGTCTTAAAACCAATAGTAGACTGCATTAAGCCAGTACAAACCCCTTCTTAAATCAGAGTCATATTTCATAATTTAAGACAGTCCAAAGAATTTCTTAAGCCAAGGATACACTTCAGTTAATCAGACCCCAGGAGATGATTTAGGGTACATGGATGAAATACAATCATTATCACCAAGTGACAACTACACCTATGCCATGCGCTGTAGACATGATGTATCCATGGAAGTGTAAGTACTTTCACGGTGCAAACCTAGACTGAGAAAAAGAGAGTGCTAAACAAGGGCAGAAGTCCAAAGTTATGATTTAAAACTGTTTACAATCAAGAAGGGTGTTGGTGAGCAGTGTGCCCTACCATGTGGAGATGCAGCATTCTGTGAAGGTGTGGGTCTTCACCTCCTTTGTGAACTGCAGAAGGGCTGGGGCAGTTGAATGTTGATGGGAATATTGGTTGTGATCCCAAGGTCTTCTGATCTTCATTTTTTGCAGTTTTTAGTTTTTAGTCTGACTATTGCATGACTTCTTGTATTCACCTGAGGTAGTCAGTTTCTCTGCTGTTATTGCGGGGTGCAAGATCTTTTGACATAGACTTCGGAAGTAGGCGTAGAGGGGGTGATGTGGCATCCCCAAAATAACCATGTTGGAGTTTCGAAGGGGAATGAGCATTAGAGATGATTTTAAATTATATCTTGTCACATTTGCTGTGCATTCAAAGACAGAGGTCAAATGTAAGTTTTGTCTTCTGACAAATTGCTGCTTATTCTTTTAAAATTGAGACTGGTATTTACTTTTTTTTCCTGTTAGGTAAACTTTATTTCAGTTATTGATAACCATACAAGTTCACATAAACATCATACATTGAGTGTACTCTTCTCTATTTCTGTCAGTTCCCTTAAGGACAAATTAGTCACTAGGTTCTGGTGTTGCTCGTCTCTGGTTGGGGTGTTTGCGTTTTGCTCCTTGTGTAGTTTCCTGAGGGCAGCCATTTTTTTGCAAACTGGAGGTACTTCCATGGGGAGCACCTTCGCCCCAAGTGTAGCGGGATTGTACGTCTTTGATTTTGAAAAGAAGTTAATTCTGGGCGAGGCAAACCCCTTTGCACAACATATTGTATTTTGAAAAAGATACATTGACGACGTCCTTGTCATTTGGCAAGGACCGGAAGACACCCTGAGTGAATTCATCAGGTGGATAAACACCTGCGATAACAACTTGGTATTTACCCACACAATGGACAAGAAGTCAATGGTATTCCTTGACTTAGTCATCACGAAAGAAGGAGGAGGTCTGGAAACTAAGAATCACCAAAAGCCCACTGCGAAAAACAATTCCCTGAGATACGAAAGCTTCCACCAGATGCATTGAAGGAGAATCTGCCATATGGCCAATTCCTCCGGTTAAGAAGGAATTGCAATAAACGACAAGATTACCGCACTCAGGCTAATGAACTGACTGAAAAACTTTCACACAGAGGCTACCCAGATCACATCTTAAATAAGTGCCAAGAAACGGGCAAGAAACCAAGCCAGAGAGGCGCTCCTAGAGGATAAGATCAAAGAGGAAAAGGCACCACAATTAACGTGTGTTACCACATACAATACCCTATCAAATCTGATGAAAAAATTCTATAAACAAGCACTGGAGCATACTCAATACTGGAAATCTACACTGGGAAAAAAAACCTTTTCTCTCGTTTAAGAGAGCAAGAAGTATCAGGGACACACTGGTGAACACCCGCCCCAGACACTATGCAACAGAGGAACCCACAACTGTACTCAGCATTTGGGGTTTACCTAGAGTTACTGGGCACTATCCGTGCGGAAACTGTAGCGTGTGTCATTTGACCACGGCCATAAAAACACTAAATCTGGAGGAAAACAGGATCTGGACACAAAGGTCCCACACAAATTGTAACAGCCAATATGTGGTATATCTAATCACATGCCCGTGTGGTCTACAATACGTTGGCATGACAGGGAAAAAGGTCAAACAACGCATTTGCGAACACAGAAGCACGCTCAGGTGCCAAAAGGTAACCACCAAACTGACTGAGCATTTTCTTATAATGAACCACACCACTAACGATATACGGTGGACAATAATAGAAGTGGTAAAACCAGGAGAAAATATGACACAACGCTTTCCACCAATGTGTCTGGCTTCAATGATAATATATCCTGGAACACCGTCAAACAAAGGTGAATGTTACATTGCAACCTCAAATGGAACACTTTGACCCTGAAAAAATACTGAGAGAAACAGTGAGTAACAAAAGAGGAACCTACAGAGGCATCTATCGCCCCTGGGCCTAATAATAATAAAGTTATCTACAAGTACAAATACCAGATACAGCTATGTACCATCGTTCTGTGTAACACTGAAGCTACATTGTCTACATATTAATACATGACTCTGTCTCTTCCCTCCGACAGTAGTTCACCTTTTTCCATCTTGGGGGATAATACTGATAAGGCCTCCGACCTCTGGCCCCTTATTATCGACACGCACGATATCGATTAATAAGTGTGCCAGAACGGGGATCCAATAAAGTTTTTTACATTAAAATGTGGAACTTTCCCCTGCCCCTGAGCCACAACATAGGGATCGGTGGATTTTTACATGATCCCTTGACTATGCCAGTACGCACGCCCTTCCATTTCACGCCATGATCAGCTGACCACGACGCTAGGTTTGCGAGTGGGCTCACCCCGCAACGTGAACCTGCCTTTTAAAACACACGGAAATGAGTCCACCGGCATCCTCGGGACTCCGTGTGGACGCTTGGCAGGTTTCCAGCGGGCCGTCATAGTTGACAAGTAAGTGGTTTGGGGTTGGGCTCCGTTTTTTGTGATATTCGGCAATGCTGAACTACAGGGTCCCGCGGAGCGACACAGGTCGCAGTACAAAAACTTTATCTCTCTAATTATCTCACCCACAGAACGCTCACTAACAGGCCCCCCCACGGTATCCATGGGGCTCAGCTACAACTAGCTTAAAGTAAGTCCTGACGATTTTTGAGTGTACTACTTCCTTTTAACACTGGTCTAAGATATCCTTTGGTTCCCTCACCCATATCATTTAACTACGTGTAGTATCACGCTATGCCTTTACTAATGGCATTGATCTTAACACAATTAAGTTCATTCATAAAACGTCGTAATATGTTTGAATGAACGCATAACACCCACCTTTTGAATAAGGAAATGATGAGTGGGTATGAATTATAAATAACAATATGTCGTGCCAAAAGCACACGTAGTGAACACTTAACTTTTTTCACTATACGTTAAGCGCTCCAAGACGTTTTAGGAGCGCATGACACCAACTGTATGAATGATCATTATTGAGGGGGTATGGTGTTCAAATAAACACACACACTGAAGTGAGACCTTTTTTTGCACTTTCAAAGTAACGGTGCGGAAGTGTCTGATGGTGTAGTTACGTCATGCACCTATATACTGTAGGTGGCATAGAATACACCCTATGGAGAAGGAATGCACTCTTTTTGGGGAGCAACATCACTCACAAAAATGTGTACCAATATGCAACAACTATGTTCTGTTTTATTATTACAGATTTGTCTTACTCTGAAGGATGTAAGCACGCTATACCGTAAGTATATGGTCTGGCATCTAGTTGAGTCTGGGACGGTTGCACCTTAGCGTGTGCAGACCTCCCGACTCTACTCACTTGGTCCTGATGAAAACCTAACAAAGAACAGAAAGGTTGAAACATGTTTACCATATTCACATTATAACTGTGCTACTTTCCGGTCAATCCACACGAGTAGAAGTACCCCACCTGTTTTTAATAGTGACACATGACTCTAGAATAAAGAATATAGGGAGTACATGTAGTATACTTTTTGATTCACTATCACTTTCACAACTCACATAATTACCAGCTCCGCTGCAGGTGCAGGCGTCGAAGCACACCTGAGTGGCACTTGGTCACTCGGGTGGACCCCGATGATGAAGCATGTCACCAACCAGGTTGGTGAGTCAGGGGTTTATAAAGAAAAAAAAATGTTCTTTACTTGCATCTCTTTCTTTTCACATTTGATTACTAGGACACTGCGTCCTGGGGATACTCCTTCATTTGTTTTTGTAGACTTCAAGCTCTAGGGGACTAGGAGTATAGCCCAATATAAAACTCTTACTCTCCCATTGTTCAATACGTGCTCCATTGACATAGCCAATAGGTCTCGCTTTTGGGACCTTATAAGTATTTAGTTATGCAGCACAATATCCTTGGTGCAACAACATCAACTTGCATGGCTAAACACGTATAAGGTCCCAGAGGTGAGACCTATTGGCTATGCCAATGCTTGTTTATCTTGGGTTAGTTGCCTTTAATAAATTGAATGTGTGTTTAATTGTGGCATGTGACACTTGTACAGTGAAGAATGTTCAGTTCCAGAATCCTGGTATAGAGGAGTTTATGCTGCTCTACTGTGCCTTCTACAATTACCTTCTTCCTTTTTCCGAATCCCGCACTATGTCACTGCATTCCATGTGTTTGCATTCTTAGATTGGGCACAGGTTGCTAAAACGCCAATGCGCACGGCTATTAAGGATAATTAAAATTGCCGATGCGCACGGCTGTGCATCTGTAAAGTATATACAACACCAATGCACACAACTGTGTACCTTTGAACTTTATTCTTTACACGCCGATGTGCACGGTTGAGCATTGGGGAATTTTATCCATTTCAAGTACTCTGCACCGATGTGCACGGCAAAGCATTCAACTCTACATGTTAAATCACTCGTCCTATTTGACCTAGAAATAAATTTGAACTAGAGATACATTGTTTTTAATCCATAATACGTTGATGTCTGGCATATTCTTTAAGCAAGGGTTTGCTTTTATTGTGGATTATATTTGTGGTGTGGGGCTGACATATATTTGCTATTAATAGTCAATAAGCAGTTTGAACCCCCGACGAAAAAGGTGAGCCTCCTATTACATGGGCCAGATAGAAGGAGGAATTTCTAACATATATGGAAGCTATTGAAGGAGATAGAATGGGAGCTGAAAGGAAGAAAAGCATATTATCCCATTGTTTAGGGTCTGAGGGACAAGTAGTATTCAGAACTTGCTCCCAAATCCAGGATGCTGAATAATTTTGAGGAAGCTTTGTTACTCATGGAGCGCAGATTTAAACCTACCACTAGTATAGAATTGAATATGTTTACATTTTATACTAGGGCACAACGTGATGCAGAATCTTTTAATGATTTTCTAACAGCTTTGAGGGCATTGTCCATGTAATTTTGGGGCCATGTGGCATGAAATGATCAGTGATCAAACTACTGTGAACGTGAAAAGTAAAAAAATATAGAAGCAGTTATGGGTGATGGGAGATCCTAACTTGCAAGGTCCTATCACTACGGCTAAGGCTATTGAGCAATCTGAGATATGGATGAAGTCCATAAAAGACACCAGCACTAAGAATGAGAATACTGTGGATGATGTATGTGTAGTTAATAATTTTACCCGCAGACGTGTACATATAGGAAGGAGGGGTGACAAGAGTGTGACTTGTTACAGGTGCTCGAGTTTAATCATGTGGCTTCATTTTCACAGTGTCCTACCCTGGGAGGGAGTGCAGCAAATGTGGCAAGATGGGACATTTCACTCATGTTTGTGAGGATGATAGGAAGAACGGTTCTTATGTAATAAAAGGGAAATCTGCTAGTGTGGGAGGAGTGTTTTGTGTAAGATGTGCATGTGGGGAAGATAATAGTGAGAAGGAAAAAGGAATTGTACTTTCTGTTAAGACCTCTGAAAACGAGAGTGAAGGAGCAAGGAAACCTCCCAAAGACAAAGTCCAGGGTCTTGGCAGGGAATTAGAACTGATGGCCGATTCAGGATCTTCATGGACCATAATTATCGAGGACTATTTCCTGGAGAAACTTAAAGACGTTGTTGCTAAAGTGGACTTAAAAGAATCTGAGATGTTGTGGCTAAAGTTTTGATGGTTCTGTAATAGATCGGATGGGGTACGCCTGTGTGGGTATATTGTTTAAAGGAAGGGAAGCACCTACTAAACTTCATGTGGCTAAGAAGGGTGTCAACATACTGGGGTGGAGAGATCAGTGGAAACTGGATATCATACTCAATCCCTGTTGCAAGGAACTAATGTTGGAGGTTGGTGAAAGGGATGAGGCTGCGTGGGTTGTAGCTCAGTTCCCAGGTGTTTTTTATTTAAAAATTAGGCAAACATAACGGTTATACTCGCCGCATCAAGCTTAAGCAAGGGGCACAACCAGTGAAGCATAGGTTGAGGAATGTGCCTATTAATGTGAGGGATGAGCTTAATAGTATTTTGGATGAAATGTTAACGGGAGAGATCATTGAAGAAGTGGAACCTTCAGAATGGGTGTCTCCCATTGTTTTGTCATGTAAGGCGCATACATCATGGAGGTTGTGCATTGATTGTAGAGCACTCAATGCCAATATCACTGTGGACTGTCACCCGCTACCTAACATTAAAGATGTTGTAGGCATATTGTGGAGTGCCGGTGTATTTTCCACATTTGAGCTTCGGTCGGCATACCACCAAATTGAACTGACTGAGGATTATAAGAGTTTAACTGTGTTTATCACGGTAACAGGGTTTGTTTCAGTTCAAAAAGATGCTTTTTGGTCTTGCGTCAGCGGCATCCATATTTCAAAGAGCAATGTTCCACATTTTTAGTGGTATGGAAGCGTTTGTTAAATGTTTCCAAGACGACATCCTCCTTTTCTTCAGGAATGTGTGTGAACATTCGGAGCACTCAAGGATAGTGCATGGGGTATTGAAGGAACATGTTCTGACCGTCAAAGGAAACAAGTGTAAACTTTTCAAAGGAACAGTGGAGTATTTGGGGCATAGATTGGTAAAAGGACTGATACCTAAAAGGTCTTTAATGCCATTATGAAAGCACCTGTGCCTGACAGTAAGGAGAAGTTGCTGTCATTTTCAGGGCTGTGTGAATACTATAGTAAATTCATCAAACACGTTGCCCCCAAGATGGAGCCATTAAGGGAATTAACTAGAAAGAACACTGAATTTGTTTGGATGGAAAGACAACAGCAGGTATTTGATCAGATTAAAGGAGAGATGGTGGGAGCACCTACGTTAAAACCTTTCCATGTGATCAAAAACGGCATTATTACGCTGGATGTAAGCCTTTATGAAGTGGGAAGTGTTTTGTCACAACGGAAAGGAGGAGTGAAATGTAGCATTAGTTTCTCGCACTCTCAGCAATCCTGAGAGACACTAAATGTAAATAAAATAAAAAAAACGTAAAGCAGAATTTGTAAAGCGCGACCTACTCACCCTTACGGGTCTCAAGGCACTGGGAGCCGTCATGGAAATTAAGTGAGCTATTGCCTAGAGTCACATGGTGCTGAGCTGAGCTGCCACCAGAGCCGGGGATTGAACTGTGAACCCTGTGCTCCGAAGTCAGCTGCCCTGGCCGCTGCATCACACCTCTTCATCACACTACAGTGTGATAGAGAAGGAATTGCTGGGGTGTGTGTGTGGGCAGGGGAACACTTCCATAATTATTTGTGGGGATCTCAGTTCACATTGAAGACAGTCCACAAGCTTTTAGTGGAGATCTTGTCTCCTGGAGGGGGTATAATGTTACAGCCCTCATTGCACGTTTGATATCCAGGTTACAGGAGAACAATTTTAATGTGGGGTATGTACCTGGAATGAAAAATGTGAGCTGTTTGTCCAGGCTGCCTTGTACTGTGAATGAAGATAATAGTGAAGTGGATGAGACTGAAGTGATAGGGAGTATAGCGGATGTAATGTCTGGAAAATTTGGTAGCATCACTGAAGATTTGTGGAAGGATGCCATGGAGAGTCATTTGTTGTTGGGAATGGTTGTGGATCATGTTAGAGAAGGATGGCCTGTGATGAAAGATTTCAGATGAAGTGTTCCCATATTAAAAGGTTTTGGAAAATTTGGAGGTTGAGGGAGACATGTTATTTAAAGAAGGGAAGTGTATACCTCCTGTCAGTTTGAGAGATCATATATTGTCAGTGGCACACGAGGAGCATCGTGGGATGTCATCTCTGAAGAGATTGGTGAAGACTATTTTGTGGTGGCCTGGCCTTGATGGGTTGGTGGACAGAGTAGTCAGGCAGTGTGATGTATGGGCAAGCAGAGAGAAAATGTTGTAGGTGGCCACTGCAACTTTAATTCCAGCGAGTGGCCGGTATTTCTGTGGCAGAAGGTTGGATTTGACGTATCTGGTCCTTTCCATTTCTTACCTCAGGATTGTAAATTTGCCATGGTTTTGGTTGACTACCATTCAAAATGGGCTGTGAACTTTTGTACCATGAGTCACTACTGCCAGCGTGATTGAGTTTTTAAAAATAATTTTTTGCTTGAGAAGGGTATCCAGAAGTCCTTGTCACAGATAACAGAGTGTAGGTTAAGTCTGTAAAGATGCCACGTTTCCTCAAGTACTCTAATATTCGCCATTTCACCACTGCTTTATATGAGCCTCATGGTAATGTTCAGGTAGAGTGTTTCAACTGTGTGTTAAAAGAGGATATATTGTGGGCATGTGGTTTGGGGCAGGATGGAAGGACAAACTTTGGGGAAAGTTATGGTTGTATTGTATTACTCCACACACCACCACTGAGGTTAGTCCCTTTAAGTTACTTAAAGGGAGGGAGCCTTTCTCCAAATTGTGTAAATGGGTGGTTTAGAAGGAGGAAAGATAGAAAGGGTGGTGGGAAAGGTAAGGAAGAGGTGGCAATAAGAGTGATGGGAAAACAGGACATGTTTAAACATGGCTATGATGCTAAATGGAAGGTCAAGAAACCCATTTTTTTGTGGTGGGTGATTGAGTCAGGATTCGCAAACCTGAAGTATTAGCCTAAGAGGTCTCCAAGTTTGGTAGGCATGTACGTGTGGTTAAAGTTGATCAGAACAGTGTAGTCACACAGAATGGGAAGGTCTGTAATGTCATGCGAGTGGCCAAGAGCGAGGGTGGTCCTAGAGCACAGCCACATGTCACTGGCGTAACAAAAACTGAGGGGGCTTCCCTGTACGGTACAAAGAGGGGCCCCCTCCAGGCTCAATCAGGAGCTCTCTGGGCTGAGTGTAGTGCCGAGGGGGCCCCCTGGAGCTTGGCCCCCCCCCGCAGCGCGGGGCTGCGGGCCCTGTGTTACGCCCCTGCCACATGTGTTTAATGACAAGGATGGTCAAGATGCATCTGTAGCATTACGGGGCCACTGGGATGAGGATCTTGGTCGTGCCTGCACTGACAGTGATTGGCAGACTGTTCTGACAAATCCCTCTATAGTATCCCAAAATGCCTGTTTTAAATTAATCAATTTTAGATTCTACAACAGGCATACTTAACCCCCCAGCAATATAAACAGCTACTTTCACCGCACCGACAATACGTGTCCTCTCTGCCTGACTCCAGACGTGGGGATGGGGCACATGATCTTGTCTTGTCCAACGCTGGCTATGTATTGAAGGGATGTTGCAACTCATTTAACACACTGTATGGGCACTGTCCTCCTTTGCACTTGGGAAATATGCCTTCTTGGACTCTAGAAGTGCACTAAAAAAGACAAAGCTACAGTGAAGTTCGCTGGCCTGGCCTTTGTCTTGGCAAAACGACTCATCACTCGACAAATCCGCCGGTGGCCTCTGCGTGGGCGCTCTCCCTGCTGGAGTGGGCTTGTGCTGAAAGCATGCTGCTGCTCAGGGAAAAAAAAAGTCTCTGTAAATATCCACCACAGAGTATACTGTTTTTAGGTTTCACCTAAGCAACGCATGTGCTGTCTCTCAAGACTTTCTATAGCTACTGTATGGACTTTCAGCATGCCCATCCGTTTTGATTAATTCCTTCATGTGCCTTTTGAAATTCCTTTGTTTTCATTGGTAAATAGTCTACATTTGTCCCTCCTTTTGCTGTTTTGCTCACACCCTGGAAATTGGCCCTGTTACATAGATCACTTCACTATCAGCCATGTAAGTTAGTTTTTGTTACACTAATTTTTCTTTTGCCTGGGCGTGTTTTGTTTTTCTGAAGACGCTCAGCCAGGGCTGCAAATCATGTCCTTATCTTGGTTTCCACTGTTTTTGGTTTCACAAGTGCTTTTTCTGCCGAAGGCTTTGTTGTTTTTCATCCTATAACTGTTTTGGTTTCATTAGCTCAAATGTCCAATACTTAAATAATATACTTACTTAATGGAAGTGTAGTTTAAGAAAACAGCCGACAGTAAGACCAGCCTATTTACATTGTGCTTTTGACAGCATGATTTTTTGGATACGATTAAAGAGGTAAACATTCTGTTATTCTTCCATTTTATGAAAATGGAAGCAGCTTTAAGTTGCACACTTTCAACTTTTGATGCTTTTTTCTAGATTTCAATCAGTGAAATAAAGCCAATATCAAGGGATGCCTCCTTGTGTTCTCTAAAGGCAGCATGTAATGTGAGGTTACTTAACAATACATACTGCAAGTAGACAGTTTGATAACACCTCAGCACCACCGCAGCACCACTTCGGTACAAGTCAGCGTCACTCAGCACCACTTCAGCAGCACCATCTGAGCACCACCACAGCACCACCTAAGCATCACTCAGCCCCAGCACAGCACCATCTCAGCTCCAGTGCAACACCACCTCAGCACCAGTGCAGTCCCACCGCACTACCTCAGCACCAGCACAGCACCACCTCTGCACCAGTGCACACCACTTCACTACCAGTGCAGCACTACCTCAGCATCAGTGCAGCATCACCACCTCAGCATCAGCGCAGCACCAGCACAGCATCACTCAGCGTCACCACAGCATCACTCAGCACGACCTCAGAACCAACACACCATCTCCTAAGAATAACCCGACCACAGCCCCATCTAAGCATCAGCACAGCACAACCTCCGCATCAGTGCACCACCACCAGCGCAGCACCAACTCAGCAGCAGCACAGCCCCACCACAGCATCAGCACAGCAGCAACTCAGCACCACCCCAGCAGCAACTCAGCACCAATGCAGCACCACTTCAGTATTAGCACAGCACCACCTCAGCACTAGTGCAGCATCATCTCAGCACCAGTGTAGCACCAACTCAGAATCTCTCAGCACCACCTGGGTACCAGCACAGCATCACTTGAGCACCATCAAAGCGTCACTCAGCACCACCTCAGCACCACCTCAGCGTCACTCAGCACCATCTCAGTATCACTCAGCGCTACCTGAGTATCACCCCCGCACAAGCACACAACCACCTAATTATAACTCAGCACCACCTCAACATCAGTGCAGCACCAACACAGCACAAGCACAACATCAGTGCAGCATCAGTGCAGCACCACCTCAGTATCAGCACAGCACCACTTCAACATCAGCACAGCACCACCTCTGCACCATCATAGCACTACCTCAGCACAGCACCTTTTCAGTATCAGCAGAGCACCACCTCCTCATGAGTGCACGACCACCAATGCAGCCCAACCCAGCATCAGTGCAGCACCACCTCAGCACCATCAAAGCACCATCTCAGCACCACCTCAAACTCAGCACAACACCATCTCAGTACCAGCACAGCACCATCTCCGCATCAGTGTACCACCACTACCAGGGCAGCACACCTCAGCACCAGTGCAGCCCTACCTCAGCTGCAGGTCAGCACCAACGCAACTCCACTTCAGCATCAGTGCAGAACCACCTCAGCACAGCACCACCTCAGCATTACACAGCACCACCTGAGAACCAGCTCAGTACCACCTGAGGACCAGTGCAGGTCTCCCACTTCAGCATGACTCAGCACCACCTCTGCATCACTCAGCACCACCTCTGCATCCGCGCACTACCACCAGTGCAGCACCAACTCAGCATCAAAGCAGCGCCACCTCAACATCAGGACAGTGCCATCACAGCATCATCACCACCTCTGCATCAGTGCGCTACCATCAGCACCGCCTTACCCCAGCATCAGTGCAGCCCCACTTCAGCACCAGCACATCCCAACCTCAGCAGCAATTCAACACCCCTTCAGCATCACTGCAGCACCACTTCAGCACAGCATCGCCTCAGCACAGAATCACCTCAGCACAGCACCAACTTAGCGCCACCTAAGCACCAGTACAACACCACCACCTCAGCAAGATCACCACCTCAGCATCACCTCAGTATCACTCAGCGTCACCTGAGCATCACCTCCGGAGCAGCACACCACCACCTCAGCATCACACAGCACCACCTGTACATCATTCAGCATCACCTGAGCATCACCTCAAAACCAGTACAACTCACCTAAGCACAACCTCAGTCTGCCCTCAGAATCTGGCATTTGTTGATTCTCCCCTAGTGTCAATGTGCTGCTTTTGTTCTAATTCAGGTACTATTTCCCAACCTCCACCCTCTTGTTGTTTATGTCCACCCCATAACAAAACAAAAAAACAATAAAAAGCAAGCATTAGAACAGGCAGGAAGAAGTTAGCAACCATTGCAAACACTTATAAGGTCCAAAAGGCGAGACCTATTGGCTACGCTAGTGCTTGTTTTAATAGCACCTCTTTTAGTAAGAGGTGCTCCTGCTGGTATAAAATGTTCCCTCTGCGGCTCTCCACTTCTCATGCAGTTAGGTTCATTCTGAATATCAGCTATCTAATATAAAATAAGAACAGCCATTATTTTGCACAAAACACATGTATGCACATATTGGTATGTATGCTAGCACTTCCAGGCTATCTCACTGGCATTGGAATGATAGGTGAGAGGTGCAAAACCTTTAAGTAGTCACAAACACTCTGATTTGAAAAATTAGAGAGGTTACGACTGCGAATTTAGGACTTTTATTTGGGGAATTGGTGACTCCTAAAATAGATTTACAAATGGACACTGGATCGCAATTAGCAAGAGGTGTGTTGTCGGTGTTCCTTCTCAAATTGAGATTTGGATCCCTATTTGTGAATGGTTTGTGACTGAAATCCCAGTTGTAAACAATTGATAAGTTACCAACTTCCAAATGGGGGCAGTAACCCATTTGCAAAAGGCAAGTTGTCCCCTTTCAGCCTCTACCCCTTTGTGATCAGTGTTGACAACTTGAGGTGGAAAAACATGAAAACCTTATAACATTTTTTTTAAACGGCTCTGTTTCCCTTAAGGAAAAACAAGTCGTTTTCGAAAACCAGTTACAAGGATTGTGGTCTGCTGACCCTTGCAGGTGACCATCCCATGACCATATCCAATCATAGTGGGTCACAATTGGTACCTCGAAATTAATATTCATTGGGCAGGTCAGCCTGCAAACCACAGCGATTCAGTATTTTGTGAACCAACCTATTAGCCCATAGGTCGATTAGCCAGAAATTACACTAGTCACAAAAAGAAGAGCTGCAATTTGCAGCCAGTACTGTTGACCCATATCTTAGTCCATCTGGCCGTATGACCTTAAAGTTATTATGCACAGATAACTGCAACAGACGATCAGCCTTGGGAATTATGTCATTTGGATCAGAAACTGTAAGCTGCATGTGACAGTTTCCTACAAATGAGTTTCTAGAGCTTGTCTCTGACTCACCAATCCACAGCCAGCTATTGTCAAGTGTTACAGCAAATAAATGATGGATGGAATGCTGACAATGCAAACAGTCTCCCCCAGTCAAAGGATCTGGGTTAAATCCATCGTTCTTTTGCCCAATACGCCACCCCGGTTTGGACCCAGCCATATGTAAATCAGTCTTGACCCTGTGCCCCTTGAGAACAGTCCAGACCGAACTGCCAGGCCAGGTCCTCCCTGGACCGGAAACAAGCGTCCTGGGACTAGTTTCAGAGTATGTCACCCTTCTTCAGCCAGGCTAGCTTGAATCCAGTGGCACAGTGAGCAAGGGACCCACGTCTGGGCATACCCATCTCACTTAGGGCGAAAATTGTTACAGCAAACAAATGATGGACAGAATGCTGACAATGCAAACATTCTCCCCAGTCAAAAGATCTGGGTTAAATCCATTGTTCTTTTGCACGCTACGCCACCCCAGTTTAGACCCAGCCAAATGCAAATCAGTCTTGATCCTGTGTCCCATGGGAACAGTCCAGACCGAACTACCAGGCCAAGTCCTCCCTGGAGCGGAAACAAGCATCTTGGGACCGGTTTCAGGGTATGTCACCCTTCTTCAGCCAGGCTAGCTTGAATCAAGTGCCACAGTGAATATTGGCAAAGCTCATACGATTTAAAATGCAATAATTACTTAAACTTGATTGGCTTCAAAACATGGTGTCACTTATCAGAATATCACCATCCAGTCTTTGACATAGCCCTTTACTCTCCCATTGCCCAGTATTCAACCCTACAAACTTCACTTGACACACCATATAACTTAGTTGGGCACCTGTGGAGTTGGTAGGCAATTCTCAAACTCACACTCCCTGGATCTCACTGACTAAGTTACGCCCCCTAACCCCCAGTGTGATGCACTGCTGCGCTAAGTGTTATTAAATTGGGGCCAAAGTTTCTCAACATATTACTTATGAATTTGCATGCCTACACTAGTCAATGTTTTTAAATACCTGTTTTATTGGAAATCACCTGTTTATGCAATATGCAAGTGCCACAGCTAATCTCCACTAAGTAAATCACATCCAATGAGGCAATACATGTGTGGTAGAAACATGACATCCCTTTCTTCTCATTGTTATTTGTTCCCTATGCATACCCATATTATTGCAATTTTCTCTAGGTCTGAGTGAAAAAAACATAACTGCCTTTGCAGAAATGATGTGAAATGCCCCCAAAATTTTGCAAAATTACACATTATTACACAAAACTCTGGTTCGGCATTTTGTGCTTTTTAGTACGAGGTGCATGCTGGTGTCCATAATGGATACAAGCATGCATTTGCGCTAAAGAAATAGAGCAAAATCGAATGTGACGCAAACAACAGCCACTTGTGTTCTGTTTCTACACATTGTTCCCATGCCCTGCAATAGGATGTTTACCAAAATGTAATAAATTCAGCAATATGGCATAATCTCAGACATTTTTCATGACAAGCATAATGTTAAAGGCCTGAAACTACATGAGATCATTCCGGTGTAAATGAAATTCCAACCAGGCCATGTTTTTCCCACAGATTTATCATTTGTTGTTTGGACAATATATCGAGTCTAAAATATTGTGTCAAGAATATCGAGGACAAGAATATTGTGTAAGTAAGTTCCTATAGGAAAGCTAAGTTTTACTATACTTAACTTTGCATATGCATACCTTGACGATATATTATCGTCAAGGTACGTAGATGTGGAGTTAAGAGTAGTAAATCTCTACTTACCTATTTGCGCTTAGCTTCTCGATATTTTGAGCCTTGCTATTTTTTACACAATATTCTGTCTGCGCTACACAAAACCACATCATTCTCCAGCAGCTTCATCAATCACCAGTTATCTCAACATTTTTATTGTGCCGGATAGCGATGTCATAGGAGATGTCATGAGTGATGCAATAAGTGTGGTAATGAATGTATGAGGTTACAACGCATACATTCACAACCGATTCCATCACAACGCAACTTTTACAATGCAGAATCCATTACAATGCATGCTATTACAACACATACCATTACAACGTAAGTATAGGTAAGTATTTAATTTTATTAATATTAATTTAATTTTAATATAATTTAAAAAAATTATTAATTTATTTAAATTAATGTTTACATTTAAATGAACATATTTTAATTTACTATTCTAACTCCTGGGGGGTGTAATAGTCGGGTAAGTGTTGGATAGTGTAGGGGTAACAATTACTATTCTAACTCCAGAGGGGTGTAATAGTAGGCAGTGGCGTAACGATAATTGAGGGGGCCCCCCTGCCAGGTACGTGGTGGGGCCCCCTCCAGACTCTATTAGGAGCTCTCAGGCCGATGTGCAGTGCTGAGGGGGCCCCCTTGAGCTTGACGGCCCCCCGCACTGCGGGGGATGCGTGGGCCTGTGTTACGCCCCTGATAGTAGGGTAAGTGTTGGATAGTGTAGAGGTTAGAATTAGTATTCTAACTCCAGGGGGGTGTAATAGTAGGGTAAGTGTTGGATAGTGTAGGGATTAAAATTAGTATTCCAACTCCAGGGAGGTGTAAAAGTAGGGTAAGTGTTGGATAGTGTAAGGGTTAAAATTACTATTCTAACTCAGGGGGGTGTAATAGTAGGGTAAGTGTTGTATAGTGTAGGGGTTACCATTACTATTCTAACTCCAGGGGGTTTAATTAAAATAAATTAAATTACAATTAAATCTAATTAAAATATTAAAATATATTTATGTAAATTAAATTAAAAAAAATACAAATATTAAATTTAATTAGACTATTATAATTATTATTAGTAAATTAAATAAAAATTAAAATTAAATGTAATTAAAAATATTAAAATTAATTTAATTTAATTTATATTTAAAATTAAATTAAATTAAAATTAAAAATAATTATACTAATTATATGTATTTAAGAAAATTAAATTAACATTAAATTAATAGTGTTTAAATTAAATACTTACCCATACTTACGTTGTCATGGCATGCGTTGTAATAGCATCAGCATTGTAATTGCATGCGTTGTAATAGCATGCAATTACAATGCTGCAGAATGCAGCACACATTGATAGAGCAAAATACAAGGAGAAAGTAATAATTTTTCCCGTATTGCCAGTCCAAGACCAGGTATTCCCTGGTCTTAGTTTTTGGCGCTGCCCCATTCTTGTAAATATGAGGCAGTGTCAAAAAGCAATGGTTGTTGCGGTGGAAGGCACACTGCAACACCCATTGCATGCCCATTTTACGCTAAGTGAAGCATGAAAAGGGACCTTATTTAGAAGGCGGCGTTAAGCCACGTTAAGTTGCTTACCACCACTATGTAAATAAGGAAAAGGGGATATTGCCACCAGGACGTCACTAAAAACTGACACTATCATGGCGATATCTCCTTGTAAATATGCCCAAAGCTGTTAATATAATCAATCCAAGCAAGCGGTGGCTAGTGTGGGACAAGAGGCCACTCCTGTGATGTCGTCACAGACTTGGAGAGCTTGATCTAACTGTCAGCACGACTTGCTTTTTTGCAAATCAACAACCACGTGGGTGATAGAGAGGGTGTTCTTTGTTAAACACCCAAAAATGCTAACAGACAGCGCGTAGCTGACTTCTTTGGCAATGCATTTGTCTTTGGATCTGACACTTTTTATCGGTCAACAAATTGACCGATAGGGTTTTACAATTGAGGCATTTGGGCCCACAACGGTCCGTTATTCAGACCCCTTGCGGACAATGTGCCATAAAATATTTATAAGCCCCATGTTAGTCCAGTAAAATGTTTCGCAGCCTACACCACAAAGAACCCTTTCTTGAACAGCTTGGCAATCAAGTCCTGCTTCACAATTATTTATGAGATACTCTGTAGCTGAACTAAGGCAGGCCGGAAATACTACTAAAATCTCTTGAGAGGGGGGTTTTGGATGCCCCAGGATAGTTTGGTCCTGCCCCGGGGTCTCCTGCAAAGCAGAAAAAACTGTTTGAGCATCTGGGTCACCTATGTTAAAGTGCTCTACCCATTACCTCATTAAATTCAAGGACATCCTGTCCTATATTTACTAAGCTTTTTGTTACATCCTGGTAAGGAATTCCAGAAGACTTGGATAGGTTACAGATGATAAGTGTATTCTTCTTAGATGGTTAGATAGGTTTTCCAGTATATAAGTAATCAAAGCCCCACCAGGAGCATCCTCTCTGCTGCTCAGCCCAGGATCCAACTGACAGTCCACTCACAGAATACCAAACACTCTAATGACATCACACTCACACTAACATTCCACTCACACTGGCTGAACAGCAGAGGCAGAGAAACAGGGAAGATGTAAGGTAAAAACCTTAGATATAACACTTTTGCGTTGTCCTTGCATCACACAAGGTGATGCAAGAACAACACAAAAGCTTCACTAAGATTTACAGAGTTATGCATGGGGCAAATGGCGCCGCCTTGCGTGGCTATGTAAAGAAATGTAATGCAACACAGCGGTTTGCACTATGTTACGTTACATTTCGAGTTGGTAGGCATTCCATAGGTGTAGCATGGGCGTTACGTGCATCCACCCATGGATTTGATGGAATTACAAATTTACAAAGGTTTGTAAACCTGGGATTGCATTAAATCAGTACACCTCCCAGGTGATGCTGCAACAAAGGAAAAATATATTTTTCTCCTTTTTTAGGTCTTCCTGGGCAGCACATGCACTGCTCTGCGAGGCATGCTATATTGAGGTAGGGTCTTGAAGCTCCGCCCACTCTCCACCCACATTTTTAATTGGCTTGTGTCATTGTCCACTGTAAACAGTGGCTGTTCATTGGTCAAAAGGCTTAGTAGTCCTTCGTTAGTACCGTCTTGTCTCATTTTGTAACCTCCCATGGCGACAGCCCCTTTTGCATGTGTTGTTGCTCTTTGGGCTTTAATTAGAGCCTCTGAGCACTATTTTCTCAATAGCTTTGTCCTGCCTACTGTTCAAGGCATGACACACTCTCCCCTAACGCTTTTAAAAACATTTATAGCACTCATTTGCAATGCACTAAGTCTTGCATTTGCGAGAGTTTAAGCTATTGGCATTGTAAATGGCAATGCCTTTTATTTTCTGTTTTAAAAACAACATATAAATAAAAGGCATTGTCAACTACAATGCCAATAGGTCAAACTCTCATAAATGCGAGACCTATTGCATTGCAAATGCTTGTTTTTTCTTCTTTCTATACGTGATGAAATCTGAATCACACATAGAAGGAGGAAAATGCCTATATGGATTTTTTTGCGCAGGAATGTATCCCTTCCTGCACAAAAAGAATCCAGCCCATAACGCAGACACCCTTGCGCTATAGTGCAAGGGTGACGGTGCTGGTGTTAGGCAGCACACAGTATACACAGTCACAAGGAGAGAATTTAAATTCTCCATATCTTTTTTAATTGGACTATTTCTGCTCTCTTCCTTTCACACAACGCAGCACAGCGCAGAAAGTTCCCTTACTGAGCTGCATTGGGTGAAAGAATAGCAAATATGCCCCTGTGTGCTGTCTGTCGTAATAACAATACTGAAGAGTGAATTTAAAGGGACTTCTTGAAAAAGCTTTTTTTGCAATGACCTACCCCTGCCCATATGAGTACATTATACCTATTTATGACATTTTTATTATACCCTAATCTATAGATGCAACACACACTGCCTATTGATTCACAAAACTTTCTGCACACATGCCCATAAAGCTGAATCTTGTCAAAATCCGGTTTCAAACAGTGAGGATCTGTAGAAAAATTCTTGAGGGGACTGCACTTACCACTCTACAACCTGACCATAGGGGGGAAATTATTTTTACAAAGGGAGTTGTCGGAGCAAATGAGTGGGGTGAATACCCACATAGGCATCATTTTCAGATATTCACAAATTTGCTCTGACCTTCCCACACTTTCTAAATGCACAAGCCCAGATTTGCAAATAACTTGTCTTGGATTGTAACCAAAAGTAATGCAAAGCTGAGCAATGCACTGCTTTGTGTTACTATGCATCAAGGGAACTATCCATGGGTAGTGCATGGCGCTCCTGTGCAACCACCCTTGGGCTTTGACAAAATCGCTATCTACAAAGAATTGTAGACAGGGTTTAGCTTCAAAATCCTGCCCTCCCCGAGGCAGGCATAAGGAGGAAAAAATGAAAAATCTCCTCTTTTTTCCTTTTTGCATGTTTGCTGTGTTCTACAGCACACAGTCAAAGAGAGAAATGCTTTCAAGCATGTTTTTTGTACAGGAAGGGACAACTTGCACAAAATCTATGCTTCCACAATGCAGACATCCCTGCACTATGCCGCAGGGGTGTCTGCTTTGGCACATGGCATCTTAAAGTGCGCCAGCACAGGGAGAGAGCAGAACTCCTCTACATCTTAGTAGATATGGCTCTGTTCTGCTTTCTTCAGTTAACGCATAGCAGCGCAGAAACTTTACTTGCTGCGCTGCGTTGCCAATCTGGGTCATTGTGTGGTAAATTATCACTTCTAGTACTATGCATGGAAATGTATAGCAGTCATGGTTTGGATCTTGTGTGCCTGGAAATGTGTTTATTTCTTACACGGCTAGCGGACTTACACCTTTTTTCTTTAACCCTACTCATCAGTTACTTCTCCAGTGCGTAACAATGTATTAGCAGCACTACAAATTTAAAACATGCTGTTTTTTCGTTTGCGATATACTCTTCAATAAAAATAATTCCCCAATTAACAGCAGCCCTTCATTCACACCTCTTTGAATTTGACAAAACCTACGAGCATATGTAAAAGGGGACTTTCTTCTACGGAACGTCACTTTTTTCTACGTTCTGGTGGCATAATGCCCTGCACCGTAGTCACAAAGCGGCATTAAGCATGGCTTAATGCCGCTTTGTAAATATGGTACACTTTCACGCCAGTATCTGCGTGAAAGGGGCGTGCAATGGGTGTTGCTTTGGATGTTCCATTGCAACACCCATTGCTTTTTTACGCTGCCCCAGATTTATAAGGATCTATAAATCTGGAGCAGCGCCAAAATCTAACGCAATGAAAAAGCAGGTGTTAAATTGGTGCAACAAGGAGAAATACTATTATTTCTACTCGTTTTTGCTTTTTTTATGTGTGCCACATTTTGCAGCACACATAGAAAGAAGAAAACACCATTAATGATTGTTTTTGTGCAGGAGGGTGTCTCTTCCTGCACAAAAACAATTATTAAATAATGGTGATTTACTACTTCTATGTGTGCTGCTAAATGCAGCACACATAGAAGTAGCAAATCACCATTATTGATTGTTTATGTGTAGGAAGGCACACCTTCCTGCACATAAACAATCATCCCTGCAACACAGACACCCTTGCACTATTGCGCAAGGGTGTCTGTATTGGCGCTTGGCATCTAGTTTTAGTGACCGTGTTAGGGAAAAGTTAGGGGTGCCTTTATTCTTGTAAATGCAATTCATCCTTGCATTTTGGAAATTATGCAGTGCTGCGCTGCAAAATTTGCCGAAGCACTGCGCTGCACCATTTCCTTGTACATATGCCCCTAGTCTGCTTTGCCCCATTTAATCCAGATGTTGTGTAGCTACAAACCTGCTGCAAGTGCATTTCAAAACTTGAATGAAACTTCTCATTGCCCAGGCAGACAGACTCATAGAGATGTAGTTGCAAGTACTGTTATTAATCCAGGTCTACTGAATTCAGTTTATCAATGACAGAAGATTGAAATACTAAATGGACCCAACATAATCGGAATCATTACCCTATGGGATGCATACAGATTCAGATACAGATACACCAGCTGCCAGCCCCTCTAAACGTCCTTGTTATGTTATATGTTGTGTTATGTTGATTTGTATAGCACACTAATCACCCAAGAGGGTATCCAGGCGCTTGGGCAGGTGTAGCTGTGTGGTCCCCAAGGTGCTTGCGTGAAGAGCCAGGCCTTTTGCTTCTCGCAGTACTCAAGAAGTGAGGAGGAGGCTCTGATGTGTTGAGGGGGGTCATACCATGTCTTGGGTGTGATGTAGGAGAATGAGCGACCTCTAGTTTTACTTTTGCATGTGCAGGAAGTGTGTGTGAGTGAGTGTGAGGCAGAGCATAGGTGTCTGGCGGGTTGGTGAAGTGTATGCGGCTGTTCAAGTATTCTGGTTCAGTGTTGTGTAGGGCTTTGCATGTGTGTGTGAGGATTTGAATTGGCTGCACTTGTGAATGGGGAGCGAGTGAAACTTCCTGAGGTACAGTGTGGTGCGAGTGAGGCATGGGAGGTTGAGTATGAATCTTGCAGCTGTGTTCTGGTTGGTCTGGAGTATGTGTATGAGTTGTTTGGAGATTCTGGCACAGAGAGTGGTGCCATAGTCCAGCCTGCTGGTGATAAGTGCTTGCGTGACATTTCTAAGTGCCATGTGGTGCATACATATATACACATGGGCACACTTACCTTTTTTGGGGGTGCATCGGGGGGCCTTAGGCCCCCTAGCACCCTTGCAATTGCATTCACAATTTGCAATTACCTATTTGGTAATCGCAAATTGCGAATGCTTTCCCATTCATTCCTAAGGCCCTCTAGGCCCATAGGAATGAATGGGAATGCATTCCCTAATCGCAAATTGCAATTTGCGATTCACTATTAGGGAATGTGTAGGAATCGCTATTATTTTTGCGAAACCTACATGCATAAGGAATTGCGCCTCCTAAATAGCGATTCCTTAAAAATCGCTATTAAGGAATCAAACTTCCTTATCTTGATGCATGTGCCCATATATGTTGTAAATAACTAACAGTTTTAAGAACTTCAAAACTGAGGAGAGAGTTCAATTCAATTCAATTGATTTGTATAGCGCGCTACATACCCAGAGGGTCTCAAGGCGCTTAGAGAAGGGTGGGGAATTACAGGTCGAAAATCCAAGTTTTAAGTTGCTTTCTGAATGCTAGGTGAGTGAGTGTGTGTATCTTTTTGTCTTGTGTGTGCATGTAAAAATCCTAGGTGAAACCCGACAGCCACCTCACCATACCCGTCTGAAGCTACCTGTACCCAACTATTTACTAAAGAATACATTTATTAAGGAGGTGTAACTCCCCAAACACCCCCTAAAGCCACGCCCATGGTAACATAAAAAATGTAAAGTGAAATATGCGTAATATTGCCCTTTCTTGCCATCTTGGGTTGTGGTAACAAATACAAAAGCGCTCAGCCTCCAGCCTTGTGGTTTACTTTGTCAGCCAGCAGAAATCCTATCCAGAAATATTGGACGATATGACATGGTGTATGCAAGGACAGGAGCGTGTGAATTAGATGTGTAGATGATGATTGCTAGATCTGTGGATGAATGAATGGACGACAAATAGATGGATAGTTTAATGGACTTGTTAATGAAAGGACAGATAGAAGAAGTAATGGCTAGATGGACGGGTGGAAATGTGGGTGGTTGGATAGATGGTTACACAGGCAGGTGAATAGTTTAATTATTGTTGTGCGGAAGTCAGAAATGCATGTTCTGTCCTGTGTTGGTTCATGACTGAAAAGTTAGTTTATGAAGCAAACAGTAAATGCTATCTATAGTTCAGTGCTGATAAAAGACATGCAGCCAGATTCATGAAAGAAAATTCGGCTTGCAAAGGGCCAGATTCTGCGAATCTGGCCCTTTGCGAGCGCAATTTTTGCATTTGGGATTCATCATCCCAAATGCAAAAATCGCTATTAGCGAAATCACATATTTGCGAGGAATTGCATTTAAGGAATCTCTATTGGAGATTCCTTAAATGCAATTTATTAACCATTTTTAAATTGCGAAATCGCAATTTTTGGTCGCTATTTACCACGAAGTCTGACTTCGTGGTAAATAGCAAAAAAATAGAAAAAAGCACTTTAGTGCATTTTTAGGTCTCGCCCTGCGATTGCAGGCCAAAGGCCTGCAGTCGCAGAGCGAGACTATTGTCATCATTCCGGCTTTCAAGGACTCAAGGGGAGCCGGAGAGGACAACAGACTGTCACGCGCACGCAGCAGCAAGCACGCAGCAGCAGCCTGCCAGGATCAGGTCACGCGCTCCGCTTCACAACACACATACAGCCCCCCCCATACACACACACATACATACATACAGAACCCCCTCCCCTCCCGCATACACACACGCCCGCATACACACACGCACGCACACACATAGCAGAGAACCCCCGGCACTTACACACACATCCCCTACCTCGTCTCGGCGTCTTCGCGCTCCCTTGCCCCGCTCCTCTGGTGTGCGCGCGCACCACTAGTTTCGATTCCCGCGTCGGCTCCTCTGTGGTGCGCGCACCACAGGTTTCTATTTAAACAGCCAATCAGGAGGCAGAACTCCTTGCAGACATGCTCCCTCTCTGGTCCGTTGTCATTTTTAACTGCGTCATGTTTACCTTTGTCTAGTCCTTCTTTTATGTCTTTGTCTCTACACCCTTCCACCAGTTAATCTTTAGAGTAGAGCTTTTCTTGTATTTACATAGTGTGCATTTCGAGGGCTGCAAGGCTTCCAGTTATGGAGACGTTTTATGTAAAGTGAAGGAACGAAAGGCTCTCAAAACAAAATGCTCGTGAGCCAAGTTTATACTGCCGAATATCTACATACGTGGCCTCGTGGCTCCGACCCCACACCCTTACATTACCTATTAGCACCTCTCCCAGGAGTCCCATCCCACATCACAGTCACCGGACAGCCGCAATTTCACAGCCCTGGCAGGATGGGGCTGCACCGTATCTGTTGCTCTGCTGAGCATCTTTGCTCCAGTGTCGGAGCTCTTCTTTATAACCTTGCCTGTGAACAAGACCCTGCACCCCATGTCTGCTTCCTCCCACCTCTCCCCAACCCATGGGAACACAAGACTCCACCCTGCACCCCAAGTCGGCTTCCTCCCATCTCTCCACACCCCATGGGAACACAAGACTCCAAACTGCACCCCATGTCCGCTTCCTCCCACCCCATGTGAACACAAGACCCCACCCTGCACCCCATGTCTGCTTCCTCCCACCCCATGTGAACACAAGACCCACACTGCACCCCATGTCTACTTCCTCCCACCTCTCCTCGCCCCATTTGAATACAAGACTCCACCCTGCACCCCATGTCGGCTTCCTCCCACCTCTCCCCACCCCATGGGAACACAAGACTACTCCTTGCACCCTATGTCTGCTTCCTCCCACCTCATGTGAACACAAAACCAGGGCATTGGCCTAGCCATTAGGGACCTTATAACTGTTTAGCCATGCAACAGTTAATGCATAACTAAATACTTATAAGGTCCCAAAAGCGAGACCTATTGGCTATGCCAATGCTTGTTCTCAATTGCATGTTACACACACACATGTCCTTTGGACATGTGTGTGCGCAACACCTGTGTAAATTTGCATTTCAGGAGTGCTACAGGGTGTCCTTTGGACACCCCTGGCATCCTTGAATTCGCATCCTTATTTGCGATTAGCAATTAGCTAATCGCAAATAAGGAAGCTGTAGGAATCACAATAAATATTGCGATTCCTACATGAATCCCGTTTTGCGAGTCAGTAATAGCGATTCCTTATGAATCGCTATTATAGACTCGCAAAACGGGTCTTTGATGAATCTAGCTGATGGAAAGTATAAAAAAAAAAGAAAACATGTAAACAGGTCACGTGGTCGCCCCTTCCTAGAGAAAGGCTTCCCGGAGAGCCACTTGCCAGCAATGCTTGTTTGTCCCTCGAGGACACCGACATTGCCAAAAGCCTGCCTCTTGCACAAGGCGAGAGCTTGATTTCCATGAACAGGAGGCTGTAAGCATTCCGCAGGGAAATGTACCAACGAGGCATAACTTGGCACACTGCTTGGTTTCCATCCCACCCACCAGCCTTTCTGGAAAGCAAGTCCCAGAAAAGAGCCACAGAGACCAGCCTAAAGGCAAACGTGAACAAAACTTAGGACATAGTTTGGCGGAACGCAGGCTACTACGTAACACACGTGACGGAGATGACATCCGCCTGTTTACAATTGTATTCAAATGCACTTGTAATAAGGCAGAGGGGATATACGTCACATTTGTCACAGAGCAATCCTCTGCCAAATTCGAAATCAGACCCATAGCCTGAATCGCGCACACACACCCCGAATCCACAGATGCAGAGCAGGTAGTCAGTCGCTCATTCTCTTACATCGCAGCCAGAGCATGGAACGACCTCCCACAATGCATCAGGGCCTCCTCCTCACTACATGAGTTTTGCAAGAAGTTGAAGACCTGGCTCTTTGAATAACTCTGAGGGCACTACATGCCTGCACATCTGCTCAAGCGCCTGGATACCCTCACGGGTGATTAGTGCGCTCTCAAATAGACATAAGATAACATGAGGTGGGCCGACATGTACAGATATTTGGGCTGCAACATCTGAAATTCAAATATAGCTGTGACATAGTTAGTCACGGCTCAATCAGATATGATATGCACAACAAGAAACATATTAAAACTGGTGTGTAATAATTACAATATTAATTCCCCCGACGCGGCCGGCACAGGTAAGAGCGGTGAGGCAGGGTGGGGGCATGGCAGGGCAGGGTGGTGGGGGAAGTCGACAGACGATCGTATAGTTAAATTAAATTTTAAAAAATCATAAAACCACTTACCATGCGCTTGCCGCATCACTGAGTCGGCGGTGCAGAGAGCGCAAGGTAAGTGGTTTTATTTATTTTTTATTTTTTTTCATAACAATTTTTATTTGCATTTTGTTATAGCTGAACAATACAATCATGTTAGTAGCATAGCACACATTTTTACCCCCCTCCCCCGCCTCCCCCGTGTCAATGCCCAGTATGACTCAGATAGCTTCCAAATTAAAAGGACCTCAATACCATCACATCCCCGTGTCGTCAACCTGTTATTTATCCTACAATCCCTCTGTAACCCACTATGTGTCCCCCGTCCTTGCCCCATTACAACCCCACATTCAGGCCGTGGTATTATCGCCATTTCCCCCACACCTTGCGAAACTTCCTAGGGCATCCCCTTGCTTTATATGTGACTCTCTCAGCCGCCATATATAAGTCCAGTCCTCTTCTCCACTCTTCTAACGTCGGTATCTCCGGTGCACCCCAATGCTTCGCTATGTCCCTTTTGGCCACCACCAGAGCCAGCTCCAGAAAGGTCAATAAAGGACGTGCCAGATCTACATCATTCGTCATGCCAATAGGGCCAGTTTAGGGTCAATTTGAATTTGGCTCTCCAAAACTGCAGTTAGTTCCGTAAAAATGTCTGTCCAGTATCCCTGTATTTTAGTGCATGTCCACAAGACATGGAAAAAGTCCCCCCTAGGGTCCTGGCATCTTAAGCACCTTGCATCGTCTACCTTCCCCATCTTCTGGAGCCGCACCCTATCAAAGTAAGTTCTGTGCAAAATATTAAATTGGATTAGGCGAAGTCGGGATTTAACGGCCACCTCTCTAGGATGTTTTAACACCAATTCCCAATCAATGTCCTCCATGCCACCCACGTCCGTCTCCCACTGCTGTCTAAGCTTGGCCAGATCGCCTCACATGTTATTTGTGAGGGTTTTATATGTTAGGGAGACCGCCTTTTGCTGAATGTGCTCCTGTAGGAGCCTGCCTTCGAGTGGGGCGAAGTCCACCAATTCTGCAGTCCTGATATTTTGGGCTCCCCAGGCGTGTTTGAGTCTTGTGTACTTGTAACGCTCTGAGGGATGTAGTCCGAATTCTGAGGTCAGTGCCGCAAACGATTTCAGTTCTCCCTTGGCAACAATATCCCCTAGGGTAGAAATTCCTATGTCATCCCACCGTTGGTATCCCGCTAGCTTGTGCAATTCCGCCAGCCACATGCAATGCCAGATTGGCGTCTGTCTCGTGGGTTTCCTATCCCAACCTGTGCGTTTCACTGCAGCATTCCACACATGTAGAGTGATTTCTGTTGCCGGTAGAAGTCGTCTCCGGCCGGTCCCCCCATATAGATAAGATAGTATGTGTCGGGGTGCTAACGCGTAAGAGGGATGGTCGGCTGGCGCATGCAACCAGTCATTGATCGGGGCCAGGTGTTCCGCCCAGTAATAAACCTCCAGATTCGGGAGCGAGATCCCCCCGCTATATTGATGTCTTTGCAGCGTGGTCAACGCAACTCTAGGTTGTTTGTCCAACCAGAGGAAGGCCCGTAGATCCGCATGTATTCTGGCAAAAACTTTTGGGGGCAGCGGATAGTACTCATTTTGTAAGGCGTACAAGTACTTGGGGAGGATGATCATCTTGTACATAGCTGCGCGGCCCAAAAAAGTGAGCGGGAGCAGCCTCCAGCGATCCATATCTACTATGGAGTTCACCATGATGCGTTCTATGTTTCGTTGATACGCTATGTGTCTATCGAGGGTGAGATACACCCCGAGGTATTGAAAGCCCTCTGTTGTCGTCAATAACCTTCTTGGGAGTTCCGGCCAGGCATCCCGCCCCTGGGGGTCGTATAAAACCGATTTGTGCCAATTTATTTGGTAGCCAGCATAACTACCGTACTGCTCCAGTTCAAGGAACAACTCCGGGATCGACGTCTCGGGCGATGTGACATACAGAAGAACGTCGTCCGCGTATAGCGAAATTTTTTCTTCGATCATGTCTCCCTCACTCATTCTAAATCCCCTAATGCCTGTGTTTTGGCGAATCCTAGTCGCCAAGATCTCGATAGTTAGGGCAAACAAAAGTGGGGACAGCGGGCAACCTTGTCTGGTCCCTCTTTGCACCCGGAATTCACGCGACAAGACACCATTTACCCGTACTCTGGCACTCGGCTCGGTGTACAACAGCCGAACCCATTGCCGGAACTTTGGTCCGAAACCGAATTTCTGTAACACCCCTTCAAGGAACGGCCAATGAACTGCATCAAAGGCTTTTTCTGCAGCGAGGGACAGGAACCAGTGTGGGTCCTCTCTGTCCCGGACCTCCTGTAGCCAGTTTTGGGTGCGCCGGAGGTTCATCCTGGTGGCCCTGTCCGGAAGGAATCCCGTCTGGTCCAAGTGGATCAGATGCGATATCACCGAGCGGAGCCGCAACGCCAAGATAGTTGCCAGAAGTTTTGTTTCCGTGTTCAGTAACGAGATGGGGCGGTAGGACGCGCAGTCCTCCTGCGGTTTACCCTCCTTATAAATTGGGATTATGGTCACCATGACCAGGTCTGGGGGAAGCCTCCCCTCCTGCAGGGCTCCTTCATGTAATCCCTTCAGGTGTCTTGCTAAGAGGTCTGCGGTACGTTTAAAGAATTCCGCCGGGAAGCCGTTGGGTGCCGGCGTTTTCCCCGGTCGCAATCTGGCCAGGGCCTCAGAGATGTCATCTAGAGTAATATCAGAGTCCAGGTTTCTAATGTCGTCTGCGGACAGGGTCGGCAGTTCGGTTTGGTCCATATAGTGTATGGCCTCGTCACTGGTCCCTAAGTTCCTAGCTCCATAAAAGCTTTCATAGTGGTCCGCGAACGCCTCTGCGATGCGTGCATCCGATCTGAGAAGCACTCCCTGAGGATCCCTGATCTGCTCCACCCATCTCTCTGCGCGCTCCTTTTTACTGAGCCATGCCAATAGTTTGGCTGATTTGTCCCCTACGTCATATAGGCGATGTAGGGTGGCTAAGGCTTGGGTTTTCGCCTCCCCAGTCACTAGTTCCCGATACTGCGTCTGCCTATCTGTCAGTCTCCTAAGGGCTACTGGATCCCTCGAAGTCTGGTACTCCCTTTCCAAGGCTAGTATGTTCTGTTCTAACAGTTCAGCGTCAGAGTGGAGCTTTCTCCGTTCCTCCGCCAGTCTGCCTTTAGCCCTGTCTCTCATAACCGCCTTCAGTGCTTCCCAAAATATCACTTTCGAGGCGACTGCGCCCTCGTTTTCGGCATTATAGACTTTTACGTCAGCTCTCAGTCCCCTCAGGACGTTCGGATTCTGCAGGTCCCAAGCCGTCAGGCGCAACAGTGGTGTTCCGCCTTGACGTCTCACGCCCACTCTGACCAGCAATGGTGAGTGATCCGACACGCATCTTGCTTTATATTCTGCTAAATCTTGCACTGTCAGGTGTTGTCTAGACATAAAGATATAATCCAACCTCGAGAATACCTTATGGGCGCCCGAGAAGTATGAATAAGCCGCCTGTTCTGGATGTAGCCACCTCCAGACGTCGGTAAGACCCAGGTTGACCGACCATTGGGACAGGGGAGTCTGGGTCCCTTCTCTGTGTGATGTACCTGTTCTGTCTTGTGTAACATTCAAAACGTCATTGAAGTCCCCCCGATAATTTGTATAGTGTCAGCCGTTTCTAGTATTATATCTGCTACCTTTTCCAGTGTGAATGCTTGGAGTTTCGGGGAGCATAAACCGAGATTATGGTGTACATGCGCATGTTCCACATCCCCTTGATACCCACGTATGTTCCCTGGGGGTCCGTCCACGTCTGGGTTATAGTAAATGGAGTGGTCTTTTTTAGAATGATGGCCACCCCTCTAGAATCTGTCGTGTATCCCGCATGCGCCAGGAGCTTAAAGCAACCCCTGGCTAAGAAGGCGCAATTGGTGCCTTTGAGGTGAGTTTCCTGCAACAATGTGATGTCTGGGCCTAAGCGTTTAAGATAGGAATTGACCAGCCCCCTCTTGATCCTGTTACCCAGGCCATTGACATTCCAGGACAGGACGCTAAGCCCTCCTCTGCCTTCCCCATGTGTCTCGTGGTCACCTATCATACTGTGGGCCTTGTGTGTTCAAGTAGTCAGTCTCCCGGTAGGAGGCAGCTTGTGGAGCATCACGGTGTGTATTGCTAGTCTCATGATTGTTTCTCTCGTACAAATGGAATTTCCCCCCTCCTTCACCCATGTCCAACCCCCAACCGGACAACAATCCCCAACTTCTGTTGAACCCCTCCCCCACCCCACCTCCCACCCCTTCCAGTCCCATCTCCTCACAAGGTAGAACCAGTAAGAGGAGAAGGCCTGTCGCCCTCCCGTTGTCCCCCCTATATTCTGTTCTAACCAATTCTCCCTTAGAGTTGCAGCACTGCTTTTCCTAAGCAAACACAGTTATCAACAACCTGTAAAGTCTCGTGAAGTGGCTAAGTACAGAACCAGGACAGACAAAAAGTGAAAATATGAAGGGGCGTGTCAACTTGCGTGCTCCCCGGCGACGAGCTGCATATAACTGAACCAGTTCCACCATTGTTTACGAGCGAGAGTCCTGAGTGTCAGGTTCAGGGACACTGCTTCGCCCTGAATCTTCTTGTTCCATGTCTCGGATCGCCTCTACCAATGGGTGAATCGAGCGCGACCCCCCTTCTTCTTCTTCCCCACCAGAAGTCCGACTCCCAGTCTCGTCTTCATCATCTCCCTCCGATCGAGCTTTGCTCCGCAAACAGTCGTATCTGGATCTCACCGGGGCGTTTCCTCACGGTGATGCCCATGGCGTGCGCCTCCAGAACCATGTCCTTGGTAGGGTGTAGCCGGGGTTTGTCTCCTTGCCCGCCGGGACTTCAATCTCTGTGCTTTCGGTACTTCCCATTGAGGTCCGTGCAGTGGCGACTTGTCCATCCTCTCGCGGCCAGTGGGCTCTCTATGGTGGAGTATAGGGCGTTCCTCCAACCATTGCCAGGCGTCCTCCGGGTGGGTGATGAAAAGTGACTTCTCTTTGTAGATGACCTTTAACTTTGCTGGGAATAGGAGCATGTAAGAGATATGTAGTTCCCGCAGTTTCGCTTTCACTGCGTCGAAGGAGCGGCGCTGTTTCTGGACCTCTTGGCTATAGTCTGGGAACATTATAATGGTCGTGTTTTCCAGTCGGATCTACCCCATTTTTCTAGCTTCTCGCAGGATCAGGTCCCGATCCGCAAAGTTAAGGAACCTTCCGATTACCGGTCTGGGTCTCGCCCCCTCCGGGGGCCTTACCAGGAGGGCCCTGTGTGCCCTTTTGATGATGAAGCAGGATGAAAACCGCACCGCCGGAAAGGTTTTGGTTAGCCAGGCGTGGAGGAATGCCGCCATATTCGTTCCTTCAATTCCCTAAATCCTACGAAGCGCAGGTTATTGCGTCTCGCCCTGTTTTCGGCATCGTCCACCTTCCACATCAGTTGGCGATGGGATGCTTTGAGTTCTGCCATGTCTTTCCTCAGGGTTGTGATCGAATCTTCGGCCTCTCCTAAGCGTGTCTCCGCTGTGGTCACCCTGTCCGATAAGTTCCGGAAGTCTTGCCTCAGCAGTGTTACTTCGGAGCCCACCTCGCCGATCTTAACTTCTAGGGCCGCCCGGGATTCCTGGATGTCGGTTTGTGACGCCTGGATGGCTTCCATCAGGAGATCGGTGTCCGACCGCGCTCCAGAGGTAGTGTGAAGGGTATCCGTTGATGGTTTAGGGGCGGCAAAATTGTCCATTGGCCCTTGTTTAGCGGGCTTGGGGAGTGTGTCCTTCTTCCCCATGCCTTACAATGTCTCGACGTTAAGCCCGTGGACCACTTGTGTTCCCCTCAGCCTCTTACTATCCGGCCGGAGTCAGATGCCAATGTCTTCCGCGGTCCAGTGCAGCGTAGGGCAGTTCCGCTTCCTTACTATGTAGGCGTCGTGTAGCTTTTCGTTGTTGTCCTGCTCCTCGAGGGCCCCGGGTTGAATGGCCAGCCGAGTGCATGGCCCAGGTCGCGCTTCCGTGTCCGCCATGATATAGGGCTGCAGGGCGTGTTAGCCGTCACTTCCAGTGCCCGTGTCCGCCTTCCCTCCGGTGTCTGGGATGCTCCCCCACTGCGTTCCTGGCCCCGACAGTGCTAGAGGGCTCTCCCGGGGGGGGGGAGGGCTCCCCAGCAAGACAGGTGGTTGTGGGGGCCCCACGGGGGTGATTTCCTTATGTGGAGGCGGAGGGCCGGGTCAGTGGGTACAGTCTCCACCTCAATCTGAGATTTGCAGGAGTCGTGGTGCTGCAGGGCCTATGCACAGCAGTGGGGACCAGCGTACCGGCAGGAGCACACTCGAGCTCTATTGTTCGATGACGGCCGCCATCTTGGTAAAGTGGCCGTCCCGTCGGGGGAGTTCAGGCGGTTTCCCGGGGCCCAGTCTCTGTCCTCTCTCCAGCCTGCTGATCTCGGCCGTCGCGCCTCGCGCTCTCACCTCTCGGCCAGCCCTTCGTGCGCAGAACAGCCTCCGTATCGGCCCTACCGCCTCTCCACCATTGCGGGCGCCATGTTGGTGCAGTATGCCGGTCTTACCGGAGCACGCCGATGCCTCACCGGGGCCTCCGGAAACTGCGCCACACCACCCGGGGGCACCCTCGCCAGGGCTCTCTTCGCTGCGGTCCGCTTCTGGGCCCGAAAACCCGCCGACAGTGCTGTTCTCAGGGGTCTTCTTCGGCGGCCGCCATCTTGCCGCCGTCGGGCCTTCCGAGTCGGGGCAATCAATTCAGTAATTAGCTGGCCATAGTCCTGCAAGAGCAACGTAGGTGGCCTGTGGGGGGTCTGACTGATTCTAGACGACCCTCTCGCAATTTTGGTGGCTCCGTGTTAGTTAGAAAGGCGGATTCAGGTGCAGCTCGCCGGGAGCTCCGGAGAGTCACATCTTATCGAGCCATGGTGCTGGCCACGCCGGTTTTATTTATTTTTTAATTTAATTTTACCTATCCCGTCATCTGTCGACTTCCCCACCTGCCCCACCCCACCACGCAGCTCTTACCTGTGCCAGCTGAGCCTGCAATTTACTTATTAATGATCATAATAATATTATAATGAGCCTACAAGTAAGCGTAGCAATGATGCACTAAAAAGTATAAAAACACACTAACACCTAAACGACCACATTTAATTCCTTTATCACTCTAGTGACATCACAACCCATCTGAAATTAGAAAATGATGCTTCTAATTTACTGTTATATTCTATTACATTTGCTGTCATTATGTCAGAGTAACATATCTGAGTCAGCCACAGTGTGATAGGAAGGTCCCTGAGCAAAATCACAGCTTTTGTCTAAACAATTAAGGGTTATCTGCCTTTGTATCCCTCTTTTGTCTGAACATTTTACATCTGAAAATTCACCATAATTGGGTGGTAAAGATATATATAACGGTGCAACGTTTATTAATTGCAAGGCAAGAGGGCTCTACAAGTAAGCAACTATATGTTTGTCACCACACATTCTAACCCACAGCTGGCTCATATCCTTGCAACAAATTACAGACTGCGTAATGGCTTTCTAATTTTTTATATATATTTCATATCCATTCTACTTTTTAGAAGAAGAATCAAAGAAACCAAAGATTCACAAAAAGAGCTTGTTGTGGAAAGAAATTATGTACCCATGTTTTTATGAGGAATAAAATAACTCTGCTGTGTATTAAAAGGACATTGCAAAGGAGATTGGCCATCTGCCTTCTCCCTCTATATGATTATGAACTTCTCAGTGACTTGCAATATCCTTATTACAAAAAAAAGGAATGTCGTTAATTTGCTCTAACCATCATAATTTTCATAGAAGGAATAATAATGGATGAGATAAAGTACCCCCTCTGCATACTATGAGGATATTGCATGTTTCGTCCATCATCGTTTTTGTGTTGCTATAGGTGCCCTAAGTGTGAAGGGGGGCCCAGACATGAATCCTGTGCTAAAGATTCCATTGGATTCAAGCTCTCCTGGCTAATTACGGGTGATATCCCAAAACTGGTCCCCTGATGCTTCGTCCAGTCCAGCAAGGACCCTGACTGGCAGTTTGGGCTGGACTGTTCCCATGGGGGCAGGGTCAAAACTATTTTGCATATGGCTGGGTCCAAACTGGAGTGGCATGTTGTGCAAAAAATGATGGATTTAGGCCCAGATTTCTGTAGTGAGGTGAATGTTTGACAATGTTCAACATTACATTTATCGTCTTCTTGTGTTGCTTTAGGGATATTGCAAGTAAAAGAGGACCTCTGTAATCATATCAAAGAACGAAGTAACATAACATAACATAACATAACGAGACCTCACCATTTTATGTCATTGTATTCATTCTAATAGATGGTCCCACCATACCCATCCTCCTTTACTCCCCCACTATTAAATTATTGGCTCTTGCTCCTTCCACACAAAAAAAACATCTGGTTGCAGGTAATGCATCATGTATGTGAAATTTGAACTGTGAAAATAAATACATCAAGCAGTTTATAATTTCTTTCAAACACTTAACCATACACATTTTCACATGAGTCAGTGTCAAGGTTACATTTGTGCATTCGAATATGTTGGGGGAAATAGTCCTGTTCCCAAGCACTTAACTGCCATGATGTCACAACTCAATTGTAATAATTTATGCAGCGGGTGTTAGATCAATTTACCAAATTCTGTAGGGATAGGAAACTTGGTAATTAATATAGACAAAACAAAGTACATGGTGTTTAATGGCACTGTAACCAATTGCCCTTGTCCAACAATGGATGGACGAGCCCTGGAAAGGGTAAATAATTTTACTTATCTAGGCCTGACCTTAAATGACAGAATGAGTTGGGAAACCCAAATGACTAAGGCTAATTTAACCCTTTCTCAGTCTATGGGGGGTATTCTTAAAGTACAGAAATCCTGTGTTCACAAGCTAGTCAGTGTACCGCTGGAAATATACAAGGTACAAACCAGATCTTCCACCCTATATGGGGCAGAACTCTGGGGCCATTGTCCAGCGAATGAGATTAGTATAACAGAGAATAAATTTGTTAGACAGCTGCTCTCCTTACCTACTAACACCCCTCTAGTTCCACTAAGGTTGGATACTAATTTGAGGCCTATTGCAGAAGTAATTGCCTCACGCCCGCTTCTCTACTGGCGTAGACTGTGGAGTGTCCCGGAGCTCGAGTGTTATAGAGAAGAATTAAAGATAGTGATGGCTCGCCCGGGTGTAGGGAGGATAAAGTGGTTATCTTTTATAAGGGGACAGGCGTCCAAGATTGGCATGGAGGATCTCTGGTCTAACCCGGAGGACACATGCAAATCTATCTCAAAGAGAACCCTGGCTGAGTCTATAAAATATCACAACCTTGAAGAGGTCCTTCGATCAGCCAGGCCCTCTAGCCTCACTGACAGTTTTTTGGATTTCAAGAATGTCTATAGTTTTGAGAAAGAACTAGACGCTATAGAACCTGTCTTAGCAAAAAAATTGTTTTTACAATTCAGATATGGTACACTACCCCTTTATTCCTATTCTGATAAATGGAAATTGGGTTTAGCTCGTCCTTGTCCAGGTTGCAATGATCCAAATGAATCTTTAATCCATGTGACCTTGTTCTGTCCTGCCTATTCTGCTAGCAGGAAAAAATGGATCATACAGTTATGTGTGAATCTAGGACTCAGGAATTACAGACTATTTTAGAATTTTAAAAACTGATACTAATGCATTGATAGTTACTGCTATTGCTAAATTCTTGTTTTCGATGTGGTTAACTAGACGAAGACTGATTCGTTTGTAGTAACCCGCTTATTGTGGGTAGACTGCTTTGTCTCAGTAATAACTAGTTTTTTATTGTGTCCTAAAACATTTTTAGCTCCTGTATCTTATTGTTATGTTTTTATTGTTATATTATAAACCGCACGTTAATTGATTATTGCAAATATTCAAAATGAGATGTAACTATGCATTGGATGAGTTGTAAATGTATTTTTTCTAGTTGCAATGTACTTTTATGGTTCATTAACAAACCGAAATAAAGTTAAAATGATGATGATGAATAATTTATCATAGTTAAGCAACAACAGCGTGTTTAATTTCAGATGACTAGTTATGTAAGATCTATCCTGTAATAAGAAAATAAAAGACATTTTGTATTCAGGGATTACAGACTCCAACATATTATACAAAGGATAAAGTTCCCTTGGCAATATATTATGAAGACATTGCTAGTCGCAGAAGGGCTCCATGCCCATGTAAAGAAACAAGGCCATAGGCTGAGTTCTTTTATCCTGTCAACGGAACTCTGAGGGGACTTGCAATGTCTGTTTAAAGTATGGCAGAAGACAGTGCCGGCTCTAGGGCGGTGCGATTGGTGCCACCGCACTGGGTGCTGACTTCAGGGGACGCCGTGTTTGCAAATTTATTTTGTTTTTAAAGGCACCTGCCAGGCCTTCCTTGCCTCCACCAATTTCCTGGCAACAATAAAAATGTCAAGATGACTCTGGCGATTAATGTTCTTCCTGGAAAGAGATTGGAATGTTGTCTAGTTTAACCGCATGCGTGCGGTCGGAATTCCGCTCGTACGCGGAGTTTTGCTAAACCGCATTTTACGTGACGAGCTGGGCTCGTCATCAGCGTAGCAGGAGGCTACCTCATGACGAGCCCAGCTCGTTATCAGCGTGGAAGGGGTTAAGTTTTGACTGCTCATAAAATAGCACAGAGGATTAATATGCCTGCTGCAAAGAACGGCTACCATGCAGATCACAAAGTGCATATAATGTAAATAGGTCAGTGGGTTACTGCTTTTCTAAGATACATCTTTTTGTTACTTGGAGTTTAAAAGATAAAATCTTAATATAGAACAGTGAACTATTAACTGTCATCAAAGAACTGCATGCACACTGCACACAAGTACATATTAGAGCATAGATTAATGTTTCGAAAAGGGTTAATTTGGGTAGAAATCGACTCTTATTATTGAAGAGAACCCCCACCTATGGTGTTCCGTTTTCAATTCTGAGTTTGTACTTCTCCATACCAAGCACACTTAAACTACACTGACTACCAATATGGATGGGATGCCACTACTACACCTTGTAGTCCTCTGGCTTATGTACCATTTCCTATATGCTGATTTACACATGTATGATTTTCTATCTGTAATGTGTGTGTAATGCAAAGTTGACTGACACCCTACACTGGTATGAGTGGCGGTATATAACTAACTAAATGCAACTGAAAGAGAGTGGTTATGGAGATTTGAGGGGCACTGTAAAAAGGTGGGGGTGAGGGAATCCGTGGTGGAAGTTGTATTTATTGAACTATGTGATCACACCATTACCCATCCATCCAAAAGCTTACACTCTAGCAGCCTGATTCATCAAGCCGAATTGCCCTTGCAAAGGGCCAGAATCTGAGAATCTGGCCCTTTGCGAGCGCAATTTTTGCATTTGGGATTCATCATCCCAAATGCAAAAATCGGTAATTGCTAATTCGCTAAATTGCGAGGAATTACATTTAAGGAATCTCTATTTGAGATTCCTTAAATGCAATTCATCAACCATTTTTAAATTGCTAATTCGCAATTTCGGGCCGCTATTTACCGAGAGGTCAGACCTCTCGGTAAATAGCAAAAACTTAGAAAAATGCTTTTAAAAGCATTTTTCTAAGTTGCATGTTGCACACACACATGTCCTTTGGACATGTGTGTGCGCAACACCTGTTTCAATTTGCATTTAAGGGGTGCTACAGGGTGTCCTTTGGGCACCCCTGGCACCCTTTAAATCGCTATCTTATTTGCGAGTAGCAAATTGCTAATCGCAAATAAGGAATACTCCCCATTCATTCCTATGGGCCTTTTGGCCCATAGGAATGAAAGGGGAGTTATTCCTTATTTGCGATTAGCAATTTGCTTCTCGCAAATAAGGAATGTGTAGGAATCGCTATTAATTTAGCAATTCCTACATGAATACCGTTTTGCGAGTCCTTAATAGCGATTCGCTATGAATCGCTATTAGGGGCTCGCAAAACGGCCCGTTGATGAATAAGGCTGTAGATCTCTTGCTGCTTCATATGAAAGAGTATGGCGGCAGTTATGTAGAATAAGTGTGGAATCTATACTGTGAAACTAAAGGCACCAGCATACAGCTGTTTATTTCTTGCATAACCATTTTATGAGCATGTCTGTAAGTTAAGAATGTTTGGCAACATGCATGATAGTCCTACCTGTGTTTAATGAATTATCCCAGTTGTAGTAATAAAACATACTGCCATTTGAGAATTGTGTGGAAAGTTTGAAAGAACGGCCTAAAATCTTGTTTTCTTTTTAGCTGTTTAAACGTCATTACGCGTTTTGCTTAAAAAGCCGCCTTTCACACTTTCTTTTGGCTCTAGCAGAAGCATTGTGACATCACAACTTAACTGTAATAGGTTGTTACATTAAGGTAGCTGCATACGTTTTTAATAATAAGTTATCAGAGAACATTAGCCTCATAATCTTCTTATTACAGGAGAATAGCAATAACGAAACTAGAGTGCAATAAAAAAATTAGAGGCAGATTTTTGTATAAGGAATGCTGGTTCGAATGTATTTAAAAAAGAATATAGACACATTTCTGTATAGGAAGTGCAGGGAGTAATACTATGGTCCCTTGAATTCGCTTGTGGAATATGTAATAAAACCAATGTCAATAATAAAAACTAACATTTCGCATTTTACATTGCATCTTATATTGCATCTCTCCTGCATGAATAGTTCTACTCCAGTCATTCAACTCTTTCGGGGAAATGTATGTGTAGCACTGATAAAAAAACAAATCCAGTTGACCAGTTACAAATGGTGACTAGTTATGTCAGATCTATCCTGTAATAAGAAAATTAAAGACATTTTGGGCCTTATTTATGAGAAGTGTTGCATCGCTGTGATAAAGGAGCGATGCAACACTTCTCAGTGTGCCCCTCTTGTGACACCATTGATGTGCCATATTTAAAGTACGGCACATCATGTTGCAAGGAGTTACAGATACATCAGTATTACCGACATATCTGTATGCGCAAAAGTGGTGCATTGCTGGGGTGTATCTGAAAACAAACGCAACTCCGGCAATGTGTTCTTTCACATGGTGCAAGCCCCATGTGAAAGGGCCTGCATCACCCTTACGCCTGCCATGAAGCAGCCGTAAGGTTTTGACGCAATGGCGTCCTAGAATGGCACACTAAAAGCTTATAGATTTCAATACAATTCTACAAGGCTTTGATGTGGGGTAACGCCCACCCTGCATACAATATACCTGATGCAGATATAATGTTGCGCAGGGGTTTACGAAGTGACGCTACATAAAAAGAAATCACTTGAAGCCAATGGACCAGGAGTGTGTCTAGTGAATAGCGATGCATACCTCATCCCACCATTCAGCTACCAGCAGAAGGCTTGGGCAGTGATACAGCCATGCAGCCAATGGTCCTACTTTCTTCATGAAGAATGAGGCGCACTCACTCAACTTGGGCAGTGAGGTCAGCACCTTAACCCCCCAGCAGTGCTACCACCCTGAGGTATAAAGTATGCCACATCAGGCCACAGATACCACCCTGAGGTATAAAGCATTTCACATCAGACCACTGATACCACCGAGGCATGAAGCACACCGTCCACCACAGACCACGGATACCACTGACGCATGACACACACTACCTCATACCACAGATACCACTGAGGCATGAAGCACACCACCTCAGACCACAGATACAACCGAGGCATACAGCACACTACTTCAGACCACGAATACCAGTGAGGCATGAAGCACACCACCACAGGCCATGGATACCACTCTGAGGCATGAAGCACACCACCTCAGACCACAGATAACAATGAGGCATGAAGCACACCACCTCAGACCATGGATACCACCGAGGCATGAAGCACACCACACCACCTCAGACCACAGATACCACTGAGGCATGAAGAACACCACCTCAGACCACGCATACCACAGTGAGGCATGAAGCACACCACCACAGGCCATGGATACCACTCTGAGGCATGAAGCACACCACCTCAGACCACAGATAACAATGAGGCATGAAGCACACCACCTCAGACCATGGATACCACCGAGGCATGAAGGACACCACACCACCTCAGACCACAGATACCACCGAGGCATGAAGCACACCGTCCACCACAGACCACGGATACCACCGACGCATGACACACACTACCACATACCACAGATACCACTGAGGCATGAAGCACACCACCTCAGACCACAGATACAACCGAGGCATAAAGCACACTACTTCAGACCACGAATACCAGTGAGGCATGAAGCACACCACCACAGGCCATGGATACCACTCTGAGGCATGAAGCACACCACCTCAGACCACAGATAACAATGAGGCATGAAGCACACCACCTCAGACCACTGATACCACCGAGGCATGAAGCACACCGTCCACCACAGACCACGGATACCACCGACGCATGACACACACTACCTCATACCACAGATACCACTGAGGCATGAAGCACACCACCTCAGACCACAGATACAACCGCGGCATAAAGCACACTACTTCAGACCACGAATACCAGTGAGGCATGAAGCACACCACCACAGGCCATGGATACCACTCTGAGGCATGAAGCACACCACCTCAGACCACAGATAACAATGAGGCATGAAGCACACCACCTCAGACCATGGATACCACCGAGGCATGAAGCACACCACACCACCTCAGACCACAGATACCACTGAGGCATGAAGAACACCACCTCAGACCACGCATACCACAGTGAGGCATGAAGCACACCACCACAGGCCATGGATACCACTCTGAGGCATGAAGCACACCACCTCAGACCACAGATAACAATGAGGCATGAAGCACACCACCTCAGACCATGGATACCACCGAGGCATGAAGGACACCACACCACCTCAGACCACAGATACCACCGAGGCATGAAGCACACCGTCCACCACAGACCACGGATACCACCGACGCATGACACACACTACCTCATACCACAGATACCACTGAGGCATGAAGCACACCACCTCAGACCACAGATACAACCGAGGCATAAAGCACACTACTTCAGACCACGAATACCAGTGAGGCATGAAGCACACCACCACAGGCCATGGATACCACTCTGAGGCATGAAGCACACCACCTCAGACCACAGATAACAATGAGGCATGAAGCACACCACCTCAGACCACTGATACCACCGAGGCATGAAGCACACCGTCCACCACAGACCACGGATACCACCGACGCATGACACACACTACCTCATACCACAGATACCACTGAGGCATGAAGCACACCACCTCAGACCACAGATACAACCGAGGCATAAAGCACACTACTTCAGACCACGAATACCAGTGAGGCATGAAGCACACCACCACAGGCCATGGATACCACTCTGAGCCATGAAGCACACCACCTCAGACCACAGATAACAATGAGGCATGAAGCACACCACCTCAGACCATGGATACCACCGAGGCATGAAGCACACCACACCACCTCAGACCACAGATACCACTGAGGCATGAAGAACACCACCTCAGACCACGCATACCACAGTGAGGCATGAAGCACACCACCACAGACCACGGATACCACCGAGGCATGACACACACTACCTCAGACCACAGATACCACTGAGCATGAAGCACACCACCTCAGACCACGGATACCACTGAGGCATAAAGCACACCACTTCAGACCACGAATACCAGTGAGGCATGAAGCACACCTGCTCAGACAACGGATACCACTCTGAGGCATGAAAGGTAGAAAAAGTTTATTATGCTTGAATAATTAAAACTGTTGCATGCATTAAAACATGATTGAAAATATCTTGTTCGTATATATATATATTTAACAAGCATTTGCAATGCAATAGGTCTCGCAGTTCTTGAGTTTGAGCTAATGGCATTGTAAATGAGAATGCAGTTTATTTATGATTTTGTTTTTAAAAAATAAATAGAAAGGCATTGTCATTTACATTGCCAATAGCTTAAACTCTCGTAGAGGCGAGACGTATTGCATTGGAAATGCTTGTTCAGGGAGAAGGGAGAGTGAAGTCGAATCTAAAGTGTGGCTAGAAGAGATGGAGATGAGAAGAAAGCAGTAGGGGCAGAATGATAGTAAGGGAGAGGTAAGAATGGCATGGAAGAAGTAAAGTTGGAGACACAGGACAGGGATGGACTGAAGGAAGGGTGAAGGAAGGGGTCTGGGAGAGGCATAGAAGATGACGTCACAGAACAGGAAGGTACAAATGGAGGTGGCGGCGGGGTGGAGAGGGCAAAGAATGAATCTAGAAAACAATTAAAGGCAAGGTTGGATGAGGCGAGGATAATTTAGAAGGAGAGACAGGTGGGCTACTAGAAGGGGGAGGGGACGCACGAGAAGCTGAGAAGACATATGGCTAAAAGCAAGTGCAATGGGAGTTAGAGAGAGAGAGAAGAGTGGGGTGGGAGGGAGGGAGTCTAGAAGCTAGGGTAACGGAGAAGGGTGGGAAAAAGGCAAGGAGAAGTAGGTAGCGCAGTAGTCTGAGCGGAAAGCAGCAGTAGATGCCGAAAAGCACAAGAGGTCAGCGGGGTAAGAGGGGCGACCACAGGAAAGAGGTCCGGGAGGAGAGAGACAAGCGTGGGAGCTAAGAAGATGAGGCTGAAAGAGTGGAGGGCCTATTATTGTACAGACCCCCCACCTCGTAATCTGTGCTGGGGTACTTCAACTGACGATTCCTGTATTTTGCAGAGGGGCTGGGGGCCAGGATATTGCTGGATGGAGGATTCAGAGTCTGGAGTTCCGAAAATCACTCCTGTCTACATCGGTGTTAGGCCACGCCCCCTCCCAGTTACTAGTTAGTTTTGATATTTCCTCATGGACTTTAGTATATTTACCACTGCCCACAATGTGGGATTCCGAGACAGAGGCAGCATTTAATTATTCACGATTGACAGTTGCAGGGTAGTCAAAGTGCAGTGACTAATTTATTTTATTTCTGAGCTTTCATAGTTAAGCTCAAAGAAAAAGCCACATGATGCTATTTATCATAGATATGTCCCATAAGAATAAAAAGCACACAGAGTTCATCACACACAAAAAATGCAAACCACATTCTGAAACAAGAACTTTATACGTTAAAATACACTAAATTAATTCAGAGGTGATGAGAGAGAAAAAATAGTCTACAGTGTACTGGACAATGAGCAGCATGGCGCCAAGTATAAATAAATAAATAATTATATATATATATATATATATATATATATATATATATATATATATTCACTGAAAAAACCATAGGTTATAGACCATATATAGTTAGGAATTAGCATTTAAAAAACCTTATTTTACTCACACAAAACCATTGAAATTCCATATATAGTTAGTTGTACTAACTATATATCGCGCACCCGCAATCCACTGCTGATCATGTCACATATTACATCATTCATGACATGGTCAGTGACATCACTGATGACATCACTGATGACATCTCAAATGACATCACTGATGACATCACTGATGACAACATCCAGTGACTGTATGTTTCTGTAAAGTTAAAATATGTCTTACATATTGAAGAATGAGTGGATGTATAAGTGTCTGGATGAAGGATTTAGTAGGTGCATGACTGACTGTATAAGTGAGTGATTAAATGTGTCTCACTGAGTGCATGGGTTAGTGACTAAACTGTTTTAAATTGTGCATTATTGTGTCTGTTGTTCTGTAATCTGATGCATGTGTTGATCAGTAGCTAAATGAGTAACTATATGGGTTATTGATTGGTTGCCCAAGCATTTGTATGGGAGACTGAGTGTGTGTGTGGGTGGCTGGGAGGTGTATGACTCTGTGCATAGATGTGTGAGCAGTTGATTCACTACATGTATGGGTTCAAAAGTGCATGTGGAAACAGCTGTATGGGCGGTTGACTGTGTGCATGAGTGTATTGGTGAGTGAATGGATATCTCAGTGCTACATGTCAAAGTAAGTACATATGTAAAATACAGTACATGTGAGAGTTGACATATATAAATAACTGTGCATAGGAGCCAGTGAATGTGTGAGTGGCTGTATGCATCATTGTGAACTTGTATCCAGGATTGTATAAGAGAGTAAATATGTTTTAGTATATGTTTGAATAAGTAAGGTGTGTATAACTGTATAGTTGAGAAAATGGAGGTGTGATTGATTCTTTGCATGACTGACTAGGTGTCTGAGTAACTCCATGGATGAGTGACAGTCTGTGAGTGTATGTTTACACTGAGTGTATCTAAGGTTATATTAGAGTCTGAAGAGGTTCATTGTATTATCACATGAATGATGTCATCAGTGATGTGATCAGTAATGTCAAATGAGATGTCATCAGTGATGTCATCAGTGATGTCATTTGAGATGTCATCAGTGATGTCATCAGTGATGTCATTTGAGATGTCATCAGTGATGTCATCAGTGATGTCACTGACCATGTCATGAATGATGTAATATGTGACATGATCAGCAGTGGATTGCGGGTGCGCGATATATAGTTAGTACAACTAACTATATATGGAATTTCAATGGTTTTGTGTGAGTAAAATAAGGTTTTTTAAATGCTAATTCCTAACTATATATGGTCTATAACCTATGGTTTTTTCAGTGAATTTTCAAGGTTTTGTAAATGCTAATTCCTAACTATATATGGTCTATAACCTATGCTTTTTTCAGTGAATTTCATTGGTTTTTTAAAAGCTAATAACTATAGCTGTAAAATGTATTCTTCTTTAAATCCAAAAATATATTTTATATGTTTATTAATAATTATTTTTTTTAATATTTTTTTTGTTTCGCTCCCGGTTCGCGCACCGGGAAGCTTTCCGTTAGCTCAATTTGATGCCGCGACCCGGTCCGCGAACCGGTAAACGTTCCGTTAGCGCAACTGCCGCGTTAGAAATCAACATCGTGACGCGTCGCGGAAGCGCGACGTATCACGTTGTCGCGTAATGCGTCTTATGGCGCGCTGCGTTAGCGCACCCGGAAGTGCTCTGGTACGCGAACCGGGCGCTACCCACGCAAAAAAACAAAAAAAAAATTATTATTTTTTGCCCTGCGGGGCCCTTTTAAAGCCTCCACATTAAACCTAGGGGGTCAGGGAGGATCTACTATGCCCCCTTATGGTCATTTCCCCCTTTGTTTTGGCCTCCTCTTGTCTCTCAATCCTACCGAGAGACAAGATGGCGGCCGCTCCGGACTGTTTAGAATGTTGACAGACACCGGAGAGCCAATCAGCTTCGCTACGCGAAGTTCCGTTACGCGTAAAGTCCGCGAACCGGAGCGCTGCCCGGTTCGCTGTTACAGATATATATCTTTTTTTGAACGTTAATTTCTCAAAATCCAATGAAGCACATATATTGAGACCTACAAAAGGCACATCGGGCTACCAGTCCCTACAATTTTGCCAAGTTTCGTGCAAATCCATTCAGCCGTTCGGGCTAAAAGTGAGGCCAACCGCCCTATGGAAAACTCAATGTTAAAAACACGTTTTGGGACCCCCCTTTTTTCTCGGCCCCCCCTTGACGAACCCCCCCCAAATTTCCAGGGGCTGCTCCGAAACAAAATGTTCCATTTTCCAGAAAATTTCAGCCAATTCCGTCCACAAACGCCAAAGTTATTAGACATAGAATTTTCAAAAATCCCATAGGGAAAAAATCCTAACTATATATACCTACTGGCGACCGCCAGTAGGTAATATATATATATATATATATATATATATATATATATATACATACATATACACACATACACCTACATACATACACACAATATGCAGGACCACATTTGATCAAATCAGTGATCAACAAAGACAATACATCCATTTATATGACATAGTTAAACAAGTCAGACAACTAAGTGTGTTTTTTCCAGTACAAACACATAAGCAAGTGAGTGCTAAACAGAAGAAAACAGGTTTAAGTAAAAGTCTCGAGGTCAGCAATTAATTGGATAGCAGACCATGCTCCAAGATATAAAGTCAACAAGATAGCTCAGTGAGCTCAGATCTCTTGGTAGAAAAAGGCAGCCCGCTTTTCAAGAGTTCAAATCCTACAAGGCCAATTCAACACTGTGTGCTGCTAATGTGGATAAAACAAGAATTGTTTAGGGGAATATTAGTTATCTTCCACTCAACTGTCAAAAGACGTAGAATCCGAGTTGGTCACGATATAGCTGGTAACTTATGTACACGAGGTCAATTTTTTTAAGAACTGTAATAGGTAAACTACAAGGTGGAAGGCCAGTTTAATAAACATCAGATTCTTCCTCTTCTAAAAAATGGCTTACATAAACAATGCCGGTGGATGTGTTTGGTCAATACAAACATGATTGACGGGTTCCGTTCTCAACATCTGAGAAGGTGTGTTAAATGCCGACAGGATTATTTGCACTTCATCCAGGTAAACACCATGTGCAGCCTCAGGTCACTTAATAGTACAAAGGGCTAAAGAAATCCAACAGTAATTATCTATTATTTGGTAACCTTTTGGCTCTGTCACACAGTTACAACACACCACTGAATATCACGTTCCACCTGTAACATTTAACTCAATGCTGCATTTAATTCTCAACGGACCACAAGACAAAAATAAATTTCAATAAAATGAAACACTCACCCAAATCCACAGAATTTGTCGAGCTCTGCTAGTCAATATGGAGGAATCAACACATTTGCTTCACAAAAATAGAATAGAAGCTTTGAATTCGACGTTTAATTCACCATCTTGTTTTGACAGCAGTGGGCTGATAATCCCCAGAGATCAGCGTCTCCGATTCTAATTACATAATTCAGATAGCGAGTCCTTAGGTTACAGGTGACCGTGCTGCAGAGCTGTAGTATTACTGCGAACACGTCATATTTAGTAAAAGTCAATTACTCCCCGAGAGCGAGCACCGTACTTATGCTGGAGACGAGTATGGTGTGTATTAATAGCTGGGAGCTGTGTACTCTGCTCTGCCGATGACTGGGCACTCATCCTGAATAGGCCTGGATTCCGCGGCTGCTGAAGTCCCTGGTAGATCTCCACCCTCGGCACCACACCCAACCACGGCGACGGACCTGCAATTTTATATTCATTGGGTTACTCGGTTACAGCACGAGGAAGGGCTGATGTCAGCCCACAGCTATCTTCCGGCCTCTACGAGAGAACGGCTTGGAGGGACTGGGAAGCAAACGTATATGAATGAACCAGCAAAATGAAAAGAAGCGCCAAACTAAAGAAACAAGACGTGAGCAAAACTGAAACCTTCCGTGGGGCGGGACTTCCGTCTTCGGAAGCCCGCGCACGCGCCCACGGAGTGCATGGCCAAACAAGCAGTGCTGGTGACGCGGGGCTCCCATGCCCGAGGGAGAGCCCCGCAGAGGCTGCAGAACTCTACAATGGTGCTAAGTGGGGCTTAGTTGTAGGGGGGAGGGGGGTGCGCTTGTGTGTGTGTGTGTGTGTGTGTGTGTGCGTGCGTGTGTGTATGTGTGCGGCGACGGCAGGGGGGAGGGGGGGCGGGGGTCTCTGTATGTGTGTGTGCATGCGTGTCTGTAGGTGTGCTCGTGTGTGTGTCTCTGTGTGTGCGCATGCGTAAGCATGGGGAGGTGTGGCTGTGTGGTACAGCTTTCCAGGAGAGGAGACAGGAGCTGGGCACAGCGAGCGCGTTCACGTGCGCGTGACCCGCTCAATTACGAGCGCGCGGCCAGCTCCTGTCTCCTTTCCTGGAAAGCAGAGTCGCTGACAATAGGTTCTCTGGCGAGACCGCGCTTCGCGTGGTTAACGCCACGAGACCTAAAAAACGCTATTAAAAAGGCCACATTTTTAACCTTAGTTACAAGTTTAAAAATGGAGGAAGAGGTCGTTTAACTCAATTAACCTTTTTTCCAATGTACCCTCTAACATTTTTCCAAATAATCACTGTGTTGTTGTAAAGACGACCGTGGCCAACATGCAAGGATTCTTCAGTGTATTTGCCTTAACACATATTGTCCGTCGACAGCTTGCAACACTCTGCCAGGATAATCCCCTACAGTACGACTATGATGAGAGGCACTGAGGCAGGGCCGCTTTTTTTGCCATGAATTACTGCTTTAAGTTGAAAAAAAGAAGAAGAGTTTTTTAAGGCATAGGCTCGGTTGGTAAATCTTCTGCCACTTATTCCTTTTAGTAGGTTAATCCATCTAATGAAGCTTCTGTTGTAAAATGCTCCAAGGGCAGCATGCGTGAATTTTTCAGTCTCTTTGCTATTATGTCGAAAAACTTTGTGAGTCGACAATTTAGCTACACTCTCTCTGGATTGAAACACAGTAGTGTTGCTTGTCTGCAGGCATGAAGCACACCACCTCAGACTGCGGATACCAATTAGGCATGAAGCATTCCACCTCAGACCACGGATGCCAACCTGAGGCATGAAGCGCACCATCTCAGACCACGTATACCAATGAGGCATGAAGCACACCACCTCAGACCACGGATACCAATGAGGTATGAACTATTCCACCTCAGACCATGGATACCACTCTGAGGCATGAAGCACACCACCTCAGACCACAGATACCAATAAGGCATGAAGCACACCACCACAGACTACAGATATCACTGAGGCATGAAGCACACCACCTCAAACCACAGACACCACTGAGGTATGAGGCACACCACCTCAGACGAGGGATACCACTGAGGCATGAAGCACACCACCACAGACTACAGGTATCACTGAGGCATGAAGCACACCACCTCAGACCACGGATACCACTGAGGCATGAAGCACACCACCACAGACCACGGATACCACGTTGAAGCATGAAGCACACCACCTCAGAGTACGGATACCACTGAGGCATAATGCACACCACCTCAGACCACGGATACCAGTGAGGCATGAAGCACACCGCCTCACACCACAAACACCACTGGGGCATTAACCCCTTCCACGCTCATGACGAGCTGGGCTCGTCATGAGGTAGCCTCCTGCTACGCTGATGACGAGCCCAGCTCGTCACGTAACATGCGGTTCCGCAAATCTCAGCATGCGAGCGGAATTCCGCCCGCACGCATGCGGTTAAGCACACTACCTCAGACCACAGATACCAATGAGGCATGAAGCACACCACCACAGACCACAGCTATCACTGAGGCATAACGCACACCACCTCAGATCACAGACAACAAAGAGGCATGAAGCACACCACCTCAGACCACCGATACCAATGAGGCATGAAGCACACCTGCTCAGACCACAGATACCACCTGAGGCGTGAAGTACACCACCTCAGACCAGAGACACCACTAAGGCATGAAGCACACCCCCTCAGATCACAGATACCACCGAGGCATGAAGCACACCACCTCAGACCATGGATGCCACCGGGGCATAAAGCACACCAACTCAGGCCACTAATACCACAGAGGCATGAAGCACATCACCTCAGACAACGGATACCACTCTGAGGTATGAAGCACACCACCTCAGACCAGGGATACCACTCTGAGGCATGAAGCACAGCACCTCACCTCAGACTACGAATACCACTGAGGCATAAAGCACACCAACTCAGGCCACGAATACCACTGAGGCATGAAGCACACCACTTCAGACCACGGATACCACCAAGGCATGAAGCACACCACCCCAGACCATGGATACCACACTGAGGCATGCAGCACACCACCTCAGACCAAGGTTACCATGCTGAGGAATGAAGCACGCCACCTCAGATCAAGGATACCACCGAGGCATGAAGCACACTACCACAGACCACGGATACCACCTTGAGGCATAATGCACACCACCTCAGACCACGGATACCACTGAGGCATAAAGCACACCACCTCAGACCACAAATACCACTGAGGCATGAAGCACACCACCTCAGACAATGGACATCACTAAGGCATGAAGCACACCACCTCAGACCACGGATACCACCGAGGCATGAAGCACACCACCTCAGATCACGGATACCACCGAGGCATGAAGCTCAACACCTCACACCACAGACACCACTGAGGCATGGTGCACACCACCACAGATATCACTGAGGCATGAAGCACACCACCTCAGACCACGAATACCGCTGAGGCATGAAGCACACCACCTCACACCACAGACACCACTGAGGCATGAAGCACACCACCACAGACCACAGATATCACTGAGGCATCAAGCACACAACCTGAGACCACGGAAACTACTGAGCAATGAAGCACACCACCTCAGACCACAGACACCACTGAGGCATGAAGCACACCACCTCAGATACCACTGAGGCATGAAGCACACCACCACAGACCACGGATACCACCGAGGCATGAAGCACACCACCACAGACCACGGATACCACCGAGGCATGAAGCACACCACCTCAGACCACGGATACCACTGAGGCATAATGCACACCACCTCAGACCACGGATACCAGTGAGGCATGAAGCACACCACCTCACACCACAGACACCACTGGGGCATGAAGCACACTACCTCAGACCATGGATACCAATGAGGCATGAAGCACACCTGCTCAGACCACAGATACCACACTGAGGCGTGAAGTACACCACCTCAGACCAGAGACACCACTGAGGCATGAAGCACACCACCTCAGATCACAGATACCACCGAGGCATGAAGCACACCACTTGAGACCACGGAAGACACTGAGGAATGAAGCACACCCCTTTAAACCATGAATACCACCGAGGCATAAAGCACACCACCTCAGACCATGGATGCCACCGAGGCATAAAGCACACCAACTTATGCCATGAACACCACAGAAGCATGAAGCACACCACTTCAGACCACGGATACCACCGAGGCATGAATCACACCACCTCAGACCATGGATACCACACTGAGGAATGCAGCACACCACCTCAGACCAAGGTTACCATGCTGAGGAATGAATCACACCACCTCAGATCAAGGATATCACCGAGGCATGAAGCACACCACCACAGACCACGGATACCACCGAGGCATGAAGCACACCACCACAGACCATGGATACCACCTTGAGGCATAATGCACACCACCTCAGACCACAAATACCACTGAGGCATGAAGCACACCACCTCAGACAAGGGACATCACTAAGGCATGAAGCACACCACATCAGACCACGGATACCACCGAGGCATAAAGCACACTACCTCAGACAAAGAATACCTCTGAGGCATGAAGCACACCAGCTCAGATCACGGATACCACAGAGGCATGAAGCTCACCACCTCACACCACAGACACCACTGTGGCATGGAGCACACCACCACAGATATCACTGAGGCATGAAGCACACCACCTCAGACCACGAATACTACTGAGGCATGAAGCACACCACCTCACACCACAGACACCACTGAGGCATGAAGAACACTACCTGAGACCACAGATACCAATGAGGCATGGAGCACTCCACCACAGACCACAGATATCACTGAGGCATCAAGCACACCACCTCAGACCACCGATACCAATGAGGCATGAAGCACACCACCACAAACTACAGATATCACTGAGGCATGAAGCACACCACCTCAGATCAGAGACACCACTGAGGCATGATGCACACCACCTCAGATCACAGATACCACCGAGGCATACAGCACACCACCTTGGACCACCGATATCAATGAGGCATGAAGCACAGCACCTCGGACCACCGATACCAATGAGGCATGAAGGACACCACCACAGACTACAGATATCACTGAGGCATGAAGCACACCACCTTAGACCAGAGACACCACTGAGGCATGATGCACACCACCTCAGATCACAGATACCACTGAGGCATACAGCACACCACCTGAGACCACGGAAACCACTGAGGAATGAAGCACACCCCTTTAGACCCCGGATACCACAGAGGCATAAAGCACACCACACCAGACCACAGATACCACCGAGGCATAAAGCACACCACCTCACACAACGGATACCACTCTGAGGCATGAAGCACACCACCTCAGACCACAGATACCAATGATTTATGAAGCACACCACCTCAGACCACGGATACCACTCTGAGGCATGAAGCACAGCACCTCACCTCAGACTACGTATACCATCGAGGCATAAAGCACACCAACTCAGGCCACGAATACCACAGAGGCATGTAGCACACCACCTCAGACAACGGATACCACTCTGAGGCATGAAGCACACCACCTCAGACCCCAGATACCACTGAGGCATGAAGAACACCACCTCAGACCCCAGATACCACTGAGACATGAAAACACCACCTCAGACCACGGATACCACCGAGGCATGATGCACACCAGCTCAGACAACGGATATCACTCTGAGGCATAAAGCACACCACCTCAGACTATGGATACCACTCTGAGGCATGAAGCACACCACCTCAAACCACATATGCCACTGAGGCATGCAGCACACCACCTCAGATCATGGATACCATGCTGAGGACTGAAGCACATTCCTCAGACCAAGGATACCATGCTGAGGACTGAAGCACATTCCTCAGACCAAGGATATCACGCTGAGGCATGAAGCTCACTCTCTTAGCTTGTATTGTGATGAAGCACCTCAGCTAATGGCAGTGATACCACCCTGAGGCATGAAGCACTCACTGAGAATGGGAGGCGATGCAGCACCTGAGCTAATACCTCTGCTACCCCCGAGGCACAGCCTCAAGGCAAGGAAAGTGACATAGCAGTGCTACCAACCTGAGACCTTAGGTACACTCAACTTATGCAGTGGCGAGACACCTATGTTCACTGCCTGCTGCCTTCATTAAGAAAGAAGCACGCTCACAGAGCTGGAGCAGTGACACAGAAACTCAGGTCTCTGCAGTGCTACCACCCTGAGGCATGAGACACACTTTGTTTCTACAGTGACACAGCACCTTAGTCCACTGCCTGCTACCTTCTTGAAGAACAAGGCATGCTCACTTAGCTTGGGAATGAGGCAATTCATCGTTGCAGTAATGCAGCATCTCAGTGCACTGCCTGCTTGAAGAAGGAGGCACTTACACTCAGGGGCATATTCATAAATGTATTTATAAAGGCTTTGAGTCGCCCTTGAACCACACATGGCAACGCAAGGGCGAAGCAAAACCTAGATGAGATTTACCAAGGCGTGCAAGATCCACCTTTCGTGGCCCTGCTGCGCTTGGTAATTCTGGAGCAATGTAAGGCAGCACCAGTTGCTGCCTTGCATTCCTCTGCCCAAGGGAGGCATTCAATGGGTTAAGCGTGGGTGTTCCATGCATCTACCCATAGATTTTGGTGCATTCGTAGATTTACCATGAGTGGCAAAATGCTACACCTTCTCAGGGGAGGCATAATGAGGAGAAATGTCTGTGTTTCTCCTTTTTTTTCCATCTATCTACATGTGCTGTATTCTGCAGCAAATGTACAAAGAGCTAAAATCCCCAAAGGATTGCTTTTGTGCAGAAAGTTGTTCCCTCCTGCACAAAAACAATACTACCTGCAGCGCAGGCACTCTTGCACCATGGTGCAGGTGTGACTACATTGGTGTTAGGCGGCAGGGTTGGATTGGGATTGAAAATTGGGCCGGGCACGCAAAAAAAAAAAATTGGCCCACATTTGCATAATCACTCCTCAAATCACTGCTTTGGCGTAATCTTATAAAAAAAACTTTAGGAGGGGGGTAAAAAAATGCAGGCGTTAGTTTACAGTGGTGAAACAAGTTAGGCCACTTCTACTCAGGCCCCCTGCCACTACTCAGTATGTGCACACATTAGCGAGACAAAGGAAGTGACACCTCTTGCTAAACGGAGGTAATGAGCGCTCACCTGCCTATAGAAAGGCCACTCAGACACCTGCTGGGCCGCTAGCTGTATTTGAACAATAGAGACAGCGCCCAAATGACCCCAGACTGCTAAAAAAAAGAGGCCCACAGCAGCACTCGGACACCGGCCCCTCGGGCATTGCCCAAATGCCCGTGTTACCAATCCAACGCTGTTAGGCTGCTATAAGTGTGCCAGCACAAGTAGAGAGCACACATGTGTCATATCTTGACAGATATGGTGCATTCCTGCCCTCTCCCTTTCACGCAGGGCAGCAAGGTGTCTTGATGTGTTGCTTTGCATGAAAAAATTATAAATATGGCCCTTAGCTTTGGCAGTGATGCAGACACTCAGGCCATGACAGTACTACCACTCTGATGCAAGAGAAACTCTGTCATATTTTGGCTGGGATGCAGCAGCTAGCTCAGAGCCCAGCGGCCTTCTTGGGATCTAAGGTGCACACTCATAGCTTAGAGTGTCTGAATTCCTCTATTGCTTTGTGCAACCCATACAAGCCAACATTTGAGACCAGATAAGAGGAAGATTTAATATAAAATCATAAGAATTAATTTTCCATTTAACTTGCGTTGAAGAGGACACAGTTTCAGGTGAGAGAAAGTGGAAGTAAAGCCATTTTTGCTTTAAAGTTCGAGTGTCTCCCTCATGAATCGAGAACCTTGGCCTTTATTGTATTCCTTTGAGTTTACGGAATAACAATGAGTGCGGAGAGGCGATAAGGTGGTGCTACACAAAGTACACAAAAATATTAAAAGTACATGTAAATAATTCATGAATTAATACATATAGGCCTTCCTTAGACTGATGGAGAAGCGGGATGCCCAGGGAAAGATTTTTGTTACTCCCCGTTCATGCGAAGCCCACAGTAAAAATGTCATAAAGGGAATTGATAATCCTTTCCTTGCAAGCTCCCAGAATGAGTCTGGCGAGAAAGTGATCCTGTAAGGTCACATCTGGAAATAAATTGTACTGGTAGAATTAAACCTTGGAAAAGGTTGTTTTTAAAAAAGTTGTATTTGGAAAGATGCTGTTCCTGCAGATTTGAGTCCAGTGACAAATTGTTGAGGCTGAATATGTGAACATGTTCTTGTGAAAGGGTTGAATCTGAAGAAATGCTGTTTCTGTCACTTTGCGATTAGGAATAATTCGTTAAGAATCAATTTGTGGAAATGTTGCTCTTATAGAGTTAGGTGACTGAACAACCTGTTCTTGCAAGGTTGTCTGTGATCAAGTTTATTCTGTTAGCTTACATTTAGAAACATGTTTTTCCAGTAACTACAAGCTCGGGAGCAAATTTTTCCTGAAAAGTTTAATCTGCTAACAAATTTATCCTTCAAGGTCATGTCTGGAAACAAGTTGTACCTGCAGTTTTTAGCTCTGTGAACAGATTCTTCCTATAACGTTATGTCTCGGAACATGTTTTCCTATAAGTCTAAGTCTGGGATCAAATTGTTATAACTGAATTTGTGAATATGTTCCTATAGATTGATTTGAATCTGGGAACATTCAGTTCCTGTAACATTATGTCTGGGATCACGTTTACTCTGTTAGGTTACATTTAGAAACAAGCTTCTCCTGTAAATACAGCCTTGGCAACAAGTTTCTCTTGCAAAGTGTAATCCTCAAACAAATTCTTCCATCAAGGACATGTCAGGAAACAAGCTGGCCCTATAGTTTTGAGTCTGTGACATGTTGTTACAGTTGAACCCATGAACATGTTGTTCCAACATAGCTGCGTCTGAGAACAACCTGCTGTTATAAAGTTAAGTCTGAAATCAAATGTATCCAGCAAGGATACTTCTAGTGGTGGGTATGATCAGAAGTATATTTATGCACCTGCCTCCTCATCCTCCTTGATCTCTCCTCAGCATTTGATACCGTTAAACATGAGAATCTACTTGAGCTCCTAAACACAAGAATGGGCTTATCTGGAACTGTTCTCAAGTGGTTCACCTCCTTTCTTCACAACAGGTCGCAGAAATTCAAGAGCAACAACCTGATGTCTTCGCCAATACCCGTAACGCTAGGTGTCCCCCAAGGATCCTCTCTATCCCCAACTCTGTTCAACCTAGTCATGGAACCGCTCACCACCTTGCTACAAGCATCCAATGTACACTTTCACATGTACGCAGATGATACCCAACTTTATCTCAAATTACAGTCCCCCAAGGACATCTTGCTCCTGAACTCAACGATCAGATGCACCCAATCCTGGCTGGCAGATAATCATCTCAAACTCAATGCCCTGAAAACAGAGTTCCTTCTGATCTCACCTCCAGCGAAGGTCTCCACCACTCAAATTTGGCTTAAAGACCTAACCGCACTCAATGTCCAACCCACCATCGTGGACTCAGCAAAATCCCTAGGCATAACACTCGACACCAATTTGAACATGCAGCAACATATCAGCAGGGCAACAAAGGGAGCAAACTTCCAGATCAGCACTCTGAGGAAACTTAAACCCTACCTCCCAGCCAAAGACTTCCAAACGGCAGTACAAGCACTAGTCATCCCTCGAATTGAATACGGCAGCATCGCCCTCTGTGGACTCCCCCTAACTACAACCGCACCCCTAAGAGCTTCTCTAAACGCTGCAGCGAGACTCATCACTGGGTCAAAAAAGCACTCCCATATTACCCCTGACCTGAAATCCCTGAACTGGCTGCCATTTGAAGCTAGAATACATCTGAAAATCGCCTGCATGACACACAAGGCGGTACATCTAAACTCACCCGGATACCTCGCTCAGAAACTGACAATCTCTGGAGGAGCTAGAAACACCAGAGGCGCAAACAATCTTCTGTTGAAACCTCGAAGATTCCGGAAGGAAAAAACATATAAGCGCTCCTTCTCGGGAATGGCGCCTAGGATCTGGAACTCTCTCCCGCCCGAAACCAGGCTTATCTCTTCCACCACACTCTTTAAAAATGAAGTAAAAGCTATCCTCATGGCTAAATACACCTGAACTATTATCTTGACCACTGTTAGTACTCTGCACCGATCTATACTACATGTTTGACCCTTTTGATTATTTGTATGAACTGTCTTATGACTCACATGTTTGGCTTTGTAGCCACCTATTTGTACCATTTTGTACTCATGTCAGGTTGGGCTTAGTTGCCACCTATTTGTATTAATTGACCTACTGATTTATCTGTTAACCATGCTCCCTCATGTACTTCTCTTTGTAAAGCGCTCTGATATCTGCAAGGATCTTGTCCGCGCTATATAAAACGTTCAAAATAAATAAATAAATAAAATAGAAATAAGTTTCTTCTATGAGTACGAGTCTGGCAAGAAGTCCTATACATTTCAATGCTCAAACAAATGCGATCATCAAAGTCATGTCTGAAAATAAGTTGTTCCTGCAAGTTTGAACCTGATAACAAGCGGATCCTGTAAGAATGAATCTGGTAACATGTTCTCCTATAGTAATGAGTCTGGAAAGAAGTTGTTCCTGTAAGGTTAATTCTGGGAAGGAGTAGGTGTAAGCTTGTGCCTGGAGACAGGCTGCTTCTGTAGGTATGAGGAATAAGGGAACATTGTTGTTAATGTAGGTTTCAATCTGGGAACAAGGGTTTCATGTAGGGTTGAGTCTGTGAGCATGTTGTTCCTGTAAAGTTCGTTTGTGAACACTTTGTTCTGTACGGTCAATCAGGCAAAAAAACGTGAATCCTTTCACTTCGAGTCTGGGAACAAGCTGTTGCTCTAAGGTCGAGAGGTTGGTGTAAATTCCTCGGTAACGGCATAGCGCCAACACTCACAGCTTTCGGTGTATTCCAATTAATTACAGTTACAGGGTTAAAAGGGGGAGGAGGGGGAAAGGACATATACAGTTCTAAGCAGCCCTGGGGCCGCCCGTCACGTACCTGTTTCTATGGCGTGCAGCCCTCTGGTCGCACAGTGGAGCAGAGCAAACAGTTGTGACAGGCGCTGTAAAGTTGCCCCCTTGCCCGTGGCCATCTTCGCATTCCTCTCTGGGCGCGCTGCTGCTGCCTCGTCTCCCGAGCGCTGCGAGCTGGTGGGGGCCGGGAGGATGCTGAGAGCATGCAACAGCTGTGCCGCTGGGACCACACGGTGACACCCCTGCCTCCGTCAGCCAGCCCCCCTGAATCCTCCCCCTCGGGGGCAGAGGCAGGCCCGGAGGGGGCGAGTCACCCGGCCCATCCCCAGAGTCACCTCTCCTGCCGCCACAATGGTCTTTCGTGCCCTCTGGCGGGGGTTCACCACCTCCGCCCCTCCTCTCCGGTCGAGGTTTGTGTCCTGGGGTAGCCATGGCGACTATGGCTGTTTAATAGAGCCACGGAAGACCCCGCGTTGGGGATAACGGGCAGGAGGAGAGCGCATCTCTTTAAGAACGGCCATTAGGCAAATTCTTCGATAACGCCGGGGCTTGACCTCCTGCTGACGTCGCTCGCTCCGTGCCCTCCGTACAATAGGCTTTTAACGACGCACGCATCTATTTTAGGCTCCCACATTATCGCAGACAATGCCTGGGACCATAAAACCACACATCTGCCCTTTTTGGGATGCTGGACTGTAGAACAGCCACGCACTTCTGTGTGGGTGAGAAAATCCCTGAACCTACAGACAGTGACGTAGCAAGGGTGACACGGGGGCTCGTGCAGGCTCAAATAATGGACCCCACGCAAAGTTTGGCAGCAAAGACCTCCATACTGGACTCTTGACGCTTCACAGCTCGAACCCAGATAACACTGCGCCTGTTTCCACTGCCCAGGGCCGCTTCCTTGTCTGTAAAACATTTGGTCCAGTGAGCAGATGCAGCATTCAAACTCAAGGGGCTCAAAGGCAGGGAGATTGTATGTTTATTCCATGCGACTTTCAAGAGGTTCTGCATTCCTGGGGCAACAAGATTGTTAGCCTGGGCAACCGACTCTAAAGCTGCCTCAAAACACGCACACAATAAGTCTTTTTCAGGAGCAGCAAAAACCCACAGACTTGTTTCTGAGTTTATTTTAGTTGTTATCGTATTATTTACAGTGGGAGTACGGTGCCCAGGAAAGCACAAAGCTCTTTATAGGGAACCTAAAGCAGTGCATAGCGAGTGCAGCGAGCCAGACCACTACAAAGAGGGTTTGGGAGGTTCTCCCCGCAAGAACATTTGGGCAAAAATGGCACATTCTACAATCACGTATTTAATCATATATATTCCATTAAAGTAAACAATCACTTAACACAGCAATACCCCTGCACTATACAGTTACAGTTAATACTTAATAGTAGTGGTATCAAAAGCAAGTATTTGAAAATAATCTGAGCACATCAGTCCGAAATCCTTGATTTTAGGAATAGGTAAGCATTGATAACACAATTCAGTACAGAAACGTTCTTTTCTTGTTTGAAGTATTCTTGTTTAATGTTCCTTAGTGTATGCCAACACGTGTTTCATCGCAGGGAACAAAACTGCGAATCTTCAGGGCCTCATGAATGGCAGATCTATAGCTGCCATGAGAAAGCACCCGGTATGGGTATTAGCTGGAACACGGTATTTGGGCGTATCCAGCGGTCTGGGTTCCAATTGTTGCGAACGTTTATTTGTAAATCAAAAGTTTTAAGCAATCGTGTGGTAACCGGGAGGAGAATTACGTGGTGATACCGATTCATAGGCGGATACACCTAACTGGTAACGGTCTCCCTCTTGTGGTTCCCGGCGCCGTCTAACAAGGACGGCGCCGGGAACCACAAGAAAAGAACGTTTCTGTACTGAATTGTGTTATCAATGCTTACCTATTCCTAAAATCAAGGATTTCGGACTGATGTGCTCAGATTATTTTCAAATACTTGCTTTTGATACCACTACTATTAAGTATTAACTGTAACTGTATAGTGCAGGGGTATTGAGACTGATGAGTGGTGAAGGCGTGGTGTGACTGAGGGGGTGCAGTGCAAGAAACCAAAAATAACGTGAAAAATTATTAGAAAAAAGTGTCTAAAATTGGATAAAGGAGCATAGAACAAACTTTATTCCCCAGTCGGTTCAGACGCCGGCAAAGGAGTACCGACGGTTAGAAAGTGGTAAACCATACTATTGCCACTCAGCGGGGGAGAACTATGTACCATCTAGTCTCCCCAAGGTTTGTGTATCACCAACTTGCAATGATGGTTTCAAAAAATCCCAAATGATGAAGGGCGGTCTTGAGTGGTGACTGATGGGCACTTTTGACCATTCACTGAGTTGTCATAGTGAATCTTTGTGAAAGTCAGTCCAGGGCCTTTTATTTTGACTAGTTGTTTGGCTACCGTAGACTCACACCCTTTCTTAGACCCTCTGGAACCCTTTTGTTGTCATGCTTACAAGCAGACAATTCTCAGACATTGGCAAATCTTATCGAACGAACCAGATTTTAAAGGGATCTTTCAAGATCAACCGAGATTTGCATTCACTCGCAGTAAGAACATCCAAGATATGCTTAAGAAACGGCCACAGGTCACAAACCAAGACACATTCAAAGGCACAATACCATGTCATAACTGCAACAATTGTCATGCCATCATTAAAGGAACTATAATTAACCATCCTCGACAAGGCACTCCCATACACCTCAAAGTAACAGCGACCTGTGATTCTATGAATTTAATCTACCTTCTTAAGTGCCCATGTGGGCTAGTTTATGTGGGCAAAACAACAAGGAAGATTAAAACGTGCCTAACAGAACAGAAGAGCAATATAAGAACCAAAAAAGAGAAATCAGCCATCGCTGTACATTTCAATGACCATAGACACAATATTTCCCAGTTGCAATTTATGGTACTTGAAACCATCACCAACATTGGTAATCAAGATGTGAACAAAAGACTACTACAAAAAGAAAACCAATGGATTTATAGACTTGATTCTTTAAAGCCCCATGGGCTCAATGACCGCTTGGAACTCTCATGTTACCTGTGAATAGTACAACATGAAGTGACTTAATATGAAGTGATGTGATTTTCCACAATATAATACTGTTCCGTTCTGTTCAATTTACGCTTTCACATAACAGTCATTATTGCCACTAAACCAGATAGTTTATTGATAGGTTGCATTTAATTTCATTGTTACTTTATTGACACACTATTCGTTACACTTTCTTTACATGATAGGCTTCATCTTTTACATCCTTTCAACATGGCCAACAAGGTTTGCACTAGTTTTACTCCGTTTCAAAATGGCCGAACAGATTGCTAAAGGTGTTCCTTAGTCCGTCATCACTTTCAACAACACCGCACCGATACCACGCTGACATCCCACTTATACCGGCGGTCCGCCGTATTTTTATTCGTCATTACAGCTTGGAGATAGACTAAGACGATAGGCACTGAATAGCGGTAAGATTTATACACCCGATTCAATCCGTGACAAGGGATATGCAACGTTCGGCACACGCAGTGACTCTGACAATGGTTAATTCAATTCTCACATTTTCGTTGAGACAACATTCTTTTTTCTACTTATCCTTCATTGGTGACTTGTTCTTCTTTTCTACTTTAACACACACGTTATTAAGAACACGTACACGCGGTGATCGTACTTTAATGTTCATGTCCTCGTTACTATCAGTCCACTTGCTTTTTAGGTCGAGCAGACCTAAAAAGCATGCGAAGCATGCTTTTGTCTGCGAAAGATCTTTTGCTGGCGTGTCTGGGGGAATGTGAGACGGTGTACAAGCACGAGCCTCTGCCGTCTCCGATTTGCCCTCGAGGGCGCGCACGTCGCCGTGCACATCCCCTGCCTGTGATTCTCACCTAAACACGCAGTCAGGCACACACGCAGGCAGGCACACACACAGACGCAGGCACATACAAGCGCACGCACACACAGCCACACACGCACATGCCCCCCCCACACCCCCCCCCCACACACACAGCCACGCACGCACCCCCACCACTCACGGGCGCGCACACACACACACACACACACAGATACAACCCCCCCTCCCACTCACCGTGCTCTTTCTGCCTCGTCCGTGTCCCTCTCTCCCTCGGCAGCCATTGGGTGTGTCTCGGCGTGGGAGCTCCACAGCGCTGGTGGTCACTCGGGACGGGACCCGGGACTTCAGCTGCCTTAGCGCCGGGGCTCCCTCTCCTGCAAAAAGCGCGCATGCGCGGGCAGCCCCCGCCCTCAGTCGCAGCCCAGTCCTGAGAGCTGCTTTCGGTTTCGCTGTAACTCTGTCTGATAATATTACATTAAATCCACGTACACTGTACGGTTTACGTACGTGGTATTTTTGTACATAGATTTTCCGTTTGTTCTGTTGACAGACACCCGTAGACCCGTTAAGAACTTTTGGTTTCCATTTCAGGACTGATAAAAATATGTTGGGTGTCCGAACTTTTTCTATATTTCTTTTCAAAGGAATGAGAAGATATCCGTGCATCTCCCAACCTCTGATGAGTCTGGCATTACCCAAGAACTTTGTTTTTCTTTTTTTTGCAGTTTTATATAGCACAAATTGCTTATTGGAGCGCTTTAAAAGAGCACCAGTTACACTACCCAAGAGGCAAATCCATTTGGTTTCATTTTTTAGGCACGGTGAGATTAAGTGACTTGCCCAGAATCACAGCATGTTGAACCAGGTGGGCGGGGTCATGCCGGTGCTCAGCAGCATTTGCAATGCAATAGGTCTCGCATTATTAAAGTTTGTGCTATTGGCATTGCTAAATAATGCAACACCAATAGCTTAAACTTTAATAATGCAAGACCTATTGCATTGCAAATGCTTGTTATTTTTACATCCAGTTTCGCTACATGTATATAATTAGACAATAATCATGTCACTTTTTCCTGAGCTCTTAAGACACTGTATATTAACTGCATTTTCTAGATTTGACCTGCATGCTTACATTTTGATATGTGATGACAGTCTTATTAAGTTGTGGACTCTTATACAAATATATTTTCTTAACAGATTCCCCTGACGAAGTGCCTGTTAGGGAACGAAATGCATTGGGATTATGCTTTCTTAAGTGATCTCATCGATTTAAGAACATAACAATTTCTTTGATGTGAATTACAACATTGGAAACTTATGAATACGATATAATTAAAATTCAAAATTGATGAACTTTATTCATGAAGTCCTTGATAATTTAATGACAAACACGGATCTTTAACATTTGAGAGATCGCATTGCCGATCCACAACAGCAGTGCCCAGAGGGTCGCTCCCTAGATAGAGGGAACGCTTTCATTTTCTTGTTCCTGCACCTTTCCCATGGCGGTGCCTGGAAAACAAGTACCGCAATAGAAATGACAAAAAAGTTCCTGCACGGCATGGACGGTAATATCCATGCTGTGCTGGAACGTTGTGGGAATACAGACAGGGGGGCACATGTTGTGCCCCCCTGAATGTATACCCATGGCAGGGGGCTTTGTTCTGCTGCCACCAACCATTTCATGGCGGGGCTCCACCATGAATAGGCTGGCATTGCAAGAACTTGCAATATGCTGAGCGGGACAATGCCAGTCCCTGCTCAGCGTATTGGGTTGTGGCGCAGCTGCTCCACCGCCAGGGAACAACTGTTCCCTGGCACGGCCAGGGTCTATCAACAGTATGACTCTGGAAGTCATAATTGGCAATACGGTGGACCGCCACTGCTGCGCCACCACGAGAGTGGCGGTTGCAAGACCGCCAGACTCATAATCGGCTCTAACGTTACATAAGACAAACAGGACTTAAAGGTGTAGGATTCACATGCCATCCATACTGGTAGGCATTTTTTAAGAGAGCTTGGTCTGTAGAACAACATCCTTTTAGCAACATTACGATAAGGAAAAACTCAGAAAAAATACACACCTTTCTAACCTGTAACATGAAGTTCACATGCATCTCTTTGATGACACTTATAGCTCACTGTGCTGTATTAGGTTTGTAACTTATGAACTGCACAATAACAAAAGAACCTCTGTGAAAAACGCAGTTACCAACTAAGCTATGTTTATAAAATACTGTTCTGTTATCTGCATGGTATACATCCTTTGCAACAGGCATATTAACCATCTGCACAACCTTATATGAGTTAAAACTGCCACTAAACAAAACTCTGATCTCTCTTCAGGAGGTACATTGATCACCAGATGTATCTTGAACCTACAAGGGTACATGTTTGGGATGCCTACATTCTTCAGGGGTGGTAGGTCAGCTCTACTGCCCAGGGATTAGATAAATGGTGCAGCAATGCTCTATCTGGCTACCTTCCTACAATCTCAGTCGTATAGCCAAGAACTAAAGCACCCCCGCTCTTTGAACCATATGTCTTAAGGCTTCAAGCAAATCTTCACTCTTACATCCATCAGTCCTCTAATCAATCGATCCACCCATCCATCCACCCCCCTTTCCTTCACTAATTTACACATTCTTTCCTTCCAACAGTACTTTATTTTGTCCTTCCTTTTATTCCTTTCACCATTCCTTTTTTAGTTACATCTTTCACTTCACTCTTGCTTTCTCTATGCCTTCCTTTTACCCTTCATTACCCTTTCCTTCTTCCCTTTTCTTTCTTTTTCTTCTACCCTTACATCCCCTTTCTTGCCTTCCTGATTCTCACCTGCTCTATATGTATCTCTCTGTCCTTTTTTTCAGTTTTCATAATTTCTCTATCTCCCACCCCTCCGCTCTGCCATGGTATTTATGAGAACGTTATACATGAGCTTTTGTCTTTAGACATGAAGGCAGAATGGCCCTTTAAAGAGCTAGTCCACATTTTAGTGTGTCCCCAAATCATTACGCAACTGGGTGATAGTCACCTTCTTTGTCAGACTCCTTACATTAGGAGGGTGAGTCATAGCCATAAAACAAGCAACTGCACTAGCCCTTTAAAATTAACATAAAACGGGGCCCTTCCGTAGCTCAGAGGAGATGGATACGTGACCTTTCACCCGGAAGCCCTGTTTGTACTATCCAAGCAGCAACACCATATTTAAGGAGCAGGTAGCAGAGGACAGAGAGAGGAAGAATAGGAAGTATAAACTGTAAGAAGGATCAGTAGAGCTCAGTGGCGTAGCTGGGAGAAGTAGAGGGGGATGTCCATGCCAGGCGGCACTTTTTTAGGTGAGATATTTTGTCGAGCGCAAGGTAAGTGGCTTCTTTAAAAAAATATATATTTCCCATTCTCGTCGTCTGTCGACTCCAACACACTCTCACCTGCACTGGCCTTCACTGGGCTCCAAACTCTGCGCTGCCCTATGCCAAAGTGAAAGTGCAAGAATGCACTGTATTTATGCAAAATGGGTCATTCCTCCCCTTTCCCCCTGCGCTGTAGGGTCTGTGTTCAACCACATGGTTACATGTTCAAAATCCAGCAGGTCCACTTAGCCTTTCATCCTTCTGAGGTCGATTCAATGGGTATCATTGAGTTGGGTAACAATAAACATCTCAACTATAGGCGATTTATGAGAGATTTTACAATTAATAGGTACACATAGTTTCCATATTACCGGTAATTTAACCTTGGTAATTAAGTTAGTTTTGACGTGAGTAAGGTGTGGATCTGTGCACCCCGTCCTGAAGAAGAAGCCTAGCTTCAAAACATGTCGACGCACAAGTGAGGTATTGTAAATTAAATACAATAATACCTCCACCACACCTTTTTAACGATACCACCATGAAGACCGAATAAACGTTTTTTAGACCTTACATGCCAGGTATTTTTTAATACTCACACTTTCATCCACTCCTGACCCCACTACTCACCTAGTACCACACACCCTCACGCACCACACATAGAGTTACCAACAGTGCTCCCACGTAGTCGCTGGTTAGCAGCACACTGCATTCCTTAGAGGAGTGCGAAGACCCCTATGATGAAGCATGACACCAAGGGTCCTTTTGATGTGTGAGGGGTATTTAAAGAACACAGTGTGCTCCCTACCATTGTAGGGACCGCACTTCTATACCCCCCTGTGGATTCTCTTTGTTTATGTATACTGCGGTTGGGGAAACCAAATCCACTTCCTCTCCACTCCCCTTTTGTTATTGTTTACACTTAAAAACTATTAAGAAGTTGCAATTGTGTGATCATGAAGAAAGCAGTTTTGTGATTAGGTGCTGTGTTAAAAGGCCAAGAATGGCAAATACCAAAAACTGGCATCTCACTTGTGTCCTCTGACCCTTCCTCCTTACTCAGGAGCCAAGAGTCATGCTTGCCCAACCTCCACGTCTTGGCCAATGATAGAAAGGGGGATTACCCCCTTTTTTCGATTGATTGTTGCACCTGGTGAGAGTCTCTGAGGTACCCTGTATTAGCTGATCATAACTAGGAACATCACACCGGGTCAACAGTCTGCTGTCCATGTCTTCTTTCACCCTCATTGTTCGGAGGTTGAAAGAGGACCAAGACAGCCTACAGCTGTCCTAGTGGTTTATTTGTAGTTGCAAGCAGGAAGGGGCAAGCTGCCCTCCATACTTTTTGAGAAATTTGCCAAGCAGTGGAGTTTCTCAATCTATAGATATCTGGGTGACAAAAGTATTTAGGTTTGTGGAAATGCCTGGATCTCAGAATTCGAATCTGATACTCTGTGAAGAACTGCCCGTGTTGCCATTTTGTCTGTCATCTTTAGCAAAGTCTATGGACCACCTCATGGAAAAAAGGTTTGTGGGCCATGTACAGAGAGAGAGAGTTGGCACAAATATCGAGCAGGGGGAAAAGTAACATTAAAGGAAAATCTGACAACAGATCAGCAAACTCAAAGGACCCAACATGCATATTTGTCAGCAACTGCCACAGTTAAGGTGTGTTAGCATTTCTCTCCCATGTAACCCTAACCCTGATCTCTACATTGTACTGGTATGTTTAAGATGTGGGGCTGGCCCTCCAGGCGGTTGTATGACAGAACAATGCAGGGAAATACTCTGCATGCCTTTACCACACATTTTTTAATACACATTTTTCTAGAATGCATATGCTTGTACAACTTATGCCTTTACCACGCATTCTTTCTATATTACTTACTGGTGATTGCCAGTAGGTAGTTATAGTTAGAACTTGGGGGGTCATTAGGAGGACGGGCGGACTTAGTCCGCCTGCCATCCTATCAGGACTAGGGACCGCCCGCCATGAGGGCGGGGGTCCCGTGGGTGGTATTAGGATGTGGCCGCCACAGTGGGGGCCGCATTCTGCATTTATAACATTGTGGCGGGCGGTGCTCTCTGCACCGCCCACCACAATGCCATAAATACATGTATGCATTTGCATACACAATGCGGCAGGCACCGCGCGGTGCCTACTGCATTGTATATGCAAATGCAGGGGGGTACCACAGGTACCCACCGTGTGCACCCCCCACCCTTTCTTCACTTTCCGTCCGCTGAGGTCCCCCCCGCCATACTAATATGGCGGGGGAAAACGAGTGTGGATGTCGGGCGGATTGCCCCCGCCACACTCCGCCCGACATCATAATGGGCCCCCTAGTTTCCATAGGAAAATCATTTTTTGATTTGCTAATAACTTTGGCGTTGTTTGACAAATCTTTGCGACATTCTCCAAAACAAAAGTCTATCCAGGTCAACTGCTATCCTGAAAGTTTGGGGTTGATTCGTCAAGCGGGGGCTGAGAAAAAAAGGAGGGTCCCAAGACGCATTTTCCCTATGTTAATTTCCTTAGGAAATTTTGAGACGGGCTACAGCCCGAACTACTGAACGGAATTACCCCAAATTTGGCAAAAAGGTAGAGCTCGGTTCAGGAAGCAACCTTTTTTTTAAATGGTGTAAATCCGTAATGTAGTTTTTGAGAAATTCAAAAAATAAGAGTCAAAAACTCAATTTCCCATAGGAAGCTTGGGCCAGGCTACAGCCGAAACTACTGAACGCAATTACCCCAAATTTGGCAAAAAAGGTAGTGCTTGGATCAGAAAGCGACCTTTTTTTTAAATAGTGTAAATACGTTCAGTAGTTGCTGAGAAATAAAAAAATAAAAGTTTTGATATCTGGGCGGAGCCTAGCCCCGAGCACGAGCTTCACTGTGATTAGCTGCCAACACTCCAAACCAGGAAGTGTTGGCAGCCATCTTGTGACTCGGTAGAAGCGAGTCACCAGAAAACAGCGAAACAAAGATATAAAACAAGAGAAGGCGGCAGGGTAGAAACACCCTGACCCCCTATGCCTGCTCAGGGGGTCCCAGAAGGACCTCCAGGGCCCAAAAAAGAATGTTTTTTTTAATTTCAGCACAATATGCGCTGGGGTCGCGAATCCGCCGATAATGTTTAAAAACAATGAAGCACGGCTTCCCGTGTTTTATTTTAATGAGGCCCCCGGGTGGGCTAGGTCCCGGGGGCATTTCTTAAAAAATAATGGCGGGCCCCCGCAGGTCCGGGGACCACCACCTCCCCAGGGTTTCACTCATGTTGGGAGGGGGGCCGGGCGGCCCCCCTGTTGGAGCCAGTGATGGTCATGGGGACCGCCACCCCCCAGGGCCGGCTCCTGCAGTGACCTGAGGTACCCACCCCCGGGACACTGCTGTGTATGTATGTATGTATGTATGTATTTGCATACTTATATAGCGCTGCACTGCCACCCAGAGGGTATCATGGCGCTTTGACTCAGCAAGCCGAAACCACCGATGCAGAAATCACACTGCTCTTGGAAACAGGTGTGTGCTATGACAGGGCGGGAGCTGCGCGGCTCATGAGAGAGAGAGTGTGATTGACAGAACGGAAGAGATGGATAGGGAGAGTGAGTGTTGACACTGTGGAGAAAATCCTCTTAGCTCACCTTTCTGCCACCGGTGTGTCTCCAACCACGTGCCGGGATATAGTGCAGCCCTCATAGTATGGAATCAGTAATGGCAGAGTACATACAACTGTGCACACCAAAATCGCTGTCCCGCCTTTGTGCATCCAGGCAGCTGCATCCCATCCACTTCCACTGCCCAGAGGTGTCTGCCTGCTGCTGCGCACCCAGGCTGCTACATCCCATCCAGTTCCACTGCCCAGAGGCGGCTGCCCACTGCACTGCACCCAGGCTGCTGCACCCCATCCACTCCCACTGCCCAGAGGTTTCTGCCCGCCGTTGCGCACCCAGGCTGCTGCACCCCATCCACTCCCACTCCCCGGAGGTGACTGCCCGCCGCTCCGCAAACAAGCCTCTCTGCTCACCTTCCGCCACCGGCATGTGTTGTAGAGGGAGCCACCATGTGCCGAAGCAACCTCCTCAGCCGTTGCATACACGCGGTCAAGCCGAGCTCAAAGTGGGTGTTGATTGTTAGGATGTTCACGCATCATCGCAGGCTGCAGACGCGCTGAGGTCTGGTGGCACTAACTTAATGGAACTGAAGTCATTACCTCGTGGCGGGAGATCTGTGTTGGGGTCGCCAATCTGTGAATCACATCCTGATAGACAAAAAGCAAGATAAGATTGTGCGGCATGCGTCCATCAAAGGAGAGAGAGAGAGGGAGAGAGTGAGAGAGAGAGAAAGAAAGAGTGAGAGAGAGAGAGAGAGAGGAAGAGAGAGCGAGAAAGAAAGAGTGAGAGGAAGACAGAGAGAAAGATTTAGAGAGAGAGGAAGAGAGAGAGAAACAGTGAGAGAGAGGAAGAGACAGAGAAAGAGAGAAACCATGTGAGAAAGAGGAAGAGAGAAACAGAGGAAGAGTGAGAAAGAGAGAAATAGAGAGAGAAAGAGTGAGAGGAAGAGAGAGAGAAAGAGAGAAATAGTGTGAGAGAGAGTAAGAGTGGGAGTGGGAGAAAGGAAGAGCTGGAGAGGGACAGTGAGTGCTCACACTGTGGACAAAACCCTCACAGCTCACCTTTCTGCCACCGTTATGTCTCCAACCACGTGCCGGGACATAGTGGAGCCCTCAAGCTAAGTCAGTGCATCCGGTGCCACCGAGTCTGAAATGGAAATGGCGTGGAGCATATGCGCCCGGTCCTTTTTATTGTCAGGGTCACGTGTCCGGTGATGTCTGTGCTTGATTGGTGTGGGTGTAAACCAGACATCATGGAGTGGCTGTGGTATACTGACAACTAGACCTGTGAGCAGCAGATCACTACAATGAAAATCTGGGTCATGTAGCGTTATTGTCCCTCCATGTATGCGTAAGCAGAGTGGGCTGACGTAGCCTATGCCAGTCCTACGTGAGGCTGTGAACAATGACTCTTAACTCTGGGCGTGGTTCTGTCGTGGGCTGTATGAGGAATCAACTGATGCGGGTGTCCCTGTTGTAGTGCTGCCGGCACCTGGGCAGCAAGAGCCAATGTGTCACCCTGTGACCCAAGACCCAAAACATGGCCAACAGGGAAGGTAGGGGGAATCACTGACCCTACATTCATCCATTGCAGCTGTAGCAATACAGGGCCATGCAAAGCCCAAATTTCAGTTTTTGAAACATGGAGGGCAGCCAATTAGGGCTAAGCTTGTGTCCGGGGGTTAGGCTCCGCCAACATATGTACTTATCCAATCACTCCGCCAATTCCGAAGCACTTATAATGTAGTGTGTTTTATCTAGGTACCTGAATCAATATCCTATTCTTTGCCCTTGTCCGGTTATAAATCAATAATATCCCTACAACGGCATAGAAACCCGTTTCATAAATTAGTCATAGCGCATGCTGTCACATTAAGCAAGCTCTATTCCTCCAGCCCCCTAGAAAGCACACCGAGTTCTTAAACAAATCCAAGCCTCCAGCAAACCTGGGAAATCCCCGCCTGCTATTGTTTTGATTCCGTCCGAGAACTCCTGTAAAGCACTGTAAGAACGACCCGTTCTTAGTGACATCTTATTGACGTCTTATGTCCATCCTTATGTCAAACCCGGCACCTTTCAGGTATAAATATACCAACGCTGCCTTAAGCAAAGACACGGTGGTGGTGAATCTGGAGCAGCTATCTACTTGCCGAGAGCCCAGCTGATGAGAGCCCACGGACGCTGCCCCTCCCTTTTGACGCACTGAGAGAGACGCTGTCTTTTCTCCTGCCGAGAAATCCAGCTTCCAGCGTTTCCAGCTCGCCTTCGCGGGTGACTGGGATATCGAGTTCTGAGAGAGAGATACCAGCCCTCCTGCCTTCAAATCCCCAGGTACTGAACTGACTACACCCTTACAGAGAATTCTTGAGTCAGATTCTTGGCAAACCAAACTTAACTTAAACTGCTACTTACTTACTCCCTCCCATGTATTAGGCTTAGGTCAGGTACACCGGGGTAGGCGTAGTTAGAAGCACCAGTTGAGTACGATTAGTCAATGTATATATGTATGTATCTATTTTATCCATTTTAAGGTATCATACGGCTAAGAAACCATATCAATGCTTTTACAGTATTATTTCATAATCCTGCTTTTACTGTATGCACTTTACTTAACTATAAGTATTGCAATCGTAGCAATTCATTTCTCTTGTATGAGGAAAGAGACTGCTCAATAAATAACACCTTTTATTGAAAACGCCCGTCTCTCTTTTTCTCTGCAAATCTGGTGTAACTAAGTACGCACGTATTGACTGAGTAAAATAGCTGTCTTTTGTTTTCACACAACTCTAGAGATACACTCTTAATCAGGGAGAGCAAAGTTGTCATGTTTTATGGTTGTCAGAAACTAAATCCCTTCTTGTCTATCCAGGGAGGTTAAACTCCTCCTTGCCTACTCGAGAAAGTTTCTAGTGAACTCTGAGCTAGCTGGCACACAAAACTTAAGTCTAATATAGTCAGTAGAAGACCTAGTTAACCTCTGTCCTACGTCTATACTACTGAAGATATTATTCCAATGCGCAGAGCCTATTGGGAATATAGGAACGACACTACATGGCGCCCAACGGTTTGGTAAGGCGATAAATCTAATGCAAGGCATTAGAGTAACTCAGTCGTGCTTTTTCACACAGACCCTTTCTCCCGTAAATACTCCAAAGACGTCTGGAGTGGGTCAAAGGTTAAAACTTAGTAGGAAGAGATTTCTATGTATAGTTTTTGGTTTATTCAACGTTGAAGGATACAGTGTTCCAAAATATTGTGCACCTAATCTTTGTTTCCTTGGAAACCTGATCTGCAACAAAAAACCTTCTTGTCAGTAAAATGTCAGACAACGAAGGAGAAAGGGAGGCAGCTAGAATAGCAGCTCAACTCCTAGCAGATGACACAAGTCTCCTGCAGACTGACCCGGACGCAATACCCATCCCGGTCAACATAAGAAAAACTATAACACTTAAACTTATAGAATATGGACTAACACCAAGAGGTGGTACAGTCATATTCGTAATTGAGGCACACGAATATCGGCAGACAGAGGTATTCTATTCATGGATAAACTTTCCAGCAGCAAACGCTGTCACAAAAGAATTCCACTATTATAAAATAGAGGAACCTCCGAATGCGTACACTCCTTTCGAGGAGGTGGAAATCCCATTAAAATACCAAGAGCACCTGCTCTGGTTTAAAGGCGCCCTAAAAACATAATAATCACATCACCAGGCTTGGTCCACTAGGTAGACCAGGAACAACGTGGCCGGTTCTAGCCAGCTACACATCACATCCTGACATTAATAGAATGTCAAGCGAAGAACTCTTAGTTAAAATGAAAGAATTAACACAGGCATATAGAGACTTAGTTCAATTGGCAACTGAGGATATAACTTTCCTCCAGAAGTTGAAAGAAACAGATATAGCAGAACAACCATTTGAACTTGCCAGAATCATAGAAAAATCTTATGAAGAACTAGGAAGAGATAGTTTGGGTGGGAAACCGGTAAAACCCCAACTAACTGAAAATCCTGAAAAAATATTTATTAAAAATAATCTAAACACTCCAAAAAAGAGCTGGGATGGAAATAAACAATCCACTCCCAAAGAAAAAAGATTCCAGATCAGTACACACACAAATAGATTATCTACCATTAGCGGCTAGACTGAAATGGGACCAAGACTTGGGGACACCACTCACGGACAGACAGTGGGAATTCTGTCTCCAACAGACGGAGCGCATATCTGCTAGTAGTAGATACAGGATTATACACTACAAATTTGTGCACCGACTGTATTACACTCCAGCGAGAATGCATAGATTCCAACTTCGTGCTACTGACAACTGTGACAGGTGCCATGCCCCAGGGGCTGATTTTTTGCATTTGGCATGGTCGTGTGATGCTGTCCAGCTCTACTGGAGTCAGGTGCTTGCAGCACTGTCCAAAATGATTCATGCTGATCTTGACCCCTCCCCTACTTTAGCTCTATTAGGGTATGTAGAACCCATACAGGCAGTACATCGCAAATTTATTGCGCTAGCCCTCTTGGTAGCCAAAAGGAGAGTTGCATGCAAATGGGGCAGGGGCAGGGCCCCCAAATTCAAGGACTGGCTGCGCGATCTTACTTATTGTCAAGAGCAATTACATACATACTCCGAACTGTTGCCAGTCGCCTCACGACCCAGGGACATCTGGGCCCCTTTACAGAGTTACCTGTTGCAGGTGAATGAAGATCCCGAGGAGGGAGCGGCTGCTTAGGGGGTCCCTTTAAGATGCTCCTTCAGGTGTTATCTCAGTGCACACGCATGTATGTGATGCTGAAATGATGAAACTGATCTGTTATGGAGGGTGCGGGCTATGGACTTGCCCTGGCGGTGGAGTTGTTTACAGACGAACATGCAAGGACTTCGATATACTGAGGTTGTACTTAATCTGGACCGCTGTAGGGCGAGCGCTCTCGCCTAATTGTGTTAACTTATGTAAGATTCCCCTTTGTAGACAGGTATTGCTGCTATGGAATGCCTGTAATGTTGTGGATATTATAGATGTGTGCGCTGTTTGACCAACTGGTAATGATGCTGTATTGTTATACTGTGGTAAATAAATAATTAATTACCTGATCTATTTTTGACTATAATTAATAAACGGTTAGCTCAATAAATAAGAGTCAAGATACGAGGTAGCTGGAGTATACAGGCTTTAATCAGGCATAAAAGGACAGGAACAGGACAGCCTGCATGGGAATAGGATGGCAGCTGCCGGGGGCAGGATCTGGGAATTGGCGTAACTTTTAATAACAGTGCACAATATTTATAGTTAAACAAATACATTACATTCAATACAGGGGGCGTAGCAGTAGGCGGAGTTTGTAACAGTCGCGAAAGATAAGGCATAAAGTGGGTGTAACAAGAGGTGTGTACAGGGCGTATACATAGACATGTGATGTAAACGTAACAGAATATGTCATAAAAAGGGGCGGAAACATGGGGGGGCTACCTGAGCAGCTGGGACCTTTAACCTAGTGGTGCGCGCAAACTGGCAATGACGTGTTACTAGGGAGAACTGGGGGCTATGACTTCTGCACTAGAAGAGGAGACGAAAGTCTGGAGTGTCAGAGCGACATGTACCCAGGCATATCTAGTATCTGTTGTTTAGAGTACATGTTGATAGAATCCAAAAGTTATCAGGGCAAAGGCTAACAGACACTAAGACTGGTGCATGCATTATTCTACATGTAATGCTTGTGCGAGGAATATTTTATGTATATTAATACAGTATTTCTCTTACATGGAGACATAAAGGCTAGACCATGACGGAAACTATTGATGCGATTCAGTAGCTTAGGAATGCAGAGAAGGAGGGCTGGACTGATAACTAGAATCATAACATATTCTTGGCAGACTGGCAGGCCGAGCCAGGCCGAGCCGGGCACTGCATGGCAAGAAGCTAAGGGTCAGGGATATAGGTGGGGGCTGTATCGCTCCTCGGAGAGGGTTCAGGAATCTGAGTCCGGGCCCTTTTGAGGCCTAGAAACGGGGATAATTCAATGAATTAACGTGCACACTGTAAAACGTGACAACGTAGCTTTACATAGGCCTGATATTCGTTGTATTCACGAGGACTGGGAACTGGCATACTAGAGGTGGACACAACTGTAATTGCGTCTTTAATCGATCAGAGGGGAATACATGCATATCGATCATGCACATATATCATAACATGGGGAACACGTAGGCACATATAACATGGCAAAATTTACTTTTCCACATTCCCTCCTTGTGCCCTACGTTTCCATCAGGAAACATCTATATTCATGATACCATCTATCATTTCATATAGCATCATTTGCTCGTCTCGAATTGTCTTGGAACGGGATTTAGGACTAGGAATACAAGAGGTAGCACAAATGCCGCAAATCGCAGGGCCACATTGTATACAGAGGCAGCAACTGAATATGATCATTACTGCAATACCTAGAAATGACAATACTTTCCATCCCCAGGCAGATATGATACTCCAGAGCCAACCGGACCATGTCCAGGTGCCTGGATTCTGGTGTAACTGATGGGCAATTTTGTGAAGTCTGGTTATAGCTGAATAAACAGACGGCGCGTTATTAGGAATGAAAATGCAGCAACTAGATCCGATGACTCTACATGCTCCTCCTCTATCGGCCAGTATGATGTCAAGAACGAGACGATTTTGGAGCACGACAAATCTCATAGCAGATTGCTCTTCGGTTAAGTTACCTAGAGCAGAAGTAGTCTCATTCACTACTGCTTCAAGGGTTCTGGTTAACCTACGTATTAGCTTACTATTCTGGACAGGGCCTATAAAGAAGAAGAAACCTTTATTGAAGTCTTGATACTGTTCTAGAGCAGTTTCAGTTTGATCGACAATTGGGGACTCGATCTCCCGTCTATGTCTGAAGTGTACTAGATGTGTGTTCCTATGATAATCAGATGGGGCTAGAAAAACTGGTGGCAGTAGGAAGGCAATGTAACATGTTCCATCCCAATCGAGGGGCAGACGAACATATGTGGTCTGACCACAAACAAAATAAGAATGACGTGAGGCTTTGAAAATAGGTTTCCCACTGGCACTATACTCGACAGTAGTAGTACAATCACTATGTCCTACATGTGCGGAACCATTCTTTCTGACACATAATTCGCCTTTGACTGGTAGTACTGAAATAGCAGGTAAGTCTGGAGTAGTATCAGACTGAACATTCAGGACCATAAAATTCGAAGAATAATTACCTAAATTATAAACTTCATTTTCTAGATCTAACCCTGTTCTATGGGAGAGACCTTGCTTGTCTGGAAAACATGTTCTATTCAGAAGGGACATAGCAGTTGGGGATGACGTTAACGTGGACCATGCTCCACACGAACCATTATGGGAAAACGGATAAGGAAAGAGTGGCAGAACTCCCTTCGGTGTCTGGAAAGGGGGGAGTCGACCACACACCCAACAATTAGTGGCATTGCTGGTTTGGTGTGAATAGTGTAACATACGGATGAATGAATTATTGCGCATAGCAAGACGATAGGATAGCTCGTGAGGAGGCAGATCACTAAATGTGTGCTCTACTGTAGCATTAGAAAACTTGTTTACATGAGAAATTGGAAAACATAAATACAAAGCATAACTTGTGCAGGTTACCATCAGGCTTAGATATAGCAGAAAACATAAAATAATAATGCAACTTTTAGAGTTTTCACTAACTCTCTCTCTGTGGGGGTCTATCTTATACATGTCAGAAACCTGTCTAACCGTTTCACCCGAGGGGGACTTAGACAATTAAACTGGCTGACTTATTTTACTAGACCGGAGCTTTAACTTATACTCCTGCTGCGGAGTTTTCTCTAACAGGGAGGGCTTGATTTCAAAGTCAGTAGCGGGACAGTCCTTGAGAATAGGGCAGTCTTTAGGATTTTGGCAGTCCTTAAAAATGTTCTTGGCAAATGTCTTTTCTCGGATTCCATGAAACTTCTTGACGTGAGACAGATGGACCCATCCCTTATGGCCCTCCAACTTCACGGCCGTACGGGTGGTCAGAAGGACAAGTCTCGGCTCCTTCCAGCGAGGCTCCAGCGGACTTGAACGATCAAAGTTCCTTACAAGTACCAGGTCCCCTGGTATGACCTCATGCGGTTTCACTTCAGTATTGTCTGGAAACGCAGCGGCAACCTGTGAACGACAAGAGTGTAGGGCAGACATCAAGGAAGCTAGGTAATCTGTCAGCATATTACTGGAAACATCTGTAATACTGCGGGGTCTAGGTGTACCCCACATATTTGGGGGGCGGCCGAATACGACCTCATAAGGGGACAGACCTGATCTGGAATGTGCAACCATCCTCATGAAGAATAAAGCAACTGGCAGGGCAACTAGCCAGTCTACACCTTTCTCTTTACATGTCTTGGCAATACGGATTTTCAGGGTCTGATTATGTCTCTCTACGAGACCGGCTGCTTCAGGATGGCGCACACAATGGAACTTCCACTGGTACCCTAACAAAAGGGAAACATGTTTCATAAGCTCAGATGAGAATGGCTGGCCGTTATCAGAATACACGACCCTAGGGAGTCCATAACGAGGAAAGAATTCATGGACCAACTGCCTGGCAGTGGTCGCGGCTGTGTAATCTGGAACTGGATATGCTTCTGTCCACCTGGACAAAGCGCATACAACTACGAGGACATACTTGAAACCTCGACATCGCTCCATCTGAATGTAATCCATCTGGAGGACTTCAAAAGGGTGGTCAGGAGGTTGGAATCCACCTTGTTCCACCGGGACACTTTTACCTGGATTGAACTGACAACATATCATACAGGTACGTACTTTCTGCTTGGCTGCAGCTCGTAAGTGCTTGTTGAACCAAAGGTTCTGGATACTGTCTAACATAGCTTTTTCTCCTAGATGTGCTGGACTATGTGCGGTATTGATAATGACTTGAACCATAGAGTCGGGGAGAAACCATGTGGCTTTTCCCTTCGTCACCCATCCCTGATCTGTCTGGACCCCTCCTTGTTCGGACCATTTCTTGATTTCTTCGGGAGTAGCATGTAACTGTATGTCTATGACATCTTGTGTAGGGTCCTTAACTGTCATACAAGTAGTCTGTTCTGGAGTGGATGTCTGTGCCGTGTTAACTGGAATGTCTGGTGTCTGAGCTGTAAGCTTGGCTGTTCGATCTGCTAGATCGTTACCTTGGGAAATGATGTCAGTAACTTTCGTATGTGCCTTGCACTTCATGATAGCGATAGCTGTCGGTAAATGTATTGCATCTAACAGAGCTTGAATGAGGAGACCATGCTGAATCTTGGTTCCATGAGAAGTCATGAAACCTCTCTCCTGCCAGAGCACTCCGAAGTCGTGTACAACTCCGAATGCGTAACGTGAATCTGTATATATGTTTACTTTCAGGTCCTTGGCACGTATGCAGGCTTGGGTCAGAGCAACTAGCTCTGCTGCTTGAGCAGACAGGGTGTCAATACGATGTGTTTCTATAACTTTGGTTTCAGTAGTCACTGCATACGCGGCTACTAGTTCTCCTGTACTAGCTCTCATACATGAACCATCCACATAAAGTGTCAGGTCGGGATCAAGTAATGGAATGTCTGTCAGGTCTTGTCTTGGCTTAGTCATAGTGTTAATGACTTCCACACAGTCATGTGTGGCAGGATTTGAAGTAACTGACGGTAACAGTGTAGCTGGATTTAAAACGTTGCAGCGTCTCATTTCTATGTGTGGCTGGAACAGTGTCAGTTCATAACCTGTTAAACGTGCAATTGTCAAGTGCTGAGTCTGTGTTCGGTTTAAAAGAACTTCCACGGAATGTGGAACTTGTACTGTCAGGGAGTGTCCTAACACTATGGAATCACTTTGTCTGATAGCTAGAACTGTGGCTGCAACTGACTTGAGGCACGCAGGCAGAGCCTGGGCTACTGGATCTAGTGTGCTCGAAAAATAAGCACAGGGCTTGTACTGTCCTGCTTGATCTTGCGTGAGAACAGATAATGCAGTACCATCACGTTCTGTGACAAAAAGTGTAAAAGGCTTACTGTAGTTCGGTGTAGCTAGAACAGGTGCTTGGCATAAGGCTTTCTTTAATTCATTAAAAACAAGTGTATGTTCAGATGTCCAAGGGAGGACAGTCGATACGGCTGCCTCCTGTGTCGTTAACTGAATCAGTGGCTTGGCTAGAAATGCATACTGGGGAATCCATTGTCTGCAATAAGAAGTGAGGCCAATAAAAGCTCGTACCTCCTTCTGTGTCTTGGGCTGTGGAAGACTCGCTATTAACTGGATACGATCTGGTGTCAACTGCCTACCCCACTTGGACAGTAAGTGGCCTAAGTAGATCACTTGCTGGACACAGAATTGTAATTTGGAAGGGGACACCTTGTGCCCCTGTTCGGCCAGAAAATACAGGACTGTAAGTGAAGCATGCTCGCAGTCACGTTCAGAACGGGCTGTGATCAGTAGATCATCGACATACTGGAGCAGGGCAGTGTCAGTTGGCATGTGAATGTTGTCTAGCTGTCTTTTAAGTGCTTGACTGTAAATACTAGGACTTTCTGTGAAACCTTGAGGAGCTCGTGTGAATTTATAGCTCCTTCCATTTAAACAAAAAACGAAAAGGTACTGGCTATCTGGATGAATGGGGACACTGAAAAATGCATTTTTGAGGTCTATTACTGTAAAAAATATGGCTTCAGAATCAATAGCTGTCAATAGAGATGAAATACCTGGGACTACTGGATACTGGGGTATGATACATTTATTAAGTTCTCGAAGGTCAATCACTAATCGATATACTGGAGGTGCATTTGGATCAGTACGTTTCATGACTGGAATGATAGGAGAATTACATACATTGGAGTCAGTTTCTACAACCACTCCTTGAGCAATAAGCTCGTCAATAATTTTGGATAAGGCTGCTACAGCCTCAGGTGGCAATCTGTACTGTCTGATTCGTGGCAAGACTATACCTTGTTTGAGAGTCACACGATGGGGTGTGATTTGCATAAAACCTACATCAGTTGGACCTTGCGCCCATAAATGCTGCGGTACATTTGACAATCTTGGATCAAAATCTCGTAATACATAGTGACCTTTAAAATCCCTTAAGAACAAACGTATTCCTTCTGGGGAGCAGCAAATAACTGCACCTAATTCTTTCAATGTTTTAATACCTAACAGATTTTCTGGACATGACTTCGTAAGTAACAAATCAGTAGTTCGGGACAATGGACCAACTTCTAGAGAAACTGGCTTTGAAATCTCGTTCACAATAGGCTTTCCTGAAAATCCAAGGGAAACATTTCTAGAGCCTGAGAGCGGAGCCCCTGGAACCTCGTCATGACTGATAGTAGTCCTACTTGCCCCTGTATCAATCAGAAACTTTCTGTCTTTCCCTAATACTTGACTGTGCACATAGGGACCCTCTTGATCTACAGGTATCTCGATGAGAGGCAAGCCTACCTCCCTCTCTAGGCTGTTTCATGAATACTGTTCATACTCTGGATACTCTGACTGAGCATACTGGTACATCTGCTGTGTAACATGCTGTGTTGCAGCAATAGGCTGCGATACTGGAACTGTCTGTTGTGCATTCTGTGGTGACTGAGAAGTCTGTGAAACTTGTTCTTGTCTAGGCGGACGTGGTCTTTCTTTAGTCTTACCAGTTGCTATGTTGTGTTTCAGAACTGCACACTCGTTTATAAAATGACCTGGCTGTTTACAATAATTGCATGTCCCTTTAACGGGAGCTGCAGGATGACTGGCTTGATTCGGACTCCTCTTCTGACTGTCTTGTGGAACAGATTGTGCAACTAGTACTTTCATTTTCGTGTCTTTCATACGTCTCCTTTCGTGTTCTTGCTCTTCCCTGATTCTATTCTGGTGATACTGGAGCATCTGTAACATCTGGGACGGGGTATTAGCTTGCCAAGTACTTTCGACTTTCAAAACTCGATTTTTAACTTGTGGGCTTGAATTCTCGACTAGTTTAGTAACAAAAAGATGAGGGTATGACTCGCTACCTGTCTTCAAACCACTGTTGATAATAAAACATTTCTCGAATCTAGAATAAAAATCACTAGTATCTTCATCCTGTTTCTGTTTGCATGCTGAGATTGCATCCCAATCTTCCTTTTTCGTGGCTAATAACCTTGGCAAAACCTGAATCAATAACTCGGGTAATTCTTTACATTTGTCCCCAAGACCGGTACCTGGTACTCGTATTTTATCTTCAGCTTCTAGAACTGCCCAATCAATCTTTTTCTCTCCCACCTCCCATTCTTTTTCCTTGAGTTTTTCATATACCCCTGCGGGCAACAGGACCTTTAGCATTTTAATGATATCTGGATACGTGTATTCTCCCATACGGAGCATGTCTTTTAATTCTCGATGGAACCCTGCTGGATCTTTGTCGTGACAGGGAATTAATTTCTTCATCTCTAAGAGTTCCATCTTTGTGATAGGGGTGTAAACAAATACTCGTTGCATTTCACCACCCTCTGTCCTAACTGGGTGTACTTCCCGTAATGGATGCTGTCTATCTATGTAAAATGATTTACTTTCTGGAGGTGAGACATGAACAAAATGCGGATTCAGGAACGTTCTATATTTGTGGCGCTGTTCTAGAATAACACTAATTAAATCGGTACCTAGACCTTTCCATTTATACTGGAGTAACTCGTTCAGAATATCATGTAACGGACCTGGATCAGAATGCTGACCCTCATACAATGTAATGAGGTGCTGGATCATATACATACCCACCAGTCGCTGCTCGGCTGGGGGCAGTTTCAGAAACATTTGTGCCACTATTTCGTCTGGAAAAGTGGTAGAATCAGTAGTCCATCGGACTGCTGATCGGGCTAGTTCTTGTTCATGCATAGTACTAAGTTCACTATAACCGATTCGTGATTTCAGAATGTGATCGGTAGCTTGAAATACTTGTTCAAGAGAACCTTGTTCTGGTGCTGGAGGAGGGAAGACTTTCTTGTGTTCTAGACGTGAATGTCGGTCTGGAAATCTAGATTTACCTACATACGCTATTCTGGCGGGATTCTCGTCGTTTACCTCTTCAGTATCAGAATCGTCTTCTTTCTCACTTACTTGTGCTGCTTTGCGTTTGTCGTGTAACCTTATTATTTCCTTACGAATTTTCTTGTACATACTGTCTATACTACTGAGTGTCTTGTGTCTTCCCTCGGCTATATTATCACTCCACTTTGTCAGGACTCTCATTTCGGTCGGATCTTTAGTCGGATAATCTTGTTCCCTTATTAAACAATTAATTAGAAACTTTAATAGCATGAGCTGAGTCTCGGCTTTCCTTAGAGACATGATTTCGCCAATACTTTCTGGATCTTCTCCTGTACGGATGAAACGATACATTCTGTCTAGATCTTCTTTCATATTCGGTAGGGTGTCCAAATACTCGGTCACCCGTCTTACACGCAATGAATATATAACCATATTATCATCCCCTGGGACTGGATCATAACGGCATTCGGTAAGAGCTCGTCTGATATCTGCAACGGACTGATATTTGGGCGTACGCTGTAACGCACGTTCATGTAACTCAACTAACGTTACACGTTTGTGTTGGGGCGGGGTACGAGGAGGACCTCCCCCCGCGGCCCCTAAACTGGAATCGTCGACTGATACTCTTCGTGCTGGCAGAGTGACTGATGTAGCGGGAACTTGTACTATGGGCTGGACCGGGGGTACCGTAACAGGTGCTGTAACAGGTGCCCCGGTGGCTGGAGGAACAGGAATTACATTATTTACAGGAGCGGGCGGAGCAGGATTTGCATATTCTGGGACTGTGTCGTCCAAATAGGACGAGAGAAAAATATCAGCTGCGGTCGGTTTGTGACGTAGCTTAATCGGAACTAATGGTGGCGGAAAATTACATGGTGCTTCCGGGGTTGCTTTTGGCAAGCCCTCGGCAAGAAGAGGATACATACCCTTAATAAGGGCATTTCTCTGTCTGTCTGACTGTTCGGCTTTAACTCGTTCACCTACTTCGATTAATTCCCTTTCTTGGGCTCTTTCTGAGGATTCCCTACTTAATTCTAACTTTCTGATTTCTTTTTCGGTTCTTTTATGAGATTCTTTGCGCCATAACTCGATGGCATCTTTCTGGGACTGTCTGGATTTCTTTTTCCATAATGCTTCTTCTACTCGCATGATGCACTCGGCATCCCATGTACCTGATACAGGCCATCTATATTTCTCTTCTAGATTTTTAGTATACTCGACCCATAAGTCTAGATATAATATGGCACTTATGCCATGTTTATGATACATAAAATGACCTGGACTGTCCCTAGGCGGGACAGGAACTGCTTCTTCGAGCAGACCTTTTCTAGTTTTTAACTGACGTAGTCTTGAGAACAGAGGCATAACTAAGACTGGAATCTGGACACAATACAGTACACGATAAACACAATAATAACTTTAAGAAAACAAATCACTCATACCACGACATTGAAAACACATGAAATAACATTTAAAATGACAGTTCGGACAGAATATTACCTGGAATACTGAAAACAGAACACAGGAATTTCTCGAGAACAGAACTGACTAGAATGACTAGATGCACTGCTAAAACAGTACGAAACTTACCGGTCCCATAAAGAGACACGTCAGGACCCGCATCCACCTAGGTGGACACTTCGTGTTGGATCTGTGTACCCAAACCCACGGACCAGAGACAAATTAATTGACCCTGTCTAGATACTACCCCAGCAACGGTACTCACCGGGCAGCAAGAGCGGAAGGCCTCGGACTGGACTGGACTGCTACGACGACGGACGGACGAACTTCGGACTTCAGTTACAGGTGGGCCTCCGGATACCTCGGACCTTGGACTCTCGGCTTGGGCTCTGGTCGGGACTCGCCGCGTTCCTCCACCGCCTCGTCTGGACGCTGGACCGCAACCTCCGTCTCCTCCGTGGGCCTGAGGGATACTTGAAGCAGAAATATCTGCACGTGCACGGTATGGTTCCGTCACGGCTGCAGAGGATCAGGGGGCTTGCGTGGCTTCTCCGGCGCGTGGGGAAAGGGCAAGTCCCTATTCGGGCGCCATTATGTGGTAAATAAATAATTAATTACCTGATCTATTTTTGACTATAATTAATAAACGGTTAGCTCAATAAATAAGAGTCAAGATACGAGGTAGCTGGAGTATACAGGCTTTAATCAGGCATAAAAGGACAGGAACAGGACAGCCTGCATGGGAATAGGATGGCAGCTGCCGGGGGCAGGATCTGGGAATTGGCGTAACTTTTAATAACAGTGCACAATATTTATAGTTAAACAAATACATTACATTCAATACAGGGGGCGTAGCAGTAGGCGGAGTTTGTAACAGTCGCGAAAGATAAGGCATAAAGTGGGTGTAACAAGAGGTGTGTACAGGGCGTATACATAGACATGTGATGTAAACGTAACAGAATATGTCATAAAAAGGGGCGGAAACATGGGGGGGCTACCTGAGCAGCTGGGACCTTTAACCTAGTGGTGCGCGCAAACTGGCAATGACGTGTTACTAGGGAGAACTGGGGGCTATGACTTCTGCACTAGAAGAGGAGACGAAAGTCTGGAGTGTCAGAGCGACATGTACCCAGGCATATCTAGTATCTGTTGTTTAGAGTACATGTTGATAGAATCCAAAAGTTATCAGGGCAAAGGCTAACAGACACTAAGACTGGTGCATGCATTATTCTACATGTAATGCTTGTGCGAGGAATATTTTATGTATATTAATACAGTATTTCTCTTACATGGAGACATAAAGGCTAGACCATGACGGAAACTATTGATGCGATTCAGTAGCTTAGGAATGCAGAGAAGGAGGGCTGGACTGATAACTAGAATCATAACATATTCTTGGCAGACTGGCAGGCAGAGCCAGGCCGAGCCGGGCACTGCATGGCAAGAAGCTAAGGGTCAGGGATATAGGTGGGGGCTGTATCGCTCCTCGGAGAGGGTTCAGGAATCTGAGTCCGGGCCCTTTTGAGGCCTAGAAACGGGGATAATTCAATGAATTAACGTGCACACTGTAAAACGTGACAACGTAGCTTTACATAGGCCTGATATTCGTTGTATTCACGAGGACTGGGAACTGGCATACTAGAGGTGGACACAACTGTAATTGCGTCTTTAATCGATCAGAGGGGAATACATGCATATCGATCATGCACATATATCATAACATGGGGAACACGTAGGCACATATAACATGGCAAAATTTACTTTTCCACATTACTGCTAATTCTGTATCCGGTGGCCTGGTACTATGCATGCATTGTGATTATAGTCTAAACTGTGTACATGTGAATGCACTCTTTGGTGACTTGTTTTGGCTGAAAATTTCAAAATAAAGTTTAAAAAAAAAAAGAAAAAAGATTCCAGTCCAGAGGAAGGTCTCCTCGGCGGAGAGAAAGATCTCTGGACCAAGGACACAAGTCTCCCCAGAGGGAGCCCTCTGAGAAAAGATAAAACCTTAGAAATAGGGATAATTTAAAGAAACCTGATAGATATCAAGATATTGATACACGTCCCTCTCAATCTTTTCAGACTTCCTCGCAGAAATCGGAAAGAAGAGGACGGTCAGAACACAGGGAAGTGCACGTCAAGTCCAAAGTCAAGGAACCTGCTCATCAAAGTAAAAAATTACAATTTCCAAAAAAGAAGGTAGCCAGTATTAAAGTAATCAAACATGCCGAGGATACTGAGGACACAGCTGAAAAACGGAGAGTGGGCTCAGACAATGCTAGACAGCGCAGCAGAAGTGAGCATAGCTCGCAAGATCCTGATGAATCATCTGGAGACAGTGGACACGAATGAATACATTCAGGTGGAATCTGCAGACACCAGAGTTAGCAAACCTCATAAAATATATACGAAATAACATTACGTATAGAGGGAGATAAGACTAGGAAAATAAGGGTTCTATTTTGGGATAATCTGTCCAAAGGCTATGACATCCTTTTAGCTGAAAAAGACTGGCCACCGGAGTTTGTCAGGGAGTGCCCTCATGGCGAAGAAATGATTATGCCTGCCTTCTCAAATCACATTCCAATTCATAAAAAATATACACTTGCAAGAAAGTGGGCAGTAGCCCAAGCTCCTGCATTATATAAAAATCATGTTGGATGGGATGAGGACTCTCCTCCTCACAAAATCCAGTTAAAATCACAACCAACTGCACAGAGGCAGTACCCAATTAAGCAAGAAGCTAAAAAACAGGTCAGGGAGATCTTAGATCAACTTGAATACCAAGGGGTGATTGAAACTTGCACCTCACAAATGAATAACCCTTTGTTTCCTGTCTCCAAGCCAGACGATTCATATCGTCTAGTTTTGGACTACAGACACCTTAACTCATGTTGCAAAACCTTTGCAGTACAAAACTCACACAGTGCAGCACTAATGAATAACATAGTGCGCAAAAAATACAAAACAACATTAGACATCTCTAATGGATTCTTTTGTCAAAATATAGCACCTGAAAGCAGATATTTGACCGCTTTCTCAATAAATGGCTCGCAGAAAATTTCTGTCGTTTGCCACAGGGGTTCAAGAACAGCCCAGGATTATTCTCAGCGAGAGTAACAGAGTTACTACAAACGTATGATGATGAGGCATTATCTTATGTCGATGACATCTATCTAACAGATGATGACTTGGATACTCACTTGAAAAGAGTGAACACCATAATACTTGGGTTCGCAGCAGAGGGTTACAAATTCAACTTCAAAAAGTCAAGAATTGCCCATCTAACTGTCCTGTTTTTAGGATATGAATTATCAAGTGAAGGCAAAAGCCTGGCTGACAATTTCCTAGAGAAATGTGCTGTAATCCAAGCACCAAGAACGCTGAAAAACTTACAATCAATTCTAGGTTTCCTGAATTTCGGAAGAACTTACATTCTAAATTATGCAGAGAGGGTTAAACCTCTCTATGAACTAATAAAACCGGATTTTAAAACAATCAATTGGACTCAAAAACACACAGAAATTTTGAGATCATTGCAAACAGACATGTTAGCTAAAACAAAATTGCAAACACGCGAAAAATCATGTGATTCGAGTCATCCCAGGAAGATGCGGATTCACATACCTAACCTCTAATGAAGGAGAAACGGTACCAATAGCTTACAAATCACATTTGTACACAGAAGCTGAAAAAACATTCAGTATTAAGGAAAACATTGTACATGCGGTTCAAACAGCTATAGCAAAAGAAAGAGCCCAGGCCCAAGGCAGATGGATTACTGTGTTAACAGCAGAATCAGCTTTTGAGGCATTAACAAGCCCATGTAACTTAACTAACGTGGCATTAAATCCAAAATGAATACAATGGGAAAATTCTCTTGCTACAGACAAAGTGAAATACTATTTTGGACCGAACATGAAAAAACTAAAAAATCTAGAATATGAAAGAGAATATCCTCTGCCAATCGACATTCTGCCCATACAACAGTACGCCTGTGTAATATATACAGACGGATATGCACAACCCTCGGTTTGGGGAAAACAAGCCTATAACGCCACATGCGAGATTATTAAATACGTGTGGCGCGGAGGTAAATTGAGACCTCTGGTAACAAAATCACACTCAGTAGAAAACAATTCAGAACAACAAACTGAAATAATAGCGTTAAAAATGGCGCTAGATAATGCGGATCGCGAATTCCCGACACTACTAGTTTGCGATTCATATTACTGCGTCAAATCGTATAATAACGATTTGCAGAAATGGGTTCAAAACGGTTACAAAGATGAAAAAGGTGCCACAATCAAGCAAAAATCACTTTGGGAACAAGTTGTTCTTTTACAGAAAGAACTACCAAAGACTCACGTGATACACTCACTGAGTCATGAACGTGATGGCGTTCACGTTTCAGGGAATTCATTGGCTGAGACAGCCACAGCTGAAGCAACTAAATCGGCTTCCGTAGCTACAAAAAAGCGTTCAGGAAAATACATAGACGGGGAAACAATGCTGGCAGTTAAAACGTCATCAAAAGGCGACTGTGCAGCGCTACCCGTCAACTATCCACTCAATTATACATACATAATCGATGCAAACTCCGTTCCTTTTGCTCAAATCGCTGGAGTGGGGGATAGAGTAATTCCAAACACGAACAGGAGAATCTTCTTAATACAAGAAGCACATATGGGATTAGGTCTAAGGCATCAGATGATCAAAGAATCTCTGACAGAATTAAAATCAGTATACTGGTGGCCGGAAATGAACGTGGATAATCACAAATTTGCCAAAAACTGTGAAAAACTGCAACAGAGATCGCAGTGGCGAACCGGCCGAAGTAGTGCCAGAATACCTAATAGAAAGCATAAGGCGATTTATACGCATGATTAAACAGGAAACATGCGTCCCGATGTATATTATTAGAGACTAGATACACTTAAAATGTAGACCCCAGCTCTCGGCTGACGCCAGAACTGTTATAAAAGATTTGCGAGTCTATAGCGGCATATACGCGATTGGCATGCTACACTCTGACCAGTGTCCTGCTTTTAAGCTCTCGAGCTTGTGGGGAGGCAATGGCCAGCATGGGCATTGCATTGCGGGACTCTTATCACTTCCTTCCTGAGGGAAATGGGATGGTGGAAAGAAAAAACCGAGGCATAGAGCAATCTATAACGGCGAGGGTATTAGGTTCAAGGGCTGGGTGGGTCAAACATTTAATAAGTGTCCAACGTAATCTTAATAATCTGCCAAGAAATTCTCTAAAAGGTCTCAGTCCGTACGAACTATTGTTCGGGACTAGAATGCTAATCCAGGACCTCGATAGTCATACTTCAGTGGTGAAAGAAAAATGCTTTGATATCAAAGATCGTTTGGCTATTTTACAGGACTTAAATGAAACAAGAAAAAACCTGAGCAACATAAAGTTGAAACAACAGCCAACAGCCACTGAAGAGAAACCACCTGTCCCAGCAAGGCCTGTCTGGATTCCAAAGATTGGGGATCTGGTCAGAGAGAAAATCGCGGTGAAGAAGGAATTTGGGCCTTCTTACAGAAAAACAGTACCTGTCTTAGCTGTCAACGGAACAAGATCAGTTGTACTACCGCCCCTTGCTGGTAAAAAGGAGAACCGAGTTGTATCCATCGACCTGGTTAAACCACAATCATGTGGCCAATAATAAGTAGTAGGCCAAGTGGACTCCCAAGAAGTAGCAGAACACCAAAGTTTGCTACAAAATAAGAGGTTCGTACTGAGAGACTAATCACATTTGATAAACCTACAGTGAATCAACAAGGACTATGCAACAAAGAAATGAATGAAATGAAAATTTGATTTATAAAGCGCTACAGTTGCCCTGAGGCGTCCAGGCGCTGGAAAACAGAAAGTGCCCTCATAGGGTAGCTATTTGTTAAACAGGAGAGTTTTGAGCTGCTTCCGGAAACTGGTTAAATTGGACGTCTTTCGCAACTGTGGAGGGAGGGTGTTCCACAGTTTGGAAACATTATACGAGAATGATCGTCCTCTTGCTCTGGCTCTAAAAATCCTGGGTGTTTTGGCCAGTGATGCCATTGAGGAGCGAAGATTCCTGTTGGGCATGTAGGGGGAAATCAGGGGGGAGTTCATTTTTGGGCCCGTTTTCCAAAAAGTCCGGTGGGCGATACATAGAGCCTTGAACTTCACTCTGTTCCTAACCGGGAGCCAGTGTAAAGTTCTAAGGCCCGTTTTTATTGAGGTCCTCCGTGGGACTCCCAGTAGCGCCCGGGCAGCACAGTTTTGAGTGCGCTGAAGTTTTTGGAGAGTGTAGTCTGGTGCTCCCAGATAAAGGGCATTATTAAAATCCAGCCGGGATTGAATCAGGCCCTGTATAATTATTTGTCTGGCCTCGAAAGGGAGAAGAGGAAGAATTTTTTTAATCACCCTAAGGAGGCCAAAACAAATAGCTGACACCTTGGTGGCCTGTGTATTAAGGCTCAGCGACTTATCGAGCCATACCCCCAGGCTTTTGATGTTGTCTCTGGGGGGTGGGGGCACTCCCATGCTTGAAGGCCATATCAGCTCCAAGGAGGAGGGAGCCGCCGGGCCCAGGAGCATGAGCTCAGTTTTGTCGTCGTTTAACTTCAGACATGAGCTCATCATCCAGCTTTTTACATCCTCCAGGCAAGCCGCTAGATCTGGCGGGGACTGGAGGCCGCTCTTCTGTGCAAGAGAAACCACCAGCTGGGTGTCGTCCGCATAGGAGATGATATTGACACCATGCGGACGAACAATCCCAGCCAGCGGCCTCATGTATGCATTGAAGAGCGTTGGACTTAAGGAAGAGCCCTGCGGAACTCCGCACCCCAAAGGCCTACTTGTTGAGAGAGATGTACCGTCAAAGACCTGGAAGGTTCTGCCCGATAGAAAGGACTCGACCCAAGCCAGGGCATCTCCGGACACTCCTAAGTTGGCAAGGCGGTTCACCAAGATTTTGTGATGTACCGTGTCAAACGCGGCACTCAGATCGAGGAGGATCACTGCCACTGACCCTCCTTGATCCAAGATCCGTCTTGCCTCCTCAGTTACGGCCAGTAGGGCGGTCTCTGTCCCGTGTTTTGGGCGAAAGCCCGTCTGGGAAGGGTCGAGGAGATGGTTTTCCTCGAGGAACATCGTCAGGGTAGTATTGACGTGTTTCTCCAGAATCTTGGACGCCCATGGGAGCAGAGAGATCGGGCGGTAGTTGCTCGGGTTGGCTGGATCAAGGGACGTTTTTTTTAATAGTGCCCGCACCATGGCGTGTTTCCAGGTTGCGGGTACTATCCCACTCAGTATGGAGGAGTTTAACAATTCCAGAAGAGTGGGGAGGATGGTTTTAGTGGCCAATCCCAGCGAGCTTGGGGGGGCAGGGTCACACGGTGAGCCAGTTTTTGTTTTTTGCGCTAGATTCATTAGGGTTTCCAATGTTATTAGAGGAAGAGACTCCAACCCCTTATCACTGTTAGGAGCTAAATCCAGAGTTTGAGAGGGCGGATCGGCGGGTGGGTTTGGAAAGGAAAGATACATTTTATTCACTTTTTGAAAAAAAAATTCAATCAGGTCGTTACATTTGGACAGTGAACTGTTATTATCTGTGGCAGTTAGGGGTGGTTTTATCAGGGAGTTTACTATGCGGTATATTTCTTTCGGCTTTGATTTGGCCGTGGTTATTTTGAAATTATAATAAGCTGCTTGCGACGATTTTATAGCCAGCTTGTAGTTCCTAATCATTTCCCTGTAAGTGGTTTTTTCTGCAAGATTAAAGGATGAGCGCCATTTCCTCTCTTGTCTCTTACAGAGACGTTTTTGACGCCTAAGGTCTTCCGTATACCATGGAGCTGATTTACTGATTCCATGGCTGATTTACAAAGCCATGGAACTTAAACCTCTTGAAACCCAAATCGCAATAATGCATCAAGAAACACCAGTCTACAATGATGTAACCACAGACTATGCTAATGAAACAAAGAAAATTCCAAAAGCAAAAAGAAATCCAGAAGCAATTGAAACAATTGACAGAACTGCATCAGGCTACTTCATCAACTTCGATGACTTTTCTGAGAATCCGAGCGAACCTGAGGAATAGCCGAAAACATCAAAGATTTTTAAAGACAAAGCAAAAGAACTCTTTCATCAACTCAAAGCAGCCTATCTGATTTCCCCATGGATTGAATTTTGGGTGGTGCAAGGTGTATTTGTCCTCATACTTTGGCTCATCATGGTAATATGCTTGGGACATTTCATTTAGGGAAAATATGTTACAATGGACACAGCAAGTCAGAATATCAACTTGGTCCTGAAGCCACACAAGTCTTCACACATCGAGAAAAGAGAACTTTCTTCAGTAAACTTCACAGCCAATCCTATACCCGGTGGGGTAGCATGGGACAAAACTGATTACGAAATATATGGCCCGGTCGAGCTCTTGAAGTATCCACATCAATTCAAGGTTTCATTAAGTGACTTTGCAAAACCGAGCACATTTTCTGATGATTGGGACTTTGAAAGTATTAATGATATGATGTCGGACTTAGGTATGTCAGCAAAATTTACAGAACATGATTATTTACAGGGTTCATCTAATTATGACCAGATGTACTGTTACAATCACTATTCTAACCATTATTTGCATAAATCTGCTCAACCTAGAAATGTTTTTAATTATAATCAATGGGAACATTGTGCAACTCCACCAAAAGGCAGTTCAAAAACATTTTATGATAAATTCTCATACTTCTCAGGGTTTAACACAAGTGATGCAGAAACGTTTTATTTCAAACTGTTAAATAAGACAGGAATGAAAACCATGCTGACAAACACAAAATTAATCTATTCAGAAACATTTTTTGAAAAAAAGAATACATTTGGTTTTGATTTCTGGAACAATAATATTGAAACGAAAACCATTTGGGGTACCAAAGATTGGCAGGTCCAAGGTATAGAATTATTATTTAGAGCCTGCATGATCCCAGAACAAATTATATTTTTGAATGACACAATTCAACAGACAACCTGTCTTGGCTTAGCCAAAATTAAAGACTTAAACAAACCGTCTATTCCGAAGCCAACACCTGACAGTAATAGCACTACAGATGTTGAGATAGACGTATCCCATATTTTAAACCAAAACAGAACACATCCTGATTGGAAAAAATGGTTGATCTGGCCCACAGACACAAATAACTGTCAAGATAGATTCCTGAACAAAATACAGGGTTTCAAATTGACCAGGCCAGACCCTAGATACTCCCAGAGACAACATCCAGGGATTGTAACTACATACAGTGTAGGGAAACTCTGCCTCGAATGGCTACGAACATCCACACTGGCAAAAATTAAGCAACACTTGACTTTACTTAAAGAGGGTGCTGACTTGCGTGATTTCATTATGGGACCACGCAAACAGCATCAAAAACGTTTCATAGCGGCCTCAATATATGCAGCTTACAACGAAGCTTGGAAAGAAACTCAAATTGAGACAGCAGAGAAAATACGGGAAATTGACCGTATTAATTTGGAAAAATCACTTTCTGTTGTGGACAATGGGTTAATGACTCTGTCTTCCAGAATATATTCACTGGACAGTATTGTATCATCTGCAATCGATATAATAGAGCAAGACTTACTGATGTTGCAACACGGTCAGTCCCAATTGCGTTCTATTGTACAGCTTGGCTGGACGTTACAAAATCTGCGTTCAGGCTACGTGCCTTGGCGTTTAATCAACACAACGTCATTATTCTCTATCTATAACCTTACTGATACACAAATCAGCTTGGCACAAAAGGGAGCAGAATATACAATTCTGAGCATTGAAAAACTCGAGAGATTACCATTGCCAATGTCAGAACGACCTGTCATTGAATGGATAATACACGGAATCATAACTATTCAGATAACAACTTTCCAATTTCGATACTGCCAAAAGTATATACAGACAGGCCAGTATGAAAGGTTGGGTAAAGGATACATTAAGTCAACATGGAAATTACCTTATACACACACATGTTATAGTGAAAAAGGACAGAGTGTATTTCTTAGTGGTAATAATTGTGAAAAATCACTAAGTGGTATACTTCTGTGTCAGGGCATAAATTTGCATGGGGCCTGTGAGGGGACTTCAAATAACCTTTCATGTCACCAGCTTGGCACACCTGCAACTCGAATAGAGCCATTCTTTAGACGGCTTTCTAACGGGAACTACATTCTAATTGTGGATCACAGATGTTGTGGCTTGCTGACAGGAAAAACGTATCTGGTAAGCGTGAGTTCCATGGTCACTTGCTGTGAGCGAGTATTGTTTCCAAACGACACTCCAGACAGGGAGGGAAAAATTTGGCCCAGTTTGAATATCTCTTCTATTCGAATTGATACTTTAAGCAGAATGAAGACTGTGCTTCTACAGACGCCAGTGCACTTGACGTCATCAAAAGAAACGTATGATCTCCAAGTTGCAAGGGCAACGACAGAGATACATGCATTATTATCAACAAATTGCCCCCTACACTTCGCAGAAATGCTAAACGAAATCTTAAACATTTCTGATACGAATGGTATCGCGAGTGTATTTAAGACCGTTTTTTCGGGACTGTTAACACCCTTCAAAGCAGTCGTGGGTATTTTTCCTAATTTTGTCCATTCTGTCTTTGGCGGACTTCCACTCCTGTTGGGACTTGTAGCATATATGAAACACAGTGAGCAACCCAGTATACCCTTGAGGGCTTGGGTAAGGGATAATCAAATAGGTAGAAGGTGCCTCCAAGGGAGTTTGATAGGAGAAATATTCAACTTTTTTTGTGTTTTTTTTTTTGAAAAATGATTTAAAGAAGGCTACTTAATAGTCCTAGTTGAGTTGAGTTCAAATGATTATAGACAACAGAGTTTTTCACACTTAACATGCAACAGTTACAATAGACAATTAACATTAAACAAAAACATCGGACATGTGTGTAGACAACAAATAGATTTTATCAAAGAAATTTCATGGGATTTTAAAATGCAAAAATACAAATATACAAACAGGAATACAGGAGAAATATAATACAATCAAATCAGTTTCTCTGTAGAGCCTGTAAAAACTTATCCAAAACAAAAAGTTAGTCTGAGTTTTTTGGATAAAGGTACACGGTCGACGTTTCGGTCTCCTATGTGTTAATCCTTGAGACCATCATCAGGACTGGTAGATGGATATTTGTAAAGCCCTATTGTAAAACGAAATACATATATTTACTATTACAATTTTTACATACTTTAAAAAAAGTCACAAAGCACTATACACACACAGTTAACAATTAGACTAGCTAAACATACCAAACATTACATACTAAACTGGTGACAATAAGTATAAACAAACAAATAACAAATATAGTCATGTATATCTTAGTGAGACCTCAATTTCATCGTTATATGATAGATCCCTATACTGTATAAAGAATCTTGTTACTATCAATGTATCAATGGAAGTTACTGTGGTGTATTAAAAAAACGGATTTGGAACCTTAATAGTTAACAGAGATAGATGGTACTTCAACAGTATATACACACATTAGGACCATCGATACCTTGTTTTTAGCGATCAACGAGGTGGTCTGTACAATATTTGCTGGAGTAAAAGGTCTGTTATAAGCAAGTCTGTGGGAAATAGAGAAATTGCTAAATATCTTTGGTACTGTAAACTAATAAGTACACAAGGAGAATAAGGAAATTAACAGTCATACCTCTAAGGGTGATCCTGATTGCGCCTCAGAGAGGGTGACACTTTAGGACCTCACAAAGGGTCTCGTAAGTGTATCTATAAGTGATTAATATTAATTTCATATTAGTAACGATAAGGTGCTACATACAGTCAATGAATAGAAGAAATAGCGTTATCTATAACTTTGTCGGGTTCCACAGGTATATTTAGAAAAATATATCACGAGAGTTTGTAGTCTCACAAATCGAAATTAACTGTCTCTCTAAAAGAACAGGAAAAATCGGGAGAAATTGACCATAAATTTAACGTTGTATATAATGCCTGTTTAAAATACGGCATCATGTAAAGCAATTACCTTGAAGAGAGGATCAAAACATTTAACTTTGCTCCAAGTCGAGTATTTTAGAGGAGTAGGGATCGTCAAAAGATCGATCTACAACGAAAACGGGCACTTATTACTAAATAGTCACACCGCTTTTACATAAGTCTAGAAACAAAATTAGCACACATTTCTGTGTAGCTATAAACTCAGTTACCTGAAAAGCAGTAACACTCTCCTCTAAAATACTCGACTTGGAGCAAAGTTAAATGTTTTGATCCTCTCTTCAAGGTAATTGCTTTACATGATGCCGTATTTTAAACAGGCATTATATACAACGTTAAATTTATGGTCAATTTCTCCCGATTTTTCCTGTTCTTTTAGAGAGACAGTTAATTTCGATTTGTGAGACTACAAACTCTCGTGATATATTTTTCTAAATATACCTGTGGAACCCGACAAAGGTATAGATAACGCTATTTCTTCTATTCATTGACTGTATGTAGCACCTTATCGTTACTAATATGAAATTAATATTAATCACTTATAGATACACTTACGAGACCCTTTGTGAGGTCCTAAAGTGTCACCCTCTCTGAGGCGCAATCAGGATCACCCTTAGAGGTATGACTGTTAATTTCCTTATTCTCCTTGTGTACTTATTAGTTTACAGTACCAAAGACATTTAGCAATTTCTCTATTTCCCACAGACTTGCTTATAACAGACCATTTTACTCCAGCAAATATTGTACAGACCACCTCGTTGATCGCTAAAAACAAGGTATCGATGGTCCTAATGTGTGTATATACTGTTGAAGTACCATCTATCTCTGTTAACTATTAAGGTTCCAAATCCGTTTTTTTAATACACCACAGCAACTTCCATTGATACATTGATAGTAACAACATTCTTTATACAGTATAGGGATCTATCATATAACGATGAAATTGAGGTCTCACTAAGATATACATGACTATATTTGTTATTTGTTTGTTTATACTTATTGTCACCAGTTTAGTATGTAATGTTTGGTATGTTTAGCTAGTCTAATTGTTAACTGTGTGTGTATAGTGCTTTGTGATTTTTTTTAAAGTATGTAAAAATTGTAATAGTAAATATATGTATTTCGTTTTACAATAGGGCTTTACAAATATCCATCTACCAGTCCTGATGATGGTCTCAAGGATTAACACATAGGTGACCGAAACGTCGACCGTGTACCTTTATCCAAAAAACTCAGACTAACTTTTTGTTTTGGATAAGTGTTTACAGGCTCTACAGAGAAACTGATTTGATTGTATTATATTTCTCCTGTATTCCTGTTTGTATGTTTGTATTTTTGCATTTTAAAATCCCATGAAATTTCTTTGATAAAATCTATTTGTTGCCTACACACATGTCCGATGTTTTTGTTTAATGTTAATTGTCTATTGTAACTGTTGCATGTTAAGTGTGAAAAACTCTGTTGTCTATAATCATTTGAACTCAACTCAACTAGGACTATTAAGTAGCCTTCTTTAAATCATTTTTCAAAAAAAAAAAAAAAAAAAAGTTGAATATTTCTCCTATCAAACTCCCTTGGGACTTGTAGCAGGCATCTTATTTTTGCTACTCCTGCTTCGTTATGGCAAGCCATGTCACAGACAAGACTCCAGCATCAATGGAAGAAACGATCCTAGCTATACGCTATCGGGACCGCATAACTAAAGTCCTTGGATTAGCCCGGCTACGAGATCTGAATATGACCTGGTTTCTTTCATTCAGACCCACCTGGCAGAATTGTATCTTACCTGTGTTATAATGTATGCTGTGCGGCGAAGAATGCGTGTTGGACACCTGTCTTTCACTACAATCAGAAGTACCATTGGATACATATACTTTGCTAAGTCCAGTAAAGGCTCATGCATTGTGTTGTCCCCAGCGGTTACCTATCCTGATGACGGCATTCGTGGAAACTTCACCACTACGACTGAAGGGTGGTGAAGTACAAGATGAGAGCAGCATCAACCAGGTACGACCTTCTGTAAGCAATGCTGATCAAAACATCGATGAGAGCAATCATGCGCACGACTGCATGGTAGCAGCATTCTCCAACTTGGTTGAACTTTCACCTGAGGCAGTAGACTGTTTTTTTGAAAGTCTGTCTGAAATGATGTTTCCCCCCGAACAAAGAGAATAACTTTAAGCAAACGAGCACACAGCGTTCCCTGAACTCTGAATTTGGCCTTCAGCTTTAAAAAACAAAAGCTACTGGGACTATTTGGAACTTTTTTCTTCCCCTGAAAACGAAAATATTTTTCCACGATTCCAAAATATTTACTTTTTTACACTCATCGTCTGCTTAAAGTAGAACTATTCTTAGAGAACAGAGCTTCTATTATTAGGAACTCTAGAAACAATATATTAAACTCAACCTCTAGCATATTTACAAGAAACTGTATTTATATGTGATGGAATGGTCTCGCATTTTTTTTCTGTATTAAGAGCCATTTCATGTGTAATTTTCGCAAATCATTCATGCTGATATAAATGTGCATCTTTTTGAATGATTACACTGCTTGAAAGCGTACAGTACCTATACTCATTTCGTGTATCTCGCATATACCATTTCAGATGCAAATTAATGTATTTTGGGGTGGATCGGTATACACATGCACCGTTAGATATGTTTACTATTGCTTAGTTTAGTAATTATGGACATGAATTCGTGGAGTGGGTGTAGTGTGTTTTATCTAGGTACCTGAATCAATATCCTATTCTTTGCCCATGTCCGGTTATTAATCAATAATATCCCTACAACGGCATAGAAACACGTTTCATAAATTAGTCATAGCGCATGCTGTCACATTAAGCAAGCTCTATTCCTCCAGCCCCCTAGAAAGCACACCGAGTTCTTAAACAAATCCAAGCCTCCAGCAAACCTGGGAAATCCCCGCCTGCTATTGTTTTGATTCGTCCGAGAACTCCTGTAAAGAACTGTAAGAACGACCCGTTCTTAGTGACATCTTATTGACGTCTTATGTCCATCCTTACGTCAAACCCAGCACCTTTCAGGTATAAATATACCAACGCTGCCTTAAGCAAAGACACTGTGGTGGTGAATCTGGAGCAGCTATCTACTTGCCGAGAGCCCAGCTGATGAGAGCCCACGGACGCTGCCCCTCCCTTTTGACGCGCTGAGAGAGACGCTGTCTTTTCTCCTGCCGAGAAATCCAGCTTCCAGCGTTTCCAGCTCGCCTTCGCGGGTGACTGGGATATCGAGTTCTGAGAGAGAGATACCAGCCCTCCTGCCTTCAAATCCCTAGGTACTGAACTGACTAAACCCTTACAGAGAATTCTTGAGTCAGATTCTTGGCAAACCAAACTTAACTTAAACTGCTACTTACTTACTCCCTCCCATGTATTAGGCTTAGGTCAGGTACACCGGGGTAGGCGTAGTTAGAAGCACCAGTTGAGTACGATTAGTCAATGTATATATGTATGTATCTATTTTATCCATTTTAAGGTATCATATGGCTAAGAAACCATATCAATGCTTTTACAGTATTATTTCATAATCCTACTTTTACTGTATGCACTTTACTTAACTATAAGTATTGCAATCGTAGCAATTCATTTCTCTTGTATGAGGAAAGAGACTGCTCAATAAATAACACCTTTTATTGAAAACGCCCATCTCTCTTTTTCTCTGCAAATCTGGTGAAACTAAGTACGCACGTATTGACTGAGTAAAATAGCTGTCTTTTGTTTTCACACGACTCTAGAGATACACTCTTAATCAGGGAGAGCAAAGTTGTCATGTTTTATGGTTGTCAGAAACTAAATCCCTTCTTGTCTATCCAGGGAGGTTAAACTCCTCCTTGCCTACTCGAGAAAGTTTCTAGTGAACTCTGAGCTAGCTGGCACACAAAACTTAAGTCTTATATAGTCAGTAGAAGACCTAGTTAACCTCTGTCCTACGTCTATACTACTGAAGATATTATTCCAATGCGCAGAGCCTATTGGGAATATAGGAACTACACTACAATAAATTCACTATACACTCTCCTTGCAGTACTCTAATGATCCAGTCTCTACGTACGTACTTGTACAATGACTGAGACAAAGTTACATAACCGAAGTTTTCCCCACTGCCAGAGGTTGCATATGCTGTCCACAGGACAATGTAATGTGGTAGGGCTCAGGGGCAGCATCTTGCATACATAATGAGCACACGGACACAGTTAGATAGATAGTGGAACTGGGTACGGGCACATGCGCTCGACTCCTTTTTATTACCAGGGTCACATGTCCAGTTATGTCTGTGCTGGATGCGTGTGGGGTGAGTGTAAGCCAGCCCTCAGGGAATAGCTGTTGCTGGCAACAAGTACAACAGTAATCATCGGATCACATACAGAGATTCAATCATAAAGGGTCCATGACTTGTGCTGCACTAAGTTAGGGGCACTAGATGTGAAATAATACACAAACGATTCTATCGGAAAGGGTTCATGACTTGTGGTACACTGAGGTAGGGGCATCCACAAAAGATTCTATCATAAAGGGTCCATGAGTTGTGGTGCACTGAGATAGGGGCAGCAGAAGCATTCCACGTGTGCACAGCTAGCGATGATGAGTGGTCCGGGAGGGCCGCACTGGTAGCAATGTCTGTTGCCTCCTGGACCGCGTCATCTGCAATCGCAACTCGATCTGAATTGTGAGCCCTGCAGTCTGCAATGTAGATGGAAGGCAGTAGTCAGCACAGACATCAAGGAATGCTTTTTGTCACTTCCTCTTGACAAAATCCGAGGACATAGAGTACAATTCTGTCTGCAAGTAATAAGTCGAGACTGAATTCAAATTGTGAGCTCTGCTGACCGCAGTGTAGGTAACAAAAGATGGAATATGTTTGGAATACATTGTCGCAATGCATAGGTTTCAGGGACATTATAGTTAGTTGCCTACTGGTCTCTGAAATTAATGAATCATGACTGAATTTGAATTGTGAGCCCGCTGACCACAGTTTAGGCCGTAGGCAGTGGCCAGTAAAGGTCCACAGCCACGTGGCGTTCATTTGAGCTGCACAGATTGGGAGCATTTGGTTTTCTTAATCGATTATAGTCTCTTACACAATTTGCATCGGTACTAATCTTGAATTGTGAGCCCTGCTGACCGCAGTGTAGACCGGAGGCAGTGGTCAGGAAGGGCCCACAGCCACGTGGCGTTGAGTTGAGCTGTATAGAGTTAGTGGTAGGTGTGGCCCTCAGCGTGTGCGCAGCCAGCGATGATGCGTGGTGTGGGAAGGCCACACTACAACTCCCATCATCCTCTAAATTTCTCGTGTGATTTAAACGATCATATTTAGGAAATGGCGTTTTGCGTTTTCTGAATATGATCGTTTAAATCACACGAGAAATTTAGAGGATGATGGGAGTTGTAGTGTTTGGGTTAGGCATGGACGGTTCAGGTGTGAATTGTTAAGTGGTAAAAGGATGGCGTGTACAGAGAAAAGAGGTGGGAAGGTTGAGTTAAAAGGAAAGGAGGGGTTAGTGGATAACGTAGAATCCGCTGGGAAGATGGAAACACGAGGATGACTACTGTTGAGCAGGTACGCGCAAAGGGGTTAATGGAAGGAAACAAGGTGTATAAACAGTTGACGAGTGTTTGTAAGTTTGTAAGAGGGTGAGGGACACAGGATACGGCAGAGAGAAGGCGGATAGAGAGGGGGGATGAGACTTCTACTGAGCCATCTAGGAATGTTAGTTTACGTGTCATTTAGATCTTTGAAGCTTTGTAATATTTGAGCAAATATGTGGAGGCGCAGTATTTATAAGGATGTTTTTGTTGTTATTTACAGTTACCCCTGACGAAGGACCCGTGGGGGTCCGAAATGCATTAGGCTGGAATAAACTGCTAGTGACGAACAAGATGAATGGTGTTTTCTGCATGTATTCTTGAACATGAGAAACTACGAAAAATTGGCATTTACCTTGCATGACTTTTTGAAGGACATAAAGAGTATAAAAATGAGTAAATGAAAACAGAGTACAAAAAACAGAAGTAACTTAAAAGAGGAGGAAAAGAATTGTTGAATTAAAGATAACTGGATGCAAATGCATATTAAAAAAGAGGCTGTCGCCACTGTCTTTGGGGCAAAGAGAAGCCCCAAAACAACGTTGTTCTGTTCAAGCACGTGCTGTTTGGGCTTGGCCCGCTAAAAGTGAGAACGCCACATGTTGAAGCTGCTGGATGATTTGAGTAAAAAAACTGGTGAAAATTTTGTAATGAAAAACGGAGTGCTACCCAGATATTTTTGACTTCACACAAGTGAACCACGCCCAGAGCCCCGGCCTATTTATTCACACTTCTACGCTGGAGTGGCGTACGTTGGACCAGCCCACTGCGCTTCCACTTACAGGGGACGACGACACAGGTACATGACCGAGATCTTCCCCACTGCCTGAGGTAACATGGTTGCGTCCTCTGTCCACAACACTACACGCACCAGCAGTATATGTACACATGGAGAGGTTTGTGCTCTGCATAGTGAGGTCTGTCCAACACATCACCGCTACACTTGGTATTGTGTGCATTATTATTGGTGGGTGACTTGCGTTCTTCACACATGTTTGGTTGCCACATCTCTCAACATTCAGCTATTGTGTGGCTGAGGGGCCATGCCGTTTTTGGAAAGTCTGCTGTCTTGTTGTGCGCTGTCTCGGTGGTAGTGGGTGGGTGTTCCGGAGGGGAGGTCCTGAGGGTGGTGGCAGTGGGTTTTGTGGCCTTCTTGGGGGTCAGAGGTGCATGATCAGTAGCTCTATGACATGTGTTGGTCTTCAGATGTGATTCTGGGCTGGGCTCCTTTTCACACTGTTGGTAGTCGTCCTACTTTACACTAGTAAAAGGCAGATGTTACATTCCTACTGCTAATGCAGCTTATCGCCTGTATTGGATCGCACCGCAGATTTGGCTGCTCGTTGAAAATATTGGGAAGTGGTATTTTCGTGTTTTTTTTGCACAGGAACGCCTACTCTGCATATTGTTAGCGTTAGTTGTTGCTCTCATTTGTGGCGATTTCTTTTTGCAGATGCTTTTGCTGGAAAACTAGCGATATCGGCTGTTTTCACCAGGTTGAGAATGGAATGATAATTTAAAATCACTGAAAAAACTATAGGTTTAATGAACTTTATAATTAGAAATTAGCATTTAAAAAAACATTGAAATTCACTGAAAAAAACCATAGGTTTCAGGGATGTTATAGTTAGAAATTAGCATTTACAAAACCTTTGAAATTAACTGCAAAAAACCATAATTTTCAGGGACGTTATAGTTAGTTGGACATTTCACTCGTACCAAACCAGAGAAATTTGAACGTTATAGTTATTAGAGCTAACCATAACTTGCGCCCCCGCAATGCACTGCTGATGATGTCACATATTACATCACTCATGACATGGTCAGTGACATCACTGATGACATCTCAAATGATATCACTGATGACATCACTGATGACATCATGTGCATGATAATCTGATGCACCTCCTCCCACCCTAATTTAATCTGTGATACACCCACTCTAAAATACAAACTACCATTTTTGAAACCATAGACAAATCAATAGCAGTTACTATATACCCACTGACTAATTCCTAGCTATACACACACATTCATTCATTCACCCATACAGTTACTCATACATGCAGACACTCATCAATACAGCACTATTATATGTACCCATACACCTATACAAACACTCATACATCGTCACTCATCCATAGAGTTATTGACACACCTTGCTAGACATGTAAAGAATCAATAACACTACCATTTCCTCACCTATACAGTTACTCAGTTACCAGTTTTTCTGATGGTAGACATGAAGTGCAGCAATGGGTTGCGGTCCTTCAACCACTCCAGAAATTTTTGTATAGTTCCTCCATCACCTTTCCATATCAGCAAGATGTCATCAATGTATCTGCGCTATAGTCTGATGTTTTGGGACCACGAGTTTCCTTCATTGTAAATGTGTTCATTCTCAGAAACTCCAATGTACAGGCCCACCAGACTCGGGGTGAAGGTACGTCCCATGGGTCTGTAGATATAGAGTGCCCTCAAATTCAAAGAAGTTCTTTGTGAGAGCAATTTCAGCCAGGTTCAAGATGAAGGACCTGGGATTTTGGTATAGCCAATCTTCAGCCTCTAGGAGGTCCTCAAGTACTCTCAAAGTTTCTCTCTGGGGGATATTCATGTACAAGGCCTCGATATCCAGGCCCAGCAGATACTCATTCTGTGGGTCAAATTCCAAGTCTTGAATCAGATTTAAAATGTCCTGAGTATCCTGTAAGTAAGCTTTCATCCTTTGCACCACAGGTTTAAGGTAGAAGTCACAGAACTGTGATAAGGGTTCCAAAATGGACCCAACCGCTGGCACAATCGGTCTCCCTGGAGGAGGACATGTTGGTTTGTGTATTTTAGGGAGTATGTGAAAGTAAGGCATCACAGATTGGTATTTGTTGAGGTAGTCTGCATTGAACACTTGCCACTATTTTATTGTGTATTTTCCTACTCCTTTAAGTGTATTTCAGCAGTGATGGGCTACCTGACTATGCACTAGTTTATAGTGCTTGTGTCCTTTTGGTTGGACGTCCTGCAATGGCTAGCCTGACATGCGCATTATAAACCTCTCAACCCATTGAGAGACTGTACAAGCCTCCAGTGTCCTTAGGAGGGGTGAGACAGGCTGCTCCCACCAGTCAGGGCACTGCTCACATGCAGCACCAGGATTGGTTAAGCCCGACTAGGCGTAACGTGATGTGAGGAGAAGAAGATGACCGGAGCGAGGAGGAAGTGTCTCCGTAAAATGTGGAAAGTACATTTTCTTCTTTTGTGTGTGTTATTGTATTTATGTGCCTTTTTAAAAATGTGTTAAACTTTTTTCCCGCCCCTCTAACCGGCGGATTTTCCAGCAATCACTGCCATTAAGATACCTGCTGCAGAGATCTTTGTGTGCACAGAAATTTGAGGGGATTATTATAGCAGTGAAACAACTCTGGGGGTTACTGCAGTTCTGGGAGTGCTCTCTGTTCTTGCCAGTCACAGGTTTCACTCATAACGTAGCATAGAAGGTTAATGTGCCTGTGGCAAAGCACATCGTGTAACATTCTGCTCACAGATTTGTAGTTTAAGTAGGAAGGCTAGTGGGCTTTTGACACTGAGATCATTTTGTAACTTCCAGTTCATAAGGTGCAATCCTTCTAATATAGCACAGTGATCTATTTAAAAGCATCGAGGAGCTGCATACAAAGTGTACTTCACATGTATGTGCACTAATTATATAGCAGGAATCTGGCCAAAAAGGCAGAGGAGTTATGTACTGGGTCAAAGGCAAGTATACAGTCAACAAGTGATAGGATCGTCTTTATTGAGCACATTTGTGACAGGTTGTTATAGAGAGAATGTAGTCTCCCACCATGTAATATATGTCTATATACAGAGTTAAATACTACAAATGAAAGTTATCATAAATGTTCAGAACATGATTTGCATTTCTATTTTAATTTTGCAATGACCACACTTCTGAGATCATCAACCAATATAACATGAAGATCTTTCAGTTTTACCAAACAGATTCAGTGCAGAGACAGCTGCGTGTCCAGGTAAAATAATTAAAAACCTTACTTGTCTAATTATACAATTTGCACACTACAGTATATGTAGAACATATTTATTGTAGTAAGAGATGAGGCAGTATTTTATGTGTTTAAATATTTCAAGACTACATAATCACGATTGCTTCATAAACTTTTGTGCTTTCTCCCTAAATTCTTTATTCAAATTTGCTTTAAAATTCACTATTTTCCACTCTTTATTTTCAAACTTTTCTCAGGGCAAAGACAAACCTTCCTAATAAATTGTATTGGACCACTTTGCTACGTAAAACTCAGCTGAAACCTTTTCCCCCACCACTTTGAAATATCACGAGCGGCCACTGCTTGAATTTTTTAATATTTATTAAATAAGACAGACTTGATGACAATTATAGCTTAAACAATGTCAATGTATACACTGGAGTAAGTTAATTGGCAGTGTTTACTAGCCACACTATAATACATTTACACTCGAATAGGACCATCAGGTGTCACTGAGGGTTTCCGTTGCATCTCGGGTGGGGACTGTCATGTTTTCTGTGAGTTTGTCCTGCCAGCCACAATGAGCTGCTGCAGGACAACAAATGTAGTCCTGGGCATGAAATGTCGCTCCACTTGCAAAGTTTTTTCCAACCGCGCAGGGTTACGAAAAACTCCAGAGTGGAGTTTTTTTACTCACTCGCACTCGCCACTGTTAGGTTGTCGAGTACGAGCAAGAGAAATCTTACTCCAGGCCACCTCCCGGTGAGATTTCTCAATGCGGGCGGTCACGGATAGTCACTACTGCTTGCTTCGAGAAACCTTCCTTTTGTGTTGAGGAAGCTGCAGCTCGAGTAGAACATCTACTCAAGCAGCAGAAAGAAGCAGCGCTCTCTTGGGCGGCGTGTGGTGCAGTTCGCACTGATTTTACATCACAGGACAAACACCCAGCCCTACAAATCAGCTCAAACAGCGAGATGTAAAGCACTGCGCCACTTGCAAAGCTCCGTGTAGTGCGGCAGAGTTTCTTCTGAACTCCACCCAGGCTTAGACAAATGCCCCTCTTTTTGCCATTGACCAGACAATCAAGAATGAAGGACTGGAGCTGCCATGACAGACATGTTGATTGAGGATGTCCAAGTCTAACTATTTCACACTTATATTAACTGTTAAAAGGCACCTCACTGAGCCTGGAGGGGATGAGCTGCAGCACAGGATGAGGGGTATAGCTTTAGAAACGCAGATACAGAATCCTTCCACCTGGCATCAACCATCCCTATAATTGTGAATTATTCCATACTCAGGTCCTGTAATGGGAATATTCCTTAGGTGTTTATTTTTTCAATTGAGCATATTTCAAAGTGCTCACTTATTGTAAGGTTAGTGAAAGAGGCATAGTAAGAGTATGATTTGTCCAAATCAAAAAAGTGTCTTAAAGTAAATTAAGACTGCAACACATTAATAGTTGTTATACCTTTACCACCACATTGAATTTTAACAAATAGGAGACTGCCTCTCTCCCACAGATATTATCCAGCCCAGTTTTCTTTTTTAACCATTCTCTTACTACCAGCTTTTAGACTGATCCAAATATTTTCAATCATGCCAAAAAGTGTAAGCAGAGGAATAGTTTCAAAAGAGGATTGCCCGAGAGCATGCAATTTGGAGAAAATGGGAAGGCTTGGATTAAAAACCGTGTCTCCTGGTTCCACACCACCCAACTAGCCTACTAGCCCACAACTAGTTTGGCACTGATTTGAATGGCAAGGTCAAGGGACCACTCATGACAGGGTTGCCTCTAAATGTTAGCCCTGCCAAGTTTACAGTCAGGGCCGTACCTGCCGTAGCGGGCACCGGGCAATTCCCCGGTGCGCCGCAAAGGTGGGGGGCCGTTTTTGTTGCAGGGCTGTTTTTGCAGCATAGCAACAAAATCTGAAAACCGGCCCTGGCAAAGAGCTCGGTGGCACCCACCACCCACAACCCCCCCCCCCAAAAAAAATTAGAGGCATCGTTGATCAAACTTTCATGCAGCACAGTAAGCTACCTTGCTGCTCTGCGTGTAAGGGAAAGTACAGAAATGAGGTGTATTCATCATTATATAGTGCATTCCTGTCCTTTCTTTGCACTGGTACACGAACTGCTGCCTAGTTCCAGGGCAGGCACCCTTGCACCATGGAGCAAGGGTGACTGCGTTGCAGACAGGATTGTTTTGTGCAGGAAAGCGCACTTTCCTGCACAAAACCAATCCTCTGCTTCATTTTCTTCTTTTTAGTGTGCTGTATTCAAATCAGGACACAAAAAAGAGGAAAAAATAATGAGAAATAAAGATACGTCTCCTTGTTGCGTGTCACCTGGGGTGTGTAGCATTTTGATGCATTCCTACCACTAATAGTAAATCTGGGAATGCGCCAAAATCCATGGGTGGATGCATGGGAACACCCACACTTCATCCTTGGACCAGCTCCCTGGGTCAGAGTAACACAACGCTTCAATTTGCTCTGCGTTGCATTACTCTAGATTTATCAAGCCACGCAGGGTGATGCAAAGTGGCCTTGTGTGACTTTACAAATCTTACTTAGTGGTTGCATCGCTTTTGCGCCCCAAGTCTTCACGCAAGGGCGATACGAGTGCTCAATAAATCTGTCTCAAAGTGTCATAGTTACATTCACTCTATTGCATCTTGTTCTGTTTTCTATGCACCCCAGTGACTTTTCCTTCATTTTTAGGAGCCCCATCAAAGATTATTTTTTTAACGCACTATCTGTATTTAGACTGTTTTTAAGTTTCATCAATATTTTCATATGATGGGAAAAAATTTAAGTAGATTGTGAAACCTTTTCTTTGGGTTCTGTGGCAGTAGGTGGTCCATAATGGGCGCTAATATTTACTATTGGTGTTTGGTTGCCTAAGACTATTTCATTCTATTTTGGATAACAGAGCTATTCATTTTGTAAACTTGTCTCTTAAAAGTGAAACTAGAGAGACTTACACCAGGAAGAGGTAAATGCATTGGAACTCAAATTCATAATGTCATAGTAATTTCCATTCGATAAACTAAATATGTGGCAGAGTTATATATTTTAACATCACCTGATTTAGAGGAGCAGCTATTGGAATGACTCATGCTCCTGCTCGCCATGCACACTAGGGTCAGATTTATTAAATTCTCATGCAATGCAGTGTAGCAGCCAAAAATGCTTTGCTACGTTGTGTGAGAAGGAGAGAGCAGGAGAGAGCCATATCTACCGAGACCACGGCACAGGATTTTGCTGCCGAGCGTCACACACACATCTTTTTGCCACAGTGCAAGAGTATGCGCATGAGTCTAGCTTAGGTTTTGTACTGGATGGGTTCCCTTCTAGTACAAAATTCCATGCCTAGACAACTTTTTAAAGTATTTTCTACTTTGTCTGCTGCACAGTACAGCACACATGCAAAGTCGGAAAAGAAAGGAGAAATGAAAACATTTTTCCTTATATCACCTGCTTTCAATTAGCATTCATTTTTTACGCAAAACCCAGTTTCAAATTTTTGGTAGATAGGGTTTTGAGTCAGAAAGCATGGGTTGTTACATGGGAACGCCCATGTACCCATGTACCGCCCCCTTGACACTAAGTAACACAAAGCAGCGCTTTGAGCTACTTAGAGTTACTTATAGGCAACTTTTCAGCACACATTTTTGGCTGTAAAGTACATAACAAAAATACATAGGGCTGGTTTGCATCACTTTTGTGAAGCAAACACAGCCCAAAATGTTTGTAAATCTGGCCCAAAGGGTCTCCACACCTACAGATTGTCCTGAGAAGTGATGATGGAAAGTTTGTCACTATACTCGGGCCCTACTGCTATCGAGCCTCCTAGTTTTTGCGGTTTGGCTCTGAAAATGTCTGTCTCAAAAAAGTGAGTAGAGGAGGAAGAAAAGTAAATAAATAGAGAAATGAAAACAGAACTTGTGAGAAGTTTATTATTTTTCAGGTATCAAAAGGAGGAACATGCCAATTTGTCAAGAACACGGGGTGATGCCCGGAGCTCGGTAGAGACAGGATCCTTCTCTTCTAGGGATCACATCAGTAAATCTCTGCCAGGATCGTGGATTGGAAGGCTTTGAGTGGCAAAGGTCATCACCTCGGTACAACACAGCGCCCCCTAGAGTCAGTCATCTTAGGCTACTGCCTAATTCTGAGCCATCGTCTGAAAAAAACGAGAAGGAGGAATAAGTCATAAAAACAGTCACAAATGTCTCAGTAATCTGACAGCATTCACGAGTGGGACTCGCCTACTGGAAAACTGTGATATTTCCCCTGCGGTGTTGACTGTGGAAGAGAGGGTTGGCTACGGCCGGTCGCATATCATACTCATCAAAATACACCTATTTGAGTCCCATTTGAGGGGTTCAGACAGAGTTAAATGAGAGGCAATCCATGGTCACAAATACAACATATTCAGCAGATCTAGGGTAATACTTTTGATCCTGACTGGGATAATATCTCCACTGCAACAGGGAGTTATGTCTGATTTAGTGCACCATTCATAATGAAGGCCTAGATGTGTCTTTTAGAGTTCGGGGAGGAAGGCATAAATTGGCAGAGCCTCACCTTCCCCCACCCACTGAATTTGTCCCCCCCACCTCATTTAGTGAAGCTGAAACCACTAGGGGGCTCACGTAGGAGAAATGTAGCATCACTGGCTGAAATCAGTGATGCAACACTTCTCAGTGTGCCCTCCTTGCGACATGATGGATGCTTCATATTTACTGTATGAAGCATCATGTGGCAAGGAATGACAGATACGTCAGTATTACTGACGTGTCTGTCGGTGCAAAAGTGGGTCATTGCTGGGGTGTGTCTGAAATCAGACGCAACTCCAGCAATGTGTCCTTTCACACGGGGCAAGCCGCATGTGAAAGGACCTGTGTTACCCCTACTCCATGAGGCAGGCGTAAGGTTTTGCCGCATTGGCTTCCTGAAAAGTGGCGCAGTGAAATCTTTCACTGCACCAATCCTACAACCCTTTCTTTCAGGGGAACGCCCACCCTGCATACATTATTCCTGATGCAGTTATAATGTAGCGCAGGGGTTTATGAAGTGACCCATCTGCCTAGATGCGTCCCTTCATAAATATGGCACTGGAGCATTATTTACATTGGTGCAGCATCACAAAAAGTGACACAACGGCGGCATATATGTGATGCAGGTTGCCAGAGCCACAGTTCACTCTGCCATTGGAAACACATGACCAGGTGGTCCATCTATCACAGGACCTGTGGGTCACAGTGGAAATGGACCTACATTACAAGTACAGGGCCACTGTTGCAGAACCGAAACCTCCCTGCCCTTCAGGGCCATTGGTATTTTGCTCTTCAGATACTAACTCCTGCTTTGAGCAAAATGAGCTGAGCGGGCCAAAAACATGGCACCCTGCTCTGAATTCAGTTGTGCCTTCAGTGCATCAACCGCACAAGTGAATGCACTGCAGGCGCATAGACCTCCTCCAGGCAGGCAGATATCTCTAAAGATGGTGGGTAGTTTACGAATGGGAAAAGTAGTCAAGGGCCTTCAGTGACCCTTCAGTGACCCAGCTGTCAAACTTGGAAGACAGTGAATGGCAATACACTTACCTCCTCTACCCAATCATTGAAGGCAGAGACCCGAGTGAAGACGGTGGGCTTCTTCAGGGCATTGCAACCAGCGGAGGATACAAAGCTAGCAATGCCATGGACGTGCCATGTCCCATCTCCAGCCTGGCAGTTCAGGGGGCCACCAGAATCACCCTGAAAATAACAAAATGAAAGGACAGGATGCATAATCTGGACGAAGAATAGCCAATCTGATTTTAAAAGTTTCTTTCATTAAATACTGTTGCAGTTTGCAGATCTAGCATCTATTTAATATATTGCATGGGCACCCACACATCCCAACGTATATGTCCTACCCTTTCTCTTAAGAAAGTACCTAGACTTGTCAGTGTACTTGCATCAACATCACCTTCTGTCACAATTATGCCAATTGAAGCACGGCTGTCTGTCAGATGGGTGCACCATTGGGCAAGACTCTTCAATCAAACAATTGTCCACCCAAATGACCGTGCTCATGTCTACTGCGGAAGGAGGAAACTTGGTAAGATTACAACCAGATACCTGAACGGGATTAATTATTGCCATTCTGCAAATACCTACTTAAGGTCTCTCAGCTGCTATACTTGCATTGTCAATAAAAGTTGGCCTTCTACATTTTATTCCATTTTGCATCATTCTAATTTTCCCATTCAAGATGGATCTAGCCCTGATCTCTTGACTGGGTGAGAGTACTCTGCTTAATTCAGAGACTCTGTCCATCACCACCCCTTGTTGTAAATATTTTTGTCCACCCTAAGCGTGGAAGGGTATACTCAGATGTGAGTCCCTTGCTCATTGCACCATCAGGATTCAAGCAAGCCGGGCCGAAGACGGCTGAAATGCCAGAAACCGGTCCCCGGAAGCTTGTTTCCTTCCCAGTGTAAGAATTGGCTTTTGTAGTCTGGTCTGCCCTGTTCCCATGATGCACTGGGCCAGGGACAGACTAATTTGCATACAGCCAGGTTCTGAAACTGGGATGGTGCAATGAGCTAAAAAACGGTGTTGGATCTAGCCCTGATCTCTTGACTGGGTGAGAGTACTCTGCTTAATTCAGAGACTCTGTCCATCACCACCCCTTGTTGTAAATATTTTTGTCCACCCTAAGCGTGGAAGGGTATACTCAGATGTGAGTCCCTTGCTCATTGCACCATCAGGATTCAAGCAAGCCGGGCCGAAGACCGCTGAAATGCCAGAAACCGGTCCCCGGAAGCTTGTTTCCTTCCCAGTGTAAGAATTGGCTTTTGTAGTCTGGTCTGCCCTGTTCCCATGATGCACTGGGCCAGGGACAGACTAATTTGCATACAGCCAGGTTCTGAAACTGGGATGGTGCAATGAGCTAAAAAACGGTGTTGGATCTAGCCCTGATCTCTTGACTGGGTGAGAGTACTCTGCTTAATTCAGAGACTCTGTCCATCACCACCCCTTGTTGTAAATATTTTTGTCCACCCTAAGCGTGGAAGGGTATACTCAGATGTGAGTCCCTTGCTCATTGCACCATCAGGATTCAAGCAAGCCGGGCCGAAGACGGCTGAAATGCCAGAAACCGGTCCCCGGAAGCTTGTTTCCTTCCCAGTGTAAGAATTGGCTTTTGTAGTCTGGTCTGCCCTGTTCCCATGATGCACTGGGCCAGGGACAGACTAATTTGCATACAGCCAGGTTCTGAAACTGGGATGGTGCAATGAGCTAAAAAACGGTGTTGGATCTAGCCCTGATCTCTTGACTGGGTGAGAGTACTCTGCTTAATTCAGAGACTCTGTCCATCACCACCCCTTGTTGTAAATATTTTTGTCCACCCTAAGCGTGGAAGGGTATACTCAGATGTGAGTCCCTTGCTCATTGCACCATCAGGATTCAAGCAAGCCGGGCCGAAGACGGCTGAAATGCCAGAAACCGGTCCCCGGAAGCTTGTTTCCTTCCCAGTGTAAGAATTGGCTTTTGTAGTCTGGTCTGCCCTGTTCCCATGATGCACTGGGCCAGGGACAGACTAATTTGCATACAGCCAGGTTCTGAAACTGGGATGGTGCAATGAGCTAAAAAACGGTGTTGGATCTAGCCCTGATCTCTTGACTGGGTGAGAGTACTCTGCTTAATTCAGAGACTCTGTCCATCACCACCCCTTGTTGTAAATAATTTTGTCAATGTGGCATGCGTATCATTTGAATTTAAAACTCATTGGGCAATGCTTGTAGAAGCACTAGCGAATACCATATTTAAAATTAAATTGATTCATATCCTTTATTCATAAGCAGAAGCACTTTACTAAGATTGAGGAAAACGATGCTCTCCTCAATGAAGTAAATAATATAGTGAAGTAGGTGGAACTGAACTTGGTTTTGAATTTATGTAAATTATTCTAAAGTAATGTTAAGGATATTTTATGTTGGGGGCGTGGCCAAGCAGCATGGCTGACAGGACGTGAGCTCCTTCAGCTCCCGGCCGGCTCAGCTTATAAATCCTGATTAATAGCAGATCCTGTCGATCTCGGACCGAGAAACGGAGGTCCAGGAGTCCTGATCGCCTGGGGCTTCTCCCGGACCCGGGGGTCGAACGGCGGACGGCCGCTGACTGGAGGAGGTGACCGGGCTGCGGCTCGCCGGACCCGTAATTCACGCGAGGCCGGTGCTGTGGCCTGGTCGCGGCCTATCGCCCGAGGTCCCCTGCGGTCGCAAGTAAGGACTGCGTGTAGGCAGAGGAGGAGCCCGCTGTCATCCGGGTCCTCTTGTGAGGGGTAGATCCTGTCCCGCGAAGGTCGGACCATGGGACTGCGGCAGCGCCCTGCATTGGAGCGGAGGAATAGACCGGAGCTCCCGGGACCCATCGGGGTCTACTGCTTGGTGGAGCCGCGGCGAGAGGGCGCCCACTGCCTTCGGAGGCCTCCTGGCACTGCGGAACCCCTAAAGTAATCTGGCCCTGCGGAGGGCGGACGTGAGGCGGCGACGACGGCTCGGGATCCTGGTGTCCATACCTTGGGCCTAGTGTGGAGCTTGTCCGGCCCTGCGGTGGGCGGAAGTTGTGATCGCGGCGATGGCCGGAGCTTGAGTGGCGGAGCTGTCGGGCTCCTGGGACCCCTCACATCGGGCCTAGCGGGTGGTGGCCGGGAAGGCGCCTGATACCGCCGGAGCTCTGGGAACTAGTACACTTTTACTTGGAAACACCTGGCCTGCCCTCAACAATTCAGGGGAACCTCCGCGGCTGCTGGGGGGACCCCAGCCATATCCTGAAAACCCTGGGGACGGCGACTGGAGGAGTAGTGGGACCGGGATTGCGGCCTGCAACAGCGGAACCAGAGGACTGAAGGGGGTGCTCCCTGGCCACATTGCCACCCTGGTTGGATGTCGGGTGGTGCGAGGAGACTGCTGAGTTATCCTGGGCACTTAAAATGGTCCCCGCTGTCCGAGTTCAGGGCGGAACCTTCTCCCCGGGACGGCCACTACGCAGCTGACACGGCGGTGAGTGGGATCTAGAACTGTACGTGGCCGTGGTGGCGCACCGTCAGTGGAACTGCCGGGGGACCCTCAGCATCTCCGAGGACCATTGGAGAGGGGACTGTCTGGAGGCACCTCGATCGTTCAGACATCTGGGAGGGGTCCCCATAGACTCCTATAATGCGAAAAGACAGGATGGCCAAAGCCTCGCAGCCGAGCACCATCACACAGTACACCACCCAGCGGTTCCCTTCACGGTGCATCACGGTCAGGATGGGGAGGGTGAAGTCCCTGGCGACCTCGGTGAGCCCTCCCGGGCAGAGCTAATGAAAGCGATACAGGGGTCCCACACCGCCTTGGGAAGACAGATCGAGACGGTGTCCATAGATGTGAACCTCCTGAGAGCAGATCTGCGTAAAGTGATGGATAAAGTCACCACTGCGGAGGGGAATATAGTCCAGCTGCAGGAGGAGGTGGCGTCCCTCAAACCATCCTTGGAATTCCGGAACGCGCGGAGATGGGGAACGCTGAGCGCTTCCTGGAACAATGGATCCGCACCACACTTTGCCCTATGGGACTGTCCGATGTGTTTGTGATCGAGCGCGCCCATAGAGCGTTGGTCCCGCCGCAGAGGCCCGGCGCTCCCCCGCGGGCCCTCATCTCCAAACTCCTAAACTATCGAGACAGGGACTGTATCCTGAGAGCGACCAGGGAAACCGGGACCTCACTCTGTGTCCGTTTACCCAGATTACACTCGCCAAGTTCAGGAACAACGAAAATCCTTTTTGGCGGTCAAGCAGAAGCTCCAAGACCTACACCTGCAGTACATGCTCCTTTACCCCACAAAACTTAAGGTCATTTCCCAGGGGAAGGCACATTTCTTTGACGGCCCTGAGGAGGTATGGGAGTGGCTGGAGATCAGAGGGGATGCCCTCCCGCCGGGGGAACGGGGTGGAACCAGGAGTACATGGGGGACACGTCCTGCAAGGAACGGTAGAACCAGACTCCGGCGCTCGCCTGACAACACTGAGCATGGTGCCCCCTCTCGCCGTTTCTGTTTGCCCTGGCAATAGAGCCTTTGGCAGTTCGAGTCCGTACGGAAATGGCACAGTGGGGCATAATGGTAGGGGACACGTGCAATGTGGTTTCCTTGTACACGGATGACACCCTTTTTTACTTGATGGCCCCGCGGGAATCGCTGCCTATCCTGCTAAAACACCTGGACCGCTTCGGCGAGGCTTCGGGTCTGAAACTTAATTGCGGTACGTCTTTAATCTTCCCTCTGGTGGGATATGGTCCAGGGCCGCTGACAGATCTGCCGAACCTTGGGCTGCGCTGGGAACAGGAGGCATTCCGTTATCTCGGAATCCAAGTGGCCCCAACGGACGCCCAGCTGTTGGCCCGAAATGTCTATCGGATTCTTACGACCTTACAGCAATCTGTGTCCTTTTGGAACTCCCTGCCACTCTCCCTTATGGGGCGGCTAGCCGTCGCTAAGATGGTAATGCTCCCCAGGACGCTTTACGTCCTCCAGAATTCATTGTGCCCTCTCCCCCGCGAGTATTCCGCACACTAAACACGTTGCTTACGTCCCTACTTTGGGCAGGACGGCGTAGCAGGGTCGCCCTTCATACTCTTGTCCGAAGCTGGGAGGAGGGAGGTCTGGAGGCGCCGCGATTTGATTTATACTATTACGCAGCACAACTACTGCCGGCAGCACGGTGGTTCGCAGACGCAGACAGCTGGCAGATGAAACTTTTGGCCGGTAGAGCAAATGTGCGGACACTACAGGTTGCTTTGATGCAGGGACGGGGAGCTGACAAGGCCCTCCCATATGTGGTACGCCACACGGCAGGCATCTGGAAGTGGTTTGTGGAAAAGATTTTACGACGGGCCCCCTTCCATAGGGAGCTGCCGGTTTGGATTCTGGCCCCTATAGTTGCCATGGAAGAGCACATGTCCTTTCGAGACTGGCGAGCGGGAGGCTGCGAGACCTTGGCTGACCTCTACCCCAGCGAGTCCTTCCTGTCTTTTGAACAGGCCGAGGAGAACTTTGGACTTGGAGGTGGGCAATACTTACATTACCGGGGGGTCCAAGATGTGGTGAAGGTGGCCTGGCCCCAATTCCCGGACGAGCCCAAATGTCCCATACCCTGAACATCCTTCTTTCCTGTGGTAGAGGGCGTAGATTAATCTCCCTGCTATATTCAGCTATGAGGCAGGACTCAGCCCCGCCGGTCCCGCCTTCCTGGAGGGCTTGGGAGGCAGATATCGGTACGGCCCTGGAACAGGGGCAGCGGAAGCGTATAGGGAGCCTCATGCGCAAGGTATCGTGCAATGCGCGGTTCAAATTAATATACTTCAATTTCATGCATCGCACCTATCTGACTCCGATTTCATTTAAATGCATTTCTGGGGATAGGGGGGACAGCTGCCCTAGATGTGGTATGGAGGGGGCGGGATTCCTGCATTTGGCCTGGGACTGCCCATTGGTCAGGAGCTTCTGGACGGCGGTGGTGGAACATATAACCTCTGCCACCGGCCTTCGGATAGTCTTGAACCCGCTTCCTTGCTTGCTGGCTCTGGTCCCCAAGCCAAAGAAAAGGAACCTTTCCTACAAACTATTACAACTAATGTTGGTACTGGCTAGACGGAGGGTAGCGATTACCTGGATGGGGCGGAGGGCTCCCGAGGTGCCTGCCTGGCTTAGGGATGTGAGGAAGTGGTCCCTGGCCGAGGAGACACATATGCAGCTTACACGCAGGGAGGAGAAACTGCAGGATGATTTACTCACCTGGCGAGTCATGTGTACTTCGGGGTTGTCTCTGAGTGACTCTGATGGGACGAGTGATGAACTGTTTTCGCCAGAGAGGTCGGGGTCTGATGGGGAGGGGGGGGGACTGTTAGGTCTTTCTTATTGTGAGGGATTGTCTTGTGCTCAGTTGCTTCCTCATGCTCCTTTTCTGTTTATTTTATGCTTCTGTCATTCCTCATGGACTCAGCTTGTCCCACTGACGCCTGTACCCACCAGTGCCATAATGAGGTCATCGAACTGTCTACACGTGTTTTTATTGATGCCAATTGAAGGGGGGGATTTTTTTATACATGTTGTATAATCAAAAATAAAGTAAAAAAAAAAGGATATTTTATGTTCTAAATGTTTGAAATCATTTTTGCAGTTCTGGCTGGATTTTCCAGTGGATTTAAATGAATGCATTTCTTTGTATATTCGTACAGAAATACTAATCATTTAAGAAAACGTGATTCAAAGGTTTTTGCACTAAACCATTTGTGAAAAACAGAAGAGCCTCATGCAGAGAGCATTTGTTTTGCATAGTTAGGGATTCTATGCCATGGCCCTTATTAGGCGTGCCCTCTTAATTCTGATTTGGGTGAAAACAGGAGTTTCTACCAAATTAGAATTATGAGTCATGTGGTATAACTGAATTCAGGAATACCGCATGGGATAAGGCGGACAAATCCACTGGTCACATCTTTTAGATATGTCTCGGCTTTCCTGTTTTTAGTTTCTATTTTTGGCAAAATCTGGTGGGGGTTTTTCAGTTTTTTCAATACCTTAAAAAAACAGTAGTTATCAGTGGATACACATTTTCGCGGTGTTATAAACAACAGAAACCGTGTTTTTCCGGTGTTTATGGAATTTTAATTTAATTTACATTTTTGCTAGCCTTCCACACTGATAGTGCATGTGTATAGATACCGTGTGCACAAGGTACATGAGGTCCAAATAAATTTTTAGTGCACCAGAATGGACCACAAAGTCAATAGCATTCTTCATTATCTCTGAAGATTGAAACGGTGCTTTCAGCATACCATCTAGCCAGTGACAATGATCTCTTTCAGGGAAGCACTTCAGCTCAGGTGTCGATTTTGACAGGCCATCGTACAATTTTTTCATATACGTAGCTGAATTACTGCAAATACAAACAATATCACTCCAATCTTTGTTGAACTTGGTAGGAACTTTTTCCAGCAGCATTCCAGACACTGCATACCATGTTTACTAAACATCTGGCGCCAGATGTAGATAAGTTCCATTTACCGATTCTAAAATACTGAATTTTACCGATTCGGTATTTCAGAATCGGTAAATGGTATGCAGGTAAGTATTTGGTAAAGTTTACCGAATCGGTAATATTCGATAATTACCAATTTGGTAAATACCAAATCGGTAATTCCCATTCATTCCTATGGGCTCGGAGGCCCATAGGAATGAATGGGAATTACCGAATCGGTATTTACCGATTCGGTAATGGGGGAACACATTCAAGGGTGGCAGGGTGTCACATTGACACCCTGTTGCACCCCTGAATAGTGCATGGGTACACATGTGGCACACATACATGCCCTGAGGGCATGTATGTCTGCCACATGGCACTTTTGAAAAAGGCACACATTTGCTTTTTCAAATGTTTTCAATATTTACCACCAACTTTTATTTGGTGGTAAATACCGAATCCTTAACCATGCAATGCACTCATTTGAGTGTTCCCTACATTTCAGATTCAGTAATTTACCTATTCGGTATTTTAACCTTTTCCGTGCGACCGCGATTCCCCCTCCGGTGCTGGGCCGTAATAAAAAAGGGTGTGGTTGTGACGGAACCGTTCCGTCATGAGCATGGAAGGGGTTAAGGAATCGGTAATTTACCGATTCCTTAAATTACCGATTCGGTAAATTACCGAATCTGAAATGTAGCCACCTACATCTCAATAGCCTAATACCGGTCGGTAACGGCCAAAATTCTGTAATTTCGGCCATTACCGACCGGTATTGGGCTACCTACATCTGGCCCCTGGTGTCATATTTTCACCACTATCTCAGATGCTTGGTGACAACATTCTTTTCACATATACCTGTCACTACATCTTGCATTGAATGTTTAAAGCCTGGCGTGTTTGGCAATTCACTTACAATCAATATTGACTCACTAGAAAAGGGGGCTGATGTATCAAAGGATTTCACCTATTCTCTGTCTGTGGATACATGTGATGATACATATTAGGAAAGATTCTTATGAAACCAGCCATTTTACCTATCAGTTGAATCAAATGTAGCCAAAATACCAAGTATGATTTTGATACTTCTTGATTCTCTGCAGTCTATAAAATAACTAAGACCTAAAACATGTATCTAAACACTCCATCTTTAGACTAAAGACCACAAAACTAAAAAAAACAGAAGGAAGAAGAGACAATGTTTTAGTGACATCTCTAAACAACAAAACTCAAGCAGAGTAATGTTACCCCAGTCTTTCTTGATGCTACCTTGTTTAACAAAGTTACATTGTATTGACCCCTTCAGGAAAAAACAAAAATGACTCTTTCACTCATCTTTTCCATTCTTTGAACGGCACTTAGTTTGTGGTTGTAAAGGTGTTTTTTCAGTGTTTATATGTTTACACCGGTGATGGCTATTTTCCTTCTGGTGGGGTTGTATCAGTTATTATAGGTTTAAACCTAAAACCAGATAGCCTAGGTATGTTCCTGGAAGAAGGTCAGGAAACAGGGAATTTCATGTTGAAATTGGGAAGGCAATATCAATTTGTCCATGTTAATCTATATTCCAGATGATCAACTCATAATGGCCAATATAAGCTATGGGCATACAGTGCAGTATCTGTAAGGATGTGTGTGGTTTAACCACACTTGTTTACTAGGCCACATGTATTGATGATCAATACTGTCTCCATAAGGATTTATCGTGTCATGCTTCCATTTCTATGGCCCCTTAGTGCTTTCAGACACTGGATGCTCTTAGTGGTTCTGGAATTGTGTTTAAAGGGACTTAGAAGCATATTTACAAGGAGTTAACGCCACTAGAATGTCACTTTTTCCACACTCTGGTGGTGTTTATTCCTTCGACTTATTTACAAGGCGGCATTAGGACGTAGCTTTATGACACCTTGTAAATAATACTCAAAGGGGCGTACATTGAGTGTTGCATGGGGCACTCTGCCACAACACCCATTGCTTTTTGACGCTGCCCCATATTTACGAGATATGGGGCAGCACTAAAAAAAAAATGGTCTTAAGCAGGCGATACGAGGAGAAATGTTTCATTTCTCCTTGTATTTTGCTCTTTCCACGTGTGCACACATAGATAGAGCAAATCACTTGTAAAGATTGTTTATATGCAGGACGATGTCCCTTCCTACACATACAATTGCCCCTGCAGCACATGCACCCTAGCAAAATGGCACTAAGGTGTCTGCGCTGGCTCTATGCAGCTTTTTAGCGCCAGCGCTGCGGGTAGCATAAGGGTGCACTGCATTGTTGTGAATACGGCGCCTACCTGTGTTTTGAAACTGTCAGAGCACAGCTTTACCAATTTTGGCGTAACACAGCGCTCCGCAAGTTTCTTGTACATATGCCCATTAAAGTGTTGCCTCTCTCTTTCGCAAACACATAACACATGTGTGCATGTACGCTTGTGCACACACACGGTGACAAGCACCTATCTCATAATCACTTAAATATGGTACTCACATTGCAGCCAGCTTTGATGTCCCCGCCAGCACAGACCATAATATCCTTGACAGTACTGCCCCACCAGTCCCTCTGGGTGCAATGAGCATGGTCTACCGCTGGGAGCAGTGCTTGCTGCAGAGTGCCAGGAAGAGCTCCACCGGCTACAAAGGAAAAAAAAACAAGTGGATTCAAAACAACAGCGAAGCGCTCGCTGATTGGTCTGTTTATGTAACTAGGGATTTGTCCCCGCCCCCCCTTTACCCTGGAAAGGCCCCGCTGACCTATAGGATCCTTCCAAAATTCGTCATCGCGGAGACTGCTTGCAGAATGTGTAAGAAGCATTGAACTTGCTTGAAAATCATGCACTGAACTTGCTCTTGGTGCCTATAAAATCACCTAGCACTCTAAAAGTAGATTTACAAAAACTCTAAAATAAATAAATGCTCCACATAGTCTGAACGACTTCCATTTGGAACTGGGAAATTATGTTTCACAATCTCCAGAGGCAGATAATATCTCAAAACAATGGGCAGCAGTGGTCATGCATGCAGAACACCATAATGTCATGTTTACGTGACATACGCATTGGATTGTACTTGGATAGTTGTTTGTGGAGACTGTTATGACAGCGCTCTCACATTACTCAGCTCTGTCCATGAGAGACTCAGCTAGTCCTGGTATTTTGCTTTGCATTCTGGTATTTTTAGTTCTCCGTATTGCATTATTTATTTGGGCCTAGAATGCAAAGAAAAATCCAGGGGCCTCATTTATGAGAAATGACGCATCGCTGCGTGAAAGCAGCGATGCGTCACTTCTCAGTGCGCACTCCTTGCGACATACCTGATGCGTCATATTTAATGTATGACGCATCATGTCGCAAGGAGTTACAGATACGTATCTGTAAGCGCAAAAGTGACGCATTGCTGGAGTGTGTCACAAAAGTGACGAAACTCCAGCAATGCTTCCTTTCACATGGGGCATGTGAAAGGGCTTGCGTCAGTCTTACGCCTGCTGTGAGGCAGGCGCAAGATTTTGACGCAACGGTGTCCTAGAAGTGACGCAGTGAAATCTCATAGATTTCACTGCGTCACTTCTACGAAGCTTTTTGCGGGGAAACGCCCCCCTGCATACATTATACCTGACGCAGGTATAATGTAGCACAGGAGTTTACAAAGTGACGCATCTGCTTAGATGCGTCACTTTGTAAATAGAGCGCAACAGGACACATGTTTTACGCCACAGATGCATCACAAAAAGTGACGCATCGGAAGCGCAAAACTGACGCAAGGCCTCATAAATGAGGCCCCAGGACTGGGCGAGCTACATACTGTTTCCTGTTAGTTTTCCACATAACTCCTGGACACCTTCCTGCACATAAACAATCAATGATGTTTTGCTGTTTCCATGTGCGCTGTACAATGCAGCACACATAGAAACAGCAAAAACGAGGAGAAATAAAGCATTTCTCCTGGTTTTACCAGGGTAAGACCAGGTTTTGTTCTTAATTTCGGCACTGCCCCATATTTACGCTACCCCTGAAATATGGGGCAGAGTCAAAATCAATGGGTCAATGGGTGTTGCGGCAGAACGCCCACCGCAACACCCATTGCTATCCCCTTACACGCTAAGTATAGCGTGAAAGGGTGCCTTATTTACAAGGAGGCTTTAAACCACGTTAAGGGGCTTAACTCTGCCTTGTCAATAAGGCGAAGCCCCTATCGCCACCACAACTCACTAAAAGTGATGTTCTAGAGGTAATAGGGGCTTGTAAATATGCCCCTGAGTGCCCTCATGCACAGCTTCCATAAAGGGATTCCATTGGGATGTCGGGCTACGATATATTGTGAATCCTATTCAACAGGTGCTTCTGGACTGAACATGGCTACATTGTTAAGAAATTGGGATGCTTCTGAAAAGCATTAAAGGTGTTCATGGATTGATATTGTCTGCTCAAACTGGATTTTCCTCAAGTAAGTCAAGTATTGTCTGTATGAGTGCGTTATGGGCATTTGTTCCAACATGGTCTACCCAACCAACCACAGTAATGAGGTCACTCCCTCAGAATCCAACATCTGAGGTAATACTGTGAAATCGATGAGATTTTGAGACTACAATTTCCCACAATAAAATGTTTTATGGACAATTCGGTTGTTTAAGCAATGGAAAAAAACGTGTGTTCACATTGTACATTTGGTGTCAATATTAAATGTATTTTTTTTTAATTCAACCTGACTCTGCAATTTCTATTTTGGCTTCGGGTGTCATGGTTGTTGTATTATTAAGACCTTAAAAAACATGAACTTTACTCTATGAAGGCCACCATTATGAGTGATCGGGAGATTTGGGTCATTAGTACAGCACCTGGCAATCCATCACTCCAGTCTTATTTCAGGGGGCAAATTCCTCCAGGTTTGTACAAGGCGAATAAAATAGAGGACAACTGCTCTCAGAAACACCTGCTGCAGTAAACAGAGCAAGTTCTCTTCCTGCTTTGGATATTTTCAATCAAACGTGATTACGCAATAGGATTGCCCCTGTTTTGGAAACAAATACCGGACAATTGTATAATGTATTCTGTTCTGGAGCAGACAATACGTTTTTGCAACGTGCCAACCATTCCCCTGTTCGCTCTAACAATAGTTCTGAAACGATTTAGAGCTATCAAACAGATTTTGACTGTTTTTTATGTGCTTGCTGTTTTAGGTTTTTGTTTCAGAAGCAAAAAAATGCCAAATTTAATTTTGTCTCCTGATATTTATTTACCGACCTGGACTTAAAAATATCAGCCAGGCCTGTAAAAACAAAAAGTTAGGTGGCAACCCTATTACCATTTCACGCACAATGTTGGTCAACAAGTTATACACACTCCTGAGAAATCCAGTTTAGACACTAACGCACTATCATCAAACCATTTTTTATGTATATTCCTGCTATGTTTGCTGCATTTCTATAATAAAGCGAGTAGGTAAATTCAGTGATATCTAAACAGTGGCAGAGTCTCGGTGGCAGATACACAAGTCTTGAACCTCTGTAGGCACCATGAGCTACCAGAACCCTGCATGACACCTTCTCAACTACTCAGCAGGCGACCTAACTCTATTAGTGAAGCTTGAGATCTAAAGACTAAGGGCCATATTATCAAGAAAGGGCGATACATTATCGCCGCTTTTATCAGCAGGAAACTGCCGCTAAAGCGGCGATAATGAGCTTGATAATATGCCCTTCTGAATTCCCATAGAAGGCCAGGTTAACAACAGAACCTGGGCTTCATTGGGAATCCACAAGGGCATATTATCAAGCCCATTATCGCCGATAAAATCTGCGATAATGTATCGCCCTTTCTTGATAAAATGGCCCCAAATCCAAAGCTAGGAGATTGGCACTCTCAGTGCAGAAGCATTCGGATTAATATTGCCGTCTCCCATCAGATCATAACAGGCGCTGTCTCCAGATATGGATTTTCATGTGATAAGCGAATCCATTCGCGTGCTGCAGTATTGTTTTGATTACTTTGAAATGATTTGTAGTGAGAAATTGAGAACCAGAGACAATGTAAGTAATGACCTGGAGTGAAGTGGTCACCCTTATGACAGAGACATACTTCTACGCCATGGAGCTAGACTTATCAAATGTACTAGAAACATAGGCTGTGAAACAGAATGCTGATGTTGTAGTGAGTCCACCCATTGAGATTAACCAATCCTAGATTGTCCCTCAGAAGATAAAAAATGATTGTAAGTTGAACTAGTTTGACTTCACATGAGTTATTTAATATGAACGTTCATGGTTGGAAGGGCAGAATACGTACTGGCCAGTCGCCCCCAGCCGCTGATGTAGCAGGGGTAGTTATTTTCAAGAAGTTGGCCGGCGGGTGCAAGACATCCAAGCTTCACCATGTCATTGAGCTCAGCAGGCCTGGATAACTTCATCAGGGCAATGTCATTACTGCAATCAAAGTAAGCAGATGGGTTAGTCACTAAATAAAGACTATCCGATCCAAGACAATAAAAGGCGGTGCACCCTTTAACACCCCACTCGTATTCATACTCCGTGATTGCAGTAGTACTCTTGGGTCACCAATGGAGGTTGAAGCTGCTAATGTATACTTCACAGGTGTGGCCACGTGTTTGTCATAGAATTCATTATATGGTTTGAGCTACAACCCCACAGACATAGAGGCTCAGGACTTTAAGCTGTAAAATCAGCACTTTGTCCTCTTTGTATCTAGTGCTTTGCTTGTATTGTAAACCACACAGAAATGGGAATCCTCCTCCCATAAAATGCTTTTTATACATCACTCGGGTGGTCTGTAACAAAATCATAATATCAGAGTGCCTCGACGCCTCGTCAAGGGTTGTAAGCGCTACAAAAATTCAATTACAATACGATACAACTAATCACCCCAGTAAACGCACTTCAAATAGTCATTTGCTGCCAAGACTTGAAGATGTGGATGTGTAATAGTTACCTCAAAGCTGTAGGAATGGTTACAAAACGTTACTGTGGGTCTGTGTATGATTTATGGCTTAAAGGCCTGATTTAGAGCTTGGAGGGAACTGGAAATCGTCTTATCTCCGGCAGAAACTCTGAATAAGGATTACAGTCGACAGCTGCATTTCCTCTACCAATAAGATATTGGGCTTGGATTTTAAATTCCCCGTTTTGTATCTTAGTTTATTTTTGGTTGGTTTACCCTTGTTTTTAGCTTCCCGTCCTGGCCCTCACTAGCACTGTAATAGTATAACACCGCATTTGGCGGGTCCATACTCACCTAGACCGAATACCAGCGCCATCTTGGAGGTAATTTTGTATGCTCGGCAGCGCCATTGGGGTTAGCGCGCTAGGGCTTGATCAGCTACTTAAGGCGAGCGAGGACTGGAGCTCAGGGCTTGACCAGGTAATCGCGCATTCGTTCTTGCAAGCAGCATTCTAATCAGGCTGCGCTCAGGTCGCGCTGAGACCTGTATATTCTTAAAATATCCTCGCCTAGGCTTGGATTTTAAATTCCCCGTTTTGTATCTTAGTTTATTTTTGGTTGGTTTACCCTTGTTTTTAGCTTCCCGTCCTGGCCCTCACTAGCACTGTAATAGTATAACACCGCATTTGGCGGGTCCATACTCACCTAGACCGAATACCAGCGCCATCTTGGAGGTAATTTTGTATGCTCGGCAGCGCCATTGGGGTTAGCGCGCTAGGGCTTGATCAGCTACTTAAGGCGAGCGAGGACTGGAGCTCAGGGCTTGACCAGGTAATCGCGCATTCGTTCTTGCAAGCAGCATTCTAATCAGGCTGCGCTCAGGTCGCGCTGAGACCTGTAAATTCTTAAAATATCCTCGCCTAGGCTTGGATTTTAAATTCCCCGTTTTGTATCTTAGTTTATTTTTGGTTGGTTTACCCTTGTTTTTAGCTTCCCGTCCTGGCCCTCACTAGCACTGTAATAGTATAACACCGCATTTGGCGGGTCCATACTCACCTAGACCGAATACCAGCGCCATCTTGGAGGTAATTTTGTATGCTCGGCAGCGCCATTGGGGTTAGCGCGCTAGGGCTTGATCAGCTACTTAAGGCGGCCATGTATACGCGCAGCGTTCGCGCGCAGCGTGAGCGCGCCGGAGTCACGCCAGAGTCCAGCCCGTCTGCGCCCGTCCGCGCACGAACGGGCCCAGGGGCTAGGACTCTTGGCCAAACCTACACCTATTCTGCGGATCACCTACATTTGCTTAACGCAAATAAGGTGAGGCTGGAGACGAATGTTATCGGGAGGCTGAAGGAGTTGCATCTTTTGAGATCTCTGGAAGTTATGCCCTATCGCCAGAAACACATTCTGAAATTGGTTAGTCTGAACACGAGATCTCTGCATAAACATCATCTCGACATCTTTACTCTACTCCAAGAGAGTGAGATTGATGTTCTAACCTTAACTGAAACGTGGTTAGATGATAATCCTGCCCCAGATATAGTGGCCGCTTTGCCCAGTGAATATGATGTCATTTGGCATAATCGAGCTAACAACTTGCGAGGTGGAGGAGTTGCTATCTTTTATAAAAGACAGCTAACAATGGAAATCTTGATGTCAGTTTCGATAGACCTGGCGGATATACTTGGCGTCAAGTTTACCTTTGAAAATTCATGCTGGGTGATCCTTACCATCTATCGTCCCCCAAACTCCTCGCCCGCCTTTAATGATCTTTTTTGCCCTATAATATCCGATATTTGTTACAGATACCAAAAAGTTGTGGTGACAGGTGATTTTAACCTTCACTGGGAAAAATCCCCTAAAGTATCAGTATCTCGACAATTGGAGGAAGTAATGTCCTCAATTGGCTTGACACAGTTGGTGGACGGCCCTACTCATGTCAAAGGACACACGCTTGATTTGATCTGGACTTCTGACCCTGTGGTGTCCATAGACAGCATTCTACCATGCTTGTGGTCAGACCATTTCTTCATCTATTATACTATCCCTATTGGTGGGAAACCCCCATGTCAAGTTCCTAAACTGAGTCGGGTACGCCAATGGAGGAATGTAAATTCACAAGCGTTGCTAGACACTCTCCCACAACATCTTGCTCCGCTTAGCGGAAATTTGGATGAGGACTATCTGGGTATAACCCAGACTATCTCTCAGGCAATTGATCAGATAGCCCCAGAGAAAATACAACGAGCAAAGGGTCTGGGGAAGGGGGCACCATGGTACACCCCCCCCCTGAGAGATTTTAAAAAAAAGCTTCGTAGTATGGAAAGGAGATGGAGGAAATCCAAGGAGGAATCTGACAGGGAACAATACAAAACCCTTTCAAGAGAATATAAGAAAAGTTTGTTGAGGGCTAAAGCCGAACACTTTGATATCCGCATTAAGAGGGCACATAATGTGCAGAAAGAAACCTTTAGTATCTTGTCTGAATTGACAAAGAAACCAACGAATGCGGTTACAAAGATTGAGTGCAATACGTTCCAACACTACTTTTTAGAAAAAGTTGAGATTATTCTTTCCGAGATCAAGTGCAATTCGGTGAGCAGCCTTTATGTACCACAGATGATTGAAGTACCGCAAGAGTGTACTATTTCATCCTTTCCAGAGCTGGATGTCAGGAGGCTGGAACATCTTATGTCCTCTATAAAGTCAGGCTCACCGGCAGATCCTTGCCCTCCGACGATTTTTCGAGGAGCATTAGCATTGATGTCGGACCATATTATCTCCTTTTTAAATAGCTCATTACGGACGGGATATCTCCCAACGAAGCTTAAAGAAGCTCGGGTACGACCCTTATTAAAAAAACCTGGAGCTGAACAGACAAACTTGAAAAATTACCGACCAATTTCTCAGCTGCCGTTAATGTCCAAGATCCTTGAGCAGCATGTGCTAAAATCGTTGGCTGTCTTCCTGGAATCACACAATCTCCTCCAGGGACGCCAAGCAGGTTTTCGGGCTCACCACAGCACTGAGCTGGTGATGCTCTCGGTGTTGGATGAGCTCAGGGACATGGCTGACAGTAGGAAACCGAGTGCCCTGATACTTTTAGATCTATCAGCGGCATTCGATACTGTCAGCCATGATCTGCTCTTGGACAGACTGGCTAATGTTGGAATAAAGGACATAGCCTATAAATGGCTAGAGTCCTTTTTGACAGGTAGGCAGCAGAGGATTCAATTGGGAGAGGAGATCTCCGGGTTGGGCAGTTTGAACTGTGGGGTTCCGCAGGGATCTGCATTATCACCGCTACTTTTTAATCTCTACCTGCAGCCCCTTGTTGAATCCTTGGTACAGATGGGCTGTCGGGTGTTCAACTACGCAGACGACACCCAACCACTCTTTAGTATTGAGAACTCTAAAGTAGCTCAGCTACATATACAGGAGGTACTTAGGTACACAGTCAGTTGGATGAGTGACAATCTGCTGAAGATCAACCCTGAGAAGATGGAGGTTTTGGTGGTGTCAACTGGCACTTCTCCTTGGGGAGATCTGTTTTGGCCAAAAGAACTTGGGCCCACCCCAATACCAAAGCCCAATGTAAAAAGTCTGGGTATAAAGATCGACAAGGAATTGTCGATGATTACCCAGATTTCTGGTGTTGTGGGCACCTGCACTGGCCTAATTAGGCAACTGCGTCGACTAGTCCCTTTGTTATCCGAATCTATGCTCCGGACAGTGGTCTCGGCCACTATATTATCAAGATTGGACTATGGTAATGTCCTGTACTTGGGTCTACCAAAGAACTTGATCCAAAGACTGCAGGTCGTTTTGAACGACGCTGTACGCCTAATTTTTAAACTTCCGAGAAGCTCTCATGCTTCCCCTCTTTTGTCTAAACTCCACTGGCTTCCCATGAAGCAGAGGATAGAATTCAAGAGCCTGTGCATTGCACATAAGGCAATTCATGGGCGTGCACCTGGCTATATTAAGGATCGTCTAAAGCCCTACAATCCGAAACGTATCCTAAGATCATCTGATGCTTCATTGTTGACCTGCCCTCGTTTTAATTTAGCTACAAAAGGAGGTAGGTCCTTTTCCATACTTACCCCATTGTTATGGAATAAGCTACCAGTGTCTTTGCGTAAGGAGTCGAATCTTTTTTGTTTCAGGAAACAGCTGAAAACGATTCTGTTTAGAGAGGCTTTTGGTCACACAAGTTAAACCGACAATCTGGTCTAAGTTTCTGTGAGTAGGAAGAAAGTGTGTTTTCTTTGGTCTGGAGCACCTCGAGACCTGGTGGTGAGTTGGCGCTATACATCATCATCAACAATCTTTATTTCGATCTGTATGATCATAAAAGATGTACAAATAAACAACATTACAATATTTAAAACTGTAAAAAGGGATTAATCAGTTTAAAATCCATGGAGTGAATCTCAATTTTTTTTAAAAGTGCATCTTTTAAAATACAATCATTTCCAATTTTTACAGTTAAGTTCTTAAAAGCGTATAGGGAGGAATTAGTCAAGACACAGTGGAGTCTCTTATGATTCTTGCGCGTACTCTCCACATAGCTGTCAGGAACTTCGCCATTGCAAATACTGTGGGAGATGAAAGATCAGTTTTAAGGACTCTGTAAGCTGGGGCATAAGTTCGAAAGCCCAAATTCCTTAAATATGGCATGAGCCAGAAGCTCCTAATGTTGCGATAGGCTTTACAAAATAAAAGTACATGCACGTCGTTTTCTAATTTATGGTTGCATGCGGGGCAGTTGGGTGAGGCCTGCTTGTCGTCCCAATTTTTAGTGAGCGACCTCAAAGGAAGAGAGCCGTATCTCCATTGTAAATAAATTTTTCTAACATATACAGGAGACATTGCATCAAGGACATATTCAAAATTGTAGATGTCTTTTGTTTTGATGAATATGTCAGTTAAGGAGCCCTCCCGAATTGAGGTAATAGATCTCTGGAGCATGAAACCATAAAAAAGTTGGGAAAGTGCTTTCCTGGGAAGCCTTAACGATGTTGCTTGTGGGTCATTCCATAGCTCTGGGACTCCAAGGGTCATGCACATGTCTCTTATATACTTGAGCCATTGAATTTTGGATACGGATATCGTTCTAAGAAGCTCTTGCAATTCGCTTCTGTAGTGGCTCAAATCTTGGCTACTCCAGAGGCGCCTCCAATAGGTCAAAGGTTTGAGACTCACTTCTTCGCTAATAGGGCACAGTGCTAAGTCCATTCTCAGCGAAATTAGTGGGGTGCTTAAAGGGAGACCCGTCAGCTGCCTAATAAAGTTATTCTCAGCAACTTGGATGGAGTGAAGCGGAGTGTGGCCCCATAGTTCAGCCCCATAAATGATACCACCCCGTGCTTGGGCCTTGTAAATTTGTATTGCAGGTGCCAATGGGCGAAAGGGGGATTTTTTCGCGATTCTATTAATTGCACCCGCCCTCTGGATTAGTTTAGTGGTTGCTTTTGTTTTGTGCGGCAGCCAAGTTAAGTTGTGATTAAGTGTTACGCCCAAATACTCAATCTCGTTAACTCTCTCCAGAGGTGCATGCCCGAGACGTGGATTTGGACAGTTTTTATGTTTGCGGCTTAGGATCATGAATTTTGTTTTTGTTGGGTTTATTTCTAGGCCCCTTTTGTTGCAGAAGTCCAAAAATCCATCCAGGATCCTTTGGAGCCCCATTGGCGTTTTTGACAGCAGCAGGGTGTCGTCCGCAAACATGATCGCGGGCACCCTACTGCTGTTCAATAGTGGCGCATCAATGTTGGCGATTTTGCGGAGGTGTTCTATCACCCCGTTTGTAAACAAGCAAAACAGGGTCGGCGCCAACACACACCCCTGCCTTACCCCACGTTGGACAGGGAACCTATCTGTCAGCCTGCCTCCCTTTCCATACCTTACCCGGGCGTAGTTGTTAGTGTGAAGCCTAACGAGAATCTGTAGGATGTCTCCAGGGACGCCCATGTCCTCCAATACCGCCCACAACCTGGCCCGAGGGACCAGGTCGAAGGCGGCACGGAGGTCCACAAAAACTGCATACAGTGACCCCCCTTCTACATATGCAGTTTTCCAGAATAGAATATTTAGTCTCAGAATTTGGTCCACTGTAGAGACACCCTTCCTAAAACCTGCTTGAAGAGGGCTCAGGATCTCAGTCTCTTCCATCCAACTTTGGAGTCTATCCAGGATCAGCCTTCCGAATAGCTTTTGACTGACGTCAATGAGGCTAATCGGACGATAGTTGGCGGGGAGCAGAGGCGAGCCCTTTTTATATATCGGTACCACCTCTGCTCCCAGCCAAGTATCTGGTAACCTCATCCCCTCTACAACTGCATTAAATAAGACCATCAAATATGGAGCCCAGATCACAGGTTCCTGCCTGAAAAGATCGCCGGGGATCCCATCTAATCCCGGGGCTTTACCAGATGACAAGCCCGCTATGGCCACTTCAACGTCTTTCAAGGTGAAGGGGAGTGATCTGTGTGTGTTGGTAATACTAGCTTCAGGTGATTGTAGCTCCTCTGCCTCGGGGGCGTAAAGCCCCTGGTAGTGATCTTGCCAAACATTGGCTGCAATGTTTGGTTCAATTGCAGATGGGAGATCTGCGCAGCCATGGTTAATAATTCTCCAGAATCTGCGAGAGTCCCTGCTGGCTAGGGACTCGGCCAGATTCTCCCAGTGTTGTATGTCCCACTCCAGTCTTGCGTTATTCAGGAGTGACTTATAGGCACGCCTTTTGGATTGGATCTCCAGTATACTGCCTCCCTCTTTTATGGTCGTGATAAGCTCTTGTTTTGCCAGACGGCATGAACGGTTATACCAGGAGTTGTTAGACTGCCCTTGTATTTTTGGGCGTGCCTTAGTGAAAAAAACTAGTTCAAGCTTCTGGGTCAAATGGGTGTAATTTTGGACTAAGGCCTCATTTCTATCCAAAGTGGACGGTAGACCCCCTATCTCGAATGCCTTCTCGAGAGTGGGAATAATCCCAGCATAAAGAGAGGTAAGCCTTTCTTCGCTGGAGGCGAGGGTGTCCCATTTTATCCGCCTCCTATTGTTCTCCAGAAGTTTCCTCCTGTCTGTTTCTCCTCGCCAATCGCTTTATCGCAAGGGATCAAAAATTCTAGTTCCAAAGTATTATGGTCACTATCCTGTCTTGCTGATATTTTGAAATCAACCACCCTTTTCCATGACTTTAACTGTACAAGGAAGTAGTCAGTTCTAGATTCCCTCCCTTGTCTGTTGAAAGTGCATTGTGAGGGGATGTCGGACCGAGTACGGCCATTGCAGGCCCTCAGCCCATATTTAAGGTTGAGGGTGTTGATCTGCACTGCCAGAGTTGTCCATGCTCTGGGAGGGGGTGCTTCTGTCCGAGGAACCTGCCAACTCGAATCCTCCTCAAGGGAGGGTCCATCGAGAAGACCAGGTAAAGGCTCGAAGTGGGAGTTTAGGTCACCCCCTATTAGATAGGACAAGTTCTCAGGGATCGTTTCCAAAGTACAAGAAAGGAGCTCTATAGTTTTAGAGGTGGACCCCTTTTTAACTGGCCGTGAGTAGATATTAATGACCATCAGCTTCAATTTGCCTGGCCAATCAAGGACAACTGCCAATATATCCGCACAGTCTACTGGATATCTTGAGGCTTGGCATCCTATATCCGAGGCCACCCAAGTCTCCAAGCCCCCAGATGGTCTGCCTTTCCCCCTCCATACCGCAGGAATTGAGAATATGTGGAAACCCTGGTAGTGGGTCTCCTCCCTTGACCAGGTTTCTTGAAAGAGACAGACACTGTTTGATTGAATTAACTCCGCCCATGCATCTGTATCTACTTTATTTAACAGACCCGCGACATTCCACGAGAGAATGTTTAAAGTTTGTGGGGATTTTTGGGTGTCTGATTTCTTTAGCATAGGGGTTGTATTTTCTGGGAAGTGGGGTCTAATTATTTCCCTCTGGTCTGCCGGCGGGGCATCTCTGGTGATGTCCGATCTATTTGGAGCTATACAAACCGAAGTAACATAACATAACGTAACATAACGTAGTGGAAATTCAGCTGGTGGATTCTACTCAATATGTAGTTTCCTATAGAAACTGCAGTATTTTCAGTTGCCTCTAACTTCTTATTGAGGCCCTATGTCGTGCTGAAGGTCCTTTTGTTTACAAATTACATATAATTCATCTGTTTAGGTGATATGGAGACTTTTCCCATTTTCTTGACATTATTTAAGTCTGTACCAGGAATTTGCCTTTACTCAAGTAAAAATGAACTACTTACTTGTCTCTGTTGGACAAAAGCGGTGTCATATTGGAGGACTCCTGGAATGTTAGTGTGAGGGAAGCTGGGGGTTCAAAGTTTTAGTAGAGCGGTTAGAGGATGCGCTAAAGGGTGGGGATGAGAGTTGTGCTCTCCGGAGGATGCTCATTGTTCACGGAGGATGCACTGGAGGATGTGCATTGAGTAAAAAATCTCATGCAAAACATTTCTCCATCTCCCTGGTGCTGTGGCTAAGTGCATAGCATAGTGCAAAAACTGATTTTTAGGTCTCGCTGAGCCAGCACAAGCGCTGCCTTGTGAGAAATTTAGTGAGTGGCTTTTGAAAGTGCTACCACACGCTTTTCCTGGCCTCAAGCTTGCGTGCACACGCGCCTGCAGGCGCGCAGCAGCCATGTGGGTTTCTGTCAAGGCTCATTAAGCCTTGCGTGCCTCTTTCTGCCTTGCTTGCTGGTGCTTCAATTTCTTCCCGATCCCCCACCACAGATCAGATCATTCTGCTGGCCTCCACTCCCCCCCACCACCCCGCCTCTCTATACTGCAGCATGCTTTTTAAAAATGTTTCTTTTAGCGCACCGCACACATCTCCCGGGCTTGTTTATTCTGGGAGCCCTGTCCAGCTTGGCCTCCTAGGTTCCAGCAATCTTTCACTGTCAGCAGATGCCACTTTCACTCTCACGGCCGCGCGGCCAATGCTTGTTGACCCTGTTTTGGAGATTATCCGTTTTCTACGAAGAAACAATGAACGACCCTGAAGACTTAAAAATTTTGCAGGCTTTGACGTGTCATGGTCTCCTATACACATGTATTCACACTCATGAACTGATAAAACAACCAACATTTGCATTTTGCTGTTTTAATAAATAGATTTGTATCCACTTCCATGAGCATAGTGAGTGAAAAAGGAAAGTAAGCATGGTTTATTTTTGCAAAACGTGGGTCTCACATCCAATACCAGCTCTTACCCACCAACTGGCAACATCTTCGTTCCAAAGACAACACATTCCACCTTGGAATTTTGGAGCAGCATTCTAGAAAACACTAACTTTGCACATAATGGTCTGCTTGTGATCCGAGACATAATCTGCCCTCCATGTTTCTTGTATGTGTACACTATATACATCCAAAAAGAGAAAAAGCGAATGGAAGAACAATAAAAATTGGTCAATACCAAATCAGTGGTTGATTCCATGCTCGAGTAGCTTGTACAGTAGGGTACTACTTTATTCTTGGTGCTAACTGCTTGCGAACATCAAAGCGTCTGTTAGTATCAGTTCCACATCTAGATCCTCCAACCGTGCCAGGGCTACTCTTTGCTTAGCACACCAGTACAGTGCTGTCATTCACACCGTTCTCACTTCTTTACTTTTATCAGGTATTGGAATGCAAGGAAGTCTCACTGGTCATGGGATCCCAGTCTTGCTATAAAACTCTTAACCTGTAGTTGCTTTACCACTGCCCAGATTCCAATGACCATCTTTCAAACAAGTTACACGTCACACAGCCTCAGTTGTGACCATTGGTGAAACAAAGTTTTTTATACCCTGACATTTCTTCACACTATTCGTGGGGTAGGGTGATGTGATCATAAACTGTTTGGCTGATTCCATCTTCAACTCTTCATTGAGCACTTTTCCCTGTGTATGTATAACTTCCCCCGATCGCAGCTAGATGCAACTTTTTGGAAGTGGCTGACATTTCCAACAACGGGGACAGAACCATCATCAAAACTTGGTTCAAAATTACTTCGGATGGCTTTGGTACGCTCTATCACATAGGTTGTAATTTTTTCTGGGCAATATGTGGATACTGGTGCAATTTAAAGCACATTGGGCCATCAACTTTGCTCTCAAATTAATGTTCTTTAGTGGGGGTGGAGGGGTGTGAAGATGCTCACTCAAGGAATTGGCAGTGTTCAGTTTTAATCCACATTCTTCATAATTAGCAGGATGTGGAATTTCGGATTTTAGTTTCAGGACAATCAGTGGCAATTTGTGCATTCTGAAAGGAAGAACTTGAAAACAACTTCGACAAAATATTCCTCTCTAAAGGAAATTGGTAGCTATGGTTAAGTGTAAGCACATTTCCCTGTGTATGGTTAACTACTCGGGGCACAACTAGATGCAACTTTCTGGGAGTGGCTAAGATTCCAACAGCGGGGACAGAGCCATAATCAAAACTTGATTAACAAGCATTTACAATGCAATAGGTCTCGCAGCATTAAAGTTTGAGTCATTGGCATTGTGTATGACAATGCGTTGCGTAACATTTTTTGCAAACTTTGAATTGGTGAGCAGTGATAGTGTGTGCAAGAGTATGCTGTTGCTCACAGCTGTTATTATTCACACAGCTCTGATGATGCACCTCACGCACGGGGCTGACGCTGTTATTATTCACACAGCTCTGATGATGCCCCTTAGGGACGGGCTCACAGCTGTTCTTATTCACACAGCTCTGATTATGCACCTCACGCACGGGGCTGACGCAGTTATTATTCACACAGCTCTGATGATCCAAAACTAAATCATGGTCATCACATGCACAGAGAGAGACTGTGTGTGTGAATATGCTAATTGCTCTTCTGGTACAAGCATTCTTGCCTATTCATTCCACTTTCCTCACTGCATGCTCTAATCGTTAGTTAAGGCCCTTAATTAAGCGTTGACACTCAATAGTCGTAAATGATGAGCCTGCAGCAGAAAGCAACAACGCTTAATCAATGCATTTAATGTAATGTTGGGAGCGTGACAGCCATCAAGGTGATTCCACTGTGGTCTACAACAATTAAGACACGCCCTCAGCAGAAGCTCTCCTGACACAAAGTCCAACTGAGGAGAGGGACGGAGAAAAAAAAAAGAGGGCGACAACACTGCTACAATCATAATCTAGCAGTATTACTGACCTTTGAGTCAGTCAATAGTTTCATTTCCTTCACTGGCCTTCTGTGCATTTTCTACTCATAAATCGAGAGAAGGGCAATAATTTTTAATGACGCGCTCCGCGTTGAATAATGCTTCAGTGTTTACCATTTACATCCTGCACACTTTAAGGTAAGCGGTTTCCTAATGCTTAATAACAGGTTTTCCAATTTCCCAACTGATTAGTCTGCATAGCACTAATCTCAGAATGATGAAACTGTGACCCTTGACCCCAGTGTACACACTGCCTTTGCTCAGCCCAGTCAGTGAGTGTGGAACGCCGCTGCTGAGACAGACCTGTGCCAGAAAAGACACTCTGCACCAGGACGCCCGTCCTGTTAAAATCTAGATTGTGGCGTAAACATTATCGGCGCCATCTTGCCTCCTTTCAGATCCATGCGTGCGCGTAAGCAGCAGCCATTTTTGAACGCCATGACCCCTCTGCCTACTGTCGATAGCCAACGCGTCTCACCCCCTCACACCCCGGCTTCGCAAGCACACCCCCCCCCTTTTCGACAGCCCCCGGTCTCTCCTGCTTGGCCCTAAACGCACCTCCAGCGTGACCCTGCCTCCGAGCCACATCCCGCGCTGAACCCCCCCCCACACCCTTTCATCTCATTCATAAAACAGGCCCCTTTGATAACCTCTTCCTCCTTGCCCGATTGTTCGGCCCGACCCCAGGCCCTCACTTAGCCCAACAGATGCGGTTTATTGCCTCTACAGTAGGACCTCACCTCACTTCAAAGGAGCGGGGATTAATCAATGCCCTCACACCCCTAGACCCGATCGATTACCCGCATTTCCGTTCCCAGCGGAATACCCTGCTGCGCGACAGCCATCATGCCGAAGTTAGGGGTGGGGACTCCTACAGTAGAGATGTGTGGGAGCGGACCTAAACCGGGGATTCCAAAGACGCCTTTTTCCGGACTTCAAAGCATTACTAAGAATGTGTTGCATGTAATAAAGTAATAAACCAGTGTATAAGAGGCCAGGCCTCAGAGATGTCGAGAGAGCACCTCGAGAAGATACCCTGTTGTCTGATTTGACGTGTTCTGTTCCGTCGGAAATAAACTCCTGTTTCCTGCCTTCCAGTCTCCAGCGCCTGCCTCTTTATTTTGGTAATCGTGAGTTGGGTGAGAAGCGGCTAACGCCCGGCAAACCTAGGAAAGGGATAAACGACCTGATCCGCCTGAACCCTTTTTCTACAATTGGCGTCCCAAACGTGGGGCCCATCAGCGACACGTGGATCCAGTGGGAGAGGTCCCGACGACGGAGTGAACGACTGCAACGATCGGGAAGAGCTCCTGCCCGATAGACCCTCGTCTGGCAGCCGATCATCCGAACTTCACTGGTTCCGAACAGACCTCTCTCGAGTGATCTACGGTCCTGACTGGGAACCATCAGGAGTGCCACAGCAATTACAGAGAATAGAGGACGATCGGGCGCTGGAAACGGAAGACGAGAAACTGTCCATACGGTCCGGGTAAGGTCGTGTAACACGACAAACTAGGAAATATTTGATTGTTTGTTTGGAAAATACTAGTATTGCTCTCCGAATTGTTGGTTCTCTTGGAGATTCTCTGTCTGCAAACTGAGAGGGATAAAAGTATTCTCTCTTCCTTTGCATGCAGTGAAGGGTAGGTAACGCAGGCTTTTGCCCCCGTTGTAATCCGTCGTGCCTATCTTTTCTCCCCCACTGATTGATTGTTTGCCCGAACATTGTTTGTTCGAGGATTGTTTTTCTCGAGAATTCTCTGTCTACAAACGGGGAAGGGTAAAAATATTCTGTCCTCCTTTTGCAGATAGTGAAGAATAGGTAACGCAGGCTTTTGCCCCCGTTGTAACCCGTCGTGCCTATTTCTTTCTCGCCACTGATTGTTTGATTGAACGAACATTAATTGTTCGATATTGGTTCTCTCTTTGGGTATTACCTATTCCCGAATACTGTAGAATAAGAAATATTCTGTCTAGTCTTCGCGAAGTAGTGAAGGATAGGTAGTGCAGACTTTTGTCCCCGTTGTAACCCGTCATGCCTATCTTCTCCCCATTGGTCAGTAGCTGGTTCAGCCCGGACCGCTTATTAGAGGTGGATCATCCGGCTCCTCTGGAGGGCACCCCTAATAAGGATATGTTTTTAAAATACGGACTAGTCGCCGTAGCTTATAGTAGGTTATGGAATAGATATACTAAAAAGGATCAGGAAAGTCAGTGGCCACTGATAGGATCCTTCGATGACACAAAAATAAACGTGCTGGAAACAGCCCTTTGTAACAATAAAACCTCGCCCACTATGCTCAATAGTTTCGGCATGTGGCGCAAAGAAGCAGAACAGCGAAAGAAAAGAGAAGAAGCGAGAATAGGAAAAGAGTTGCGAAAAGCGGCCCACCTGGCCGCTAAGAAACTAGAAGAAGATATAAAAGAAAGGGAGAAAGCCAGACAAAAACAGGAATCTGAATCGACAGGCCAGTGTCCTGTTAGGACCCCCTCTACGCTCTACCCTGATCTGACCTCCAAACAACGGGCGAACGATGAGCTGCTGCTAAGTCCTCCGATCATCTATATGCCCCCCCTTATGCCCCCTCCCAACCTCTAGTACAACACCTGCCAGCTCCGAGCGCAAATGAGAATAACCTTGAAGCTTGTGCCCCAGCCCTCACGGCCTCCGCTCCGGCCGCATTAGTAACAACGTCAGATGAACCCGAGACTAGCAAGCAGCCACCGGCTAGACTGAATAGATTGAGCAAAGACGAGCGGGAGGGAATCGACAAGATAGCAAAGGCACTGGCAGACCGGAAGGAGAGCGAAGAATACACGGTGGATATGCACAATTCGCATGCCGGCAGCCACAGACGGCATTTTATTTTACGGTTTAGTTATCACACCCTGAACGCATATGAGGACAGGTATCAGAATCGGGGTCCTACTAAACTGACAGCGTTATATAGAAAAGTCGATGTAGGGGACGAGACCGAGCGTGACGCGGCGGACCTCTTCATGCAAACGCTTGAGGTTTTCCGCCACCTCACGGAACAAAAACCGGAAGTCAAGATTACAGTTCCCGAAACGACTGGGTCCCCATCAGAAGTAGGCAACACCATGATGCCTATCAGAGAAGCCGCCCCTTACTGGGTTCCCCCACGAGGTCAGGGAACGAACGACAATATCAACCATGCAGATGCAAAGGGGAGGGTTGTGTACAACTGGGTTTATCAACCATGGGACCGGCAGGATATTTTAACTTTTAGACAAACCCTACCCGATTTAAGAAAGAACCCGACAGCATTTTATACCGAACTAGGTACAGCCTTAGGCTCAACCATAATGACTCTAGCGGACATTGACTTGTTTTTCGGGTTATGTCTGCCGGCTGATGTGTGGAAGCAAATCCGAAAGGCCGACCACACAGATCTGTTCGGACATACCTGGAATCAACTCAGTGAACTAGATAGGCAACGGGAGCCCGGAAAGAAATCGGTAAAAGACATACTGGAACTCCCGGACAAAATAGTTCAGAAGCTAAAGACATTGATCCCAGAGAAGAAGGTAGACTGGTCGGTAGTCACGGCTTGCCGTCAGAAACCCCAGGAAGACGTATCAGAATACTTCTCCCGATTTGAGACGGTGTTCTCCGACTACAGTGGCCAAGACATGACCACTGCAACCGGACAACACCTATTCATGCAAAACTATGTGAAGGGTCTATCGCAAGAGGTCTCCCAAAAGTTACAGATGAGCGAGAGTAGTTGGGGGGCCTCCAAACCTGCAGCTATCCTTCAGATGGCTCAGTATTACGAACACCAAAAGAACGAGAACGAGAGGGCGACTGAGAAAAAGAAAAAGGACTTGAAAGAGCGAGTGATGATTGCTCAATTACAAGGAGTGACGACAGGAAGGGAACGGTATAGAGGAAACTACCAACCAAATGCACCCCCTAGAGACCGCGCACCCACACCCGGCGCCCCACGAACAGACCTCGATGAGAACCAGTGCGCGTTTTGTAAAGGATTTGGTCATTGGAAGTCTCAATGCCCGGTCCTCCTGGAAATGCTTAAAAATAAAGAGACAAGAGACATGGCAAATGGCCCCAAAACTAGAGGGCAGGGGCGAGGGCACACCCACGACACCAACAATGACAGACCTGGCAGACCGAACACATTTGACCGCCCCCGACAGAACCAGTGCCAACAGTCTGACAGCGACAACACTCACGACTTTGCATAGGACCGCCAAGGGCAAGGAAGGGATCCAGTCGAGCTCTGTGTTGACCAGCAAGGTCCTTACGTCACCGCTAAGGTCCTAGGTACGAAGTCTCCATTTCTGGTAGACACTGGCGCGACACGTAGTGCGTTATCTAAATGACTGATTCCAAGGGCACCCTTGTCTGGCTCACACATAACATCAATAGGCTTTGATGGAACGCCCTCCACTAACCCTTTATCCGCACCGGTTTCCTTCGACTTGGACAGTAACCCCACTGACACGACGTTCCTGCTTTCCTCCAACGCCCCCGATGCCATTATGGGACTTGATTTACTAAAGCATTTCCGAGCTACTATCAGGTGTTCACAGGACGGGGTTCGAGTCATTCTGTACGATAACCCGACTCTGCTCAGACATCATCATGCACTACACATGTCTTCCATCTCAGACGCTGACGCATCTTTACTTGACTCTCTACCTCTGTATCTGTGGGCTAAAACGGACGCTGATGTAGGACGAATGATGATCGATCCCGTGCGCATAACTGTCCGCCAAGATGCGATACTCCCAAAACTCCCACAATATCGGATATCGCCTGAAGGTGAGAAGGCATTGGTAATGATTATTCAGTCCCTGGTAGAGGCAGGAGTGGTAGAGGAAGTAGTCAGCAATATTTGCAACAGCCCCATCCTACCCATTGTGAAGAAGCAGGGCGAGGGAGATGAGAAAGCGTACCGCTTCATCATCGACCTTCGAGAGGTCAACAAGGTAGTCGTACCCCAGTACCCTGTAGTCTCAGATATCGCCACCATTCTGACCCTGATTCCTTCCACCGCCACCACCTTCACTGTAATAGACCTCAAGAACGCTTTCTTCTCCATCCCCATCCACCCAGACAGCCGCTACCTTTTCGGCTTCACGTTAAAATCCCGCTCATATAGATTTTGTAGAGCTCCCCAAGGCTACACAGAAAGTCCCAGCATCTATAGCCAGGCCCTCAAGAGACAGTTGGACGCCGTTCAACTACCGGAGGGAGTGGTGTTGATACAGTACGTCGATGACATCCTTTTGGCGGCCGACACCACTCCACTTGCAGTCACAGCCACCCTCCAACTCCTGCACTTCCTCGCGGAAAACGGGCACAAGGTCTCCAAAAAGAAGTTGCAATTCTGCCAACCCCAGGTCACCTACCTGGGCCACCTCTTGTCCAAAGATGGGAGAAAGCTCACACCTGATCGGATTCAGGCCATTCTGGAAACCCCCGTCCCAAAGACCCAGAAACAAGTCCGCTCCCTGGTAGGCCTCACCTCCTTCTGCCGGCAGTGGTTGCCAAATTTCAGCCTCATTGTAAAGCCGCTACTTTCCCTACTAACCAAAGATGCCCCCTTCCCACTTCCTTGGACCCTCGAATGCCAATCGTCCTTCAAAGAACTTCGAGATGCCCTTTGTTCTGCACCAGTCTTAGGAACCCCCGATTACACAAAGCCCTTCTCTCTCTACACTCACGAAAGGGAGGGGTGCGCTTTGTCTGTCCTGACTCAAACCATTGGCCCCAAGCAACGACCATGTGCCTATTTCTCTGCCACCCTTGACCCCGTAGCAAGAGCCTTGCCTGCCTGCCTTCGAGCCGTAGCTGCCGCTGCCGTCTCTATCCGACAGAGTGAGGGGATCGTACTCTCGAATTCCCTCACGGTGTTAGTGCCCCATGCTGTTGACACCCTCTTGAACCAGACTAAGACGCAACACCTGACTAGCGCCCGACTGACTGGATATGAACTGACTCTGCTTGCACTCCACATTACGCTGAAAAGATGCACCACACTGAACCCAGCCACTTTGTTGCCCCTGCCCGAAAACGACCAGAACGTCCCCCCTATACATGACTGTGTGACCCTCACAGACGAACAGACTAGGAGTAGAGTTGACCTCCGAGACACCGCTTTCACAGACCCTGACGGAGAGCTATGGGTAGACGGTTCTTGCATAAAACTCCCCGACGGCACCACCTCAGCTGCCTATGCAGTTACCACAGCCCAAACCGTAGTTGAAACTGTCCGCATCGCACAACGATCCGCACAGGCGGCAGAGCTGATTGCCCTCACACGCGCCTGTATTATTGCGACAGGGACTACTGCAAACATTTACACGGACAGCCAGTACGCCTTCGGAGTGGTTCACCATTTTGGACTCTTATGGAGGGAGAGGGGATTCCTGACGTCCCATGGCACGCCCATCCTCCACGGAGATTTAGTCTCCGCCCTGATTGTAGCAGTTCTCCTTCCCAAACGATTAGCGGTAATCAAATGTCAGGCACACAAGAAGGTGACAGACTTAGTCGGACAGGGAAACGCGCTGGCCGACATCACTGCCCGAACCACAGCTGAGAATAGGACAACGACACGTATGTATGTGACCAGGTCACAAGCAGAAAAATGGACTGACGTTAGGGAAACGATTAGGGACATCCAGATGGCCAGCTCACCACACGAACTGATTGAATGGGCTTGGGTGGGATTGAAAGACGAGGAAGGCTGCTGGTGGACAAAGGACACCAACAAATGGTTGCTACCCAATTCATACTTGATCCCCATACTGACTATGGCACACTCCCCTGCACACATAGGATCTGCCCCCATGATCGAACTCATCTCCAGGGTTTGGCACAACGACAAGATTCCCGACTCAGCCAGACGCCTGGTCCAGCAATGCCTTATCTGTTTGCAACACAACCCTGGGAAAGGAACTGTGGTACCCCGGGGAGGGTTTGGGGTCCCCGACCATCCTTTTGAGATCCTCCAGATGGACTACATCCAACTGGAAAGATGCCAAATCTTGAAGTATGCATTAGTCATTGTGTGTGCTTTCAGCAAATGGGTAGAAGCCTATCCAACCCGTGATAACACTGCCATGACCACTGCCAAGGTACTGCTGAAAGAGTTTTTTCCTCGCTACGGTCTTTGTCGAATTCTGTGGAGCGACAACGGCCCCCACTTCATAGCTGAAGTTATCCAACTAATCCTGAAAGGGTTGGGTGTAAAACAAAGGTTTCATGCAGTTTTTCACCCCCAATCTGCTGGCTTAGTTGAGCGACACAACGCCACACTGAAACTAAAACTGTCAAAGATAGTGGCCACCACAGGACTTAAATGGCCAGATGCCCTTCCACTGGCGTTGCTATCGATGCGCTCCACTCCCACTAAGCACCATTTGACCCCCTACGAGGTTGTATTTGGGCGACCGATGAACCTCTGGACTGCCCCTAAACCGACCTCCATTCACGACGTCCCGGACGTCCTACTGTCTGATTACTTGTGCAAATTGACTAAAACATTGTCTATCATTCATCAGCAGGTGCAGCAGGCCATCCCCGATGCTTCCAGGGGTCCGGGTCACGATATCCAACCGGGAGATTATGTGCTGATCCGGAATTTCCAACGGACAAAGAGTCTGGAACCCCGGTGGACGGGCCCCTGGCAAGTACTGATTACCACCCGAACGGCTCTTCGAGTGGAGGGTGGAGGGGAAGCGACACTGGCTGCAAGCTCACCACTGTAAGAAGGTCTCCTCGACCCTGACCACAACAGAAAGCGTCAGCACCCAAGAAGAACTGCTGAACAAAGACCGGCCATCATTGAACTGTTATCCTGATACCGAGGCACTCGAACTTGCAAAATTCTCTGATCCCACTGTACCATCCAGGGAAGGGTATTTCCTGCGTCGAAAGGAGGGAGCTTCGGCTAAGTAGACCACAGACTAAGTTGAATCTCAGAACGGTAGCCTAAACACAACCTAGGGTTACCCAAAGAGAGGCTAAACGAAGTCAGCGGTTCTGCCCACTACCTCATTGTCCTCCTCTTTTGCCTCCTCCTCATGACTTCCTTCTGGATCATGGAAGAGAGTGTACCCGCTCATCAGATATTGCTGACCACTGCACAGCCAACTACAACAAAGGAGCATCACCTGATCTCCCTTTCGCCTCAGCTCCGATAAAGGCGTAAGGAGTTCTGGAACAATTATTTCGTGCAACTATTGCACCAACACAACCTTGCCGCCAACGCCACCAACTGCTGGATCTGCGGGTTGCTCCCGTATGCCACCGGACACTCCATCCCTTTCAACCCTTCCCCTTTCTCAGTTCACGGTTCTTGCCTTGCCTGGTTTACCCTCTTGCAAGAGAGCTACAGGGACAACGCCACTTCTGGTCAGACAGTGTCGCACTTCTACCACGGGTTCTGGCTGAACAAAACCGGAAGGACTTCTGCTCCCTTTTGTCCTTTGACCTCTGGCTCCTCCTTCCAGATGGACATCCCTGCTAAGGAACGAGTCGAAATGCAGGTATTCCATAATCCAGCCAGACCCACCTTCTCCTACTTACGGAAACGAACTGCTGCCACTCTGACGGTGGCTCTGTCTGTTATCAATGTCACGGGCCTCGTGTGCCTCGAAGGCCTGGGAACACAGCCGGTGGGTCACAGCTCCTGCCACATCACCAGAACATTGGACGCCATTGATCCCCCCTCCTTTGTTGCTTCTCCGAACATGTACTTTGTTTGCGGCACCAAAGCCTACACTTGGCTTCCAAAAAGCTGGGGGGGTACCTGCTACGTCGCCTTCGTTCTCCCTCCAATGTACGTAGCCCCAGCAAACCACCACAGACAGAAGCGCGCAAAAGACATTGAACAAGCCGACTCCACTGGAGCACAGTTCTTGGATGCAGTGAAAGGACTGGTTCCTCTGTGGGGCCCAATGGCAAACAGCCGCGCCATCCGCCACCTGACCCAGGCAGTAGAAACAACCATGAACATCACGGCTGGCATCCTCACTAACAATACGGCCGAACTTCAGGCAGTCCGCCTGGTGGCTCTTCAGAACCGCCTTGTTCTAGATGTGGTTCTAGCTGACCGAGGAGGAGCATGCCGCATCATTGGGCCCAGCTGTTGCACCTACGTACCAGATAACTCGCCCTCAGTCTACAAAGCAATCGAACACCTCCACAGACTTTCCTCAGAGGTTCACCAGGAACAGGAAGGATGGTCGCTTGGAAGCTGGTTTTGGGGCACCTTGAAGGACTGGGGATGGAGGTTATTCACATTTATATTGATACCGGTCGTGATATTGCGTGGGTGTTGCCTCGGTATTCAATGTTTGCCACCCCTGTGTTCGCTCATTGCTAACTGCATGTGCCCTAAGACTTCGGACTACAAAACTGAACACATGAAAGCAGTGTATGACCTCGAGAAAGGGAATATAATGGGGATTGACATAAATTGACAAGCTGGCTAGATATGTTGAAAAGGGAGGACTGTTAAAATCTAGATTGTGGCGTAAACATTATCGGCGCCATCTTGCCTCCTTTCATACCCATGCGTGCGCGTAAGCAGCAGCCATTTTTGAACGCCATGACCCCTCTGCCTACTGTCGATAGCCAGCGCGTCTCACCCCCTCACACCCCGGCTTCGCAACCACACCCCCCCCTTTTCGACAGCCCCCGGTCTCTCCTGCTTGGCCCTAAACGCACCTCCAGCGTGACCCTGCCTCCGAGCCACATCCCGCGCTGAACCCCCCCCAACCCTTTCATCTCATTCATAAAACAGGCCCCTTCGATAACCTCTTCCTCCTGGCCCGATTGTTCGGCCCGACCCCAGGCCCTCACTTAGCCCAACAGATGCGGTTTATTGCCTCTACAGTAGGACCTCACCTCACTTCAAAGGAGCGGGGATTAATCAATACCCTCACACCCCTAGACCCGATCGATTACCCGCATTTCCGTTCCCAGCGGAATACCCTGCTGCGCGACAGCCATCATGCCGAAGTTAGGGGTGGGGACTCCTACAGTAGAGATGTGTGGGAGCAGACCTAAACCGGGGATTCCAAAGACGCCTTTTTCCGGACTTCAAAGCATTACTAAGAATGTGTTGCATGTAATAAAGTAATAAACCAGTGTATAAGAGGCCAGGCCTCAGAGATGTCGAGAGAGAAGTGTGGAGAAGTGTGGCTCACTGGTTAGAGGAGGCAGACCCGGACGCTGAGATCAGACCCGGGACCAGGGTTCAATTCCCGACGCGGCAGGGTCTTGAGCCCAACATGTCCACGGACTCGGTAATTCTCGCTTCGGTGCCTACTGAAATCACAGGTTCACACTCTGCAACTCTGGGCAATAGCTTGCTTAATCTCCACTACGGCCCCCCGCGGCGGGATGCCTGGCTTTCACCTTGGGGATACCCAGTAGGGGCTATCTCACAGGGAAAAACCTGGACGGGTTCCCAATGCAAAGCGCTTTGAGACCTGGCGGTGATATTGCGCTATATAAAAACCTATCCATCCATCCATCCAGAGCACCTCGAGAAGATACCCTGTTGTCTGATTTGACGTGTTCTGTTCCGTCTGAAATAAACTCCTGTTTCCTGCCTTCCAGTCTCCAGCGCCTGCCTCTTTATTTTGGTAATCGTGAGTTGGGTGAGAAGCGGCTAACGCCGGGCAAACCTAGGAAAGGGGTAAACGACCTGATCCGCCTGAACCCTTTTTCTACAATCCTAAAGACATACAAACGGCTGTAGAGTGCCCACGAGCGCCACAGGAAGTGAAGCAAGCGGGACTGTTTTTCACGCTGAGACAGTCTAGTTTTATGTTTATGCAAGTCTGACCACGTAGATGAATGTGTTTATACAACTGGAATGCCTTTTTATTCAGGTCTCTTGTTTGTGAGATCTGAGCATTGAAACCCTTTATAAATGTGCTATTAAAACTCAGTGGGTTAAGCGCTTGTTGCCTACACATTGCACTGCTGAATATCTAGGAGAGCCTTTCATCCTAAAACATCCATGAAATGAGCACAAGTTCAAATGGGCGAGAACAAACGGCTACAGAAATGTTCTTTTGAGCGCGCCGTGGTAAAAGCCTGATATAAAGAACAGGTTGTATGATTAGAAGGAGTAAGTCATTCTCTCCGCTACGGCAGGAGTTGCTGCTAGCGAATTTCCTGCTGGTACTTTGTTTAACTGGAGTCAAAGCAGAGAAAAAGCAAATTTCTCAACCCATTAAATCTCTGGCAGCGGAGACTTGAGGCTTTCTCTTGATGTTACTTTTCTCTTGTAACACACCGTTTGCTACCTTTTACATTTTGTTTGCCTTTGATACTTGCACAAATGCCACCATTGCCTCATGTAACGTTTGTTCTTGTGCTGGAGTGTCTGCCATGTATTGCAGTATTATACTTCTACCTGTACTTTGCACGCTTTTGTAACCTGCACACATGTCACTTTTTCCTCCTGGAATGTACCGATTGCTACCTCTTGTATTACGTTTGCTCACAATTGTCACTTTTACCTTATGTAACTTAACTTTTGCTTTTGTAATCTGTGTAATGTTCTCCTCGTATATCAGTTCTGTTCCTATTGTGAAGCGCTCTGACACCTTCGGGTAAAGTCCGCGCTATATAACATTGCATAAATAAATAAGAAATACGAGGGAGCGTGAACTGTGTGAATATATATAAACACGCATAAATAAAATACAATAAAATAAATACGGATGGGCCGGCTGGGCCTGCCATGGCCTGGGGCAGAGGCTGGTGTCGACGTCAGTTTGCCTACCTTTGAAGTGCGCGTCACCGTGTCTCTTCAAGGGCTGGGGTCCGGGGCTGGGCCTGGGTGCTGCTGTCGCAAGTTCACTGTGGTGTGGGTCCTGGGTGGACGGCAGCGGCCGGCAGCGGCCGGCAGCAGCAGTGACACACGACGAGTGTCACCAGTGACTCACGAGTCCTCCTCCCGACCTCCGCTCCTCTCCAGCAAGCAGCCCAGGTCGACAGTCTGTCTAAAGTCACCGGCCGGCCGCAGGCACCACCACTAACATCATAGTCACTGCACCGACCGTCCGCCCGCACCGAAAGAGAGAGGTGAGGTCAGCCCCCCGCATATATGGGAAGCTTGCGGGTGCTGACCAACAACTGCTGTCCAGGGCCGATTGCCTCCGGGTCCCTCGCAGTCACAAGCCTTCCCGCTACACTTAATAACACGACGTGAGCGAAAGTGAAACTTGTTGTGGGGCGGGACTTCCGGCTTCTGAAGCCCACGCCACAGCTTGGTTTGTGCACAATGAGAACGAGAGGGCACCCCGGGGCTGGACCGTACAGATGCCCTGCTGTTCTTCCTGTCCGGTGGAGGCGGATTGCAGCCCGTGCTCCCGCAAGCCAGACGTGGAGCTCAGGAACTCGACACCGAGGACTGCGTCGGCAGTCTGGCTCTCACGGGAAGGTAAGAAGCGTGCGGCGCCAGTGAGTCTGCTGTGGCCGGGGGAGAGTGGGGCTAGGAGGAGCTGACAATGTGAAGCGAGAAGTAATTTCAGTGATCAAAGGAGGGTCCTCGGTGTGGGAGCCGATGTGATGTGTGAACGGAGCACTCCTGTGCGCGGTGATGGGCAGTGGAGCCGGCGGCGGAGGGGGGAGGGAAAGTGAAAGTAAGCAGCAGGCTTCACTGTCTGTGTACGCGCGCATTGCAAGGCAATTGTAACTTGCTCAATGGAGCGCGCGTTCACACTCTTCGACGCTCACAGTTCAATGTGTCTGTGTCTGGAATGCAGCGCGCGTTCTTGTGCGCGTGGCCCGCTGAAATCGCCTCCTTCAAGAGGCAATGCGCGCGGCCAGGTGCTGTCTCCTGGGAAGCAGACCCAGCGACAATAGATCTCCTAGCGGACACAGCGCTTACGCGCTGTTAAATGCCACGAGACCTAAAAATGACTTGTGGTGGCGCCTTGCACTGTTGTGGTACACTATCACACAGATAGTCATTTTTATGGGCAATATGTGGCTAGTAGTGCATTTTAAACAGTGGTACAATAACATTGCATACAATTTTTTTTTATGGAGGGTAGGGATGTTTATTTACTCAAGGAATTTTAGCAAAATAAATGGACAATGCTCAATTTTAATATACCTTCGTCCTAATTAGCAGGATGTGGAATTTCGGATTTTAGGACAATCAGTGGCACATTGTGCGTTCTGAAAGGAAGGGCTTAAAAACGTACTCTGGTAGCATATAGTCCACTATAAGCCTTGTTCCCAGGTTAGTGATCTGCTGTTGAACTTGATACCCTCGGGCACTTCCATATACACCTTTGGAAATATGTTGGCACGGTTAACAACAAAAGCACACATGCTAAGCTCAAATTGTGGTGATCAGTGGTGGCCCCTTAGCGTGCTTGGATATTAGTGTTAGTGTTAACCAGTAGAAGAAGCAGCCACAATTGGTCTGTCTCTGAGGCATGAAGACATTTGGCATGATCAGGTAGTAATGCAGGCTATAAAAGCTCATCCATCTTTCTGTATTTTACATTTTATTTCCCTCAATCAAGAGCCTGAATAGCAACTAGAAGGCCAATGAGCGGGGCCAACTCGGCGATGTCACTGATGCTCAGAGAATGTCTGACGTCACTTCCACTGCCTGTTCATGACTTTTTTTCTATGAAGGCATAGAATCAGTGACCAAGCTTACACCAGACAGAGGAACAATAGTAGTAGTACCGTGTATCATTAGAACACCATTTGTGAAAATAGTTGGGATCACTGTATGAAGAAGAACTCACTTTCAACATGAGCTGGTGTGATTATTGTCGAAGTTTTACAGACGGCATAGTGTGTACATTTGAGTGCTATTGTTGTGTGAAGCAAATGGATCATGAAACAACTTGGGGGAATGTTCAGTGATAGAAAAACAAAATAATTCCTGAAAGAATGGTAGATACATGAAATAGGCTTCAGAGAGGAGCGACAGGGCTAAATAAAACAAGCATTGGCATAGCCAATAGGTCTCGCCTTTGGGACCTTATAAGTGTTTAGTTATCCAGCACAATATCCTTGGTGCTACAACATCAAGTGTTGCATGGCTAAACACTATAGGGTCCCAAAGGCGAGACCTATTTGCTATGCCAGTGCTTGTTTTTAATGCTGCGAATGTCGTTATTGACATGCAACTCTTTGTAATACATAATATTTTAGGTTTTGCACAGCACTGTAGTTTTCCCACAGCGTGGCAAGGATTTTAGTAAATCTGGCCCTCAGACTGTGTATTCTTCACTGTTACGTAGAAGGCCAGACAACCATCTCCCTGATACCACACTGGAGCTACCCAGGATGTAGCAATTCTAATACACCCAGATTGAAGATAGTCCATAGAATCAAGTGGTGACTGAAGGTCAATCTGACAGCAGAACACATCTGATATTAATGATATGTGACAGTTTTATAGTCAGTCAGTCACAACACTTTATTTTGCATCATTTAAAATGCATAAAAGTACATAAAAACAATAAAAGTAAAACATTTGATGCAAGTTTTATGCAGCCAAAAATAATGCATAAAAATACCTAAAATCCATAACGTTTGACTCATATTCTGTACAATATCCCACACATTATCCCGTAAATTCAATATGTAATTCATCAATCTTAAGACTCATCCATAAGGTTTTATTCCAAGCACCTACTGGATGTACATGCTTAAACTCAAATAAACAAAACCATATACCGTCATCATTCTAGTACTATAATTCATCAATAGATGCAAGTCTATAATTCGATAGGTCTGTGATACCCCTCCGTAGCCGCTCTACACCTCCAGTAACTTCACACACTTCCAAAACTAGACAACCCCGGTACAGTTTGTCGTAACATTACATCTCCTGCTGATCTATGAGCATTATGCCATACTGTACGTCCATAAATATTTTCTATATATGTCTTACAAACAGTCTTCCAGTCAATTAGTGATGGGCTATCTTCTTATTAGGAGCTTTAATCAATTTGATTAAACCGCATTAAACCGAGTCACACTAAGGATGGTGCTCAAGAAGATCATCGCCACCACGGGCACCTCAAAGCATGGTGTGGACCTTAATGCATCAGGTTTCATTATTGAAACAATGAAGGAGGACGATATCTACCTGCCCATCAGTTAGGAAGTTTGATGTGCTGAGGCAAGTTGTTGCATGGGGACATTGTAGTCAATATTGGGAGGGCTATAGGCAGTGTTCCAAGGAAGGGGTGTATGTTACATCATCAAATGTCAAAATCCCGTCCGGCCTTAATATCATATCCAGATTATTGTCTACCTATCATGAAGGTAAGTACTTATAGGTAAGTGAGGATTTACTATACTTTTCTCCATGCCTGGGTACATTGAAGAGATGTACACATTGTTTTTTTTTTTTTAAATATTATGTACATAGATCTGAAAATAGTAAATCTATAAATCCCTATATTTACTTAACTTCTCCATGTTGTGGTTGATATTATTCTGGATACGATATTTTGGCAGGGTGATATTTATTACTCTACATATTGATAGAAAACCCAAGGAAGTTTCCTTCGGTACTGCGCTGGGAATAGTCTTAAAAGGAAGGGGGCATAACTAAGCACACATCTTTAAAGATTACTGATACAGTGTATTTAATAGATTGTATGGTTGAGCAATGGACCGCTAGAATATATAGTGCACTTAGCATGAATGACAAGCAACTGGTGATGTCTCAAATAATCTGCACTAAAGCTGCTGGTATATTGGCACTTGCTGATGGCTATCAATTAAATGTATGCAATCAATGGAATAGTGCAAAATTAAGGGACCCCCATGCAAAAGGAGAAAAGAGCATCCTTAGTCTTTCATATCTCACAGATAGTCACTGGCCTTGGGCTAAATGGGGCCCCTTTGAAGAGTTGAGGGGCCCCTTGAATGGTTGGTGGCCCTTCTGGGCTGCAGGGGCCTTTGTTATGAACCTGGTTTGCATAGTTACAGGAATATGGACAGCGCTTGATTGCAATTATCTGGTAAATGTTTTCGTTATTTGACATTATTTAACACATTGCATCACTCTTTTGATCCATTCAGTCAAGATTATTTTTTGTTCTAAAAAGTCAAAGATTGCAAAACAATCCTTCATTTTGTGGCTTCTTTCAAGACAGAGCAGAGTGAACAATCAATCAGATTTACACGCGTATCGCAATAATTAGAATAAGTAAGATATTAAAAGTGAACAGGAGCATAAACTGATAACGACATAGTAACGCAAAGAATGCGGGTGCTATAAAAGTGAGGAGACTTACCCGCATGCTGCACAAATGCTGATCCAGCGAGGGTGCACAAAGATTTCATCACTATTGATGGAGATGCGCTGTTCACTGCCCTCCTCCACATCCCTGTTGTGTTCTCCCAACACCACCTGGTACTGACGTCCTTTGCTGCAAGACACAATAGACAATTACAAAGGACAATGACATATCTTTGAGATGTCTCCTACAAAATGGAAGACTCGAAGTTGTCCACTAATCTTAGCTGAAGGTTTGTGTTATGATTCAATGTTTAAAGGATTATGGGTATACAATCCATGGCTTCCAGAATCTAGACAGCCCTCTGCATATCATGACCTATCTTCCAGCTGTAGCCTTCATCACAGCTCAGTCCCTGGGATTCAGTCAGTCGTTCTGACTTTGGATGAACCAAACATCAGTGGCCTCTTGAGGTGCAATAGCTGGGGGTGGATAAGAACTTTGAATCACCTAGGCCTGTTTCGGAGACAGCATGAGAAAAGGGAATGTAAATTGGGTGGCCTTGTGAGCTTCAACAGCTAGAAGCAGCTAAGAACTTTGAACCACCCAAGACTGGCTGCAAAGCTAGTATGAGCAAAGGGAAAGTGTATGGGAAACTTATATTTTGTAGGGGGCTTTCTTAGAGTTTTAGTGAATTTGGGAACTAGAATTGTGTTAAAACAGTGTGTAGGGCAATGCATAAATAAATGGTGATAACTGTAAATTGAAGTATTAGCTAACTCATTGGTTGCCATTTAAAGGAGTACTGAGAGGCATTCTGGCTTTAACTACTGTGCCCCTCTGACTGCAGATCAGGAAATGAATAAAGGAAGAAGGTAAGGATAGAAGGAAATAAGGAAGGCAGGAGAGAAATCACAAAGAAAGGAAAGAAAACAAATGAAGGACCAAAGGAAGAAAAGAAAGAAAGAATGAACGGAGGAAGGAGGAAATGGAATAAAAAGGGAAGATGAAGGATGGAAGTTCTAAAAAAAAACTTTTAGACATTTATTTAGCAACGAACTCTATAATACTCGATAATCTTGTTTGGAACACAATTGCATTGCCTTAAAAGTGGTTGACTTTCAACTACCAAAGAACTTTATGAGCTCACAGATTCTTGGTCTGGTTGGATAGGTGGCCAGTATGGCTACAGGTGTTATATCATGAGCTGAGATTACTCCTCACCCCTAAGGGCACCCGTGATTCGAGTGTGTGCAGTTTTAGGTAAATCCATGGGAATACACGTGGGACCCTGATGTTCTCCTCGGAATTGGGAATACTGCACCTGATTCCACCTTCATCTTTCATTTTCTCCACAATTTAAAAAAACATTTTGCCACCTTGGAGTAGGCAAATTACCAGGTGAAAGACTGCACTAAGTTCTCTCATAATTTCCAAGGCGCAAGTAACCATGCTTTCCACCTCATTGATTTTAAAGAGGGACTCGTACGTTTTATGTATGCAGTACCAATAGATAAGGTGGCAACAATCCATGTGTAAAACCCTAGTCTCACACTCCAAAATACTGAGGAACAAAGCAGCATGCCTCACTGAAATTCAGAAATCCCTTGTTCTGGAAGAGTGTTTACTTACTTAACTAGCTAGGTTGATCTTGTTTTATTTTATTTGTCTGTGAGAAAAACTCAGAATTTCGGGTGACTTATTCAACTCAAAGGAAAGTCAATGAAACTGACCAAACTCAGAGATATATGAACGAGTATTTAAGAGCCCTGAAAGATAGATGTTTGCAGAGTGTTAATTTCACTAATGCGACAGAACATTCTTTACCAGGTCAACGAGAAACAGATGTCATAACATTAAACCCATAGCATCAGTTGTACTCCTTTGTTAAAGTGAAATGAGCCATGGAGTACAACAGTAAAACATTAGACATCCTGCTTGGTTAATCACCTCATTGTTGGGTTGGGGTTGAGAGTGATTCTGGAAGCCTCTTACTTTCCTTATAGATATTGTTAACCGGTTCTACATTTGCAACGTTACATCTGCTTTCAAGTGGTTATTCAAATTAAGTCTAAGTCTCTCATTATGATCGTGGGGCTATAGTCTGATCTCTTTGCACAGGTATTGGTGAATTTTGTGAGGTTAAACCTGCTGAAATATATCACACTAAAAGGGCCCAGGAAAACTTGTGCCAGATTTACCACTTACCTACTTAAGCAGCGCAGGCAGAAGCCACAAATGCTGCGCTGTGTGAATAGGATAGAGGAGGGGTGCGCCATATTTACAGAAATATGTCACTCTCCTTCCCTTTCCCTAGCCCTGGTCCTGAAATCAGCTGCCATGCGCCACAGAGACACCTTTGTGCCACATTGCAAGGGTGTATCTGTGAGTCTAGCATAGGTTTTGTACTGTAGGGGTTCCCTTCCAATACAAAATACTATGCATAGACTGACTTTAACCCTTTTCCCTCTTTGTGCTTGTGCAGTACATGTACAAAGTTGGAAAAGGAAGGAGAAATTAAATAATTTCTGCTTCGTTGAGCTTACTTCAAAAGGGTGCAGTTTTCTGATGCTAAACCCTGTCTATTTAGTAAATAGGGTTTAGCGTTAGAAACCTTGGGTGGTGCATGGGAATAGCCATGCTTCACCCATGGGACGCCCCCTTGGTGCTAAGTAATGTTATTTACTAGTAATGGTAAACACCCAATCCTATTTCGCACATCGTGGAATCATACCTGTGTCACTAGCATCACCTTCTGGATATTGGCAAAAATAGACTTATCTACTGCACCCTCTGAAGAAGCAGCTGCAGGAGGAATGACTCACAGAAATTACAGGCACTATCTAAAAACACACAAAAATGTTCTGAGTTCCGAGTTCCCCAACAGCCTGCCCTTGCTTCCAACCATTCCACGTAATTTTCCATAGCATTTTCACCACGTACGAGATGCAGTGCGCAGCTGTCATGACCCAGTTGGGGGCAATGAGGGACCCTCCGCAGGTGTGGTAGTATGCACTTCCACTCAGGTACTGAAGAGAGACCTATCAGAAAAGGAGAAAAAGATGACATACTTTAGTTTTCTATTCAAGCGTCTCTTCTTCTCCCCCATGCTTTTCCCCTCTCTCTGCTCTCCAGTCTCTGGAGCCTCATCTCCTCTCCAATTTATCATCAGCAATCAGTAAACCTACACTTCATCTCCTTCCTCCACTCTCAGTCCTCAGAAGTTATCTTTTCTCTTCAATGCCCTGCATCATTGGGACTGCAAGTGGAAAGATCATTTTGAAAGAGGAAAACGCCTCTCTGAATTTTATTTGTGCAGCAAGGTGTGCCTTCCTGCATAAAAACAATCCTGCATGTAACAGAGACACCCTTGCACCATGGTGTACGAGTGCCTGCGTTGGCATTAGGCAGCAAATTGTACATCAGCCCAGGTGATAGGAACAGGAATGCCCTGCATTTTATAAATATGTTCCGGTGCAAACTCTCTGGACATCCACATTGGGATTTCTATAGGACTCATGGGACCCAACAGCCTTCTTTCTGCTAGGATGGAGGAAATGCTTAATTTTAGCAGGTGGTTTCAGGTGCTGTCAGCACCGGCTATAGTGACAGCCCACCACATGGTGGCGCTGTCTGAGATATGCACAACAACTGAGTTTATTAAGTTAAATGGGACTGAAAATGAATAATACCTGCCGCTCACCCCATTATTATAGTTTGTGTGGCCTGAGATAGTCTGAATTGTCACTCTTGTAGGAGTGCGATGGTTAGGTGTTATGTTGGTACTGTCATTGGCAGCACTGGCTGGGGCAACGCGTAGTGCAGGCTGCAGTGACCTCTTGAGAAGGGCCCTGGTACTTAATTGTTTACAAATTAAGCACTCGGGGTTTATTAATTGGCGCCATATGAGTAAAGGTCACAGAGTTACTGCTTCTTGGCTTGCTGTGAGGTGGGAATTATTCCCATGCTCATCAGCAGTGCACATTCTGTAACATTCTTCCAATGCTGGAGCAGAAACCTGCCCTGTAACCCATCCTGTGTACCACGTCCTGCCCTTGCTGTGGTGCGGCCTCTTCTGTCATCTTGGTCCTGTTGGTTATAGTTTCAATAGCACCTGTCAATGGCATATGGGGTCTCTATAAGAACTAAACAGAGCTTTATGAAGACTTTTTGATGCTTTCATGTACCTTTTAATGTATTCCAAGATCTGGGAAGGGACTTCTCTTACCTGCCAGGGCCAGCTGTGTGGTCTGGCATCTTCGCCATTAACCACCCTGGAATTAGGAGTGTAGTGGGGTCTACCACAGCCATAGGCTAAAGAAAGAGAACACAATGAAAAGATGTTCAGGCAAGTAATGTACACATTTCTTTTATTTTTTAAGTATTATACTCACTCATCATCAACAGTTCATTTAGGTGCTCCACACAGAGTGCATACACACATCAATAAAATAGTCCTGTTATGTCTTTGGCAAACAGCCAAAATTGAAAGAAAACAATTGTCTAAAGAAAAGAGTCAAGACTTGTAGAGTTTATTGGTGACTCGAGGAGTAGTGAAGGGGAGACTCAGGCTCTGGGAATATACTCTAGTCAAGCGTCAACATTCCCAATATGAAGACACGGAATAACCTTTTGTAATTTCAAAAAGAATGATTGCCATATTCTGCTTGACCTGCAGCCGTTGGATTAGATATTGTGGTAGACCGAGGTACAGAACATTGGCATAGTCCAACCTAGATACAATGAGAGACCTAACCACTGTTACTTGGGCCTAATGAGGAAGCAGGCAAAGAAATTCCCTCCACATGTGCAAACTCCAAGAGCAAGTTTTCACAACTGCTGACACCTGTGCCCCAAATGAGAGCTGGACATCAAACATCACACCTAAATTCCTAACCACCTCAATTGGAGAGGGCGGAGAAGTAACTCTGTCAGGACAGGCACCAGCCTATCCCGGAAGGGAGTCCTGCCCAAACAGTCAGCCAATTAAGCAGGGCCGCCGTGCAGATGGCAAATGAAACCCTTGTTCTCGCAGAATTCCCATCGTATGTGAGCAGGAGTTGAGTATTATCTGCATATGAGATGATCTTCAGGTTATAGGTTTCCTCTGAATACGCCAACGGGGACAATGGCCGGTCCTCGAGTCTGAAATCTGCCTCGGTAGGGAGATGGAGCCGTCCCCCTCTCTCAATAAAAATACATGTTATAAAAAAGGCTGGTCCCCAGGGGATTGGGCCCCCGTGGCTGAAATCAGACCGGGGGGTCTCGTGGCCCCCCCTCTGGCCCGCTCTCCCATTACAAAAAGGCTGGGTCCCGGGGATGGGGTACCCGGGCCAAAATGGGCCTTGGGAGGTGGGCCACGTGGCCCCAATCTCCTAATAGCATTTTATGGAACAAAAAGGCTGGCCCCAGAGGAAGTCGTCGAAGGCCGGTCCCCTTTCTCCACCACTCTGCAAACCAGCCTCCTGGTACACAACGTGTTGGGGGATGAAGTCCCTATGGCTCCTGATGGCCCTTGGGGGCCAACAACCCCTCCAATTACTTCCAGTAAATCCCACACAGTGGGATTACTTGGACCTCATGGTAGGCTCCACCCCCTTTCTCCACCACTTGGGAACACGCCTCCTGGCACACTACTGGTTGAGGAATAAAGTCCCCTTGGCTATTTAGGGTCCTAGGGGTCAACTACCCCATCTGTTAACTCCAGTTTGTTCCACACAACAGGATTGCTGAGAGGTCATCCGAGGTCCCACCCCCTTTCTCCACTACCCTGCAGACATGCCTCCTGGTGCACTACTGGTTGGGGGATGAAGTCCTCGTGGATGGTGATGGTCCTTGGGGGCTAAGAACCCATCCTGTTACCTCCAGTAAATCCCACACTGCAGGATTGCAGAGAGATCGTTGGACTCCCCGCCTCCTTTCTTCACCACTCTGCAAATGCGTGTCCTGGCACACTACTTGTTGGGGCATGAAGTCCCTTTGGATGCTGTGGGTCCTTGTGGGCTTAGAAGCCCTTCTGTTACCAGCAGTAAGTCCCAGACAGCGGAATTGCTGAGAGCTGATCGGAGGCCCTGTTTCTTTTCTCCAACACTCTGCTGATGCGCGTAGTAGTTAAAAAACCATAGAAATTCACTCAAAAATCCAAAGGTTACAGAGACATTGTAGTTAGGAAATAGAATTTTTAAAACACCTTAGAAATTCACTTAAAAAAACAAGGATTACAGGCACGTTATAGTTAGGAAATAGAATTATAAAAACCATAGAAATTCACTGAAAAAAACAAAGGCTTCAGGGACGTTATAGTTAGGCTCAGATTTCACTTGTTCAAAACCCTTTGAAATTCAGCCGTTATAGTTACCTGAGCTAACTACAACTTATGCTCCTGCTCATGACCTCACATATTACATCACTCACGGCATGGTTAGTGACATCACTGATGACATGACTGATGATATCATCCACAGAATCACTCATATGCCCACTCACATCACCATATAACCTCTTGTACGCCCACTCACACAGGCAATCCCATACCCATTCAGAGACCCATACAAGTACTCTCATACCCACTCACTCCTCCATAGAGCCACTCAAACACCCACCCACTCACTCATACAGCCACTCACACCACCATACACTCACCCATATAGCTACTCACACACAGACTTATTCACGTATACAGCCACTCACTCACCCATACAACCACTTACACACCCAGTCACTCACTCATAGAGCCATTCAGACACCCACTCACCCACCCATACAATCACTCACACAGCCACCCACTCACCCATACAGCCACTGACATGCCCACTCACTCACCAACATAGCCACTCACACAACCACACTTACCCACACAGCTACTCAGATACCTACTTTTACACCCATGCAGCCACTCACCCACCCATGCACACACCCATACAGCCACTCACTCACCCACAAAACCACTCACACACTCACTCAACACCCATACAACTACTCAGATACCCACTCACACACCCATACAACGACTAACACAACCACTCACACACCTACAGACCTAGTCAGAGACCGTTCGATTGATTCACCCACACAGTCACTCATGCATGCACTCACACCCATACAGAGACCCACACACTGATACAGACAGTCACACACCCACTCAGATCACACGTTAGAGATAGTATCACTCATAGGTAGTACAACTAGCTTACTAATCTAACTTTTGTAGTAGGTTAGTATATATGTTTAACACCAATAAACTCTTAAAACCACTTACACTCACTTAATGATGCCATCAGTGATGTCATTTGAGATGTCATCAGTGATGTCAATCACCATGTCATGAGTGATGTAATATGGGAGGCCAAAAGTTATAGTTAGCTCAGGTAACTATAACCGCTGCATTTCCATAGTTTTGTTTGAGTGAAAGCTGAGCCTAACTATAACATCCCTGTAAACTTTGGCTTTTTCAGTGAATTCTACGGGTTTTATAATTTTATTTCCTAGCTATAACGCCCCTGTAACCTTTGTTTTTTTTCAATGAATTTCTAATGTTTTTTAAAATCTATTTCCTAACTATAACGTCCCTGTAACCTACGTGAATTATATATATAAAAAACACTTTATACCTACATTTAATACTTACCGTAACTTTTTTCTTTACTACGACTATGCCTTTCCCATTCATGCTTTTACAATTATATTTGTTGCAAAGGCAACCATGGTAAAAGCATCTCATAAAAACATTTGTTGTAAACTCAGGTGTTGTACAGATGTTGTAGTTGCAATGCCTTCATTGTAAAGCCATCTCATTGTTCAGCCTTCATTATAAATGCTGCTACCCCGGAGGAAGTAGTGTCTTTTACCATCGATGAATCATTCAATACATTGAAAGATCAGAAAGTGGGGAAAGCTCCTGGTATTGACGGGATCTTCTCTGACTTGTTCTGTGCCGAACCTCTGATATGGTCTCACTATATAAATATCCTGATTAATGCACTCTCTGCGGGTGCCCCTATCTCTAGTTCACGGAAAGGGGCTGAAATAATACCTTAAAAGGGCAAGAGCCTGGTGATTACCACCACATATCCCTGATCGGTAACATCCAAACAATATACAGTAAACAACTTCTCGTATGACTTTGCGATTGGATTAGATCCAATGAGGCCTTATCCCACCAGCAAGCTGGTTTCATTACCAAAACTAGCACAATGGATTAGATTTTCCAGTGTATGACCCTAAAATGGAAAGTTGCTGACCTTGAATAGGGGGCTCTCTTCATCGCCTTTGTTCATCTACGCGTAGCGTTTGACCTTGTCCCAAGGGCAAAACTTTGGGAGGTCCTCACGAACATCTTTGTTCTCTCAGGGCTATTGATGTTGATTTGGAATCTGTACAGCAATAAACTATGTCAGAGTCAGATGGGGCCTGGGGGACCACAGATAACTTTCCAATTAGGAGTGGTGTTTGGCAAGGTTGCGTCCTTGCTCCCACAATATTTGTATTATTCATTGATGAAAGTATACCCTATTTAATGAATTTTGTGAATGTTGCTCCCAAAATTTCTGGCTCCAAAATATCAAGTTTACTTTTTGCTGACAATGAACTTGTCTTATCCAAAACTGCTGTGGGCCTTAACGTCCTTTTGTGGAAGTGTAACTAATTTTGTAAAGACCATGGCCTTGAAATAAACAAGTCTAAAACAAAATACATGATATTAACACATAGCAAGAAAGTCAAAAGGATTGTAGCTCTAGATGGAGCCAAATTTGATAGGAGGACCTAATTTGACTATCTAGGGTGAGGTTGTCTAACTCCACTAATTTGGTCAGCGCTGATAGGAAAAGCTTCTCTGTCCTTTAACTACAAAGCCAGGTCTATCGTCAGATTTCCGAACAAAGCCTCCTCTTATCCTATTTCACCAGCACTGGAAATATATAGGGCCCAAGTGTGCAGTGCTGCTCTTTATGGTTCTGATTTGTGGGGAAAATATAATCTGGACATGTTAGATAAAGGCGAAAATTCAGTTTTAAGATTTTTACTGAAGTTTCACTACTCCACTATTTCCCCTAAGGTTTCACCTAAATGTTAGGCAAATCTCAGACACAGCCCACCTTAAAACTATTTTGTTTTGGGCAAGGATATGTACACCCAAGCAACGTGCAGAAATTTTAGCCCAGTGCTTGGCCCTTAGGATCCCATAGTTAGCCCATGTCAAACTATGGCTGGTTAAAATAAGGATTACATAATTCCTGGCTCCAATCAATGACCAGCAGATCCCGACTTCTCATTAAAGACCACTACTGGAATGTTGTCGTTGGCTCTAAAATTTCAGCGATCCCCTCAGGCAGTTTATCAGGTCATTACCAGTCTTTTAAATGTGGCTTCCATTTTGAAGATTTTATGGACTATGTGAATATGCCATTATCTAGGTCTCTTTATATCAAATTTAGATTGGGAATTTTCCCAACTGCTTCTTTTACCTCAACTAGGAGGAATGTTAACTTTTCCAAACCTCTACCCCTTGGGTTGTCAGTCAGTGGAGAACGACAAGCACCTACTGTTTTTCTGTAGTGCACACACCAAAACGCATGCTCGTTGGGTTATCCCTCTGTGTCGCCTCCTTGGGCTTGATAAAAGGCACTATGCATTGAGCATATGGAGGGCAGATACTAGGAGCTGTGTTGTTTAGTTGGTTGCTAGCTACTTAAAGTCTATATGGCATGTCAGGAAAAGAGTTATGAATACCCTAACACACCATTCACTTTTAGTTTAAAAAGGCTTACGGCTCTTTTTAAGAGATTTTAATTTATTTTATGCTTTTGTATATTGTTAGCTACTAGATAATAGGATTTGGTCGAAAGGCCCTATTAATTTCCTGTTTGTTGGAAATAGAATTTCTTTCAAATGTTTTTTGCTGAATTGAAATGTTTATACTGTGCCATGCTCTTAAATTTATGCTGCTATGTGTTCTTTTATGGGTTTTTTCTGAAACTGAAATAATGTCAAATGATGATGAACATGAAAATAGGTACATAATACATTCGAAATGTACCATTGTGTTCACTACAGCTATTTTAAATGGAAAGAGGTGCATCAATTGCTTTACATTGCCGCATGATTTAGTCACCATGTTGCACTATCTGGTCTTTCGCTACTGCTTAATTCCTATGGCCATGACTTTAGTGTGCTGGGCATACATTACCATGAAGTGACCCAATTTATTGGACAACTGCACAATAGTCTGCCACAGCTAAAACTTTATATAGTACAACAATAATGTTCAAATTCAAAGCATTAGCTTCTGAATACTGAACGGCAGTTTCCCAAAATTAAACAGTTATGAATGAATGAGTGAGTGAATGAATGATTGGGGTTTTTTAAAGCGCGCTGCTACCTAGGAGTGTCCCGGCGCTGATCCAACTACAGGTCCAGTGTGGCGTGTTATAAGGTGAATAAATGGGTTTTTAAGATTTGTTATCAGAAAACCTCATTATTGTATGTAAATTATCATTTATTCTGGTGAATGCTACATACACTACACTGTATTACTTACAAGGGACTTCACTTGAATGCTGTCTGTGGGGAACCAGTTATATTTAAATATGTATTTGCTTACTTGTGTATATTTAGTTTTACGGTGCTAATCATGTCGCTGTTTTGCCACTCCTGAGAACTTGAGAGGTATTAACAGGTGCAAATTTAGCATTCGCTTTTTAATCATATCCATGGGCACGGATATTTTGTGTACTTTGTCTTGCCAAAGTTTTAGATGTGGTCACAGCACTTTTTTCTAAATACAAAAAGCAAATCAAAGCACATCAAATGCATTGAAAACACATTTTCTGAATATTAGGTATGACTTTTTTCGGACTTGTCTTGATGAGGCCCTAAATATTTAAATCCTAACACAGGCCCTCATTTTGGGTGCTGCCGGAGTACCCTTATCAAACGCAAACACGGTTGCATCAAACCATCAGATTGTTCCCATTCGAATTTAGCCAGGTAACACCTGGGGAAATTCCCATGGAGAAAAAAACAGATCAGTATGAGAAAAAGTGAACAGAATCCAGGTGCTGTAACTCCAATTCGGCAATTAAGTCTTCATTCCAATTTGGAAAAGTCATAAATTCACCCTGGGACAAAAACCTATGATCTGATAATTGATTTTATCGAAGCAAATGTACCGCACAGTATTTCTGTGGGTCTACAACCAGGATCGGAGTGTCCTAAATACAACACATTGTAATGAAAAGACCACTCACTGTAAAATATACCACTGCCCTTCAGTTAGTAGAATTCTGATATAGCCTGTTGCAAATGCGTGGCATTAGCGCAAAAAAGACCACAGTAAAATGTACCACGTAATGTCACTTAATACTGAGATATAGGCATGCAGTGACCCACGTCAGCAGGTGAAAGCCAAAAAATCCATATAATTGTTTATGGAATCAGAGGATTGCAATTGGATAACTACGTGCATTTCCACAATTTCTTTAAGCACTCTGCACTGCAGGGTGCTTAAAGAAATTGTGCATATTCTTGCATTGCAGTGTGCAGATTAGCAGACATTCCTGTAGGAAATGCTTGTGATATATTCTAGATCCATAACTTTGCACTAAAAGTAATATGGCGGGTATGTGACATTTCCACTCCAATTGTACCCATGTTGTACTTTCCCCATCAGGCCGATTCCAGTCTATGCAGTCATCATAATTACAGTACAGGACCTTTAGCTACATTAACATGCCCAATAGACTTCCATTTACACCAGGTGTGTCAAGCGTCCATCCAATAAGCTTAGAGCCACACCTGAGTTTTCAGATAACCAGACTTTATAAATTATTCCTTATTTAGATTCATGCAGATCTCCTAAAGATCTGGCCTGGGTCCAACCCTTGAGGACCATTGTTGAACAACCATTATTTACACGTGATGGGTTGTTAAATGGGACAGCTGAGATAAAATGGCTGCCGCTACCATTGTGAAACATTGACCCAAGCATCCATAAGGCAGCTCTGGAGGCTGCCTGGTTAGGAAGAGCGGCCATGTTGAGAACTTGAAATGCGGTCACTAGAGGAAGAGAGGACACATTGAGAGGGTGCCAGTTTATAGCTTACCGCCTGCGGCCAGCAGAACTGTGACCAGAAGTTTCAGCATCTCTGCAGAAGGGTTCAACGTGGACGAGGCGCCTGCCATGTGGCCTCTTATATACCCCCCTTATCTAGCAGCCCTGAGAATGTAACCTCGCTTCACAGGTGTGAGCCACGCAGGTGTTTCAGACAGTCACCCTTGGCTGTGGCACAGTTTATTCTCAGACTCCTCTGTCCTTGTGAGACCAAAAATGGTCTCATTTCCCAACAAGACAGATTTCTGAAAGGTACACAACAGGTAGAACGCTATGTGCAGGGACAGGTATTTGACCATAGTTAATCTTGAGCTGACATAAGCAGCACAGCATACCAAAAAAATGATTAAGAAAATTACAGATTAATTGAAACCGACACATTTCTGACTGGAGCTGCTCTTTAAATGTGATTGAAAAACTTGGGGCATCTATAATATTCTGGCAGATGAGAGCTAGATTACATTGGGAGGTGCTGTGACATCTTTTACCTTTAAAACTAAACGTATTTCGATTAAAAGAGATTATAAAACCGGACTGTAAGCCTGGTTGCCGAAAGAATTGGCGCCAAAATATGTGACAATGATACGGTGCAAATAGTTTACAAGAAAATACCATCCTACAGTGTCATCCAGCTCTTTTCTGTCCACCATCTAATACATTCTTTCAAATAAATTTCACTGGGGAGATGAATCATGTCACTGATGGCATATATGTTGGAAGGATTGCTTGCATGATGCAAATAACCAGGGCACAAGTCGGGGGTACACGCGGGTACACAGCATCACCCACTATTTTCACAGGTTGGACGCCATTCCCGCTGCAAAGAAGTTGGGCCCCACAGAAATATGCTGAACTTGTCCCGTGTAATTTTTAGACACCGGGGACACGTTCAGCAGTGCCTGCATGTTGTCTGCTTTCGATTCCCAGCAGCAACCTGCAGGCAGTGAGGGAGCTTTTTTTCACCTCCAGTTTGGCCAAAGTTAATGGGCCGCCATTAGGCCTCCTTTTGTTTGAATATCCTGACTAGGGGAGGCCTGGAATCTCACACTTAAATGTAAATGTCACAGATGGGAAACAAAGGCACACATATGCTAGCATCTGATGTGCGGAACAGGAGGAGCTTCGAAATGAGCAAAAGCGAAAGCCCTGGACATTGTTTTTCCTTTAAAGAAACTTTATTAATGGTTTTAAATGGCAGCGACCCACATGGGTGCTTACTGACTACCAGTTTTAGGATGCAATCTTGTAACTCACCTGAGTGGAATTACGATAATAATAAAATAAATAAGGGACTACACTGGTATCTTTTGCTTCCCTTTATTTGCACCAGCTGTCCTGGGGAAGGGCGTTGGCGCGAAACGCGTTAACAGTAGGATAAGAGGATTATGTTCAAGAGGATCGCTTTTGTCTACTATCATCCACCTCCTGGGTGTGCAGTTCCACAGAGGGGCCACCTTTGCATTTTTAATATATATATATATATATCAGGGGCGGCTGGTGACATTTGAAAGTGGTGAGGCGTACACTAATTTGCATATTGCACCGCAGCGAGCGCAGCGAGCGAGCCCGAACCACCTTGCATCCATCCATACATCATTCATGCATCCACCCATCCATCCATCCATCCATCCACCCACCCACCCACCCATCCACCAATTCTGCATCCATCCTGCATCCATCATTCATTCATGCATCCACCCATCCATCCAGCATCCATCATTCATTCATGCATTCATCCATCCATCCTGCATCCATCATTCATTCATGCATCCACCCATCCATCCTGCATCCATCCATCATTCATTCATGCATCCATCCATCCATCATCCATCCTGCATCCATTCCTGCATCCATTCATGTGTCCACCCATCCATCCACCCATCCTGCATCCATCATTCATTCATGCACCCATCCACCCATCCATCCTGCATCCATCATTCATTCATCCACCCATCCACCCATCCATCCATCATTCATTCATGCATCCATCCATCCACCCACCCATCCATCCATTCACCCATCCATCATCCATTCCTGCATCCATTCATGCATCCACCCATCCATCCATCCTGCATCCATCATTCATTCATGCACCCATCCATCCACCCTGCATCCATCCTGCATCCATCATTCATTCATCCACTCATCCTGCATCCATCATTCATTCATGCATCCACCCATCCATTCATCCACCCATCATTCATCCTGCATCCATTCATGTGCCCACCCATCCATCCACCCATCCTGCATCCATCATTCATTCATGCACCCATCATTCATTCATGCACCCATCCATCCATCCTGCATCCATCATTCATGCACCCATCCATCCATCCACCCATCCATCCTGCATCCATCATTCATTCATCCACCCATCCATCCACCCATCCAGCATCCATCATTCATTCATTCATGCATCCATCCATCCACCCATCCATCATCCATCCTGCATCCATTCCTGCATCCACCCATCCATCCATCATGCATTCATGCACCCATCCATCCACCCTGCATCCATCCTGCATCCATCATTCATTCATCCACCCATCCTGCATCCATCCTGCATCCATCATTCATTCATGCATCCACCCATCCATTCATCCACCCATCATTCATCCATCATCCATCCATCCACCCATCCTGCATCCATCATTCATTCATGCACCCATCCATTCATCCTGCATCCATCCTGCATCCATCATTCATTCATCTACCCATCCACCCATCCTGCATCCATCCTGCATCCATCATTCATTCATGCATCCACCCATCCATTCATCCACCCATCATTCATCCTGCATCCATTCATGCATCCACCCATCCTGCATCCATCATTCATGTATTTTTATGACCATATAACTTGCACACAGCTTGTCAGTGTTTAATACCAGTCTCGAACCTTGTACTCCAGCACCAATGATACATGATTAATATAAATTGTTTTTAAAAACATGTATTTATTCGACACCAATTTCACACCTCAGTCGGAACATCATTTTTATTTGTTTTTTAAAATATCTATTTATTTAACACCAAAGTAAGTCATGTATACATTTTTATGGTTCGATAAGAGGCTCGAACCTGGTTTCCCAGCACCAAAGTCGGCCGTGCTATCCGTCAGGGGTTATGTAACCGGGCTATGTAGTGACCAGCCAATCCTGCGCCAGGATTGGCTGGGGGGGCACCATGACTCCTCGCCCAGTCGCCCTGTGTAACCCCGGGGGCTGCGGCCCGCCCCCTGGTCCTCTCTCTAAGGGGGAAATTCACAAGAAAACGATCTGCGCATGCGCGGGCATGTTTGTGCCCAAAAATACACTTGCGCAGCTGCAGCAGCGCGATCCTCCCCCCCCCACCCCCCCCCCCCCACTTGCGCACTCCGGGGAAGGTCGGGTGTCTCCCGGTTTCCCGGCCGGCAGATAGCGCGATTTTTAAAAATAATTGTGTTTGGCTTCTAGTGAGGACGTGGTGGGTCCATGGGGCTTAGTGGGGCTTCGCCCCTACGCCCCAATGGACGCACCGCGCCTGATATATATATGCCTCACGAACTCTCGACTCCACCGCCACCAGGACGACCAGAAACCAGGACACGAACCACACGGCAGGTAAGAATAAAGTGCTTCTTTTTATTTTTCTTATGCAGACATGACGCGTTTTGTCCGGTGCTCCCGGACTTGATCACATGACATGTCGTGACCACCAAAGTGCTTAAGTACCATTCCACAACATAGCATGCTCCTCCCCCTCTCTCTCATGGGTATGGAAAACAGACTTCACTATTCACATTCTACTGCATAGTGCAAAGATATTGTGAAAAAACATATATATATATATATAATCTTATATTGAATTATATGTGAGATGTTATGCAATAAAACATAGGCCAGTGCCTCTATATCCGATATGCAACAAACTATCACAAATATATGTAAGAACCATAAAACAATGCACAAAAAGGAGGGCCAGTGCCCAAATTGTCCCTATTATACTCTATTTCACATGAGCATAATTGAAAATGTGATTGCCATGTTTTCCCCTGATTTTGTGCCTGGAACAGAAATAATAACGTTTTAGTGCTAAACCAGAAACCAGTGAGAATTAAAAACCAAATAAAATAAACTTAAATGATAAGGTACCAATCATGAGCATTGTTATGAAATCACATGACAACCAAAGAGAAAATGTATTATTTCTTTTTCTTCACATCCCTTTTCACTCATGTTGTACTATTGATTTAAGGAGTTCATAACAATAATTCTATACCTAGAATAGGAAAGCACTCTAAAGTGCCAAGTGCAAGATGCAAGGAAATACAGAATAAAGGAATCAATATTTAATGAAGAATTCAATAATTCATCTATCTATGAAGCCGATACTATACATCCATCTTATCGTTATCACACGTGCAAACTACAAATCAGCAAACCCCCCACTCATATACACCGAATAAAAACCAGTAAAACTAATGAGTAAAACTAGTTAAAATCCAGTAAAAACAAGTCGAAAGCTCAACCGACATGACATCAACACGTGTAAAAACAACAAGATAAAAATAGATATCAAATAACACATAAAAACTGACACATTAGGATAAGACAATTCATTATGCATCCACTGGTCCCAGTAGACGCTGCTAGTCATTGTGTAACAGAATATGACTTGCTAACAAAAAAACGCTCAGATGGTTATAAAAAGGTGTATAAATCTTCCCCTGTATTCAAACCGTTAGGCATTTTAGTGTCAAACTGCATAATGTATCGGCTTTCCAGCTGACGCAACTTTTTATCCCTGTTACCACCTCTAATCTCTTTTGGCACCGCATCTAGAACAAAATAAGTTAGGTCTTTAAGATCATTATTATGTACAAGTTTAAAATGGCGGGCCACAGGGTAGCTGGCGTCCGAATTAACAATGGCACGCAAGTGCTGTAAAATGCGTGTAGACACAGGTAACTTAGTGCTGCCTATATATTTTAGTTTGCAGGTACATTCTAAAACGTAGACCGCAAACTCCGTTTTACAGTTGAAGAGACTGTTCAATTGATATAAATCAGTTGAAAACGCATCTTGGACCTCCATGTATTTATCCTAAATTTACATGCTCGACATGAGCTGCATTTCACAAATCCTTTTATCTTGGTCAACCAATCACTTTTAGTTATGGTTTTGGTCTGGGTCTCAGGCATGGCTCTGTCCAAAGAATCTCTCATTGATGGGGCTCTCCTATAGGTGATACTAGGAGAGTCACCTATTTCAGTAGATAAAATCATATCTGATTTCAGAATTGGCCAGCTTTTGGTTATAATTTGTCTAACACGTTTGTGTTGACAATTGTATGTCGTTATTAACCTAACGGGTGCTTTTTGGTAAAGACCTGTCTTGTTGAGACCTCTGGAGGCATCTGATTGGACCTCATTGGGGTTTTGACCAGTCCCTATGGTATCAAGTGTAGATAAGGATTTCTTGAGGTCCTCTATCTTATAACCTCTGGCTAAAAACCTTTGCACAGATTCATCTAGACATATTTTTAAATCATTAGTTACTGCAGATACGCTTAATCCTTAAAAATTCCCCGTAGGGTATGCTTTTTATTAGATGTTTTGGGTGGGTGCTACTGGCATGGAGGACGGAATTTCCAGCCGTGGCTTTTCTGTGGAGTTTCGTATTGATCTTGTTGTCTTTAATATAAATCTCCACATCCAGAAATCCCACTCTCTCCCTGTTAATGTTAGCCGTGAAACTGAGATTCATATCATTGGTATTGATTGTATCCACAAATGCCTGTGCTGATTCAACAGAGCCCTGCCAAACTACATAGACATCGTCTATAAAACGCCACCAGGCAATAACCTGATCAGGAAAGGACTCCAATAGGATGCGCCTCAGGACATGCTCCTCCTACCAGCCCACATGCAAGCATGCGAAACTGGGGGAGAAGCATGCCCCCATGGCCACACCCCGGAGCTGTTGGTATACAGATGTATTGAATAGGAAAATATTGTTGTATATGCATAACCTGATCATGTCCAGTATCATTTTGTTGTGTTCATAGTATTTAATATTGCGCTTGGATAAATAATATTGTACTCCTGTCAGACCTTTTTCATGATCTATGCTTGTATATAGAGCACAAATATCCATCACAATAAATCACACCAGACTAGTTCATTCAGCTTTGTCAAGAAATGTCCTGTGTCCTTTATGTAGGATTCCAAATTTTCCACATAGTCTCTAATAAAAATGTCAGCGTATTTGGAAATTGGTTCCATTAGACCCCCTTCCGCTGATATAATCGGTCTTCCGGGTACGGGTACTGGATTTACTTCTTTATGTACCTTAGGTATTAAAATATAGCGTGGGGGTGATAGGGTGGTCTATTTTCAAAAAGTGATATTCTTCCTTGTTTATGAGGCCCATCCGTTTCCATTGGGCTAACTCTTTGAATACCAATTCCTTGACTTTATTCAATTCATTAAACGTGACCTTTTTGTACCACAATGCATCATCCAAGTGTTTATTTGCTTCTTCTATATAGAGATCTCTCGGCCACAAGACAATATTTCCGCCTTTGTCTGCGTTTTTGACAATCAAACTGTTGTTATCCTTAATTTTCTTCATCATTTTAGTATATTGTCTTTCCTTATAGCTCCTGTTAGGTTTTTTTTTGTCATTTCTCTGTTCAGTTTCTTCAAATCCTCTACAACAACATCACTGAAAATGTCAATTGCATCACGTGGCATGACCGGCATGAACGTTGAAGTGGGCTTGAATGGACTCAAGGCAGAGCTACTGCATGCAATGCCCATGCTCCCCAATTCCCGTTGTGTATTTTCATATTCAGTCTCTTCATCATCACATGCCAGAGATTGTGCAACTCTTAATCCCGGGATATCAGAAACCTGCAAAGTCTTGCTAGGTGCACTTTTATCGATGATATTAGTTGCTCGTTCATTGGCTTTTTTTAATTTGTGGAATTTGATCAGCTTCAGTTTCCGGATGAATTTAAAAACATCTATTATTGTCTGGGTGTATTTGAAGCCGGTTTTGGGGCAGAAGGAGAGACCTATTGACAGTAATTGCAATTCTGCAGTGTCCAAATCCAGATTACTGAGGTTTATTACTGTATTGCTATTCTCAACATCTTCCACTCTTACTGCGTTTTCCCTCTCCCTCCTTTGCCTCTCCAATTCCCTCTTGCGTTTCCGCCTTTGGTTGCGGTATTGGGTACGTTTGGACCTTGTATTTTTTGTTGTTGCTGTTGTGGTATCCGGGCTCACAGTGTTTGCCTGCGATCCTCTACGATAAACCCCAGTTCCTCAGACGGAGTGAAACTGGCTTGTCCCAAGTTTGCTGTCACGTCGTCCTCTGATTCCACATTGCTGCTGAATGAATTTGTGGAATTAGTTTCCTCTTGAGATGACAACTCATTATTTGTAGCTTCCATTGGTGTTGCAGTCGACTTTGATGTCACTGTAGCTGTTAGTGCCTTTCTCTTGACGTTATCGAATTTCCTAGAGAAGGTGAATATTTTTCCAGTCTCATAGGGGCATATTATCAAGGGGGTTTATCTCCGCTTTTTTGGCTTTAAAAGCCAAGAAAGCGGAGATAAAATGATCTCCCTATTACCTAGCTGTCGCCTACACCAGTTAGCGACAGCTAGTAGGAGATAGCGACCATCTTGGGCCCCGCTTTGCATGTCAGTGATATTTATCACTAATGACATGCAAAGTGGGCGTGCCAAGATGTTAGCGACTGGAAACAGTCGCTAACATCGCTATCTCCTATTACCAACTTTTGGAGATATTCGCGCTAAGCGCGAATATCTCCATAAGCTAACACCTGCCCCTGAGCAGTTCTTAGCCATGTTATCCAATGGTAGGTGGATAACATGGCTAAGAGCATTAGCTCGGTAATGCATGAATATCGCTGACTTTTCAGCGATATTCATGCATTGCGGCCGATTTTTATCGCTTAGGAGATATACCTTGATAATAGCAAGGTTCCTAAGCGATAAAAATCGCCGCAGCTCGGCGATAAAAATATCGCCGCTAAACGAACATAGCGATAATTATCGCTAGTTGTTGGTAATATGCCCCATAGTCCTTTCTGTCTCTGGCAAACTTGTAGACTTTTCTTTCTTTGATTATCTCCTGATGTTTGTCCAAACGTTTTTTTATTATTTCTTTTTCCTTTTTGATCATTTCTTGATTTTCGAAGGTACCCAATTCCACTAATAGAGCATCAATCTCCTTAACTATTTCTGCTCTATCTATCTCGACGTACTTGATGAGCATGCAAACCATGTTCATGGATGCATCTAAGTTATTAGTTGCCCATTCTTGTAGCATTAGGGGGTTGGGTTTTTCAAAAGATGGCGCTATCAATACCCTCAACCCCCTAGGTACTCTCCCGGCTTCTTTATACTTTTGGAGAGACTTGCTCTCCCACCACTTGGTTAATTCATTTTTTTGTAGTTTTTCCAGTTTTTTTAAGGCTGTCTTAACATTGGTTTCTTTCCTATTTTCCTGCGCATTGGCACTTTGTTTGTCCTTATCAATATTGGGTATGTTGGCTTCTGCCATTGCTTCTCGGTCACAAAGCTCGTCAGCTGCTTCAGCCATATTAGCTTGTATGAAGATTACTTTGATATGCACTGCAGCTTTAAATGGGCTCGTTCGCAAACGCCTCCACTACTGCGTTATCAGTTGTTCTCCCGTATCCCCTCTCCCGCTATTAAGTCAAATATGTTTGGCGCTCAATGCAAAACGAGCACGCTCACCTCGGATGCCTGAAGACAAACCGCTCTGGTTTGGGTGATCAGCCGATCCTCCCCGTTTGCGCGGGTTCGTTTTACTTAGGCACACCTCCGGCTTCAGCGTTCCCGACAATGCACGTCTCAGCTTAACACTTCCGGGGGGCTGGCTCGCTCTTTAGGTCTCGCGACCTATCGATGCGCGCATGCGCATCGAGCGGAGCGAGAATTTCATGCGGCGAAAACATCATGAAACCACCAGCTTTTTGCTGGCGTTTTCATGAAGTTCATGTGAACCACGTGTTCAAACATGAACGCGCATCAGCCTCCCTCCCTCCTACTTGCATTTGCCGCAGAGCACATCAAAGGGCTTCGCCCAGCGTGCGCTCTGCGGCTTCTCTGCTTCTCCTCCCCTAATTGGATTTCTCCTCCCCCTCCCCAGCCAGCTTCCCCCAGGCCGTGTTTTCTACTTTTTGATACGATGCTACAGAAAACACTTTTTTAAACACCAAAATAAGCAACTTGGCAGAGCGTCCCTTTCACTTTTGCATACACTTCCCGCACTGTGAACCTCAATAATGTTAGCGCATCCAAAAACCATGTTGCACAACCTAGACAGCCACCTAACCCCTTGCTGGCACCGGACGTCACAAGAAAATCCTAACTTAAAAAAAAATTAAAAAGAAATCATTAACTTCCTACATCAGTGCAAGCTCATTTCACTGTACTTGAATTGCTACCAGGTTTTCGCCGTGTTTTCTACACTTTGATACGATGCTACTAAACATCCAGAAAACACTTTTTTAAACACCAAAATAAGCAACTTGGCAGAGCGGCCCTTTCACTTTTGCATACACTTCCCGCACTGTGAACCTCAATAATGTTAGCGCATCCAACAAGCATTGGCATTGCCAATAGGTCTCGCTTGTGGGACCTTATAAGTATTTAGTTTTGCAGCACAATATCCGATTATGCAACAAGGATATTGTGCAGCAAAACTAAATACTTATAAGGTCCCACAAGCGAGACCTATTGGCAATGCCAATGCTTGTTTACTCCTTGCAGAGTTATGCACACGATGCCGCAAAACGGCTTCTGCTGTTTCTATGAGCCAACCTGCTCACGAGGGTGGGTCCGTCCAAACCGGCTGCAGCAGACAACCAGGAAATTGTAATGCCTCACGAACTCCCGACTCCACCGCCACCAGGACGACCAGAAACCAGGACACGAACCACACGGCAGGTAAGAATAAAGTGCTTCTTTTTATTTTTCTTATGCAGACATGACGCGTTTCGTCGGGTGCTCCCGGACTTGATCACATGACATGTCGTGACCACCAAAGTGCTTAAGTACCATTCCACAACATAGCATGCTCCTCCCCCTCTCTCCCATGGGTATGGAAAACAGACTTTGCTATTCACATTCTACTGCATAGTGCAAAGATATTGTGAAAAACCTATATATATATAATCTTATGTATATATATATATATATATATTACCTACTGGCGGTCGCCAGTAGGTATATATAGTTAGGATTTTTTCTCTATGGGATTTTTGAAAATTCTATGTCTAATAACTTTGGCGTTTGTGGACGGAATTGGCTGAAATTTTCAGGAAAATGGAACATTTTGTTTCTGAGCAGCCCCTGAAAATTTGGGGGGGGGTTCGTCAAGGGGGGGGGCCGAGAAAAAAGGGGGGTCCCAAAACGCGTTTTTCCCATGTTAATTTCCATAGGGCGGTTGGACTCACTTTTAGCTCGAACGGCTGAATGGATTTGCACGAAACTTGGCAAAATTGTAGGGACTGGTAGCCCGATGTGCCTTTGCTAGGTCTCAATATATGTGCTCCAGTGGATTTTGAGAAATTAACGTTCAAAAAAAGATATATATCTGTGACAGCGCTCCGGGCAGCGCTCCGCTTCGCGTACTTTTCGCGTTACGGAGCTTTGCGAAGCGAAGCTGATTGGTTCTCCGGCGTCTGTAAACATTCCAAACAGTCCGTAGCGGCCGCCATCTTGTCTCTCGGTAGGATCGAGAGACAAGAGGAGGCCAAAGCGAAGGGGCAAATGACCATAAGGGGGCATAGTAGATCCTCCCTGACCCCCTAGGTTTGATGTGGAGGTTTTAAAAGGGCCCCGCGGGGCAAAAAAAATTAATAAATAAATCGAACGGGTGAATGGATTTGCATGAAACTTGGCAAAATTGTAGGGACCGGTAGCCCGATGTGCCTTTGCTGGGTCTCAATATATGTGCTGCAGTGGATTTTGAGAAATTAACGTTCAAAAAAAGATATATATATGTGACAGCGTCCCGGGTAGCGCTCCGTTTCGCGTACTTTTCGCGTTACGGAGCTTTGCGAAGCGAAGCTGATTGGCTCTCCGGTGTCTGTAAACATTCCAAACAGTACGGAGCGGCCGCCATCTTGTCTCTCGGTAGGATCGAGAGACAAGAGGAGGCCAAAGCGAAGGGGCAAATGACCATAAGGGGGCATAGTAGATCCTCCCTGACCCCATAGGTTTGATGTGGAGGCTTTAAAAGGGCTCCGCGGGGCAAAAAAAAAAAAAAAAAAATCGTTTTTTTTGGTGGGGTGCGCCCGGTTAGCGTAACGGGAAGCGGACTGGGGAGCGTACTACAAGGAAACAAGAATGATTGACTTTTAACTTATTGTATGTTTATAGACTTTTTTAAAACTTTTTTTTCTGCTGAGTGACGTCTCGGCCTATCTCCACGGGATGCAGTCCCTACCATCTCGGCGTTTAAGCCCAGGGGGACCGGTAGTGTGGGAGAGATAACGTCTGTTAATGTTCGATTCGAAGGAAATCAGGAAGTGTTGAAAAACATTGTCTGCGCCATCTTGCCTTTTTTCAAATGCCACACTTTTGTCGTGCACGGCAGCCATTTTAGATGCCTTGACCAGACCCACTCTCTGCACGCTGTCGATCCTTAGCATGGCTCCCCACCCTCGCAAGCATCTCCCCCAGGCACTGGTCACCCCCGCTCTCTGTCTTATGCATGGGCAATAAACCTCCCCCCATCTGCGCTGCTCTTCCCTGAGAATCACACTCTGTGCCCGCCCGACACCTCCCTTTCGCCCTATTCACTACCGCACCCTCTGACACTCCTCTTCCTCTGTGTCCGATTGTCCAGGCCGGTCCCAGGCTATCAGGTAGCCCTGCAGATGTACTTTATGGCCCCAGCTGTAAAGAATCACCCCTCTTCAAAGGAGTTACAGTAGATCAAGGCCCCCACCCGATGAGATCCGTCACACCACACGCGTTCCTACTATCTGAAAACCATCCTGTATTGTGATTGGGGAGGGGACCGAGCCTGAAACGGAAGATTCCAGGGATGCCTCTTTGTACATCAAAGTTTTTACAATTATGTGTCACATTAAAAATATATAGCACTCCAACAAAGTAGTAGGATTATAAAACTTTAATAACTTATAAATATAAACAACGCAACAAAAACAGTAAAAACATTTAAACAATTTTAGGAAAAAAGAAGGAACAATGGTCAGTAGCGGTCGGTTGTGCGAATAGTCCCAAGGCAGCACAACGTCCTGAGTTCTGGACGGCACCCAGGTGATGTTGCCTGGGTGCCGCACTGGTTTTGGGTATCCTACAATGCTGCTCCGAATAACGGCGTGGGGCGTCCCGGGGGGTGGCTCGTCAGTAGCGGTCTGTTGTGCGAATAGTCCCAAGGCAGCAGAACGCGCTGAGATGTGGATGGCACCCAGGTGATGTCAAGTAAGTTGCCGCACTGGTTTTGGTATCCCACAATGCTGCTCCGAATAACGGCGTGGGGCGACCCGGGGGGGGGGGGGGGGTGAGGCGGCGTGAACGGGCCTCCCCAGGTGGAGGCTCGTCTGCTGTAGTGGGGCGCCCCTTTACCGTTTCAGTTGCCATTCCGCCCGCTTTTGGTACACTGTGTCAAAATCCGCCATTCAGCTGAGTTGCGCCCACTCTTGCGGTGCAGCGATAGGCGGCTGCCACAGGACTCTCAAAATGGCGGCAGGCTCTTTCCTTTTTGGGCCTGGTCCACTGAAATGGCCCTGGGACACCTTGGAAATCAGACGCTTGTCTGCTAGGTCTTGGACCCCATTCTCGAAAGCGTCCCCTCAGCCTTGAGGATTCTACAAAAGTCTTGGGGGCCCCCGACTCCTGCAGGCTTCCGGTGGGGAGCGGCTGCCATGATTGCTCGCGGAATGACCACGACGGAGCCACGAGATGGTGGTGCTCTCATGATGACGCCAGCTTCAGTCTGAAACATCCAGAAACAAGGTGGGGCTTTCATCGTTTGGGGGAAAAAAAAGTTTTCATCCAATGAAAAGTGTTATTTTTAGGTCATATGACCAAGCCTTCCATCATTAGGAAACCAAAAGTAAAATGAACCAATGAAAAGTTTTATAAACAAGTCACATGACCTGTTATGCGGCATAGGGTATAAAAAGCGTAGAAAATCCGTTGGCACGTGAGGCGGCGTCAGTAGCGGACCGATGTGCGAATAGGCCGAAGGCAGCACAACGCGCCAAGATCCGGATGGCACCGAGGTGGTGTCTAGCAAGTTGCCGCACTGGTGTGGCCATCCTACAATGCTGAAAGTCGGCGTGGGGCGCCCCGTTGGCCTGTGAGTTCGCGTCAGTAGCGGACCGATGTGCGAATAGGCCGAAGGCAGCACAACGCGCCAAGATCCGGATGGCACCGAGGTGGTGTCTAGCAAGTTGCCGCACTGGTGTGGCCATCCTACAATGCTGAAAGTCGGCGTGGGGCGCCCCGTTGGCCTGTGAGTTCGCGTCAGTAGCGGACCGATGTGCGAATAGGCCGAAGGCAGCACAACGCGCCAAGATCCGGATGGCACCGAGGTGGTGTCTAGCAAGTTGCCGCACTGGTGTGGCCATCCTACAATGCTGAAAGTCGGCGTGGGGCGCCCCGTTGGCCTGTGAGATGGCGTCAGTAGCGGACCGATGTGCGAATAGGGCCAAAGGCAGCGCAACGCACCAAGATCCGGATGGCAACGAGGTGGTGTCTAGCAAGTTGCCGCACTGGTGTGGTCATCCTACAATGCTGCGCCGAAAGTCGGCGTGGGGCGCTCCGTTGGCCTGTGAGTTCGCGTCAGTCCGTGGGGGTTGTTTGAGGATCTGACTGCATTGGAAAGCAATGTGATGCTGTGCGTCGCCCCCAAGATGAAGGTTCCTCGGCTGCAGTGGGGCGCCCCTTAGTGTTTCACTCGCTATGCAGCTGAGTTGCGTGCGCACTTGCGGCGAATAGGCCGAAGGCAGCACAACAATATTTTCTGAATAGAAGACACCACAAGGCGCTGAGATTCGGTTGGCACCGAGGTGGTGTCTAGCAAGTTGCCGCACTGGTGTGGCCATCCTACAATCCTGCTCCGAATAACGGCGTGGGGTGCTCGAAGGGGGGGGGGAGGCGGCGTGAACGGGCCTTCCCAGGTGGAGGCTCGTCTGCTGTAGTGGGGCGCCCCTTTACCGTTTCAGTTGCCATTCAGCTGAGTTTCGGCCGCTCTTGATGCTACAGCGACAGGCGGCTGCAACAGGACTCTCAAAATGGCGGCCTGTTCTTTGGATTTGGGCCTGGTCCGCTAAAATGGCCCTGGGACACCTTAGAACTCGGACGCTCGAATTTTTTTTCCTTTCCTCTACATGCAAAAAAGGTAAATGCCCGGTACGTTACCTGCCTCATCTGCCACGATGTACTCTCCAGAGGAACCGAAAAAATATATAGTTATGGTAACTATACCATGCATCGTCATATGGAGAGGTGGCACCGATTAATTATAGTGCTGCACAAAAGAGAGATTCGGAGGAGAACCCCCGACCTGCCAGTACATTCACCAAAGAAGTGGCACTGACAGCATCAGAGGCAAGGGAAACGGTCCCAAATATTTAGAAGAACTTTGGAAAGATTAAAATGACATGTTTAGATTGTGGCAAATTAATTTCATGTGGACAGATGAGTGTTACTCTAATAAATACAGCATATGAACATCATCATAGTCGATGGTTGGTAGGGACATTTTGACTATATCCTGGACCTGCCCGTCCTCGCCCAAAATGGCGCCGGAATAAATGGGACTCGTAACTCCTTGTTGTGTACTGGTTGCTGAACCTTGAAATCACGAGATACGTATGCAGTTTTGAAGCACATGGCGGGCGGGGACGAGAATTGATTGAATATTTCGACATCCCTATTGATATTAAGTTCTGATGTGTTATTGATTACTGTACTATTGAAAGTTCGAATTAACGTCATCCATGGTACTTGCCCGCAAATGTATATCTAGATAATTTTATTGTAACTGGCTCTGTCGTATTTTAATTATAAAATGTACGTCCACCGATTCCGCAACTGTTAGACACCTTAGTTCTTGCAACCTAATGGCCCGCCCGTTACGTTCCTCTACAGTGTAAATGTCTACTCATCATATATGATTACAGTTTGCTCCGTGGCCGGCCCACGTGGTTATAGGCCCGTATTTGTATACTGACATTTTCACAATAAAGGTTTTTAAAAGAAAACATGGTAGTAGTATTTACATTGGTAAAGTTTTTAATAATAGTCACTGTTTTAGAATCAGTAAAAGGCAAGTGAAATAAAGCAGTCCAATTACATGAAGGGTAAAAGGTATAATACGCAGGAACGCAGTAAAGATAAATGGTCAAGGGCTGTTGTGTTTCTACTTCTGCAACATAAAGTGATCGATAAGAATCTGATATTCAGGCGTATCGGCGACTAAGACAGCAGGCCGAGCCTCTTTTGCTCAACGGCTCCGTCATGGGACGAAGAAACGCCCTTTTTCTCGAAATAGGAATATATTTTACTTGCAGGACAGTTGTAAATTTTCCGGGAAAGTACATTAGCCTGGAACATTATAACATATGTTTAAGAAAAAATAATGTTCGAAAGTAATAAAAAGCGTAATTTTTAGGTCATATGACCAAGCCTTTCATCATTAGAATAAGAAAAGTAAAATGAACCAATGAAAAGTTTTATTAACAAGTCACATGACCTGTTATGCTTACGTTACGCGCTGCGCGCCGCGCCCCGGATCGCTTCCGGGAAGCTGCGCTTCGCGCACCGGAGCACTTTCGAAAGAGCGGGCGGTAAACAGCTGAATAGCGGAAGAGGCACAGTGTAGCAAAAGCGGGCGGAATGGCAACTGAAACGGTAAAGGGGCGCCCCACTACAGCGTGTCTTTAGGTGAAACGGATTGTGGGACAAGGTCAAGAATGGAAGAGTCACCAAAAGGCAAAAAGTTCCGCTTGACCCCGGGAGCCGGCCACCTATGTCGGGGGCGATCTCAGGCCACACCAGGGCAACACGACTTGCGGAGGGGGCCGGAGCCAAGCGCCCCCTCCGAGTCCGCGCCATGACACCGTCCCTCGGGGGCCTCCGTCAAGCGGTTCAGGGTGGCACCGCATCACATTGTTTTCAAATGCAGTCACGTCCTCAAACAGCCCCCACTTACATTGAGAATAGTGAAGCTGTAGCAAGTGCAAATAGGCTTCAGACAGTGTTACAAGCACTCCTCAAAACTTTGAATTATCAGAGTGCATGAGTTTCATGCTCGATCGATTGAGCTAGCCGGATCGGGCAACAAAAAGTATAAAATAGTTATGTAAATAGTTATTTAATAAAATGTTTTACCCTGTTACTTTGCTGGTGTGTTGTATATATTTGTAATATTTGCATAGAGTTTATTGTTATTTTGGGCGGGGTGGGTGGCGGAGCCGAGCTGTCTTGCAGCCATCATGGTGTGGAGCTCAGTTCATCTCACTAGTTTCGTATTTCTCATGAGGGGTTGTTCCTAATGTTTCTATTTTAGCGAGGTCAAAAAGAGATCCCATTAGTGGCCTACTGATTTTGCTCGATTCCTTTTGGTTTTTTACACGATTTTTCACTATCTGCAAAGACTAAACAGAGTATTGCGACTCTGTGCTTGTTTGTAAATAGAGAATGAACCAAAGAGAACCAATTCTAAAACAGTAAATGCTTGGATAACAATCAATCAAATGGAGAGAGAAGCAGGCACGACGGATTACAACGGGGGCAAAGGCCTGCGTTAACTACCCTTCACTATCTGCAAAGAGAGAGTACTCCTAATAGAAATGAGGGGGAGGGGGGGGCAGCATTCAAAGCAGATCAGTGTGCATAAACACGAAAATGTTTTTACTTACCACGTACTTGACATTCGACAGCTTATGATATTTGCTATTAAAAAACCATTGAAATTCACTGAAAAAACCATAGGTTAGAGACCATATATAGTTAGGAATTAGCATTTAAAAAACCTTATTTTACTCACACAAAACCATTGAAATTCCATATATAGTTAGTTGCACTAACTATATATCGCGCACCCGCAATCCACTGCTGATGATGTCACATATTACATCATTCATGACATGGTCAGTGACATCACTGATGACATCACTGATGACATCTCAAATGACATCACTGATGACATCTCAAATGACATCACTGATGACATCTCAAATCACATCACTGATAACATCTCAAATGACATCACTGATGACATCTCAAATGACATCACTGATGACATCACTGATGACATCTCATTTGACATCAATGACCACATCACTGATGATATCATTCATGTGACAATACAATGCATCTCCTCACACTTTAATATAACCTCTGTTACACCCAGTGTTAAATACAGAGTATAATTTTTGAAACCATTGACACACCATTACTAGTTACTACATACGCACTCAGTGATTCCTATGTTTACACACACATTCACTCATTTACCCATACAATCATTCATACATACAATCACTCATCTTTACAACACTATCATATGCACTCATACACCTATACAGACTCTCACACTCTGTCACTCATCCATGGAGTTACTCACACACCTAGTCAGTCCTGTAAAGAATCAATCACACTTCCATTTTCTAATCTATACAGTTAAACATAGAGCACCTTACATTTTCAAACATATACTAACACATACTTACTCTCTTATACAATCATTGATACAAGTACACATTGATCTGCACAGAGTCACACACCTCCCAGCCAGCCACACACACACTCAGTCTCCTATACAAATACTTGGGCAATCAATCAATAACCCATATAGTTACTCATATAGCTACTGATCAACACATGCAGCAGTTTACAGAACAACAGACATAATGATGCACAAATTAAGACAGTTTAGTCACTAACCCATGCACTCAGTGAGACACATTTAATCACTCACTCATAAAGTCAGTCACGCACCTACTAAATCCTTCATCCAGACACTTCTACATCTACTCATTCTTCAATATGTAAAACATATTTAAACTTTACAGAAACACACAGTCACTGGATGATGTCATCAGTGATGTCATTTGAGATGTCATCAGTGATGTCATCAGTGATGTCACTGACCATGTCATGAATGATGTAATATGTGACATCATCAGCAGTGGATTGCGGGTGCGCGATATATAGTTAGTGCAACTAACTATATATGGAATTTCAATGGTTTTGTGTGAGTAAAATAAGGTTTTTTAAATGCTAATCCCTAACTATATATGGTCTATAACCTATGGTTTTTTCAGTGAATATATATATATATATATATTACGAGAACTCCGCTGGCTGGATATCTTTTAATCCATACAATCATGGACAAAGACCCAGATCAGTGCTCAGAGGTATTTTATTCACCCGTCGCCATTAAGCGTTTCGGCTCCGTAAAGCCTTGATCACATGACATGGATAATTGGGTAAGTGCAAAATTTAAAGTGAACTGTGCCCACATTCAGGATACCACATGATTATGAACATAGAAAACATCTCCGTTTACGTTCCTTAATCGCCTGAAATTGCGTTTAAGAACTTTCACATATTTCTGTTGATTTCCTAAATTGTCTTGGCCATTTTGAAATTCATTTATAAATAGCAGCAAATTCAAGACTTTCATTTCAATACTGGTAAAGTACCAAATCACTCACTAATACCAGTTAATTCCATCTTACAGTATGTTTCTATACATATTTATTTCTCCTACTATATCCTGATTGGTTTTTCGTTACATAACATCAAAAAAATTGGCTAAGTGTAAAATGCAATGTGCTTCAAATATAAACAAATATAATTTTCAAATAATCATTATTCCTGTTTCCTACTAAGTTCTCCTTATCAGTGTTTTTCACACTCATTTATATCCGCTAAAATATTAATTTCCAGATGAGCATACAGATGTTAATGGATCCCGCATGTGCAAATATATGGTTTAAACAAGTAATTTGTATATATATATATATATATATATATATATATATATATATATATATATATATATATAGGCATTTGGATAAAAACATATAAATCCTCAAATAAATATGTACATGTACCTGTGCTATCATCCTGCATGTATACAAACGTGTAACTATATAAATATATAAACATATATATATATATATATATATATATAAATATATAAATAATGATTGCCACTAATAAATATGAGTAAAATACTAAAATCCTACATATTTAAATGTCTAAAAACTGTTCATTCCATACTGCAATACTTTGCCATCTTGTGATTTTATGTAAACTGTACTCATCAATATCACTAGATACATAATCCCTGTGACTATCACAGTATCCTAACCTAAACATGTATGCAGATCCTTAGTTGCATTGAGCCCCGATGGGACTTTAGAGTCAAGTTGTAGAATGTATCTAGTTTCCAACTTCCTAAGTTTAGTGACTCGTGCTCGCTTCGGCAGCACATATACTAAGTTTAGTGACTCTATTCCCACCACGTCTACTCAGTGGGACAGCATCTATTACATAGTATTTGAGATCTGCGTTGTTGGAATTATGTTTTTCTTTGAAGTGGTGCGCCACTGGATAGGTGTTATCCTGATTAGTTATGGCGCGCAAATGTTGTAGAATACGTTTGTGTACCTGCAGGACCATGCTGCCAATATATTGCAAACCACAAGGACATATACGGCAAATTCTGTTCTGCAGGTGAAAAGTTTGGTGATTTTGTACTCTCTGTCACTGAACGGTGTTATATAGGTTTTTTTGTTGATACCATGTGTACATGCCTTGCACGTTTTGCATCTACTGAAGCCATTTCTCATTTGTAATCAACTTCCACTCTCAATCACCTCCGGGCTTGTTTTTACTATCTTATCACGTGTTGAAGGGGCTCGGCTATGTGTAATGGATACTTTTTGTGGAAGCAGGGGACCAATTATTGGGTCACAGAGTACCATGGCCCAATTTTTCTGTATGATTTTCTGTATTGTTCTGTGTTGGTTGCTATACTTTATAATCATACAAATAGTAATGTCTCCTGTTCCTTATTGTCACCCTGCTTCTCTTTTAAGGCTTCTGTTCTGCTATACTCCATAGATTTCATTACGACCCTGTTGATCGATCTTTTCTGATACCCTCTCTCTAAGAATCTTTTCTTACTGTTGTTTTGAGCTACCACTAGCTCATTCTCAGTGCTACAGATTCGCCTTAAACGTAGCATTTCGCCATACGGTATGCTATTCATAAGGTGTTTAGGGTGCATACTACTCGCATGGAGCATTGAATTTCCAGCTGTTTTCTCCCTAGAGAGCCTGGTTTCCATCTTGTGATCCTTAATATACACTTAGGTATCCAGGAATTCAATCGAACTTGAGCTAATGGTGGCAGTAAACTTTAAATTGATGTCATTAGTATTTAGGGTATGCTCAAAGTTAATAGCTTCTAACTCAGTCTCTTGCCACACTACAAAGAGATCATCAATGTAACATCGCCATATTTGTACATTTTCCAACATGTATTGATTGTGTTCATCCCCGAGGACCAGCTCCTCCCACATACCCATATGCAAACAGGCATAACTGGGTGAGAAGCTGGCCCCCATGGCTACTCCTCTGGTCTGTTGATACAACTGGCTTTTGAACATAACAATTTTATTATACAAGCAGAACTTGATCATCTCAATGAGCATATTACTGTGTTGTTTAAATTGCTCTGGTCTGCGTGATAAGTAATATTTGATTGCCTCGATTCCGTCTGTATGTTCGACGTTTGTGTACAATGATGTCACATCCAATGCTATGAGTAAGTAGTCTTCTTGCCATTCAAATTCGGAGATTTGTCTTAAAAAGTCACTTGTATCACGTTTAATGTTGGTAGCATCTTGACAAAATCTTGTAGGAAATAGTCAATGTATCTGGTGGTGTGTTCCAATAAGCTATCCCTGGCAGAGATGATTGGTCTGCCAGGGGGATTGTTCAGATCTTTGTGAACTTTTGGTATGAAATACAATGAGGAAGTAGTGGGATTTTCTTTTTTCAAATATTTGTATTCATCTCCAGTGATAAGGTTAGCATGTTTCTATGTGTGTAATTTTCCATGGTATTCCTTGTATGAAGCACTAAGGTTGGCCTGGCTGCTCCGATTGTAGCACAACCTGTCATTGAGCTGGCTATATGCTTCTTTGTCATAAAGTTTTTGTGGCCATAGCACAATGTTGCCCCCTTTATCACTGTTACGAACTACAATCTCCTTATTTTCCTTCAGTATTTTTATCAAATTGTTGCATTGTTGATCTTTATTTTTATGTTCTTTTCCTTCATTGCCACTACTCTGTTAAGTTTTTTTATTTGTGTTGTTATGGATTCATGGAATAAGTCGATGGAATCCCTAATCATGATAGGGTTAAACGAGGATTTAGGTTTGAACGGGGTCTGTTGCATATCCCTTGTGATATCGCAAGCTGCTAGCATAGGCCTTGTAATAATTGCAGTCCCTCTGGCATTCTCATTCCAAAGCTCTTTAATAGTTTGGAGCAGCGTTTGATCTGTTTGCGATTCAGCTGTATTGTTGGACATCTCATCAGAATTTGAATCTCTGCGAGCATTATTTTGTTCTTTATTTGTCTTCATTTGTGTATGAAATTTCTTTAATTTTAATTTTCTGACACCTTTGTAGATATCCAATCTCGTTGTTGCATAATCGAAGTTCTCTCCCGGGGCATATGATAGTCCCAAATGTAACATATTGGTCTCTTGTCTTGATAAAGTTACATTGGTCAAGTTGATAATTGTATTGTTTGATGTCCTAGTCTGATTCGATTGTGTTACCATACTCTCCTACCTCCTCTCTTGTTCATTTTTTGTACGCTTCTTGTTTGCCCTGCGCCTCTGCCGGCGCTTGTAGTTGGCATACCTACTGTGTTGTTCCTTTGTTGTGGCCCTGGGCGTGAGGTTTGCTTCTTTTGTGGCAGATAAAATTTAGGGGCATATTATCAAGAACGGCGATAATGGGCTTGATAATATGCCCTTGTGAATTCCCATATAAGCCCAGGTTAACACCAGAACCTGGGCTGCTATGGGGATTCACAAGGACATATTATCAAGCGCATTATCGCCGCTTTAGCGGCAGTTTCCTGTCGCTAAAGCTGTGATAATTTTATCGCCGTTCTTGATAATATGTCCCTTAGTTCTTCCCCCGGTGATGGTGTAGGGGTTTGTCTTTCTTCACTTGTTTTGCACATCTCGGATTCAGACTCACTTTCTCCCAATGAGCTTGCCTCAGATTGTGATGTATCAATTTGATCTATGTGTCCTCTTAATGTCTTTGTTTGCCCCTCTACACTTTTGAACTTTGATGTCCTGATGGCGTCATAACGCAAAGGTAAATATCTGTCCTAGTTCGTAGTCCTGTTTGTCCCGTAAAAACTTAAAAGCCTCTCTTTCTTTGATCTTGTCCTCATCTTTTTTAATTCTCACCATCATTTCTTTGCGTAATTTCGCTTGTTCATCCTTAGATTCCATTTTTTCCAATTCCTCATTGATGTCATAAATTTCGTTTAATACCTTCGCTCTGTCGTTGTCTGCTTATTTGATTAGTATGAGTGTTAGATTCCTGGACGAGTCAAGATTACATTCTGCCCACTCTCTCATAACATCCAGATTGGGGTCCTCATAACTAGGGGCTGTGAGGATTCTTAGCCCCCTAGGTATCCTCCCCACATCTATATATCTTTGGAGGGACCGTGACTCCCACCATTTATTTTGTTCTGCCTTCATCTTTTTTTCAAGCAGTCTGAATTTGTCCCTTATTGAGTCATTTTCAATAAAATTTGTTGCTGCATTTACAATGGCTTCCGTAGAAATGGGCAACGCGTCGGAAAACATTTCCATTGCCGCTTCTTCACGTGCGCGTACCATGTCAGCCAACATGTTGGGATATCTATGTTATTGAGTATGAGTGACTTGCATTGCTGTATATTATGCTTCCCGCCCTTCACTCGTTTTGCACACCTCTTCTCTCCACAATATCCACTTTATCCTACCTGGGATTTTCCGCTGCCTTCGGGTCCTCCGACTTCACCGGGCTCCTTCAGGTTTAAGCTCATAGGTATTTTCTTCACACGTCGCCATTACGCGTTTCGGCTCCGTAAAGCTGTGTGTATATATATATATATATATATATATATATATATATATATATATATATATATATATATATATATATATATATATATATATATATATATATATATATAAATTCAAAAGCAATGCCTGCTGTGGATAGAGCCACTCAAACGGGTATTATATGCCAAACTTCTTTATTGTAGGATGTGGCGAGGGCATTGCTAGCCAGCACAGAGATTCAGTCCGGATTATACCAACGCGTTTCGTGATTCTTCCACTTCGTCATGGGCTCCGGGTCAGTTTCACAACAGGTGTTTTTCGAGCACTTCCTTTTAAAAGACAACGTCCCGCCCGAGTGGGCGTGGCCTCACGCATGGCATCTTGGAAGTTGAAGTGCCCATACTTTTGCTCCAGTGAGCCCCCGTGTGAATGTCTTTCTGTCATTGATAAAACCACAGTGGGTTGTGTTGGGAAGCATCGAGTCCCCGCTGCACATCTTGTTCCCAAGTTCTTGTTTGAGTGGCTCTATCCACAGCAGGCATTGCTTTTGAATTTATATTGGCGGCTCCGTCTGGGCCGCGGAAAGAGCCCCGATGCCTGATCGGCATCCCTGCGATGACGCCAATTCGACGCCAACGTAATGGAAATGGGAGCCAGTGATTGTGGGAACAAGATGTGCAGCGGGGACTCGATGCTTCCCAACACAACCCACTGTGGTTTTATCAATGACAGAAAGACATTCACACGGGGGCTCACTGGAGCAAAAGTATGGGCACTTCAACTTCCAAGATGCCATGCGTGAGGCCACGCCCACTCGGGCGGGACGTTGTCTTTTAAAAGGAAGTGCTCGAAAAACACCTGTTGTGAAACTGACCCGGAGCCCATGACGAAGTGGAAGAATCACGAAACGCGTTGGCATAATCCGGACTGAATCTCTGTGCTGGCTAGCAATGCCCTCGCCACATCCTACAATAAAGAAGTTTGGCATATAATACCCGTTTGAGTGGCTCTATCCACAGCAGGCATTGCTTTTGAATTTATATTGGCGGCTCCGTCTGGGCCGCGGAAAGAGCCCCGATGCCTGATCGGCATCCCTGCGATGACGCCAATTCGACGCCAACGTAATGGAAATGGGAGCCAGTGATTGTGGGAACAAGATGTGCAGCGGGGACTCGATGCTTCCCAACACAGCCCACGGTGGTTTTATCAATGACAGAAAGACATTCACACGGGGGCTCACTGGAGCAAAAGTATGGGCACTTCAACTTCCAAGATGCCATGCGTGAGGCCACGCCCACTTGGGCGGGACGTTGTCTTTTAAAAGGAAGTGCTCGAAAAACACCTGTTGTGAAACTGACCCGGAGCCCATGACGAAGTGGAAGAATCACGAAACGCGTTGGCATAATCCGGACTGAATCTCTGTGCTGGCTAGCAATGCCCTCGCCACATCCTACAATAAAGAAGTTTGGCATATAATACCCGTTTGAGTGGCTCTATCCACAGCAGGCATTGCTTTTGAATTTATATTGGCGGCTCCGTCAGGGCCGCGGAAAGAGCCCCGATGCCTGATCGGCATCCCTGCGATGACGCCAATTCGACGCCAACGTAATGGAAATGGGAGCCAGTGATTGTGGGAACAAGATGTGAAGCGGGGACTCGATGCTTCCCAACACAACCCACTGTGGTTTTATCAATGACAGAAAGACATTCACACGGGGGCTCACTGGAGCAAAAGTATGGGCACTTCAACTTCCAAGATGCCATGCGTGAGGCCACGCCCACTCGGGCGGGACATTGTCTTTTAAAAGGAAGTGCTCGAAAAACACCTGTTGTGAAACTGACCCGGAGCCCATGACGAAGTGGAAGAATCACGAAACGCGTTGGCATAATCCGGACTGAATCTCTGTGCTGGCTAGCAATGCCCTCGCCACATCCTACAATAAAGAAGTTTGGCATATAATACCCGTTTGAGTGGCTCTATCCACAGCAGGCATTGCTTTTGAATTTATATATATATATATATATATATATTTAAAAAATGTGTTTCCTTTGGAAACTTTGGTCCTAACTATAACTACCTACTGGCTATTGCACTCACACATAACAACTGGGACAGGCAAGATATAGAAGTAAGACTAAAGGCTTTAGTCTTTCGTTTATTTTTGTCGTGTCCCGGTTTTTGGTTCTCAAAATATGATCACCCTACCCAAAGAGGCTCCACAGGCATCTAGTCCTGCAAAAAAAAACAGTCTTACTGCTGTGTGCTAGGCAGCAGAGAAGAAGGTAAGCAACAGATGAGAAATGCAGTTGCAAGGGCCTTAGCGTGCTTGGTCCCAAAATCACACCATGACATGACAGTCCAACAGACAGCAGAAACTTACCTGATTGTCATGGACACCATCAGCATCCAGTATCCAGGAGAACCTCTAATCGAGCACTACCATTTTCATGGTCAAAACCCCAGTGCTAAGGATTGTGACGGACTTCCATTTCTTTGTCACAGAATAATTCAGTTTAAAAATGTTGTGAGTAGTCATTACCAACATTCTGCCATCTTTTTAAACAGGCCTGCAAATTAGAAAATTGCTGTCCCTTTTATGAACAAGTCTTAAATGCAGGGAAAATAAGGTATTGGGGTATCCTGAGTTGTGGCTGGGTCATTGATTACACACTCACACCACTGGTTCTCTTACAGTCCAGGAAACGTTGAACTATTACCTACTCAGTGCTTAATTTGAGGCAGTGATTGGAGGTTGGGTCAACTGGGGCTGAGGGTGGGGGTGAGAGTGTTTGAATGTGTGTGTGTGTGTGTGTGTGTGTGCATGGGAGCGCATGCATGTGTGTGTGTGTGTGTAATTCACTGAAAAAGCCAAATGTTAATAGGACATTATATAGTTAGACGAAAATGTCAGTTAAAACATACCACTCCAAGCAAACAAAACACTACTGAAATCCGACAGTCATCGTTTTCTGAAGTAACTATAACTGATGGTCTAAAGTAACTATAGCTTGCGTCCTCGCCATGCACTGCTTATGACCTCATATATTTCATCACTCATTTTTTTTTAAAACTCTTTATATATTTCATCACTCATGACATGTTCTATTAAAGCATTGATAAAATCACTGTAACATATGAAATGACATTGTAGATGAGCATGGCACGGGTTCAATTTATAGTTACTTAAAAGCACGATTTATAGCTACCTGAGATAATTATAACTTGTGAATATCAGTGGATTTGTTTCTTTAAAGTGGTATGTTTTAACTGACATTTTTACCTAACCATAATGTCCCTTTAATCTTAGTTTTTTTAGAATGTCTATTTTTTAAACGCAAAGTTACATATTCTTACCATACGTAACAATAACATTACTTTAACCTTTGTTTTTTTCAGTGAATTTCTAAGTTTTTTAAAAACGTAAAATAATATTTTATTACCAAATGTAATGCTAAGCCCATGCCATGCATGTTCTTTGCCATGCACAGCGTGGGGTTAGCTGCAGGCTAGGCCCTGCATCCAACCGCTCCGCAGGCAGCCAAGCCCTCCCACACATGGCCTACAGCTGTGCGTGGCATAGGGTTGGCCATGAGGCCTAGTCTGCTGAAAGACCCTGCGCCCAACTCCCTGATGGCGGCTAAACTATTTGTTTCATTTTAGTAAGACTGACCTACTGACTTTGTGAAAGGGTTGTAGTGTAGTTCCTATCTTCCCAATAGGCTCTGCGCATTGGAATAGTACCTACAGCAGTAAAGGCCTAGACCAGACGTTAACTAGGTCTACTACTGTCGATACTAGACTTAATTTTTGGGTTTGCCAGCTAAGCTCAGAGTTCGCTAGAAACTTTCTCGAATGTTCAGGAAAGAATTACCTCCCCTGATTAGACAAGAAGGGATTTAGTTTCTGACAACCATAGAACATGACAACTTTGCTCTCCCCTAATCAAGAGTCAATCTCAAGAGTCGTGTGAGCACAAGGCAATTATTTTACTCAGTCAGTACGTGCATTCTTAGTCTCATCAGAATGTAGAGAAAAGGAAGAGACGGGCGTGTTCAATAAAAGATGTTATTTATTGATCAGTCTCTTTTCTCGTACAAGAGAAATGGATCGATATTATTGCAATACTTATAGTTAAGTAAAGTGCATACATTAAAAGCAATAGTATAGAATAATACTGTAAAAACATTGATATGGTTTCTGAGCCATATGATGTTTAAAATGATTAAAATATATTTACATACACATATACATTTGACTAAACGTACTCAACTGGTGTTTCTAAATACGCCTACCCCGTGTACCTGACCTAAGTCTAATGCGTGGGCGGGAATAGAAAGTTACAGTTTAAGTTAAGTTTGTTTTTGCCAAGTGAATAACTAAAGAATTCTCTAGGAGGGGTTATTCAGTTCTGTACCTGGAATTTAGGATGAATGAGGAATGGTATCTCTTTCTCTGCTCTCGATATTCCAGGCTGCCTGCGAGGGCTACCCGGAAGCGCCGGTGCTGGGTCTCTCGGCTTGAGATAGCAGCGCGTCTCTCAGCGCGTCAGGAAGGCGGGGCTGCTGCCTGCGGGGTCTGCTTCTGCTCTCGGCTTCGGCAAGTATGGCTGCTCCGTCTTGTCACCACGCGTGTGTTTGCATAGGGCAAGGTCGGCAATATTTATACCTTAAAGGTGCCGAGATTGACGTAAGGATGGACATAGGTACGTCAATAAAGATGTCATACGACTTGCTCGTTAGCACATTCTTTTGCAAAAGTTCTCTGTGAAATCAAAACAATGGCCGCACGGATTTTCCAGGTTGTCATAGGTTTGATTTGTTATGAGAACGTCGTATGCCTTATCAGGGGCTGGAGGAATGTCGCTTGTCTAATTAGATCTCAAGCGTTATGACCTAATCAGATAACACGTTCCTGTGCCGTAGTGTGACTGCGTCAGATAACGGTATCTGCATCATGGGGGATTTCTTGCCTCATGGGCTGACTGTTAGTTAACTAGCTAGGTAGTTTAACCAGAATAGGGTCAGGAATAGGGGGATCGATTCAGAACCTATAGAAATACACGACACCCACTCCACGCTAACTATGGTCATATCTACTAATCTATGCATAGTATAACATAGTACAACATACTATAGAGTATAGTGTATACCTTACCACCCCAAAATACATAAATGCATTTCGAAATTTTCAAATATACTGAAAAATTGCAGTCATATATATTGTATGCACTTAAGCTATGAATTAAATGCAAAAGTAAACACGCATTGTTATGCATTATTGCTTTTTGGTATATGAGAAATACACATGAAATGGCTCTTAATATAGCTATACAGAAAGGAAGTCCGAGACCATTTCATCACATAATAAAATATTTGTGAACATACCAGCGGGCAGCTAAAGTCTATATAAAGTATCTAAAATAGAAATCTTAGTTCTCTAGGAATAGTTTCTTACTTTAAGCAGAAGATCAGTGTCCCGGGGAAAAAATATATAGAAAGATATTTTAAGGGCTTGCTGAAAAAAGTTGCTGTCCGTGAACTGGATTGTAATTGTTCATGTGACTTTATTTTTAAAGGTTGAAGGCCGAATTCAGGGAACGCCGTGTGCGAGTTTACTCAAAAGTCTCTATTTCTGTTCCGGAGAGAACATCATATCATTCAGGCTTTCGAAAAAACTGTCAACAGCTTCATGGGAAAGTTCCACTAAGTCGGAAATAGGGGTAACCATGCATTCGTGCGCATGATTGTCTCCATTGACATTCTGATTTGCATTGCTGACAGAAGGTCGTACCTGTTCGATGTTGCTTTCATCTTGAACTTCACTACTCTTCAATCGCAGTGGTGAAGATTCCAGGAATGCCGTCATCAGGATTGGCAGCCTTTGAGGGCAGCACAAAGCGTGAACCTTGGTAGGAACCAACAGTGTATCTGCATCCACCGGCGCATCCGATTGTAGCGTCAGACAGGTGTCTAACACGCATTCTTCTCCGCATAGCAGACACCTTAGTACAGGTAAAACACACCTTTGCCACATTGGTCGAAATGATAGAAACCAAGTCATGTTTAGGTCTCTAAGCCAGGAGAGTCCCAGGATTTTTGATATCCGGTCCCGGTATCCAATGGCTAGGATCGTATCTTCCATTGTCGCGAGAGTTTGATCTGTGACATGGGTTGCCATAACGAAAAATAAGGACTAGGAATAGGATTCCTGCAATTAGTCCCAGGATCAGGGGAAGTCCGCCAAAAATCGAATGGACGAAATCTGGAAAAATACCCAGTATGGCTTTGAATGGTGTTAATGCCATCGAAAATACTGTCTTAAATACCTTTGAGACCCCAGTGGTATCAGAAATATTTAAGATTTCGCTCAGGATTTCCGCGAAATGTACGGGGGAATTAGTTGATAATAATGTATGTATCTCTGCAGTCGTCCTTGCGACTTGTAGATCATACGTTTCTTTAGATGACGTGAGCCTTGTAGGCGTCTGAAGAAGGACTGTTTTCATTCTGCTTAAAGTATCTATTCGAATAGAAGTAATTTTCAAACCGGGCCATGCCCTTGCCTCCCTGTCTGGTAAGGAGCTGGGGAACAAAGAACGTCCACAGCACTTGACCTTCGCCGTCGTGGTGACGAGATAAGGAGTCCCGGGCATAAGACTACAACATCTGCGGTCTACAATAAGAATGTAACTCCCATTATAGAGTCTTTGAAAGAATGGTTCTATTTCAGTTGCAGGTGCGCCTTGCTGGTGACATGAAAGGTTGTATGAATTCCCTTCACAGGCTCCGTGCAAACTAATACCGTTACACAGAAGCGTGCCGCTTAGTGACATAGCACAATTGTTGCCACTAAGAAACACTTTCTGTCCTTTATTACTGACACATGCATGTGAATAGGGCAGGTTCCAAGTTGTTTTAAGGTACCCCTTTCCCAATTTCTCGTACATGCCAGCCTGTATATATTTTTGGCAGTATTGAAACCTGAAGGTTGAGATTGGAATATTTATGATTCCGTGGATTATCCATTCACTGACAGGTCGTTCTGACATTGTCATTGGTAATCTTTCTAGTTTTTCAATGCTCAAGATTGTATAATCAGCACCCTTCTGCGCCATACCGATTTGTCTATCAGTAAGGTTAAAGATTTGGAATAGTGACGTTGTGTTGATTAAACGCCAAGGCACATAGCCTGAACGCAGATTTTGTAACGTCCAGCCAAGCTGTACAATAGAGCGCAATTGTGACTGACCATGTTGTAATAACAGTAAGTCTTGCGATAATATATCGATTGCTGAAGACACAATGCCGTCCAATGAAAATATTCTGGAGGACAGAGTCATTAACCCATTGTCCACTACAGAAAGTGATTTTTCCAAATTAATACGATCAATTTCACGTATTCTCTCTGCTGTTTCAATTTGAGTAACCTTCCAGGCCTCATTGTATGCTGCATATACAGAGGCTGCTATGAAACGCTTTTGACGCTGTTTGCGTGGTCCCAGTATGAAATCACGCAAGTCAGCACCATCAGTAAGTAAAGTTAGGTGTTGCTTAATTTCAGGCAGTGTGGAAGTTTGTAGCCATTGAAGGCATAATTTGCCCACACTGTAGGTTGTTATTATCCCTGGGTGATGTCTTTGGGGATATCTAGGGTCTGGCCTGGTCATTTTGAAACCCTGTGTTTTATTCAGGAATCTATCTTGACAGTTATTTGTATCTGTGGGCCAGATCAACCATTGTTTCCAATCAGGATGTGTTCTGTTTTGGTTAAGTATATGGTTTATGTCTATTTCTTCATCTGTATCAGAGCTATTGCTAAACATTGTTGGCTTTGGAATAGACAGGTTATTTAAATCTTTGATTTTGGCTAAGCCAAGACAGGTGGTTTGTTGAACAGTGTCATTTAAAAATATCATTTGTTCTGGGATCATGCAGGCTCTAAACAAAGCTTCTATACCCTGTACTTGCCATTCTTTTGTACCCCAAACACTTTTCAAATCAACATTTTTGTCCCAATAATCAAATCCAAAAGTATTCATTTTTTCAAAGAATGAATCTGAATATATCAATTTCGTGTTGGTTATCATGGTTTTCATCCCTGTCTTGTTTGACAATTTGTAATAAAATGTTTCAGCATTAGTTATGTTAAAACCTGAAAAATATGAATATTTGTCATAAACGGTTCTAGAGCTCCCTTTTGGAGGTGTAGCACAATGTTCCCATTGATTATAATTTAAAACATTTCTAGGTTGTGCAGATTTATGCAAGAAATGGTTACCATAATGGTTATAGCAATACATACTATCATAATTTGTAGAACCTTGCAAATATTCATGTTTTGTAAATTTAGCAGACATTACTAAGTCAGACATCATATTGTTTATACTTTCAAAGTCCCAATCATCAGCAAATGAGTTTGGTTTTGCAAAGTCACTCAAGGAGATCTTGATTTGGTGTGGATATTTCAGGATCTCGACCGGACCATAAATTTCATAGTCAGTGTTGTCCCAGGCTACCCCACCAGGTATTGGAATTGCTGTGAAGTTGGCTGAAGAAAGTTCTGAAGAAAGTTCTCGTTTCTCGACGTGTGAAGATGTGTGTGGTTTGAGGACCAAGTTGATGTTCTGACTTGCTGTGTCCATTTTAGCATATTTTCCCTCAATGAAGCGTCCCAAGGTAAATACCATGATGAGCCAAAGTATGAGGATAAATGCACCAAAACCCACCCAAAATTCAATCCATGGGGAAACCAGATATGTTTCTTTCAGTTGTTTCAAAAGTTCCTTAGCTTTGTCTTTAAAGGATTTTTGATGATGGCTGTGTCTTTTGTTCGCTGAAACCTTCAGAGGAATCATCGAAGTTGATGAAGTAACCAGATGCAGTTCTGTCAATTGTTCCAATTGGTTCAGGATTTTTGTTTCTTGCATTTTCACTTGGAACTTCATTGTAGATTGGTGTGTCTCTGCTAAATGTTTTTATTTGGGTTTTCAGAGGTCTTAGTTCTATTGCATTGTTGCATAGTCCTTGTTGTTCTTCTGTAGGCGTTTCGAATGTGATGAGCCTCTTTGATAGGACCTCTGTACTGGTAGCAAACCTTGGTGTTCTGCTACTTATTGGGAGTCCACTTGGCCTACTGTTTGTTATTGGCCACATGTTGTGGTTTTACCAGGTCGATGGATACAACTCGGTTCTCCTTTTTTCCAGCAAGTGGCGGTAGTACAACTGATCTTGTCCCGTTGACAGACAAGACAGGAACTGCTTTTCTGTAAGAAGGCCCAAATTCCTTCTTTACCGCGATCTTCTCCCTGACTAGATCCCCGACTTTTGGAATCCAGACAGGTCTTGCTGGGACAGGTGGTGATTCTTCAGTGGTTGTTGGCTGTTGTTTCAACTGTATGTTGCTCAGGTCTTTTCTTGTTTTGTTTAAGTCCTGCAAAATAGCCAAACGGTCTTTGACATCAAAGGTTTTTTCTATTACCACTGAAGTCTGACTATCAAGGTCAGAGATCAACATCCTAGTTCCGAATAATAATTCGTACGGACTGAATCCCTTCAGAGAATTTCTTGGCAAGTTATTTAGACTACGTTGGACACTTATTAGATGTTTGACCCACCCAGCTCCCGAACCTAATACCTTTGCTGTTATAGATTGCTTTATGTCACGGTTTTTTCTTTCAACAATTCCGTTCCCCTCAGGGTGAAATGGACAAGAGTACCGCAATTGCACGCCCATGCTGACCATGGCCTCCTTATAAGCCCGAGAGCTAAAAGCAGGACCATTGTCCGAATGCAGAATGCCAATTGCGTATGTGCCGATAAAGACCCGCAAATCTTTTATAACAGTTCTGGCGTCAGCCGTTCGCTGGGGCCACATCCATATGAATCTCGTGCATGAGTCCACTGCGACCAAGATATATTTATAGTTACCGTCCCTTTGTAAGGGACCGCAGTGGTCTAGATAAACACAGGCTAATGGTTTATCTGAGATTAGAAGGGGCGTCTGTGCTGGACGTCTCACAGTTGATACTTTCAGTTTTTGACATATTTCACATGCTAGAACATAGTTCCTTGTTTGTCTTCTCATTTGTGGCCACCAGTATCTCTGTTTTAATAATGATACTGTGGCTGAGACGCCAGCATGGGTAGAAGCAATCCCTTCGTGTGCCGCTATTATTAGTCCTAATCTGTGTTCCATGTTTGGAATTGCCCTATCCCCCACTCCAGGGATTCGAGCAAAAGGGACGGAGTTTGCATCGATTATGTATGTATAATTGAGTGGATAGTTGATCGGTAACGCTGAGCAGTCGCCTTTTGATGACGTTTTCACCGCCAGCAATGTTTCGCCGTCAATGTATTTTAATGTACGCTTTTTTCGATCTACGGGAGCCGGTTTACTGGCTGCCGCTGCGGCTGTTTCAGCCAATGAATTCCCTACAACGTGAACGCCATCACGCTGGTGACTCAGTGAGTGTGTCACGTGAGTCTTTGGTAGTTCTTTTTTCAAAAGAGCTACTTGTTCCCAGAGCAGTCTCTGCTTTATTGGTGCATCTGTGTCATCTTTGTAACCGTTCTGAATCCATGTCTGCAAATCCTTGTTCTATGCTTTGACGCAGAAATATGAATCTGACACTATAAGTGTCGGGAATTCGCGATCCGCATTATCTAGCGCCATTTTCAAAGCTATTATTTCAGTTTGTAGTTCTGAATTAGTTTCTACTGAGTGTGATTTTGTTAATAAAGGTTTTAGTTTACCTCCGCGCCACACTTCTTTTGTAATCTCACATGTGGGGTTGTATGCATGTTTTCCCCAAACGGAGGGTTGAGCATGCCCGTCTGTATAGATTACACAGGCGTAATGTCGTAGAGGCAGAATGTCGATTGGCAGAGGATACGTCTTTTCATATTTTAGATTTTTTAATTCTTCTAGTTCTTAAAAGACTGTCAACCAGGCAATACTTGATAATTCATATCCTCCGTACTGGATTTTCAGATGGGCAATTCTGGATTTTTTGAAGTTGAATTTGTAACCCTCTGCAGCGAAACCAAGTATTATGGTGTTCACTCTTTTCAAGTGAGTCTCCAAGTCATCATCTGTTAAGTAAATGTCATCGACATAAGATAATGCTTCATCATCATATAGTTGTAGTAATTCTGTTACTCTCGCTGAGAATACCCCCGGGCTGTTCTTGTACCCCTGGGCTAATCGACAGAATTGTTTTTGAGTGCCATTTACTGAGAATGCAGTTAAAGATCTGCTCTCTGGTGCTATGTTTTGACAAAAGAATCCATTGGAGATGTCCAAGGTTGTTTTGTATTTTTTGCGCACTATGTTATTCATTAGTGCAGCACTGTGTGAGTTTTGCACTGCAAAAGTTTTGCAACATGTGTTAAGGTGTCGGTAATCCAAAACTAGGCGATATGAATTGTCTGGTTTGGAGACCGGAAACAAAGGATTGTTCATTTGTGAGGTGCAAGTTTCAATCACCCCCTGGTATTCTAGCTGATCTAGTATTTCATTTACTTGTTTTTTAGCTTCTTGCTTAATTGGGTACTGCCTTTGTGCAGTTGGTTGTGATTTTAACTGGATTTTGTGAGGAGGAGAATCCTCATCCCATCCTACATGATTTTTATATAAAGCAGGTGCTAAGGCCACTGCCCACTTTCTAGCAAGTGTGTATTTTTTATGAATCGGTATTTGATTCGAGAAGGCAGGCATAATTACTTCTTCGCCATGAGGGCACTCCCTGACAAACTCTGGTGGCCAGTCTTTTTCAGCTAGAAGGATGTCATAGCCCTTGGATAGGTTATCCCAAAATAGTCCCCTTATTTTCCTAGTCTTATCTCCCTCTATACGTAATGTTATCTCGTATATTTTGTGGGGCTTGCTAACTCTGGTATCTGCAGTTTCCACTTGAAGGTATTCATTCGTGTCCACTGTCTCCAGATGATTCATAAGGACTTTGCGAGCTATGCTCACCTCTGCTGCGCTGTCTAGCATTGTCTGAGCCCACTCTCCGTTTTTCAGTTGTGTCCTCAGTATTCTCGGCATTGTTAACTACCTTGATACTGGCTACCTTCTTTTTTGGAAATTGTAATTTCTTTTTCAGTTGAGCAGGTTCCTTGTCTTTGGACTTGGCGTGCTCTTCTGATCGTCCTCTTCTTTCCGATTTCTGCGAGGAATTCTGAAAAGATTGAGAGGGACGTGTATCAATGTCTTGATATCTATCAGGTTTTTTAATATTATCCCTATTTCTAAGGTTATATCTGCCGATATTCGTGTGCCTCAATTACGAATATGACTGTGCCACCTCTAGGTGTCAGTCCATTTTCTATAAGTTTTAAGGTTATAGATCTCCTTTTGGCGACCTGGATGAGTATTATATCCGGGTCTGCTGTTTGCATGGTAGCATCAGCATCTGCTATTTCAGTAGCTAATCTAATTGCCTCTCTTTCATCATCACTCTCTGCCATTTTACAGACAGGATGGTATTATGTTTGTTTGCAGATCAGGTTTCTTATGGAAACAGAGATTAGATGCACAATATTTTGGGAATGTTTTTATCCTTCAACGTTGACTATACCAAGAACCATACATAGGAGTTCCCTCCTGCGAGGTTTTGGAGGATATTACCTTTCACCCACTCCAGACGTCTTTGGAGTATAATGGAAAAAGGGGTCTGAGTGAGAAAGCACGACTGAGTTACTCTAAATGTCTTACGTTAGTTTTATCGCCCTTTCCAAACGCGTTGGGCGCCATGTAGTGTAGTTCCTATCTTCCCAATAGGCTCTGCGCATTGGAATAGTACCTACAGCAGTAAAGGCCTAGACCAGACGTTAACTAGGTCTACTACTGTCGATACTAGACTTAATTTTTGGGTTTGCCAGCTAAGCTCAGAGTTCGCTAGAAACTTTCTCGAATGTTCAGGAAAGAATTACCTCCCCTGATTAGACAAGAAGGGATTTAGTTTCTGACAACCATAGAACATGACAACTTTGCTCTCCCCTAATCAAGAGTCAATCTCAAGAGTCGTGTGAGCACAAGGCAATTATTTTACTCAGTCAGTACGTGCATTCTTAGTCTCATCAGAATGTAGAGAAAAGGAAGAGACGGGCGTGTTCAATAAAAGATGTTATTTATTGATCAGTCTCTTTTCTCGTACAAGAGAAATGGATCGATATTATTGCAATACTTATAGTTAAGTAAAGTGCATACATTAAAAGCAATAGTATAGAATAATACTGTAAAAACATTGATATGGTTTCTGAGCCATATGATGTTTAAAATGATTAAAATATATTTACATACACATATACATTTGACTAAACGTACTCAACTGGTGTTTCTAAATACGCCTACCCCGTGTACCTGACCTAAGTCTAATGCGTGGGCGGGAATAGAAAGTTACAGTTTAAGTTAAGTTTGTTTTTGCCAAGTGAATAACTAAAGAATTCTCTAGGAGGGGTTATTCAGTTCTGTACCTGGAATTTAGGATGAATGAGGAATGGTATCTCTTTCTCTGCTCTCGATATTCCAGGCTGCCTGCGAGGGCTACCCGGAAGCGCCGGTGCTGGGTCTCTCGGCTTGAGATAGCAGCGCGTCTCTCAGCGCGTCAGGAAGGCGGGGCTGCTGCCTGCGGGGTCTGCTTCTGCTCTCGGCTTCGGCAAGTATGGCTGCTCCGTCTTGTCACCACGCGTGTGTTTGCATAGGGCAAGGTCGGCAATATTTATACCTTAAAGGTGCCGAGATTGACGTAAGGATGGACATAGGTACGTCAATAAAGATGTCATACGACTTGCTCGTTAGCACATTCTTTTGCAAAAGTTCTCTGTGAAATCAAAACAATGGCCGCACGGATTTTCCAGGTTGTCATAGGTTTGATTTGTTATGAGAACGTCGTATGCCTTATCAGGGGCTGGAGGAATGTCGCTTGTCTAATTAGATCTCAAGCGTTATGACCTAATCAGATAACACGTTCCTGTGCCGTAGTGTGACTGCGTCAGATAACGGTATCTGCATCATGGGGGATTTCTTGCCTCATGGGCTGACTGTTAGTTAACTAGCTAGGTAGTTTAACCAGAATAGGGTCAGGAATAGGGGGATCGATTCAGAACCTATAGAAATACACGACAGGGTCAGAACACCAAAATGTACCTATTGGCTTTATGAAGCGGTCAACATATTAATATACATAAAGCAAACCTATTATCTTTATCAAAAAAGTAATTAAATGTACATTAAATAAATTCACAGGTTCCAAAGTTTATAAAAGTGATTGTGTTTTTTAAAAATACATCCTTATTAAAAAAAAAATCAACATGTCTTTGAGTATTTCTTTTAGCATTTTTCAGGCCCCAAAGTGCCCCCATCGCAGCAACCACAAGAAGGCCTTAGACACCAGCTGATGAGCATACAGTTCCAGCTTGGAGTGCTTTAGAAATTTGGTAAGCTCTCCTCGAGTCATCGATTTAATGACCCAGGAGACTATATTGTGTTTAGTTTTTTATTGTTGCTGGGGGACACCACCAGGCTCCAAAAAATATAATTAAAAATCACTTGTAAAGCATAATGTGGCACTCCTCAGAAGGAGCAGAGAATGATAAATCAGTGGCAAAAAGAAATAATTTACTATTCTTTTAATTTTTTTAACAGTTTACTCTTTTATAGTTTCCTCGGTACACACCCGGGGCACCCACACCTTTTCTTGGCACTGCGGTGGGAGCCCCAAGGCCCCCGCTGCCCCTGTCATCTCACTGGCCACCTCAGTGGTGAGAGCCAGCTGTTTCCTAGATTTCTGTTTAGGCGGATGCCCCCATGCCCAAGGGGGGCACCAACCGCTTTTTCATGGTTGGGGGCTGAGAGGAGCCAAAGGGCCCTGTGGACCCTGTTGGCCACCCTTGCAGGAGCTGGTCGCTCCCTTTATTAGTGGGTGTCCTGGTGCCCACCGGGGGCACCCACAATCCAAATTTAGGGGCCGCCGGGGGGGGGCAGAGTGCCCACAACAACCCAGCTCCCCAGCCAGCACCCATCCTGGTTCTGATGGGAGCTGGCATCATTCTCCTTTGCTCCCACCGAGCAAGGACAGCTGTTTTCACTGCTCCCACCTAGGCAGAAGCAAAGATGTGTGTTGTGCCTGGTAGAGTGTGGGCAGAGTAGGCTCCCACTGTTCTGGGCAGAAACTAGCAGAAACCAAGGGGACTTAGATCTGGCACGGGGTATTGGGGCCCCCAGGCCTGATCTGTGGCACGATGAGAGGGGCTGCATGCCCCAGCCCCAGATCTGTTAATCCCCCCTCCCTTTCATAAAAAAGTGCCAGGCCCCAGGGAATGGCGCCCCTGGGCTGACATTAGCTCAGGGAGGGGGCCCTCACCCCTCTCCCCTTCAAAAAATGTGCCAGCCCAGGGGAATGGGGTCCCGATGCCATAATTGGCTTCGGTTGGAGGGGTACCCACATATGGCCACCTCCATATATTTAAATAAAAAATATATATGTCTTTATATTTGGCCCTTGCCCACTGAAAGGTTAATTTCCTGATAAAAAAGGATACAGATGCCATTTTAATTTTTTTACCACACCACACCACCCGACCTCTGCCTAGGACTCCTGCTCGACCGATTATTGCCTGACTCCTAAATAATAGAGATCGTGACACTGCACTCTGTCTCGCAAGACACAAGCTTAATTTGCAAGTTGACGTTAATGAGGTGACTCTTTAGTGAGATTTCACTATGGCTGTCCAGGAAGCAAGAAGAAAATGTTTACCAAATAAACAGAAACAGACTGCCATTCCATACACAATGTTGTATCCTACTAGACTTCACATTTCCTTTCAGGGAAAAGAACGCTTCTTCACCAATCTCCAACTGTTGCAGGTTTTTTGCACCATCATTCCATTCGCTCCACTCCAATGAAGATGCCTGTAGCTTCTTTTAGGGATTTCTCACCAACTTCAGAGCTGGGCTGACAATGATATCTCTTATGCTAAATTGTATGTTCTTGGTTCATAAGTCTTCTCTGACGCCCTTAATGTTAAATACCCATTTCCCTTTTTTTATCCATGGCGCCAAGAGACTACCACTACCCTCCTCAACCTTTGCATCCTACATTGGATGAAATAATGATGGTAATTCCTGGACACCCTTGTTTTAAATGAGGAGTACCTCTGCTGACTCTCTAGATTGCCTTTACTAGTTACCCCTGGTTAAGATTGATAACCTTAAGTTTATCTCCCCTTTTTTAGGTTTTGCCTGGCGAAAAGATGCGCTCTGCGCATCTTTTTCGCGCAGGCGAAATCCTGATGAGATCTGTAGTGTGGCTTTGGGTCGGCCCTCGTCATTCATTGGCTGGCTCCATAAATGGAGCCTAGCCATTGGACGAGGGGCCTGTCCGTCAATGCCGGACCAGATTCGGGGGCGTTCCCGAGATTCTTTGGCTTTTGCCGACGTCATGCTACGTCAGCCGAAAGCCGATTCTCGGGAACGCCCCCGAATCTGGTAAGGCACTAGTGGCACCCCGAGCGCTCTGCCGCCTCCTACTACGGTGCAAACGCTGCCTCCCTGATTGCCGCCGCTGCCCGGGGCCGAGAATAACAGGAGGACCTCGCCGGGGCCGCGGAGAGCAAGAACGAAGGAGCTGCCCTCTGCTCTGCGCATCTTTTTCGCGCAGGCGAAATCCTGATGAGATCTGTAGTGTGGCTTTGGGTCGGCCCTCGTCATTCATTGGCTGGCTCCATAAATGGAGCCTAGCCATTGGACGAGGGGCCTGTCCGTCAATGACGGACCAGATTCGGGGGCGTTCCCGAGATTCTTTGGCTTTTGCCGACGTCATGCTACGTCAGCCGAAAGCCGATTCTCGGGAACGCCCCCGAATCTGGTAAGGCACTAGTGGCACCCCGAGCGCTCTGCCGCCTCCTACTACGGTGCAAACGCTGCCTCCCTGATTGCCGCCGCTGCCCGGGGCCGAGAATAACAGGAGGACCTCGCCGGGGCCGCGGAGAGCAAGAACGAAGGAGCTGCCCTCCCATTGGCTGAGGCGGTCGAGCCCCCTCAGTGCCGCCGCGCTAGGAGTGGTTCTCGAGCCGCCGCGTCATCGCTGGAGCCGTGCTGCGATTGGCCGCAGCTTCGTTTCGTCAGCCTACACACAACGGATGTTTTCCCTTCATAAATAGAACTCCGCCTCCGCCCGCCTCCGACCGTCCCGCCGCAGCGGGGCCCTGCAGCAGCCTCGGCCACCAGCACTACCATGGCGGGCGCTCTGCCAGGCTCCCGTGAGCTGCGGGAAACTTCGCCGCCCCCCCTGCCTGAGCTAGAGACGGGCCGCCGCGCTGCCCGCGGCGACCCGGAAGTGACTAGCCGGCCGGCCAATCCTAGCGCGGCCGGCCGGAAGTGCCGGAAGAAGGAAGACGGCAGCAGAAGAAGTATGGCGGCCCACGCGGGGCTCCCGTGGCCTGCCTGGAGGGAGCCCCGGGAGAAGCGGAGGACGTTGCCGGTCTCCCATGCTGAAGAGGGAGACCGGAGAAGTGCTCGCAGCCCACCGCCTATGTCCGCCCTTTGTATGGGGTCGTCACAGTCCTCTTTTTCACATCCCCCTCCTCTACACTCCCCCCTCTCGTTTCTCCTCTTTATTCTTTTCCTCTCCCCTCTTTGCTTCCGTTATTCTTGCCATTTCTTTCCTTCCGCCTTCACATCCTTTCATCTCCTTCACATCCTATTTTCTCTCCTCGTCCTTCTCCCCCTGTCTACCCCCCCCCCCCCCTGTCCAAACAGGTTCTGCCAGGCTGGCTGGAGCTGGCATGGGAGGGTAAGTGGCTTGTGACCCACCCTCTGCTTTTGTGCCCTTTAGCCCCGCCCCCGGTCTCAGCAGATATTGCCCGGCTCCGCGGCCTCCGTGGACTCCACTCTCTCACCCTCGCCATGAAGATGCTCGCCCTCCTGTGCCTCGTGGCGGTCGCTGGTCTGGCCTCGGCGGTGCCCATCTCATCGTGAGTACTTTTACAATCACTTGCTTCTGGGATGGAAAGGGTCAGGTAGCCCGCTCGCTACTGGTAGTAGTCATACAATTACAAAATTAAATCACTTTAGTGGTCGCATGGGTTAAACGTAGCAGGGTTTACTTTCCATAAATTATGCAGTAAAAGAGAACTGAACATTGTAACAGTGAAACAAAAAGCCTGAAATAATAATGAGAGAGAGAATGTCCTAGTGTGGGGGAGGAGACCAAAGTGCACAGAAGGGGTAGCAAGTGACAGCGGTCAGCTAGCGGTGCATTTATATATAATGTGTGGATTATAATGGATGGGAGTGGTATAAACATGAGGAGTGAGAGAACTAATTGTACTTTCAAGGAGGTCTGGTGTCATCCTTGAAACTGTCTGTGAAGGAGTAAAGTAAGTCTTCCCATTGAATATGGAAGAGGGCGTTTCCATAAACCTCTAGAAGCCTCATGCCTCAGAGGAGTAGATTCTGCTGTAGTCCACCATATACATTTGCATTGCCAATGGGGTACAGGTGATATGGACGGGGATTTCCAGTTCATAGTGATAGAACGCCGAGCTAACAGGAAGGCAAGGTCGAGAAATGTGTTTGCTGCTTTGGCAATTTGGAGCATTTAAAGTCCATCTATGCAACTTTCCAGGTTGTAGCGGCCTTGACGACCAGTAAAGGTTAATACATTGCAGATGTCATTCCACTAGGGGGTAACATGCGAGCATCCCCAGAGCATGTGTTTCAGGTCTGCTCTAGTCTAGTGGAAGCTCAGCGAGGCAATTCGAACTAGTATTTATATATATATATTGTTCAATTGGTCTCGAGTCAGGCGCGATGTAAAATGTTATGTTGTATTGTTGGAAATTTGGCATTTCTCAAAATTTTGTGGGGGGTGACCCAGTATTTTGTCCCACCTTTGTTTTGTAAATGCACAGCATATATCTGCATACCATTTGAGCTGCATGGATGCCAATGGGTCTTCTTCAGTCCAAACTGGAATGGACCTAACGAGGATATTGGTTTGCGTCCTGAGCTTATGGTAAATAATGTTTGAATCAATGAGTGACAGGAAGGCTCTGTGGGTGTAATGGCCCAGGTGGAGGCGAGTGTCAAAGTAAGGCACTTGTGAAGTAGGACTTGTCCTGGTGGAGGGTCACATTTCTCTGAAAAGGTCACAAATGGGCTGGGAGTCCCATCTTGAAAAACCAAGCAGGTGACCCCTGACTGGTCCTATGCCTCAGCTGCTGCAACAGACATGTCCTTACAGAAGGATCGGATACTCAACAACAGTATCATATGAGCATATGGGACTCTTTGAGGATGGGAATTCAGCGCACTGCGGCAGCTGGTGTGAGCTATGCCTACAAGTCTATTAGCTGGGTTAGGTAAACTAATGCCTGGGATGATTAGTTCACGTATTTTATTTTTAATCTCATGTGTGTCTGGTACAGACCAACTAACCAACAGGCAGGCCATTGATGTTGTGCTGCCAGATAATGGTCGAAATCCAGGGACAGTAGACAACATGTTCAGTAGGGAGTTCTAATTTTGCTAAGGAGATCCGATGTCTACCATTAGTCCATATAATGTTCCCAATTATGCTACCTTATGTGCAGAAAAGACACTGCAGGAGATAAACAGGTAATTTAGAGAACAAGTAAGTAAGTCTGAGTAGCATTAACATCTTAGCAAGGGCTGGTCTGCCTGGCACCGACAGGTGGCGCATCCTCCAAAATCAGATCTGAGACCCGAGTGAGGATACTGTTGCTCATCAAATGTCCATTGATAAAATCTTTATGTTGACCCCTAGATAGTGGAAAGTGCTGGGTAACCGTTTGATGCATTGACCGTCTATGTCAACGGCTTGCGTGGGACAATCTGGGTTTAGGGGAAAGGGGCAAGACGTGGTCCAGTTAACTCCAAGCCCTGAGGCTATATTAAATGATCTCAGTTGCTGTGTCATATTGTGACGGATATCTCTGCTGTACATCAGAACATCATCAGCATAGTGGGATACATTATGTGTCTCTCTATCATGCGTAATGCCCAGTCTTCTCTCAACTGATGCAGATGTATTTATAAAGGTTCCATTGCGAAAGCAAATAGGAGGGGGAGGGGGAGAGGGCAGGGGAGAGGGCAGTCTTGTCGGGTGCCTCTCCTAACAAGGATAGGATCAGAGATAAGATGACTTATTTTGGGGGGCTCTGTGTGGGGGGGCTTTGTGTGTGTTTGTGTGTGTCATTTGCGAGAGATAAAGCTAGTGGCATTGTAAATGACAATGCCATGTATTTATGTTAAAAAAAAACATAAATAAAAATAATGTCAAGAGCAATGCCAATAGCTCTAACTTTAACAAAGGCAAAACCATTGCATTGTAAATGCTTGTTTACCTAATGCTGCAGACAGTACTGTCTGTGATAGCCCATGATTGCTTCTAATTTTGTAGTTTCTAGAGGGACTGAATGGGTGCAGGATGCAATCTGGCTGGGCTTGGGCCGTCAGACGGGGTGGGTGGGATTGTTTACTGTTTCATGTTGTGCCACATGCTGTATGATGCTGAATCCGCAGTGTTGTCAACTTACCAGACCTCCCACTAATTCTTATTGTCTAGACCTCCCACACCCACCTAAGTATGTCCAATACACCTATCGAAAATGATATCTCCTCTCACATAGTATATGAATGTATCACTTGGAATATTAGAGGCCTTGGATATCCGCGAAAGTGTAGGCATATTTTATCCTGTCTTGATCGACATGGTATTCACATAGTCCTGTTACAAGAAACCCATTTGGCTGATTCGACAGGCAGGACATTTGTGGCCTGATGAGCTTCCCACAGACAATTTTCCACATATTCCTCTTATACGAGAGGGACTGTGACACTTTTTCGCAGAGGAGTGCTGTATATTTCACAGGGCTCAATAATTGACAAACAGAGCCACTGCTCAATTATGTGGAGTAGGCTTAACTCTCATGCTGTTGCAATCGTTAATTGCTATGGCCCTAATATATATGGCCCAAATATATATGACCCTACTTTCTTTGACTGTCTTTGGGACCAGTTCACAGATAAATGCCCATCCCTAGTGTTGCAGCGGGTGATTTCAATGTAATCCTAAATGCAACATTTGCCCATACACTTATTGTAGTGTAGCTGCTTGTCATCTCATGGATATTATGGAGAAGCATGATTTACTTGATGGTAGTATTGCTCTCCATCCTTCGAAAAAATAAGGCACTTTTAATTTGGGAGTGCATAACTGCTCGTCACGCTTGGATTGTTGGCTTTTTTCCAAAGGTCTGGGGTCTTGGGTACATGAGGTCTCCCACCTTGTACAAACATATTCATATCACGTCCCTGTCTTACTTACACTCATCCTCCCCACTAGGGCTCCTACTGGTGTGACTTGGAGGCTGTCCCCACGATTGCTACTGGATGCTCTACATCGTGAAGAGATAAGACAAGACATTTTAGATTTCTTTTCGAGAAACACAAATTCAGAGTCAATGGTTACCACAGTTTGGGAGGCGTTTAAGGTTACAATCTGTGGAGTCTCTCTTGCCAAAAGTGGGGGAGTGTTGCACCCATTGCAAAATGATTTTTGTAAACTTGAGAGGAAATCCAAACAGCTTGAGGCACAGTTGGGAGTTGTAGATAAACCCCATGTGACTCAGCAAATTAGGACAGTCTTATCTGACTTTCAGGAAAAAGTCCAAAGGGAATTCCTCTACAGAGGTAAATATGGCAAAGCTCAGGCATATGGGGAAGGCGAACAGCAGGAACACACTCTTGGTACCATGACTCAAAAACAACCTCTGCCAAAGATATTGTGGAGGTGCGAGACGATCAGGGGCACATCCATAGGCATACCCTCGATATACTTTGCACTTTCTCCTTGTTCTATGGGCCTCACTATACCTCTTGTAAGACAACATCCGACGTGGCTTCCTATCTGGAAGATGTAGCTCTGGGATGGTTAAATGACGCCCAACTGAATTTTCTGGCCAAGATCAGGGAGGCGATCATGCAATTATGGCTAGTAAATCTCTGGGGCCTGATGGCTTGCCGGACGACTTTTATACAGCTTATGTGGACCTGCTGGTGCTGGTGCTAAGCTCAGTCTTTCAAGATTCAACGAAAGAGGGTATCCCTCTCCCCTCTATGGGGAGGCCATTATCATTGCTCTTCTCAAACCGGGCAAACCACATAATCGCTACAATTCTTCTAGACCATTATCTCTAATTAATTGTGATTTTAAAAATCTGACTAAAGTACTCCCCAACCATCTCTCATTTCTTATGATGTTTTTAGTACACCTGACCAATCAGTCTTTATCCCTGGATGATCCATTTCACATAATCTGGGATATTGGCTGTGGTGGTGGTCTTCTTAGACTCCACCAAGGCCTTTGACTCCAATGAATGGAATTTTTTAATGGCGGTCTAGTGCTGGATGGGATTTCCCAAATCTTTTTTAGCCTTGGTGTCCGATTTATACTCACAACCAGTCGCAACAGTTAGGATTCATGGGTCAGTCTCTTCCCCTATGACAATCACCAGAGGCACACGACAGGGCTGTCCGCTCTCACCCTTACTTTTTGTTCTAGAGATGGAGCCACTAGTTGCACAATTAGGCCAATTTCATCGAGATTATGTACCTCACCACCCTTCTAGGCATCTATTGATCTCACTATATGGGGATGACATTACTACTAACGGCTATATTTATGTGCATGGAGATCTCTGCCACTGGGGCGGAATGTGATAAAGGTGGAGATCTCTGCTCGAAGAACTGTGAATTGCATTTTGGAGTATGTAAAGTGGTAATACTTGTGTAGAGGCTTAGACAAGTTTACAAGCCGGGTGATTGCTATTACAGTCAATAGAAAAAAACAATCTGTGCTAGAAAGCGATGTACAAAAAATGTTTTTGTTAATTAACCGAAGGACTCACTGCATATTGTGTCACAACTAAGAATTGCCTCCCTGAAATCTGTTTCCCAGCTGAACCCATGCCAACCCTTGGAGGCTGATGTGTTCTACTAATAGCGGTTGCTCATCCAACATGTTAATCAACACACTACATAGCAGAGAATGCCTGATTGACACACTGGAATTGCTCATGAAAGTGACGCTCCTCCAGCACTGCACCACAACAGATATGTGAGTCCCATTCACAAAGCCCTGCGTCATTCCTTACGCCAGGTCTTAGCAGGCGCAGGGTTTTTGACGCAGTGAAGGCGTAGAGCCGTGGTACTCATAGTATGGACCGCAGGCCGCCAGCGGTCCGGCAGACCTTCGTTGGCGGCCCACGGACCTTGCAGGTAATGTACCCATTGCCCTCCATAGAGAGTGGAGAGAGAGAGAGAGAGGAGAGAGTAGAGAGGAGAGAGAGTGGAGAGGGAGAGAGTGGAGGGAGAGAGTGAGTGGAGAGAGTGAGTGGAGAGAGTGAGAGAGTGGAGAGAGAGTGGAGAGAGGCAGTGGAGAGAGAGAGAGAGTGGAGAGAGGCAGTGGAGAGAGGCAGTGGAGTGGAGAGAGAGTTGAAAGAGAGTAGGGAGAGAGACTGACTGACTGAGCGACTGAGATACTGACTGACTGAGAGAGAGACTGAGAGAGAGAGAAATTGACTGAGGGAGAGAGAGAGAGAGAGACGGACTGACTGAGAGAGAGAGTGAGAAACCGACTGACAGAGAGAGACTGACTGAGAGAGAGAGAGAGAGAGAGAGAGAGAGAGACTGACTGACTAAGGGAGAGACTGACTGACTGACTAACTAAGAGAGAGAGACTGAGAGAGAAAGACTGACAGAGAGACCGACTGACTGGGGAGAGAGACTGACAGAGAGAGAGACTGGCAGAGAGAGACTGACTGAGAGAGAGAGAGACTGACTGGCTGAGACTGACTGAGAGAGACTGACTGACAGAAAGAGAGTGACTGACTAAGAGACTGAGTGAGAGAGAGATTGACTGACTGAAAGAGATAGAGAGTGACAGTGAGAGAGAGACTGACTGACAGAGAGAGTGACAGAGTGAGACTGACTGGGAGAGAGACTGACTTACTGAGAGAGAGAGAGATAGGCTGGCTCACTTACTGAGAGAGACACTAACTGACTAAGAGAGACACTGACTGACTGACAGAGAGAGAGAGAGAGAGAGAGAGAGAGAGAGAGACTGACTGAGAGAGAGAGACTGTGAAGGAATTGGGGTCAAAGTGTGTATGAAGCTATGCAATGCCTCTTAAGGATGCTACTGTCTGCTAATAAAAATGTATTATCAAAATGTTCTCTTTGTAGTTACATCTGCTTTTAAAATACAACATTGTCGCATTGCCTAATGTTTTGAAACAGGTTTATTTTTTTTACTGTAGCCCCAACCCCGAACTGACCCCACCCCTCAGCCACAAACCACACTGTAATTTTGGCCCCTGACAGAAAGTTTGTGAGTACCCATGGCGTAGAATGACACAGAGAAATGTAAATTTCACTGCATCAGTTCTACATAGCTTTTTGCGTGGGAATGCCCACCCTGCATACATTATAATTAACGCACGTATAATGTGGCCTAGGGCTTTACAACGTGACCTATCTACCTAGATGCGTCACGTTGTAAATGGGCCGCAACTTGGCCCAATGCTTAGACTGACTTTACACCATTTTCTACTTTGTATGTGTACAGTGCAGCCCACATTCAAAGTCGGAAAAGAAAGAAATAATTTAAGCATTTTTCCTTTTAATGCCTGCTTTTAAGGGGTGCTAATTTTTGGCTCAAAACCGTCATACAAAAACATGGGTGGTAGCACAGGGACCCCTTTGTACTACTCATGGAATGCCCCCTTGACACAGAGTAGGGCAAAGTTGCATTCTTTTTTCTTACAAACTAACACAAATATCAATTTGAGTTGGTTTTATACCCAAAAAGATTTTTAGGCATATTTACAAGGTCTTAACGGGACAGGAACATCACATTTTGTGATGCTCCTGTAGTCTTTTGTCACATTTACTAGATGGAGTTAAGCCACTTAACGTGGCTTAACGCCGCCTTGCAAATAAGGTACCCTTTCACGCTACACCCATTGATTTTGGCGCCTCCCTCTATTTACAAGGCTGGTGTAAATAGGAGGCAACGCCAACATTAAGACCAGGGAAAACCTGGAGTTAACGAGTAGAAATTATTAATTTCTTCTCGTTTCTGCTGTTTCTAAGTGTGCTGCATTATGCAGCACACATAGAAACAGCATATCGCTATGAATGATTGTGTATGTGCAGGAAGGTGTCCTTTCATGCACATAAACAATCATTCAAAAAATACAATGTGCAACTTCTGTGTGTGCTGCACAATTCAGCACACATAGGAGTTGCAAATCGCCCTTCTGGAATGTTTATGTGCAGGAAGGGACACCTTCTGCACATACACAATCATTCCACCCAACGCTGACACCCTTGCACTATGGTGCATGGGTGCCTGTGTTGGCGCTACGCAGCTAGATTTAGCACAAGCACTAGGTGAAACGCATGTGTGTGCCACATTCTTGTGAATACGGCACATCCCTGCATTTTAAGAATGGTGGAGCGCGGTGTGAGCAATTTTTGATTAACGACACGCGTCGCCATTCTGTTGTAAATATGCCCCTTTGTATCAACATGGATATGGGACCCCCTCTATATATATTTTTAGGTCAGGGAAAGAGAGGAACAACAAATATAGCATATAGAAATATTCCCTCACGACCTGCACAATTCTAGAATTGACAACTTCTAAGTTTTGACAAGTATTATTTAACACAGGGTGACGACATTTAGTTTTTTTATATTTGTAATTTTTATTATTTTTTTTATGTACAAAATCTCATTCATCTTTTTCTTCTTTTTACTTACAAATTGTCGCAATTCATTTAATAAAACATACAATATTTCATTAGAATAATAAAAAGCATAACCATACCATGCAGAAAAAACCAACAAACCTAAACAAATCTTACAATTTCCTGAAACAAACTATCTCATTCACACTACATTCACTCCTTATTCTGCGTCTGAGGGATCGCAGATTGTGATGCGAAATTATTACGCAAGGTCGACGCGTTTCGGTGGGTTAAGACCACCTTCCTCAGGACCTTTAAGCAGAATAATCAAATATTCATAAACGAATACCACCTCTTCAGTTATAGGTTCATGTCAATAGTATGTGTCACTTTGAAATATTCCATGAACATGATCTACCTTTTCATCAAACGGTCATAAACACGAGGATTATCTGGAGCTGTGAACCCTCAGCCGGGGGATATTGGTTTCCTTTTTAACTCACTGAAAATACCCAAAATTCTTCTTTCATCTGTGTAACATTAGTTTTCACGCCTCAGATTATTCAGGTTGGGTCTTTTGTCTGATGGCAGTTAGTTGTATTATGTGCAAAGCACGTCTTGTCACGTTCCTTCCGGCACCCTCGTATCGTCCCGTAGGCTAGAATATGCCCCTTTGTGTCAGGTCTGCCTTAAAAACTTAACACAAACTCAACGTCAATCATTTGTAAATATGGGCTTCAGAATTATGCATAATCTGCGTTATTTAAAAGTCTTAATGCCAACTGATCTGTAAAGGGGACTTTTTGTATATCAAACATTGCCACTCTTGTTTGTGGGGTTTTAGATTGACAGGTCGAGAATTCACTTTTCCATTGGAGTATGCTCATACGAGTCTTTCTTCTACTGAAGCGTATTTTTCCATGATTAAATGGAGAATACCTTGTTATTCTTTTTCATTAGCAGTATTGGATATATTTAATTTGGGAGCTGTGTTTCAGTTATTTTGAAAAACAAATGTCTTGGAATGAGCTCTGTCGCACATGCATTTGTAGCATCTTCTCCTATCTATTTATTATCTCGGTGGTACGTCTGTACTCCAATGACTTGATGGCTCTTCTTGTTTTTGAACACTGGTAACTTTATGAAGATCTGTTTTAAACACTGTAGAGCCTGATTTATTCATTTTTTACTTCAAGCTTGGAAGCTGGTTAGTTTGTTTATTCAGATTTTCTGACAACTTTAAGTGTGTTTGCCTTCTTGTCCATGAATTACTTTTCGGTCTGTATTGTCTCTGCAGAGTCAAGGGATTGGTGACCTAGGGGCATATGTATGAAGCCCATTTCCCGTTCGCAAATGGGATGATTCTCAGAATCGGCCCGTCTGTGAATGGGAAAAAAGCCTTTTGGGATGTATCTTCCCAAAAGGTCCCCGCAAAATAGGGAATCGCAAAATTTGCGATTCCTTATTTTGCTAAAGCATTTAAGGAACCGCAAATTGCGATATCTTTAATGCAATGTAAAAACCAACCCATGTTGTGCTATTTCTCCTTAAGAAATCGCAAATTACCACCAACTTCAAGTTGGTGGTAATTTGCGATTTCTTTGAAAAATGCACTTTTTTGCATGCCCCCATAGGGCATGTATGTGTGCCACATGTGCACACATGCACATTTCAGGGGTGCAACAGGGTGTCCTTTTGACACCCTGGCAGCCTTAAAAATTGCATTCTCAATTTGCGATTCTCTAATCGAGAATCGCAAATTGAGAATGCCTTCCCATTCATTCCTTTGGGCCTCTAGGCCCATAGGAATGAATGGGGAGGTATTCCTTAATTGGGGAGGTATTCCCTAATTCCGAATCGCAATTTTCGATTTGCAATTAAGGAATATGTTGGATTCGCAAAATTATTTACAAATCCTACATACATAGCGTTTTGCGATTCTCAAATAGCGATTCTCTAAAAATCGCTATTTGAGAATCACAAATGTATCCTATAATACATATGCCCCCTACTCCCTCAAATGTATGAAGTAAGTAACACCTATTTACACTTTCTAGTAAGATGCTATTAAGTGGGGATGCAATTATGGAGCTTTTAAGAAGGCTTTAAGTACTTTTGTCTCATTGTCCATTGACTGCCTTTTTTTCAATATTGTCTCTGTCGAGTCAATTTATTGGCTATCCCATCTTGCACTTATGAAATATATGATGCTTGCATACATTGTTTGGTAAGCCATAATTTATTGGTCATGCAAATATGAGAGATATTTTGTACCATATCTGTGCCATAACAGTGTCCACTCATTCTCTGGTTCTTTTTTATTGATCTAGTCTGAGACAGCGAATGCTTTATCGCTAGCAAGACATTTTCTTCATTGACAGAGAACTTTGAGCCCACCCATTCATTACCATTGGTCAATTCATTGTCACCCTCATTTCCTTGCTTCTTTTTGGTCAGCATATACAGGCTTCACTTCCTCTTTGTATGTTCCCAGGAGCATTGTCCAATTATTGCTTTCCTGCCCAGTGTCCTTCCCCTATTCACACTTTTCGAGCTACTTTTTAAGGTCAAGCCTGCGTGAGTCATGTCTTAGCACATGCGCTCTCTCTTGCGAGACACTATTGTTTTCAATAATAGGATTGCAGTTCTCTCATTGCTAACCATTTGTTGGCTTCAGTTTCATTCCTCTTTGCTGCCTCCTTATTGGCCAGAGCAGGCCAAACAACACTTCCGTTAGTCTCTGTGGAGCATGGACCAAGCACAGATTGATTCAACTTAATTATCGACCATCCACAGCTCCCGACGTGATTGAGATACTGTTTCTTCAACCCCCTCCCACTACCTCATACTCCATCCTCCCCCGCAACTCACTCATTTTGATTACCCTATGCAATAAAAAACAAGCTACATGGCTTTAAAAAAACTGTCTGGCTTGCTGTCCTCGTCATAGCGCTTTTTTTCACTTTTAGCCTTGTTGCGTGTTCTTTCTTGTACCCATGCTTATTTTTCTTTGTTGGTACTCGTTTTATTAATTTTGTTACTC